>NC_092714.1:206706063-207306063 GCF_047496885.1 Scyliorhinus torazame
GACTTAATAGAAATTTATAAGATGATGAGGGGGATAGATAGAGTGGACGTTCAGAGACTATTTCCTCGGGTGGATGCAGCTGTTACAAGGCGGCATAACTATAAGATTCAGGGTTGGAAATATAGGAGGGATGTCCGAGGTAGGTTCTTTACTCAGAGAGTGGTTAGGGTGTGGAATGGATTGCCTGCTGTGATAGTGGAGTCGGACACTTTAGGAACTTTGAAGCGGTTATTGGATAGACACATGGAGCACACCAGAATGACAGGGAGTGGGCTAGCTTGATCTTGGTTTCAGACAATGCTCGGCACAACATCGAGGGCCGAAGGGCCTGTTCTGTGATGTACTGTTCTATGTCCATGTAACCGCTGCTTGATATTACTGACCCTGTGTAATTGTTAAGTGATCCATCTCCTGTCGTTGTGGCATCTGCTATCGCCCTGAGCTTGCCGTCACTGAGGTTGCGGCACTCCCTGTCTGGAGTAAATTCCAGCTTACGTGAATCCGTGGCGGCGTTTGGTTGCTCCCCATCTGGAGTCTTGTCTGTTTTAACTGAGTCAGTGTTGGTTTGTTGATGCTCCCCGTCCGGAGTCTTAGCAGGTTCACTGGAGTCAGCTGAGATTTCTTGAAGCTGCACGTCTGGAGTCGGAAAATGAAGGAATGCATTGACTTGTGGAGAAGTTCGAGCGATTGAGGGTGGAGGTATCGTGGTGTCACCGGAGTCACCAGTGGTCTCACAGTGATCGTCGAGTGCCTCTGTACACACTAGCTGAGGTCTGTCACTTTGCACATCTTGCATGGGAAGTGGGATGCTGTCGTCATGCGCATGCGCAGATCGCTGTTCCTTTACTTTCGGCCTTTTTTGTGATTGCGCTGCGCGGCTTCTCGCGCATGCGCACACGGACATTCTCGTTCTGTGCGCTTCTCGCGCAACTGGATCACTTAACAATTTACCCAACCCAAGTGAACAACAAGCAGCAACTGTAGAAAGATGGCCGCCGACCAAAATCGTTCTCTGCTCCGGGATCTCGGCCTCGAGATGAGTACTGGCGCTTCTCTTACCTTTTCTTGCTGGTTGGAGTGTGTTTTCCTCACAGTATTTGCCGAATTTGTCCAGGACTGCCTGGAAGTCGCTCCTGTTTTTCCCCTTGGAGAACTTGAATTTTTAAAAGATTTCTTCTGCTCTGGCACCGGCGATGGTGAGGAGAAGCTCACCAAAACCTTTGATGCCGCCAGCTTCCGCGGAGATCGCCGTGGCACTGGAGCTGCTGCGGAACCCAGATCTTGAACACCTTGCCTGGGTATCATTGCTGGTTGTCACTGTATGCTAGGTTTGGCTATATGGATTGAAACAGTTCACTGCTGGTACCATGATTTGTTATGTTGTAGGTGTAACATAAGCAGCTTCCTTGTGGTGCACTTGACAAAGGAAGGTTCAGACGTGGAGATAACTTCAACACGTTTATTGAACTATTTACACTTCTATTACTTGGGTTCGACACTACTGCTAATCCTACTATAGCTACCCAGACCGACTGACCAGCTGCTGCAATCCACGTGGTGGGTGTAATATTGAATCAACCCTGTGTCTGTACTCACTGACTGTCTCCACTGGAAAGAGGCAGATCATGTGTGTGGTGTCCTTTATATATGGGTTGGTGTAATGCCCCCCTGTGGTTGTGTCACCTCCATGTGCATCGTGAATGTCCATTGGTCGCATCCTATCTAACTGATCTATTGGTTGAGTGTGTGTGTGTGTGTGTGTGATGTTTCTGGTGCTCCCTCGAGTGTCTAGCTAGCCTACATGCATTTACATTGATGCACATCACCACATGTCCGCCCATTCTACCAGCCTATGTCTTCTTGGAAGTCTATCATTATCCTCCGCACAGTTCACAATACTTCCAAGTTTGGGTCATCTGCAAATTTTGAAATGGCACCCTGCACACCCAAGTCTAGTGATCCCAGTGGTCCCAGTATTGTATCCTAAGGAACCCCATTGCATAACCCGGGAAACAACCGTGTACCACTACTCTCTCTTTCTCACTGTCGGTTCTATTCCATGGGTTTCAACTTTGCTGACAAGCCTATTATGTGTCATTTTGCCTATTGGAAATCCTTGTACACCATAGCAACCATATAACCCACATCAGCCCTCTGTTGCTGAAAGTATGCTGCACCACCGTTCTGGTTGACATATAACTTGAATAGTCACAGTTCACCAAAGTTTAAAAAATATCAGACAATGTAACTTGCACAGAATTTTCTGTTTTTATTAATATAACTTACATTCTATTTGTGTTCTTAGCATTAATGTATTATCTGGTAATGTAACTCACACTGGGGCTAACACTAACTATGGGGCTGGTTTAGCACCGTGGGCTAAACAGCTGGCTTATAATGCAGAACAATGCCAGCAGCGTGGGTTCAATTCCCGTACCAGCCTCCCCGAACAGGCGCCGGAATGTGGCAACTCGAGGCTTTTCACAGTAACTTCATTGAAGCCTACTTGTGACAATAAGCAATTATTATTATTATTATTATTAACACAGGCAGTATGTGCTTAAAAATGATGACTGTTGCATGGCTGTCGAGCAGTAGTCTCATTGAGAGGCAGAGGTTATGTCATCCAGATGTAAACAAAACTTGTCGGAAATCCACGAATAGCCCTTTTGCAATTCTCCTTTTTAATATAAAAACACGCTGGAAATTGAGGGGGGGGGAAAAAATCAATGTTTTGCCGTCTCTTTGTAATAAAGAAGGTGCCATGTTTGGCATCAATGGCCATAATAATTTGTGCAATTTATTAAAACATGCAAAATGGAAGATAATGACTGTGACGTAGTTATTGCAGACGGTTAAGCGTGCAAAAATCTGTTAGGCATTAAACAGTGCATTTCTATTTGGTGTTATTGCACAGCATGGTTGATGTGAAATAACAAATGTTTCATCTAAATAATAGATATTTCAGAAACAAAAATCTCTGATCCAGAGAATGAAGCAGGTGGGTGATATTTGAGTGGTTAATTATCATTTTGTTGGGTTAAAATTACATATTTGAGATCTTTCCCTGGTATCTGTTAACTGTTCTCATAACTGTTCCAATTTTATGTTTTTGCCAGTTTAACACAAAGCAAGTGGGTCTTGGTGGAATTTGTTTATCATGCTCTTTCTGTTGCAATTAATTTGACAAATTCGAGTGTTGTTCTTAGCTGTGATTTAAAACCTAGCAAAGTAAAGGCGTCCTCTTCCTCAGTTAAGATTTCTCCCATGCTAACTGACTGAAAGTATAATTATTTGTGGCACAAACAAAATGCTGCTCATGTATCTGAACATTTATTTTAATATTATGCAATGCCTGTTTGACATTGTATAACAAAGTATTCCTTTGAGAGGCAGTATTGTACCACATTATGCAATTTGCCTGTATAATGATCCTTCATGTAATCAGCCAATTTATTTCATTTGAAAGTGTCATTTATTTTTATGTGCTGGCAAATTAGCACTCTAAATGTGTAAATATACACTGAAAGAAACAAAAACAGTTTTTGATTGAATTAACATCGTTAATGATGCAGATGGCATTAATGGTACAGCCCACAATACAAATACTGAGTAGTGTGAAAATTGTTTGCTGTGCATCCCTTCTTCCCCTCCCACAGTGAGAATGGATTAATGAGTTCTCAGATTTGCAGCCAAAGTAAAGCCCTTTTTTATGCTATGGTAGTAGCACCAGGTTTGTAGATTTTGTCTGGCCAAATGTAAAACTTTTGGGACTAACTAAGACCAACACTTCAGAGGACCCACTAAAAATAGATCTTTCCAATAGTCCATATTAGTGAATCCGAACGGTTGAACATTAGGGTTATGTATTTGCAGCTACCACCGTATCACTTTCCTCAGTGAGAATTTCTCCTCAGCTACAACTATTCTAGTTAACTGGAGTAAAAGATGAAGCCCGGGTGAGGGGGTGGTGGTGGTAGAGGAACCTGGATGGGTAGGAGGGCGCAAAGGAGAAAGAGTCTCATCAAGCCACTTTTATTCGCGCCAGCAGAATTGTTTCACCCTGTTAGAACAACACCAACTCAAATTCACATGCTGCTACTACAGAGCTTCCTAATTCCACAAACAAAACCAGAGCCCAAAATGATGGGGCCTGTTAAAAATGTCATTGACGGGTGACACGGTGGCACAGTGGTTAGCACTGCTGCCTCACATCGCTGAGGGCCCGGTTTCGATCCCAGCCGCAGGTCACTGTCCGGGTGGAGTTTGCACATTTTCCCCATGTCTGCGTTGGTCTCGCCCCACAACCCAAAGATGTGCAGGGTAGATCACGCAAAATTGCCCCTTGATTGGAATTTTTTGTTTAAAAAGAAAAGAAAACGTCATTGACTGGGAGTCTGATCGTAACTTCTGCTGTGCTGGTGGATTCTGGTTGTAGTTACAGAATGAACTGTAATGCTTTTTAAGATCACTGCGAGTTATAGTCTGACATGGTAGCCTTCTGCCGATTGCTGTCAATTACATATTGACTCAGTGAATTGCTGTTGGTTATGAGGTAAATCTAAGTGATAGCAGTGTTACTATTAGTTCTCAATGCAATTTCATGAGTTCTTATTTGTTACTGGTGGAATTAAAGATTCTCCCACCTCTGGTTTCCCTGCTGTGAATCCCTACGTTTCCTTTTTCCAGCCTGTTTTTGAGTGACTTGCTGGCTCCTAGATCTTCTTGAAGAACAACGTCAGCTTATATAGCACCTTTGGTGTAATAAAACATCTGAACGTGCTTCAGCAGGAGCATTATGCAGCACAGAGCTACATAAGGTGATTTTAAGTCAGATGACCAAAAGCTTCTTCAAAGAGGTAGGTTGTAAACAGTGTCTTAAAGTAGCAAAGCGAAGTCGAGGTGGTGAGGTGGAGGGAGGGTATTCCAGAGTGGAGGTCTATGCAATGTAGATTACGGCCACCAAAGGTCGAGGGATTAAAATCAAGGACGCAGAAGAGAGCAGAATTAGCTGAGCACAGACATTTCAGGAGGGTTGAGGGGCTGGAGGAGATTACAGACATAGGGGGGGCTGCGGCCATGGAGGGATTTGAAAACCAGGATTAACATGTTAAAATCAAAACGTCGTTGACCGGAAGCCAATGAAGGTCAGTGGGCGCAGGGGTAAAAGGTGAATGGGATATGGTGTGAGTGAAGACACAGGCAGCAGAGTTTTGTATGACCTCATGTTTACAGAAGTTAGCATGTGGGAGACCAGCCAGGAGCGCATGAAAATAGTTGAATCTAGATGAAATCTAAATGATGGCAGGTTGAGGGTTTCATCAGCCGCTGAGCTTAGATGGGTGAAGTTGGGTGGTGTTATGGAGCTGGAAGCTAAAGGGGGATTCCTGGTGTTCAGCACTAGTGATGTCATCAAGCAGGCCACACAGTCCATCATATTGAATAATTGTCACAGATGGGAAACCAGAAGATAACAAGCAGATTGTTATCATTTTTAAATACGATTTTATGGAAAGCAAAATAATGATTGAGTTGTACACAACGTAGAGACTGACCAACAAATTGTGCTAAGGATTATACTGCTGACCAATTTAAGATTATCAGTCAGACTTGCAGTGTGACTCACTTACATGTGCTAGAAACGATATGTATATATTCACACATAGGGTCCTGTCATTTGCACCACAGAAAGAAGCCTTTTTCAGCTAAACAAAAGCTTGGAGGACAGCCATTCCACTGTTCATTCCCCATGCAATACATTGACCAGTCGACTGGTTTGAATTTAAACAAAAGTTTGGCATTTACCTGTTCCCTAGTGCATTCTCCAATGCAACATCTCTACCAATCAGTGCCCACTTGCCAACTAATCAGCAGTCTCTTCTCACGCAATATAATTTGTTGTTCCCTTTACAATTGGTATTCTTATGAATCTGCCCTGATGAATTCAAGACGAAAAGCTTTGACAGCACGTCTTTTTTTTTTTAGCAATACTGTTGCTTCACAGCGCCAGGGTCATAAGTTTGATTCCCGGCTTGGGTCACTGTCTGTGTGGATCTGCACATTCTCCCCGTGTCTGCGTGGGTTCCTCTGGGTGCTCCGGTTTCCTCCCACAAGTCCCGAAAGACGTGCTGTTAGGTGAATTGGACATTATGAATTCTCCCTCCTTGTACCCGAACATGTGTCGGAATGTGGCGACTCGGGTCTTTTCGCAGTAACTTCGTTGCAGTGTTAATGTAAGCCTACTTGTTACAATAAAGATTATTGTTATTACTCAAGTTTTGTACTTCCAAACAAAAACAGAAAAGCTGAACATACTCAACAGGTCAGACAGCATTTGTAGAGAGAGAGAAACAGAGTTAACTTTTCGCGTCTGTGACCTTTTATCAGAACATAGACCTGAATCGATTTTCTCTTTTTCTCTTAACAGCTGCAGATGCAGAATGTTTCCAGATGTTTTGTTTTTATTTCAGATTTCCAGCTTCTGCAGTATTTTGCTTTAATATTATTTTCTAGTTGCATGGAATGGCAAAATAAGCCTTTTCAAATCTGTTCTGTGTTACGATCATAGCTGATACCACTGGACAGTCAGGTCCATGGCTCATTAGATTGTAACTTTAATTTTTTTGTTTAGAAAAGTGGATGATCAGTTGATTACGGTTGATTAACTCTTAACAAAAGAATAAAACATTTAATAAACAGGAAAAGATTACCTATGATACACTATTCCATGACTCCTTCACTCCCACTATACCTTCACAAATATATACAGATTTATAAGGACTATACAAATTACAAAATGTAATCTATACTCTAATGTTCTCAGTTAATACACAGTCCATGTAAATCAATAGGTGAAATGTAGATACACTACACTCAGAAACCTTGTGATATGCTACCCCATTCAACTTCTGTGGAGTCTCATCAAATCCCCCCAGATGCTTGTGTCGCTGTGAGCCAACTGGTCTCACTGGAACTCTGACTTCCACTTGAGTGTTTCCAAACTCCATTCTCCAAATAGCACGCCTTGGAATCTTCTCCCAAAATTTGTTTTCTCTTGGATTCCTTCACCAAGGATCCACTTCCAGGATTTCAAACACAGAATTAAACTTACTTAAATCTATACCTTATTTCTAATGTCGAGAAATATAGATTATTTAAAAGTTGCAATTTATAATGTTAGTTGTAAACTTATTATTTTTACTTTCTCGCCAGTTTCCTTTTCAATTTTCATTGTGCTGTAATTTCTGTTGCTGTATACACGACTTTTCATTCACATTTATTAGGAAAAGAAAAGTAGCTTTAAGGGATTTATATTTGTATTTGTAAATATTAGAAATAAGGTATTGTTTTAAGTGGGTTTAATTCATTTTTTTACAAGTATTTTTATTGGCATTTTCAAAATTTATATACATTGCTGTTCGTTTTCATTTATTGTACAGTCACAGAGGTTCCTTCTTAGGTTTCTCTATTTACAGTCTGTCGCCATCTGGCTCAGCATAGAATCCTCCCTATCCCCTCCACTCCAGTTCCTCTCTCCTTGACCCTCTCCCTTCCCCCCTTTTTCACTGCTGCTCCCCATTTTTTCAGGCTGGGTTTTGCTACCTCACCTTGCTCCCTCGCTTTCCTCCTTCTATCGTGTCCTGGCTAATTCCCCCTGGCTACTGGCTATTTATTTATTGATGTATTAGCCACAAACAGATCTTGGAACAGTCGGGTGAATGGCTCCCATGTTTTGTGGAAGCCCTCTTCCGACCCACAGATGGTGAATTTGATTTTCTCCATTTGGAGAAATTCTGATAGGTCGGACAGCCAATCTGCAGCTTTAGGTGGTGCTGCTGATGGCCAACTAAGCAGGATTCTACGGCGGGCAATCGGGGAGGCAAAGGCAAGGGCGTCCGCCCTCCTACCCATGAAGAGATCTGGCTGGTCTGATACCCCGAAGACCACCACTTTCGGGCATGGCTCCAACCTCATCCCCACCACTTTGGATATTGCCTCGAAGAAGGCTGAAGTGGGTTTAATTTAATGTTTCTGTACCTGGAAGGGTAAAATCTATAGTTGGTTCATGCTAGACAAAGTTGTTTGTATGTGTTGGGGGCTGGTTTCAATTCCAACTGTGTTTCTATTGTGCTTAGAGAGGGCTGCAGTGTGAAGAGAACATAAAATAGCAATGGTTGCTTCGCAACTGTTATAACCTGCCCGGATCCTATTGGCTGGGAACAACTGGTCATCCCATGACTCTTGAGGAATATGACCTCCCCCAATGAGGGCAGGGGGTCGGGGAATCACTAGTAGTTGCAGCTGTATAAATAGAGCTGGCTAGTGTGGTACTGGCTAGAGAAGGAAACAGTAGTGAATTACTGCCGGTATATATCTATTGTTGTAAATAAAGTTACTTTCTGTTTGACTCTACAAGCTCGTGCTGGATTCTTCGTGGTTCTCACACAACTGGCGACAGAAGCCACCTCCTTGGACTTTTGTTGGATACATGTTGGAAGTTTTTTTTCTGTTGCACCTTGCCTCTTTACGGACATTTGGATATATTTGATGCTGCGCTGGAGAGTTGGAACCAGTCCGCACAACGAATGCTTTACCACTTCCGGGCGAATAACATCACTGAAAACGAATGGCAAGTGGTCATTTTGCTAATTGCCTCTGGCGCACATACGTTTGGGGTGATGAGAAGCCTTACGAACCCAGCCACATCTGACAGCAAAACGTTTGATGAACTTGTAACTTTGGTGGGGCAATATTTTAACCCAACCCCATCCGCGATAGTCCAATGTTACCCATTTAACACCACAGTGAAGATCCTTGGAGAATCCCTTGCTGAGTTCTTATCCAGGCTACGCAGGATTGCGGAGTACTGTGAATATGGTGACACTTTGTCGGAGATGTTTGGTTTGCAGCATCAACACTGCGGCCACCCAGAGGAAACTCTTAGCTGAGCCGCCATTGACTTTTCAACAGGCCATCCAGATAGCGTTGTCCTGAGAGAGCGCAGAACGGGGAGTGCAGGAGCTACAGGGAATGGAGGTGCATGTCTTGGGGTATGTCCCCTTCTGTCCAAAAGCGTCTGGCCGTACCTTGGCCAGGCAAAGTAAGGACAAACGCCCCACAAAGAAGATCTCTACCTGAAACCTGCGGGTGACTTTCGTCCTCGAAATTGGATATGAATCACATCTATCTGCAGATGGAGTTCGACCCTGCCTCCCAACCATCTGTTACTATCATTCCGCACAGGACCTGTATGAGTATACACAGTCGCCTTTTGGAGTGTCCTCTGCAATTTTTCAGTGCGTCATGGAGAGAATCTTGCGAGGGTTGCCATGAGTCGCTGTTTATTTAGACAACATCTTGATTATGGGAGTTTCGGAGCGAAAGCATTTGGATAATTTGGAGGCTGTGCTTAAATGCTTTTTGGAGGTTGGAGTCTGTTTACGTCATGCAAAGTATGTCTTTCAGACGAAGGAAGTGGTCTACCTAGGTTATTGGGTGGACCGCAAAGGTTTGCTCCCTGTCGCGGAGAAGGTGCATGCAATCCAACAGGCCCCCGCTTCGGATGCTTTGGGTCTTCGTTCTTTTCTCAGCCTCGTAAATTACTTCAGGAAGTTTCTCCCCAATCTGGCCATCGCACCTTCTGTTGAAGAAGAATCACGCCTAGGCTTGGGGGTCAGCCGCAAGAAACTGCTTTTCAGCGGGTAAAGCAACAGTTGTCGTTGTCCGGATTACTAACCCACTATGATCCTGCAAAGCCTTTGCTCGTCACGTGTGATGCCTCCCCATATGGTATTGGGGCCGTCCTGTCCCACATGTTGACTGCAGCAGAAAAGAAATACGTGCAGATTGAAAAGGAAGGCCTGGCAGTGGTCTTTGCAGTGAAACGCTTTCACTGGCCGCCACTTAATGGTCGCCAGTTCACTATCATGACCAATCATAAGCCTCTGCTTTGACTTTTCAGGGAGCTTAAGCCAATTCCGCCCAATGTTTCCGCGCGGATCCAGCGCTGGGCTTTGCTGATCACTGCCTCCAGGTATTCTTTGGTGCATAAACCAGGGACCCAGTTCGTGAATGCTGACGCACTGAGCCGGTTGCCTTTGTCGATCCCCATGACAGGTGAGATGGTCGCAACCTTGAATTTTATGGACTCATTGCCTGTCACAGTATTGCAGATCCATGAGCAGACCCAGACCCAGTCCCCGCCAAGGTTCGACATGTCGTCCTGTATGGTGGGCAGTTCAGACAGCTCCCAGATGAGTTGCGGGCATTTTCCTCCAAGCTGTCAGAATTCAGCGTTGAAGATGGTATCCTGTTGTGGGGGACCCAGATAAAGGGCAGGAGCTGACTCTAAAGGACCTCCACAATGGTCATCTGGGCGTGACCTAAATGAAGATGCTGGCCTGGAGTTATGCCTGATGGCCGGGTCCAGATGCCGACATTGAGAAAATGGCCAAACGCTGCTCTTTTTGCCAAGAGCATCAGAAGCTTCCGCTAGCCACGCACCTGCATCACTGGGAATGGCCAGGCCAGCCTTGGGTGCGCTTACATGCCGATTTTGTTGGTCCTTTTCAAGGATCCATGTTCCTCTTATGATTAATGCCCGATCAATGTGGGTCGAGTTACATAGAATGGCAGGAACAACGAGGTGCTGGTCATGGACAATGGCACTCCTTTCACAAGTGAGGAGTTCGCGGGATTCATGAAGATGAACGGCATATGGCAGATTCACACTGCTCCATATCACCTGGAAGGATGTTGCAGGTGACAGAGGGACATAGATAAGCTGCAGAGCTGAGCTGAGAAGCGGCAAATGGAGTTTAATGTTGAAAAGTGTGAGATAATTCATTTTGGAAGGAGTAACAGGAATACAGAGTACTGGGCTAATGGTAAGATTCTTGGTAGTGTGGATGAGCAGAGAGATCTCGGTGTCCATGCACATAGATCCCTGAAAGTTGCCACCCAGGTTGATAGGGTTGTTAAGAAGGCCGATGGTGTGTTAGCTTTTATTGGTAGAGGGATTGAGTTTCAGAGCCATGAGGTCATGTTGCAGCTGTACAAAACTCTGGTGCGGCTGCATTTGGAGTATTGCGCGCAGTTCTGATCGCTGCATTATAGGGAGGATGTGGAAGCATTGGAAAGGGTGTAGAGGAGATTTACCAGGATGTTGCCTGGTCTGGAGGGAAGATCTTATGAGGAAAGGCTGAGGGACTTGAGGCTGTTTTCATTAGAGAGAAGAAGGTTAAGCGGTGACTTAATAGAGGCATACAAGATGATCAGAGGATTAGATAGGGTGGACAGTGAGAGCCTTTTTCCTCGGATGGTGATGGCTAGCACGAGGGGACGTAGATTTAAATTGAGGGGAGATAGATATAGGTGTCAGAGGTAGGTTCTTTACTCAGAGAGTAGTAAGGGCTTGGAATGCCCTGCCTGCAACAGTAGTGGACTCGCCAACATTAAGGCCATTTAAATGGTCATTGGATAAACATATGGGTGATAATGGAATAGTGTGGATGGGCTTTAGATTGGTTTCACAGGTCGGTGCAACATCGAGGACCGAAGGGCCTGTACTGCGCCGTAATGTTCTATTATATTGTTCACCTGGCTTCCAATGGTTTGGAAGAGCACGCAGTGCAAACGTTAAAATGGGGCCTCAAGAAACAGTCTTCCGGGTCCATGGACACTAGACTGGCTCGTTTTTTGTTTTGTTACAGGACCACTCCTATAACAAGAATACTGGGGTAACTCCCACAGAACTCCTACTGGGCCGCAGACTTTGTATCCGCCTCAGCAATGTTTTTCCTGACATTGGTGAAAGTACACCAAAATCAGGACCAGCAGGGGCATGGCCCTTCTTGACATCGGCTGGTCCGACAGTTTGCACCCAGAGACCTGGTGTTTGTTCGAAATTTTGCTAGCGGTGCTATCCTTGGAACGGGGCCAATCTCTTACCAGTTACAAGTCCAGGGTCATATACAACGCAAGCATTTAGACCATATCCAGAAGGCCACCTCTTCCACAGATTCCCCTTCCCTGAAAATCACTACTCAAACCGCAGCAGCTACTGGATTCGGATTCAGTGGATGCTCATCCTCGATCTTCCTCTGGCACCATGTTTGAGGCCTGCTCCGGTCACGACAGAACCCCACAGATATAAGGATGCCAAGATGACAGAGGTTCTCGACTCCGAGATGGACACACAGAATGCCTCCGAGAGGGAGCCGTCGTTTCCATGGCCCACGAACTTGCAACCGTCTCAGAAGCACCATTTGCCGCCTTGTTATAAGCTTCCCGATCCAGCGACTCATAATCATGACACACAACCTGCTGTAAAGTGAGTCCGATGCCCTCCTTCGCCAAGGTCTTTGGCAGATTCCTCAGACTTTGAGGGGGGGGTTGTTATAACCTGCCTGGATCCTACTGGTTGTGGACAATTGGTTATCCCATGACTCTTGAGTATGAGCTCACCAAATGAGGGGGGGTGGGGGAAATTGCCTGTAGTTGCAGCTGTATCAATAGAGAGAAGGCCAGTGTGGTAGCAGCTAGAGAAGGAAGCACCAGTGAATTAGTGTTGCTGTGTACATAGTGTTGTAAATACAGTTACTTTCTGTTTGACTCAACAAACACGTGCTAGATTCTTCGTGGCCCTCACAAAAACAACTGAGGCCATGTAAGGTAGAGAAGCTTTTAACTTTTGAGCTTTGACAAAGGGTCATCTGAACTCGAAACATTGGCTCTTTTCTCTCCCTACAGATGCTGCCAGACCTGCTGAGATTTTCCAGCATTTTCTCTTTGGTTTCAGATTCCAGCATCCGCAGTAATTTGCTTTTATAGAGAAGCTTTTAAGTTCACTTTAGCTCATTTGATTGCAGTTGGAGATAAGTAGTGAGAGAGGAGGAGGTCTTGCAGCTCTGCTGTAAACCGTTGGTTTTAGAGAGCTAAAGAGGGAACATCTCTCTCGGCCTTGCTAGAAGAAAAAACATATTTTGGAATAATGGTTAAGAAAACAGATGCTAGAAATTTAAGGTGCAGCTAGTTAAGGAAACTAGAGAAATAAAGTGTCCAAGAAGCCTGGAATTAAGTGAACAGACTGGTTCAGAAGATTCAAGTAAGAGTAAAGAAAGTGTTCTGAGCTCGAGAGACAATTGCAGTAACTGGATTCAAAGTGGGACAGCTACCTTCAAAGGTAAATAAAACGTGTGATTCATTTTAATACAGTCTGGGAATCAAGAGTTAAAGCAATTGTGAGCAGATTGCACAGCAATCCAGACAAAGATAACCTAATGGGATTGGTGTAACATCCTGGACTGGATTCGATGTTAAAAGTAGAGCAGAAACATGGTTTAAAAGTGTAATTTGGAAATCCTGGTCTGGATTTGGAATACAAATCGCGGGTAAGCATACTTATGAGAGAAGATTTTAAAATGAATTTTTGGGAGTGGAGTTTGGAAAATCTCACTTGACAATCATCTGCGGGAATTCTGAGGAGACATCCACAAACATTCACTTGGGGTTCAGAGTGGGGAGTGTATTTGCCCACCATCATCTTGTGTGCTTGAAAGGGATTTGGTGTTAAAGAGAACATTGTAGATTAAGATGTATTTCATAATCCATGTTAATCCAAAAACATGTGGGGGGGGGGGGGAAGTAAATGCATATTGTATCATAATCCAATTTTTTTCATGTTTAATGTTTTTTTTCTTGTGGAAACTAATTAACAGTCATATGACTGTTCCATCATGTTTTATTAAACAAAATAAATTATATGGTCTTTTGAGCCAGGGTTCCATTCTGGGATCTTTTCGTTCAGTTGTAACATCAACTAGGATCACAACACATTTTAAAACATATACTATTCATTCTTTTGCAGCAATCTTGCTTGCCATTGCAATGGCAGTGATGCACAATCCTTGACAACCCATGCAAGGAATTATGTGCATTTTCACTTAATAAAGGGCTTTTATTTATGGCAGATGGGCCTAGTCCTGGCCTATCATCAGCTACATCCTGTTCCACCATTGACAACTCTACTTGCTTTTCACTCTTAAACTGTGAGTTTTACGTAATATGTTCTCACTAAACTTTCTCTCTAAATAATTACAGTGCTTTGCCTTTGATGGTGGCTGTGTCAGGCATTGTGTGCAATAAGCATGCTGTGCAGTGCTACGTTTATTGGGCCTGTTAAAGCTGCCATCTCAACTTTGGAAGGACTCCTAAAAGGAGAATGGTGAAAACACACTTCCGTTCTTGCTTACTGTTGTCAATTTAGGGTTGTTACTGATATTTTCCCAGGTTCAATGGCATCAATCACTCTCAAATGTTTTTCTTTTGTGGGAGCGGTCTTGCACTGCCATTTATCTACCTTATGGTTGTATAGCCAAGGGATG
The DNA here is from genome assembly GCF_047496885.1 of Scyliorhinus torazame. Taxonomy (NCBI): domain Eukaryota; kingdom Metazoa; phylum Chordata; class Chondrichthyes; order Carcharhiniformes; family Scyliorhinidae; genus Scyliorhinus; species Scyliorhinus torazame. The sequence goes on from NC_092714.1 coordinate 206,720,448, forward strand.
TAATAATACATTGTCTTGTGATCTGGACCTTTGTCTTTTGTGCATATGTTTCTTCAGTTTGTCCAAAGGTATACTGTGCAGGTATTTGGGGAGATGAGAGTTGATGCAAATTGTTAAGCTGATTTATTTCCTATCCGAAAACAACACTTGTAATTGGATTGACCGTTTACATTAATGCAAATACTGGTGGTTTTTGCATGATGTAAAATGGTGAAGATACTATACTACCCTATTTCAGTGGGTCATCCTGCTTTGTTGAAATATAATTTCCTAAATGTCTTTCCACTGTATTCCATTCTTGCAACCTTTTACTGCCTACACAGCACTCTTTCCACTTAAGCCATACTTAGATTTGATGGTGTTTTTGTGTCCGTTTGGGGGGAGATAAGAGTCAAGAATTCCAACAAGTTCTCCCGCCACGCCAGGGAACACGGTGGAGAGGCTGCCCTCCATCCCATCAGGATCCGCCTTCGGGCGATCAACGAGGCGAAGGCTACAACATCTGCCTCCGCACCCATTTCCAACCCTGGCTGGTCCGACACCCCGAATATGGCCACCCGGGGGCGCAGGTCCAGTTTCATGTGCACCACTTCCAGTAATCCTCTAGCTTTGGACAGGACCAAAACATATGAATGTGATTAGCGAGCCCCCCCCCCGCAACGTTCACACACATTGATTCAATATTACACCCACCACGTGGATTGCAGCAGCTGGTTAGTCAGTCTGGGTAGCTATAGTAGGATTAGCAGTAGTGTCGAACCCGAGTAATAGAAGTGTAAATAGTTTAATACACGTGTTGAAGTTATCTCCACGTCTGAACCTTCCTTTGTCACCGCAAGGAAGCTGCTTATGTTACACCTACAACATAACAAATCACACATCTTCTACTCCTTCAAAGAATCGGCTCATCCTCGTCCTCGTGAGGTGTGCTGTGTATACCATCTTCAGCTGTATCAGCCCCAACCTCGCGCACGAGGTGGAGGCATTCACTCTCCGGAGCACCTCACACCAGAACCCCTCCATATCCTCTCCCAACTGTTCCTCCCACTTTTCTTTGAACACTTCCAGTGGTGCTTCTCCTCTTCTAAAATAGCTCCGTAAACCACTGACACTACCCCCTTCTCCGGTCCCCCTGTCTTCAGCATCTCCTCCAGCAGTGTGGAGGCCGGCTCCTCCTGGAGGTTCTGTATCTCCTTTCTGGCAAAATCTTGAACCTGCATGTATCTAAACATTTCCCCCTGCTCCAGCCCATACTTCGCTTCCAGTTCCTTCAATCCTGCAAACCGACCCCTAAGAAACAAATCTTTCAGTGTCTTAATCCCCTTCTCCTCCCATTTCCGAAAATTTCCATCCCGCCTCCCTGGCTCAAATCTGTGGTTCCCCTGAATCGGCATTTCCCTTGACCCTGCCCCCAACCCGAAGTGTTGGCGAAACTGCCTCCAAATTCTCAATAAAGCTATTATTACCGGACTCCCTGAGTACCTCCCCAGAGCTATGGGGTGCGGTGCTGTTGCTAGTGTTTTCAATCCCGACCCCCTGCACAAGCTCTCCTCCATTCTGACCCACTGGGAATCAGCCCCTCTTACCCAGCTCCGCACCGTCTCCACATTTGCCGCCCAGTAGTAATACATCAGGTTTGGGAGACCCAAACCCCATGCCTGCCTTCCCCTCTGTAGTGGCACCTTTCTAACTCTAACTCTGGCCACCTTCCCTCCCCATATGAAGGACGTAATCCTTCCCTCAATCTCTCTGAAAAAAGCCTTTAGCAGGAAAATCGTCAGGCATTGAACAATAAACAGAAATCGCGGCAACACGTTCATTTTAACTGCCTGTACCCGATCTGCCAGTGACAGAGGAAGACCGTCCCACCTTGCCAGATCAGCTTTCACTCTCCCCACCAAACAACAAATATTGTACCTGCGGAGCCCGCCCCCCACTCCCGGGCAACCTCACCTAAAGTGAGTCCCTGCCCTACGGAATGGCAGCCCTCCCACCCCTACCCCCACCCCCGGCCGAGACACCACAAAATACTCACTCTTGTCTAGATTTAGTTTGTATCCTGAGAAGACCCAAACACTCGCAGCAGCTCCAATATTCCCCCTATCGACACACTTGGTTCCGACACTTATAACAGCAAGTCATCGGCATACAAGGACACCCTATGCTCTATCCCTCCCCCCACACTATTCCTTTCCATACCCCCGAACTTCTTAATGCGATGGCCAACGGCTCAATCGCGAGTGCAAACAGCAGGGGGGACCTAGGACATCCCTGCCTAGTCCCACGGTGGAGAGAAAAGTATCTCGAGCTGATGTTGTTTTGAGGAATTGAACTAAAGAGAAGGATACTAGACTGGGATGACCAGTTAGGATAGCGTAGAGGTAGACCCTAATATAGGAGAGCAGAAGATTAGGATAGTGCATTTTTAGACATTAATCCAGGTTGCAGAGAATGAACAAAGGGGCTGGGCAAAGCATGGCCAGGAGAGGGGTGGGCAGTCATTATGACCGGTTCTTTGTGCAGAGGATTCTGGGTGAAAGGGGCCCCAGGGCTGAGGAATGTAGAGTGGGCCTATCAGGATCAGTAATTGTGAAGATCAGGTTATATGGCCAGGTCAAGGAATATGTGAGAAAGACCTATGAGAATCTTGCATTCGTTACCATTAACTTATTTGGTCGGGTGTATGTGAAACTTGATGCTAGAAAAACTAATTTCAGTCGATGTAGGTATGGCTGAGGGTTAAAAAAAAAAAGAGAAACTAGACTGAGGGAATACGGGGTAATAATTCAGTTGGAGACTGAGGGAATGTTGCCTAGTAATTCAGTTGCATGTTGAAAATTAGACTTGGTTAAGTTAAAATTTTGTTCTTGGACTGTAGGGGCGAAAAACGCAGTCCAGGGACTAGTTTGATTATGGGGAATTGTCTAGATAACACTAGTGACCCGGGTTGCTCATTACAGGTAATATGTGAGAAATATCCAGACAAAGGAAGAGGTTTTAGACAACTTTCAGCTGCATTGAATAAAATGTTGGGCGATGAATGGCCACTAGGGGAACCAAAGAATTGGAGTTGGTCAAAAGGATTCAAGAGAATATATGGGAAAAAAACAGGACGATTAAAATTAAGGAGCTGATTGGATTATGGAGACAATATTGTCAAGAGGAAAAAGATAAGACCTTGTTGTCAAGTTGGCAAGAAAATGCCCTTAAAATGGGAATATCAATTAGCGAAGGGGGAAATCAGAAAACTTTGGCACTCCTACAAAAGGAGTGTGCATTCAAAAAGCGCGCACAGAAAGAGGCCGAGACACAAAAAGGGGCAAATTCGATCGAAAAAAAATGGACTGCGTGGTTCAATGGCTGGCCTTGCATTGACAGAGGTAGACGATGACTTAGAGAATTGAATTGTGCCCGCTAGGCACCGCATCGTCCCCACCTCCACCTCTCCCAGAATACCAGAACTTGTACCCAGCCATTACTCCCAAGACCCAATACATGCCAGCCATTACACTTTCCTCGGGCCCAGTTAAACCTCCCCTCTGGCTGGTAGTCTAGCATCCCAGCAGGAGTCAGGGCCAGCCCCTTCAATGGAAGGGCCAGGTATTACTTCCTCGCTACCAGCATCAGTTAGGAAAGAGAGGCACCGTTATACAAGCCCAGTCGCATGCAGAACCTGATCTCAGACTATGAAAAAGAAATCTAAGGTCATTCGGAACCCATTACACCTGTGACCTAGATTACTTAAAAGGACAGAACAGAAAACTCTGTCGCTACGGGACGAGGATAGGGACGATCCTGAGAAACTAGAGTTCCCTACATCAGAGTGCGAGGTCTCTGATGATGCCTCTGAAGGGGAATCTCCCCAAATTACGCCACCTCCGGCGCCTCCTGGAGAAACTCCGAGACAGTTACCGATTAGGAAAATGCCCACACTGACGCAGCCACGGCAGCAGCTAATCCCACGATAGAGGTTTATCTTCCGTGGAGACCTAGCGAGACAATGGCTATTCTAGCTGCAATTCCAGACAGGAAGAAATCCCCTGCTGCATTTGTGGACTACCACGACCTCCGTTTATCAAGCAAACTCTAGGGACCTCTGGGCCCTAGTCCAACAGGTTTTAACTCCAGCTGAATACCGCAGCCGACCACACTGCACTTCAGCAGGCCAATTTCCAAGATGATGATAGACAGGCACAAATCCTGAATGCGCAAATGTCCGTTTCAAAAGCCCATAAACATCTCTGCCATCCTATATATCAAACCCAAAAAGACAGAGGAGCCAGAGGAATTTCTGGAACGCTTTAATGAGATATATCGTGGACAATTAGGCGACTTACCATATCAAAACGATCAGAACTCTCCTCAATATTGTGCTATGTTGATGCATTGCCTGCCCCCTTCCGTGGCCACCGCTGTGAAATGTAATAATATGAACTGGACAGAGAATGACCCTTCCCAGATGGCCCGGGCAGTTACATTTTATTGGAAAGAAGGTAGAGGCCATGAAGGGGGCCAGGTTACAAAGATTAAGACCAAATATGTCATGAAAAAGGACGATTTAAGACCCCAACCGAATGTGGATGCAGTGGCTTACCAGATGGAACCCCAATATTGCGATCTCGGGTGGGTGGATCTGTACAGGAGGGGATATCAAACCCACCCAAATGGACCTTCAGCCTCCCTCTAAGGCCCGCCGTATGAACCGGCAACCTTACAACCACCACCCCCTCTGCGAGGCCATGGGTCAACCGCAAGGAGGGGGCGAGGAAGAGGGCAAGGATACAGAAGGGATAGTTCATGCTTCAACTGTGGCCAAACATATCACTGGCATCAGGAAAGCTCATTTAGAAGACAGGCAGTAGAAGGAGGACACCCGCCTGCAAGGAGGCGCCACGGGGAGGGCAGATTAGGTACACCAACTTCGCCCAGGCAAACCCCTCCCATCCCAAGATTGACTAGCCAATCTTGTTATACGGACCCTCCAATCGGACAGAGAACTCATTATATCTCTGCAAATAGGGGAATCTACATTATCCATTCATGGTCGACACCGGAGCAGCCATGTCTTCGGTGCAATCCGTATCTGACCACACCCAGCATTTGTCGGGGTGTCAATATCCCCTTTCTGAACCAGTGAAGGTGACTTATGAGAATGAGTCGACGGACCATCAATTTGTGATTACCACCGGATTGGACTGTAACTTGCTGGCCCGAGATCTACTGTGTATATTCCAGCTGCGGCTGGAATGCGGGGATGAAGGGGTAACGGTTCAATCATGGAAGCCGGCAAGACAATGTTATGTTGCCACTACACCTCAGTGGTGGACGTTAGACATAGAACGTTCATTGCACCACGTTACCCTCGCTTATGACAGAACCGGACGGGACCGGAAACTAGACGAAAAGTATCAGTTGTTAATCGGGACCGAATGGCCAATCACAATCATGGCAACTGTCATGGGACAGGAAGGCATAGCGGACCTTGTAGCAATACCACCAAATTAAAACAACAATCAGCCTCTGTGGCCCCATATATTACACGTGAAGTCCATACCCCACACCATGCTAAGGATCTGGGGCTTATGGTAAAAAGGGCGGTGGACCAATCGAATCCGACAGAATACACACCCCAAGTGCTGCCAGATGGCACTTCTATACAGTACTCAGAGAATCCTGAGACGGTTAACACCCGACTCCGACATCATCTGGGGCGTGATTTTTTTGTCATATGTTAATCCTCAGGTTTGGGCGGATCATCCGTCACAGGTGGGACTAGCGAAGGTTGTACCCATTAAGGTAGCGATTAAGGACCGTGCGGCGCTGCCCTCTATTCGGCAATACCCCCTGAAACTCCAAGCGATCCCGTCTATAGCCAAATTGATACAAGGACTGCTACAACAGGGGATTCTGGTCCCGTGCCAATCAAGATGTAACACACCCATACTTGCGGTGCCCAAACCAGGCAAGCCGGACCAGTACCGGCTGGTACAGGACCTACGTTCGATTAATGCCATTGCATAGCCGTTACATGCTCTCGTCCCTAATCCCGCCCACATACTGGCTCAGATCCCAGCCCAGACCTGGGCTTTTGCCATAGTCGACCTCCAACATGCTTTCTTTGCCCTTCAACTCGCACCTGAAAGCCAGTATTTGTTTGGCTTTACTTATAATGGACAGCAGTATACCTGGACCCGACTTCCACAGGGATTTGTCAACTCACCTACGCTCTTCTCCAGATGTCTGCAGACCCAACTCCAGGCTCTGAATTTCGAGCATGGTTCCACTCTCGTACAGTATGTAAATGACCTATTGGTAGCAAGCCTCGATGAGCCCAGTAATAGGGAGGGCTTGATACAGTTATTAAACCACCTATCTTTGTTGAGCTATGTTGTTTCACAATCCAAGGTACTGGTGGCTCAAACAAAAGTCAAGTTCCTTACTCACAGCCACAGAAAGAAGCCTCAAAGCCAGTCGGATTGAACCTATATGCCAATTCCCCGCCCCTACCAGAGCCAAAGAGGTCCGTCACTGGCTGGGCATGGTAAATTATTGCAGGCAATGAATACCGAACATTGCTGTCTATACTAAGCTGCTGCTGCTGATGCCTTACACCAGCAAGGAAGGGAATTCCACTCCCACCAGTGAGGCACTCGAAGGCTTCCATCTCCTGAAGCAGGCCTTATTACAAGCCCCAGCCCTAGGCAGGCCCTTCTACGACCAACCGTTCCAGTTATACTGTACTATTCTGGAAGGGTGCTCAACAGCAGTACTAACCCAGCAACATGGGGATAAGCACCGGCCCATGGCATATTACTCTTCCAAACTGGATCCGGTGGCGCTGGGCCACCCTGTTTGCACCCAGATCCTGACAGCGATATACAATAGTTTGCAGGCTGCTGCCAATATAACTCTCCAACAGGACATTACGGTGTATAGCTCCCACTCGGTCACTGCACTGCTGGGGCAGCTGCAGTCTCAGCACCTTACCACAGCTCGTCAAAATAGGTACAAAATATATCTTTTAAATAATCCAAGACTGAGATTTAAATATTGTACCACTATCAATCCAGCCTGTTTCCTTAGCAGTCCCCCCGAGCATGAAGATGCACCTGGCCACGACTGTCTGACACTGATTCAGGAAGATACCACAGTACGGGATGATTTGACTGATATCCCGTTAGATCAACCGGACATGACCCTGTATGTTGATGGCAGCGCATTGATTAGCCCAACCGGCCAGAGACTGTTTGGTTACGCGATAGTGGAACAGGATGGCCTGACCATGGAAGCAGCAGCTTTCCAAACCCCCTACTCGGCCCAGCAAGCCAAACTTTTTGCCCTTGCCCGCGCATGTATACTTGGGGCAGATCACCGGGTGAATATTTATACTGACTCACGGTATGCCTTCGGGGTGGTCCACGACTTCGGACAACTCTGGAAGAATAGGGGATTCCTTACCTCGGCGGGCACAGAGATATCCCACCGAGGTTTTGTTAATGACCGAATGCAGGCTCTCCTCTTGCCCGCGCAGATTTCTGTCATTAAATGCGCTGCCCATATGAATGGTAAGACCCCGGTTGACGTTGGTAATGGTTGCGCAGATTGTGAGTCGCGGACAGCCGTGCAGACTCACTAGGTGGTGGTGCCTAAAATGATGAGTCAAAATAAGAGTTCTGAAAGAAACAGGTCTGTCCCTGACAAGCCAGTGCCAGCCATCCAAGACTCATATAAGGTTACAGGAGGACGCTCCTGAGGGTGCTAAACAAATGTGGAAACAGTTACGTTGTACATATGATCCTGTATCTTGTTTGTGGACCACTCCAGCACGTCAGACTTGCATGTCTGATGTGCTAGCACTGTGGGTCATTGAATGTGTACACTTTGCAACTCACTGTGGGGTTCAGGGGACTAGCGATTTGCTACTGGACACTTGGTGGCATCCAAAGATGCAGGGCTGGCCCAAAGTATCAGTAACCGGTGTTTGATTTGTCAGCAGTATAACACCGGCTAGGGTATCCCTTGTGAGATGGGGAACACCCTGTTACCCAGTGATCCTTTTGAAATGCTCCAGATGGATTACATTGAGTTGGAAAGGAGTCAATGTTATCAATATGTTTTGGTCATTGTGGATGTGTTCAGCAAATGGATTGAGGCGTATCCGACTACTGATAAGGCTGCTACTGTGGTTAAGGTTCTAATGCGAGAGATCATTCCCCGGTACGGAATACCCGCTCAGTTGAGTTCCGACAACGTCCCCCATTTTATTGGACGTATTAACAAGGAGTTCTGCTCCCAGTTGGGCATACGCCAGCAGTTACACTGTGCATATCGGCCACAGGCTGCCGGGTTGGTTGAGAGACACAATCAGACCCTCAAAACCAAGTTGGCTGAACTGCGAGCAGAAGCGGGGTTAACATGGCTTAAGTTGCTCCCCATCGCCCTCTTCCAGCTGCGAGTTACACCTGCGGGATCGGCCTGGCTCTCTCCTGCAGAGATCCTTTACGGCAGACACCTCAGAACCAACATATCTCCAAACTGGTCCAGTTTCACCATATGACTGAAGAAATGACGACTTATGTCCTATCCCTCACTAAAGTTGTCAAGGAACTCCATGATCAGATTAAAGTGGCTCACCTGACACCGACCCCGTTACCTAGCTCATCTCAGGTGCTGCCTGGCAGTTATGTCCTGGTAAAAAATTGGACTCCGAAAGGTTTGGATCCTCTGTGGGAAGGGCCCTTCCAAGTTCTCCTTACTACCCCGACTGCAGCTAAAATAGAGGGGAGGAGATCTTGGGTCCACCGCCACCACTGTAAAAAGGTCGGTCATTAACTTGCCTCCTTTCCCCAGCGCTGTTTTACAGGTTTGGAATATGTCGGTTTGGATGCGGGCCGCCTGGGCTGTCCTCGGCCTCGCCACGATTGGGGCACTTGCCAAGGAGGGAATGGATAGGAGGAGCGACATCTTTATCTGTCATCGCGGCCAACCTATAAGGACATTTCACCTTTGTAGAGGTGACGTTCTCTGCTGCCCACATGTACGAGAGCAGGATATCGGATCATGGAAGGTCATCAGGTTAACGGACAGTGAAGGATTAATGAAACAATTACATGGTCCCGACGATGGGAAGGAAAAGTTGCATGGACAGTGCCCTGTTTCTGGACTAAATGTAAATTTGATTTTGGATGTAACAAGACTGGTGCCATAAAGGTAAAATCGTGCCAAGGGGGAGGGGTAGGTGAAGGTTGCATGAGAGACAGGAAGAATAGCGATAGGAAGGAAAGGGTGAAGTGGCGGGGGGGGGGGGGGCCACGACGGAAACGCGGATTATCAGAGAGCATACTTACTTCACTTAGGACCTGGAAGGTAGGGAACCTGGGAACCATGAATCTTTTCCACCAAACTTATCACCAAATGTATGGCCAAGGAAGGGTTGTTTGCTATCCGGACCCCGTATCCGTGGCTAGGTTATTTTCGGTTTCACCGCTTTGGGGAACTCTGGTGGTTCACTGTCAGCGTCCTGAGCCACTGCCCGAGCAGGTCACTCTCCCTTATGACTTGGATTCAGCCCCACCGGCAATTTGCCTTCCCCTTCCCCGGGATAATTCCCACTCACAATATGACAAGCTTCAAAGGTGGACGGCGTATATACCCAGCCACATTACTCCCAACAGAGACCCCCGGGTGTATGAACATTGTTTTAGCGGGAAAGGATACGGCTGTCTGCTGGTAGAGGTGGAAACGAATATAACATGTTTGTTCTCCACTTGTACTGACCAACAGTGTCACGTAACCCAGACGTCAGGCCAATGCGTCTTTCACAATACCACCTGCGTTCCGTTGAAGGCAGGTCTCCAGCTCCTTTGCGGCGGGGCAAATGTTTCTCACATCACTGTCGGAGATAGGGCTTTCCGCATTGCCGGGAAGGCCGAATGGGCCTTCAGAAGCTGGATGAACTGGGCTACTGGGGGATCCCTGCTTAACCGATATACTGACTGTGATGCCAGCCTGTATACTGACCAAGGATACTACTTTTTTAATGGCACAGCGACCAATGTTTTGTCCCCTCCATTTCCCCGCCAAATCGCTATCGGAAGTTTAGTCCCCACCACAGTCCCCTGCCCCTCTGAGTGGACCCAGCACAATCATTTGGTACGTCGGGCAGTCTCGGCATAATTCTGCGAGAACTGGAAAAAAACTCCAGGTCCTAGCGCCCAACCGGGGCCATTCAGTCGGATGGGGAATCCTAAGCATCGTGACACTGGGAGGTGTGGGGGGTTCCTTGGCGGCCAGTAATCGGAACTACTTCATCTGTGGCCTCACCATTCTAGGAAACGAAACCTTGGGGGCTCTCGGCGCAATGACGCAAGAATTGTTTCAACTGCGATTGTTTGCCACGCAGAACCGATACGCCCTTGATTATCTGCTGGCCCGCGAAGGTGGGGTATGCGCCATAGTGAAGGGAAAGTGTAACATGGGGGTTCAGGACCTAACCGCTAACATCACTACATTTATGGACCGCCTACGGGACCACTTGGACGGTATGAACGACCCCGGCTGTTGGGGAAGCTGGGGATTCGGAGGGTGGAAGGACTGGTTGATAAACATGGCCATGTATTTAGCTGTGGCACACGGCTGCATCTTTGTAGGCCTAGCCATCCCCAAATGCGTGATGGGCAAAATGCAGGTCGCGCTAGAACAAATAAACACTCCTAGAATTCTGGTGGTTAGGACCCATGAGGGTGCAGCAGACGACGAGGGGCTGCAGCGGGAGTTGGAGTTGCAACGAAGAATCTTCCTGGATGGGGATGAGGGAGATCTCCAAGTACGAGGCACAATTCAGGGGGGCGGACCAATAGTTATCATGAAATGATAAAAGGGGAAATGAGGAATTGAACTAAAGAGAAAGGTACTAGACTGGGATGACCAGTTAGGATAGTGTAGAGGTAGACCCTAATATAGGAGAGCAGAAGATTAGGATAGTGCATTTTTAGACATTAACCCAGGTTGCAGAGAATGAACAAAGGGGCTGGGCAAAGCATGGTCAGGAGGGGGATGGGCAGCCATTAGGACCGGTTCTTTGTGCAGAGGATGCTGGGTGAAAGGGGCCCCAGGGCTGAGGAATGTAGTGTGGGCCTATCAAGATCAGTAACTGTGAGGATCAGGTTATATGGCCAGGTCAAGGAATGTGTGATAAAGACCTATGAGAATCTTGCATTCGTTACCATTACCTTATTTGGTCAGGTGTATGTGAAACTTGATGCTTGCAAGCTGGTTGAAATAAAATAAATTAATATCTACGAATCCGACTCAGCGTTTGACTGAGACCAGACTGAGGGCAGAAAGAACTCAATTTCAACAGTTTGTGCAGACACTCGCCCTCGGCTCTTTATATAGTAGCTTTACCCAGTTCACAAATCTTGGTCCAATCCCAAACCGTTCCAGAACTGCCATCAAATACCCCCATTCTACCCGGTCGAACGCCTTCTCAGCGTCCAATGCCACAACCACCTCTGTTTCCTTCCCCTCTGCCGGTGCCATAACGACGTTCTTCTAATGTTTGAAAAGAGCTGCCTCCCTTTCACGAACCCCATCTGATCTGCACCTATCACCTTTGGGAGGCACTCCTCCAGCCTACCCGCTAGCACCTTTGCCAATACTTTTGCGTCCACATTCAGAAGTGATATGGGCCTATACGACCCACACTCTGTCGGATCCTTATCTTTTAGCAACAGGGAAATCGTTGCCAGCCCCAAAGTTGAAAGGCAACACCCCCTTCCCTATCGCCTCTTCAAACATCCCCACCATCAGGGGTGCCAGCTTATCCTTGAATTTTTTATAATATTCCACCGGAAACCCATCCGACTCTGCCACCTTCCCCGACTGCATCTTCCCAATCACATCCTTTTTCTCCTGCTCCACTATGGCTCCTTCTAATGTAGCCCTGTCCCCCTCCCCTAGCCTCGGGTACGCCAACCCATCGAGAAATTCCTGCGTCTCACGGTCTCCCCCAGGTGGCTCTGACCTGCACAACCTCTCATAAAAATCCTCAAAAACCTTGTTAATCAGATCCGGAGCCACCACCAACTTCCCTGCCCTATCCTTCACCTGCAAAATTTCCCTTGCCGCTGCCTCCCTCCGGAGCTGACCTGCTAACAGGCCTTATCTCCATGTTCGTAAACTGCACCCCTTGCTCGTCTCAGTTGGCGCACCGCCTTCCTGGTAGATAGTCGGTCAAAGCTCTCCTGTAGTTCCTTTCTCTTTTCCAGCTTTGCTGGGTCCCCATCCTCTGCATAACTCCTATCTACCTCCAACTTCTCATCAATTACCCTCTCCAGCTCCAACCTCTCCTCTTTGTCCACCCTGGACTTAAACAAAATGACCTGACCCCTCACCACCGCCTTTAGAGCCTCCCAGACGATCGCCTTCGATACCTCACCCGTACAGTTGAAACCTACATATTCCTTAATTACCTTTTCAATTTTGTCACAGAATACTTAGTCTCCCAAAAGTCCCACATCTAATTTCCACCCTGGTCTCTGCGCTACCCCCTTCTCCAGCACCATATCCACCCAATGCGGAGCATGATCTGACACTGCAATTGCCGATTATTCCAACGCCTGAACCCCAGCCAGCAAAGCCTTCCCCACCACGAAAAGGTCGATCTGTGAATATACCTTATGGACTGCTGAGAAAAACGAGTAACCCCGGGTGCAGGAACCTCCAACGGTCCACCCCTCCCATTTCCACCATCAGCCCAGCTAACACCTTCGCCTCCCCTGATGCGACCAGCGAGCGTGGCTGTGACCTGTCCAACCTTGGCTCCTGCACCAAGTCTTTGGCATCATACGTCACCCTCAGCTTCGCCGGGTATACCATACCAAATCGCACCCCCTTTTTGTACAGTGCCGCCTTCACTCACCCGATCGCCGCTCATCTTTTTGCCAACTCCACTGTCAAGTCCTGATAGATCCGAACTCCAGCACCATCCTACTGCACCTCGCGCTTCTGCTTCGCCAGCTTAACACCTTCTCCTTCATGCAGTAGTTATGGAAGCAGATAATTACTGCTCTTGGCGGCTCATTCACCTTGGGCTTCGGCCTTAATGACCGATGAGCCTCGGTCCAGCTCGTACTGGGAGGGGTTATCACCCTCCCCCATCAGCTCCGTCAACTTCTTGGCGAAGTACTCTGTTGGCCTTGGGCCCTCTGTCCCTTCGGGCAAGCCCACAATTCTCAGATTGTGCCGTCTCGAGCGGTTCTCCAAGTCCTCGAGTTTTGCTCGGAGTCCTCTGTTGACCTCCACCACTCTCCGCAGCTCGTCCCCCATCGAGGTGAGCTGGCCGCTGTGCTGTGACACGGCCTCCTCCACTTCCTTCACCTTCTCGCCCTGCTCTCTCACCTCGGCCGATGTCTGCCACAGCTACCCTCACCGGGGCGATTGCCTCCTCCACCAATCATTTCAATGCGACTGCCGTCTCCTTCCTCAAAGCCTCCATGTGCCTCGCAAACTGCTTTTCCAGCTCCACCGCCATCAACTCGATCATCTTTTCCACCGTAAGTAGTGCGGCCCCACCATGCGGTCTGGCATCTGCCACCTTGTCAGCGCTTTTGCTGGCCTTCTCATTCAACAGCGAACCCGGGTTTTCTTCCTTCTTCCTAGCTGCTTTTCGCAGGCTCTAACGACTTATTATTTTTTCTTTCTTCAATCCGAAAATAAATAAATAAATATTTTCAGAAATATTTTCCAAAAATTCCAAAATCAAAAAATCTCTTCCCCCGGGACCGGACTTCAAACTCCTCAAAATCAAAAAATCTCTTCCCCCGGGACCGGACTTCAAACTCCTCAAAAATCCATTTTCAGTGGGAGCCACCCAATGTGCTCTACTTCCCCCTCTACATCGCGTTATGGACTTGGGCCTGCCACCTCGATTGCCTCGCCTCGTGTCAAGCTCCGCCCACGCATCCAACCTCTGGATCGATGCCCTCCACTCTGGCCGCCGGGCACTCCCGCGGGGCTCCTCGCCGACTCCAAACTGGACCAACCCGATGCACGTCCCTCAGGCCCCAAAGGCCGAAGAAACTCGGGAAGAAAGAACATCGGGGAAACCCCAAAAAAAGTCCGAAATATCGCGGACCGGCGGGAGCCTCTTCTCGACGCAGCCACTCCACTCGCGAGCGCCACCTGAAGTCTATTTCCTGTGATGTTAATGTGTTTAATCATATGTTAAGAACAAAGTTTATTTTAGTATAAAAGCTACATAGAACATAGAACGATACAGCGCAGTACAGGCCCTTCGGCCCACGATGTTGCACCGAAACAAACGCCATCTAACCTACACTATACCATTATCATCCATATGTTTATCCAATAAACCTTTAAATGCCCTCAATGTTGGCGATTTCACTACTGTTGCAGGTAGGGCATTCCACGGCCTCAATACTCTTTGCGTAAAGAACCTACCTCTGTCCTATATCTATTACCCCTCAGTTTAAAGCTATGTCCCCTCATGCCAGCCATTTCCATCCGCGGGAGAAGGCTCTCACTGTCCACCCTATCTAACCCCCTGATCATTTTGTATGCCTCTATTAAGTCTCCTCTTAACCTTCTTCTCTCCAACGAAAACAACCTCAAGTCCATCAGCCTTTCCTCATAAGATTTTCCCTCCATACCAGGCAACATCCTGGTAAATCTCCTCTGCACCCGCTCCAAAGCCTCCACGTCCTTCCTATAATGCGGTGACCAGAACTGTACGCAATACTCCAAATGCGGCCGTACCAGAGTTTTGTACAGCTGCAACATGACCTCCTGACTCCAGAACTCAATCCCTCTACCAATAAAGGCCAACACTCCATAGGCCTTCTTCACAACCCTATCAACCTGGGTGGCAACTTTCAGGGATCTATGTACATGGACACCTAGATCCCTCTGCTCATCCACACTTCCAAGAACTTTACCATTAGCCAAATATTCTGCATTCCTGTTATTCCTTCCAAAGTGAATCACCTCACACTTCTCTACATTAAACTCCATTTGCCACCTCTCAGCCCAGCTCTGCAGCTTATCTATATCCCTCTGTAACCTGCTACATCCTTCCACACTGTCGACAACACCACCGACTTTAGTATCGTCTGCAAAATTTACTCACCCACCCTTCTGCGCCTTCCTCTAGGTCATTGATAAAAATGACAAACAGCAACGGCCCCAGAACAGATCCTTGTGGTACGCCACTTGTAACTGAACTCCATTCTGAACATTTCCCATCAACCACCACCCTCTGTCTTCTTTCAGCTAGCCAATTTCTGATCCACATCTCTAAATCTCCCTCAATCCCCAGCCTCTGTATTTTCTGCAATAGCCTACCGTGGGGAACCTTATCAAACGCTTTACTGAAATCCATATACACCACATCAACTGCTCTACCCTCGTCTACCTGTTCAGTCACCTTCTCAAAGAACTCGATAAGGTTTGTGAGGCATGACCTACCCTTCACAAAGCCATGCTGACTATCCCTGATCATATCATTCCTATCTAGATGATTATAAATCTTGTCTCTTATAATCCCCTCCAAGACGTTACCCACTACAGACGTGAGGCTCACCGGTCTATAGTTGCCGGGGTTGTCTCTGCTCCCCTTTTTGAACAATGGGACCACATTTGCTATCCTCCAATCCTCTGGCACTATTCCTGTAGCCAATGATGACATAAAAAATCAAAGCCAAAGGTCCAGCAATCTCTTCCCTGGCCTCCCAGAGAATCCTAGGATAAATCCCATCAGGCCCCGGGGACTTATCTATTTTCAGCCTGTCCAGAATTGCCAACACCTCTTCCCTACGTACCTCAATGCCATCTATTCTAATAGCCTGGGTCTCTGCATTCTCCTCCACAACATTATCTTTTTCCTGAGTGAATACTGACGAAAAATATTCATTTAGTATCTCTCCTATCTCTTCAGACTCCACACACAACTTCCCATCCCTGTCCTTGACTGGTCCTACTCTTTCCCTAGTCATTCGCTTATTCCTGACATACCTATAGAAAGCTTTTGGGTTTTCCTTGATCCTACCTGCCAAATACTTCTCATGTCCCCTCCTGGCTCGTCTTAGCTCTCTCTTTAGATCCTTCCTCGCTACCTTGTAACTATCCATCGCCCCAACTGAAACTTCACACCTCATCTTCACATAGGCCTCCTTCTTCCTCTTTGGTAAACCACGGTTCCCTCGCTCTACGCCTTCCTTCCTGCCTGACCGGTACATACTTATCAAGAACACGCAGTAGCTGATCCTTGAACAAGCATATTGGTCAGGGAATGCACTCCTGCGGTGAAGAATCCTTTCCTCACCGTTTTACAAATTTAAAAAATGTGTTTGGGGTCCTTGTCTCGTTTCCTAACAAATGTGATCTAGTCTGGGTTCTTAACAGATACCATTGCATTTAAAAAAAATGTTTGTCAGCATAATTGGTGGTTGTATTGTATTAGAAAAAAGTAACTACTTTTCCCTGATGGCATAGTGGGTAAAGACATTTCTAATAAGAACACAAGGAAAAACGAGTAGGAGTGGGCATATGGCACCACCACTCAGTAAGATCATAGCAAAAATTCCACATCAACTACACATTCCCCTTATCCTTGAGTACCTGAATATTTTAGGACTTCCAACCTTGAATTTATAGATTCTATGTGCATTCAGAACCCTGGAGTAGATTTGCAATGCTCTTGAGCAAAGGATATGGGGGATGAGTGACGAGAGGCAGGAAGAAACCTATGAAAGAAGAGTTGTAGATTCATGAGGTAAACTGTAAACTGGGAAGGCAGTGACCCGGGGAGCAGGAGAAGGCCGCCAATCAATCGTGTGACCCTACGTCACACCCGGGGCAAAACAGCATTAAAATAAAACTCCTGACGCTAAACGTGAAATCCGGCCCCATTTACTGGTCAACAAAACAACTTAAAAACAGGGTGACTTAAAGTAAGGACTCACTTAATTAGGCACTCATATGGGGAGGCGTTGGTGTAGTGGTATTGTCACTGGATTAGTAATGCAGCGACCCAGGGTAATGCTCTGGGGACCCAGGTTTGAATCGCACCACAGCACATGGTCACATTTGAATTCCGTGTCAAATGTCGCAAAACCCCAACTATTTCACTGATTCATTCCAGAGCCGCAGCAATGTAGTTGACTCTTAAATGGCCTCGCAGTGAAATGGCATTTGGTGCAAGGTAAATTAGGGATGTGCAATGAATGCTGGCCTAGCCAGCAATGCCCACATCAGACAAATTAAAAATAATCTATTCTCACACTTGAAGAATAGTCCCTGGCATGAGTTATCGAGAACTGACATCATGTCAGAATTACTGTCTGCGTGCAGCAAGGTGGCGTAGTGGTTAGCATTGCTGCATCACAGCGCCGAGACCCCAGGTTCAGTCCCGGCCGTAGGTCACTGTACGTGTGGAGTTTGCACATTCTCCCCGTGTTTGCGTGGGTTTCGCCCCCACAACCCAAAGATGTGCAAGGTGGTGTTCCTGTTGTGATATGCCATCTCTAACAAGACCTTGTGAGATGCCATGATCTGAATTCAGCCCACAATGGGATGAACCAGACTTTCAGAATTAATTGAGTTTAAAAGCTCACTTACCTCTGCCGATGCCAACTCAAAGTGGCTCCCGGGATCTACCAACCTTGCCGAGGAGACCACAGCTGGGCGACATTTAGCACTGGTCCCCACAAACGGGTGCCAGGCGGAATGGCACATGGGCGGGAGAGAGGTCTCCCAGGCGATCAGAAGCTCCTCGGTGGTTGGTATCAGGCCTGGGTGGCACCCTGACACCGCTGATGCCACTGGGGCACCTTAGCATTGCTAACCTGTTACCCTGGCATTGCCACCCTGGCCCAGGTGGCATTTTGTCCGCGCCGGCGATCAGGCCCGGGGGTACCCTGCCCGTATGAGGTGGGGGGCTCGCTCGAGGACCCCCCCACCCCTGACAGGTGAGTTGGGGTGTTGGGGACTTCCAGGGGGTTATGGGTAGAAGGGGATCAGGGGTTATGGGGAGAAGTCAGGAGAATGGGATGAGAAAATATCAGCCATGATTGAATGGTGGAGCAGACTCGATGGGCCGAGAGGCCTAATTCTGCTCTTGTGTCTTAGGGGGTTGCTCCTCAGTGCAGGAAATGTGACTGAGTGTGGCCTCAGCAGGGTGTTACCCTTTGAGGCCCGGAAAAGAAATACAGTGCTGTTAGATAGTGAGGTTAGTCCCTGTCCTTACCCCTCTAATCCCGCTCAGAATGGGATTTTGTTTTTGTTTCTGCGGCGGGCCTTGTTCAAAAGAAATATCTTTGAGCAAATGACAGGCAGGAAGTAAATGAATAGAGGAAGAAGTTGAAAAAGGTGTGGTTTTCTGAAAGCATACTCAAAGTGAAGAGTCTTAAGTTAAGAATGCTTTTCGAGCCAGGGATTGAGTTGGCTGGCAGAACAGAAACCAGAACAGAGGGATATAGTGCTGGAGGAGGGGCTGGATAATGGAAGGGGTAGTGACAGTTAATAACAAATTCACTCTCATGATTTTACCAAATGAGGTGATTGTGCTTTTGGTCTCTGGTTACGCTTCTTGTTTGCTGGCTAAATTATTTACTCGTTGCTGTACGTAGCTAATCCTGGAATTGACGTTTGTTTTTACTGTCAGTGATCCTGAACAAGACTGATTCTTCTTTTTTTGCTGGTAAATTTATTGCTTGGTTCCTCGTTTCACAATGTTTCACAAGAACAGTTCACATTAATCACAAGTTAACATTGTCTCCAACAATTTGGTT
The DNA here is from genome assembly GCF_047496885.1 of Scyliorhinus torazame. Lineage (NCBI taxonomy): Eukaryota > Metazoa > Chordata > Chondrichthyes > Carcharhiniformes > Scyliorhinidae > Scyliorhinus > Scyliorhinus torazame. The sequence goes on from NC_092714.1 coordinate 206,739,257, forward strand.
TGGAAATGGATATTAGTGCCATGGTGTTGTTTTCCATTAAGCTGACTGAATATGCAATTGACACTTGGGACCTCTGGGTTGCATGTCATGCATAAAAGATAAACAGGATGGTCAAGGTTGATTAGTTTGAGAAGATCCGTAATGCAAGTCTGAACGTCCTCCGGTGTCCAGGAAATTCTTAAGTCTATGGTGTGAGATGCTTAATAATAATCTTTATTGCCACAATTAGGCTTACATTAACATTGCAATAAAGTTACCGTGAAAAGCCCCTAGTCGCCACATTCCGGTGCCTATTCGGGTACACGGAGGGAGAATTCGGAACATCCAACTTACCTAACAGCACGTCTTTCGGGACTTGTGGTAAGAAACTGGAGCACCCGGAGGAAACCCACGCAGACACTGGGAGAATGAGCAGGCTCCGCACAGACAGTGACCCAAGTCGGGAATCGAACCTGGGACCCTGGCGCTGTGAAGCAGCACTATTAAATACAAGTCCAGGTGATTTGTTATTATGCTTTTTTATATCAGGAACTCAACAAAATTCTAAAATGTGTCAGCTGTCAGATTATCACAGGGATTCAGAAACTTTCCATAGATGTTGGCATTAGCACATGTGTACGCCAGCCTTCAGGAAATCGTGAATTTACCTCATGACTGACTTCATCCATCACGAGTGAATTGATAATTCGCATAGAATAATCCTTCATTTGACTAACTTTAGCCTTTTGTCGTAACTTCATTTCCGCATGAAAATATTTTGTTAGCTACTGTACAGTCTGTCAGTTCTACATTTCTGATACTTAGATGAGAAATGGTGCTACCTTTTTTTTTGCATATTATAGGCAATTTTGCCCATGTTTCTTAATTTTTATCATAATGAAATGATGTGGTCATGAGATCAATTCAGTGTAAATGAAGAGCAATGATTTTACACATTGAGGCCTGGTACAACATTACAGTGAAACACGTCTTATCAAATGGGTGGACCATTGATTTATTTTCACAGATGTTCCTCAGTCCCCTAGGCCAGTGAGGGAACAAAGCAAGCAAGGTCACTATCCAGCAAACCTGCGACAAGTGTATAATAGTTCATTGCATTTGAGGACAGGATGAGGATCAACTGTGAGGTTCAGTGTGACTTAGACATGAGACTCACAACCTAGGCCTCTGTAAAAGGAATGGCCTTTCATAGTAACTTCATTGCAGTGTTAATGTAAGCCTACTTGTGACAATAAAGATTATTATTATTATAGGTGAGAGCTGCTGGCAACTATAGAACGATAGCCCAAGTGAGTTTTCAGGAGTGAGGACAAAAATGTAAAGCGATGGGGGTGGTGATAAAATGAATGGTTAAAATAGGAAAGATGGGGTCAATTTATATACAATGTGTATATATTCATGTATAAAAGCATTGGAACTGATTAAATGTCAAGGGTTTACTGTACTTTGAGGATTTAGATAATTTGCACTAATTATCTAGTAGCTATTCAAAATAGATAATTTGCACTAATTATCTAGTAGCTATTCAAAATACTCTTAGCACATTTTCAGCCATCTGCAAGTGTGATTTCTGTGGTGGTGACTTTATTTCTCCTGAAGCATAAAAAGAAGAAATTCTTCTGATTTTGCTTCTAACGGTTTAGTAGGTTCAGTGCAATATCCCACATAGAATTCAGCGATTTAACCTCCAAGATCTCTACTGAGTTATCTGACCTTGGGTAATCTCGGGGCAACACATGAGATACTACAGGTTTGTGCTGGAACAACAGAGGGGAGAAATATGTTAAGCTTCCATCTCCTGATTGTTATCCAGTGATCATTGCCAGAAAATGTGTCCATTTTTGTACATCCAAGTGAGGACATGGTGGTGATTAGGTATGATCTCCCATGAAGGCTGAATAGATTGTTGATGCTCGCTGTCTGGCTGATACATGAATAATGAGCATTTGTGTGAAACCGTAGCTGAGCATGTTTCATTGCCTTGAGAAAGGGAAAGAAGATTGAAAGAAGAGGAGGGAGACGGGGAGGAAACATCACTTGAGTGCACATGTATTTTTACATAGGCTTATCCAGGTCTATTCTGTGAACAATTAATTGCACAATGGCATGTGTTTGATGTAAGGACTTAACATTTAGTTAGAAGAAAATGTAGAGAATCCTTGATGAACCTGACATTGTTCCTTCAAAAGTAAACCACAAAGTGTGCCTCTTGCCATTCAGTTTGATTTGATTTGGGAGAGTCTCTGTAAATAGTGCCAGGCATTTGATATTCACCATTTGATTGCTTTGTATTTCACAATGCATTTTGCTCCATTATCATGTTAATCAACGAAAGAGATCTGAGGTTTGGAAATGGCTCCTTGTTACGAAACATTATTCTAATCAGAGTTCAGTTGCATTCTGATAAGATTACTTTTGTTTTGCAGAATATATGATTGAGTTTGAGAGAACTGATCTGAACAGAGATACGAGTTTTGTCAGACAAATTTAGAGGGTGCTTCGTCTGGCAGCAACAAGACCGCACCGGGACTGTAGACGTAGACACTTGCTAAATTTATACTGTATGTTGTGCTTTATATGTTTAGTGTTGCTGCAAACAAGGAATCATTTGTAATCTGTGGTGCACACTTGACATAGAGAAAGTGTAGTTTTCATCATTTGTATATAGACAATGTAATATTCAATGCCAGCAAATGCAAAACACTGCACAATAGTAGGAAAAATAAATATTGTAGTATACTATGGATGGTGAAGAAATAGCTAACAATGGATCTGGGTATGATAGCACATGTGATGCTTAATAGAATGAGTAATGTGGTCCCAGTGCTTAGCATCTGATGCATTGAAAGTTCCAAAGGATTAGGGGACTTGAATGTTGTGTGCCAGCTGTTCAAAAAGTGCTGTTTTTTTCCCCCTCTTGAAAGAAATAGTAACCTCCTATCAACATCTTTGGGTTATCATTGACCAGAAACTGAACCAGACATATAAATACTGTGGATATAAACTCAAGAGGCTTTGAATTCTGCAGAGGGTAACTTACCTTCTAACTCCGCAAAGCCTGTCTTCCAAAAGGCACAAATCAGGAATAGAATGTGATGGTATACTCTCCACTTGCACAGCTGAGTGCAGCCCCAACAACATTAAAGAACTCTAAAACCATCCAGGACCAAGCAGCCGCTTCATTGAGACCCCATTATGTCAATGACAATAATGGGGTGTCATTATAAGGCTCTGGTCAGACCCCATTTGGAATATTGTGAGCAGTTTTGGGCACCATATCTAAGGAAGGATATGCTGGCCTTGGAAAGGGTCCAGAGGAGGTTCACAAGAATGATTGCTGAAATGAAGAGCTTGTTGTAGGAGGAATGGTTGAAGACTTTGTGTCTGTACTCGTTGGAGTTTAGGAGGATGAGGGGGGATCTTATTGAAACTTACAGGATACTGCGAGGCCTAGATAGAGTGGATGTGGAGAGGATGTTTCCACTTGTCGGAAAAACTAGAAGCAGAGGACACAATCTCAGAATAAAGGGACGATCCTTTAAAACAGAGATGAGGAAGAATTTCTTCAGCCAAAGGATGGTGAATCTGTGGAACTCTTTGCCGCAGAATGCTGTGGAGGCCAAATCACTTAAGACAGAGATAGATAGGTTCTTGATTAATAAGGGGATCAGGGGTTATGGGGAGAAGGCAGGAGAATGGGGATGAGAAAAATATCAGCCATGATTGAATGGCGGAGCAGACTCGATGGGCCGAGTGGCCTTTTTCTGCTTCTATGTCTTATGGTCTTATACTGCCTCAAGAAACTTAAGGAAATTGAGCGTGTCCACGTTGACTCTTACCAACTTTTACAGATGCACCATAGAAAACATCCTTTCTGGCTGCATCACAGCCTGGTATGGCAACTGCTCAGCCCAAGACCATAAGAAACTACAGAGAGTCGTGAATACTGCCCTGTCCATCACACAAACCTACCTCCCATCCATTGACTCTGTCCACACCTCCTGCTGCCTTGGGAAAGCGGGCAGCATAATCAAAGACCCCTCCCACCCAGCTTACTCACTCTTCCAACTTGTCCCATCGGGCAGAAGAGACAAAAGTCTGATAACAACACGCACTAACAGATTCAAAAACAGCTGCTTCCCCGGAATTACCAGACTCCTAAACGACCCTCTTATGGACTGATCTGATCTCTTCTCACATCTTCCCTGCACCCAATGCCTATGTCTATGTATTTACATTGTGTATTTTATGTTTGCCCTATTATGTATTTTCTTTTTATGTCCTTAATGATCTGCTGAGCTGCTCACAGAAAAATACTTTTCACTGCATATCTTGACAAATACATGAATAGGATGGGAATAGAAGGATACGGACCCCGGAAGTGTAGAGGATTTTAGTTTAGACGGGCAGCATGGTCGGCGCCAAAGGGCCTGTTCCTGTGCTATACTTTTCTTTTTACGTCCGTACACGTGACAATAAACAAAATCCAATCCAATCCAATCCAATCTGTCTGAGTTGCACACAGAACAATACTTTTCACTCTACCTCGGTACACGTGACAATAAACAAATCCAATCCAATCGCATTGGGGTGCTTTTCTCCATGAAATACATTCGAAAAAGCAAGTTGCTGTTGTAATTTATCCTGAGTAAGTGGGTCACAGACCTGGTAAGAACCCAGCTTCTTTTCTTGGTTTGCGCTGACTTCAGTTACTCTCAGCCAGGACATTACAATTGGCATTATGTAGACCTTGGTTTTGCAGGGAAATGGTAGCAAGGTTCTAGGTACATAATACAGTTGAGTAATCCTGCTGGAACAGGTTGCAATGGATGTGCTTCGAGAGGTTGATCATGAAGCGCATCACCTCCATACTCCCAGAACGCCTTGATCCATTGCAATTCGCATATCGTTGCAACCGGTCCACATCAGACGCTATTTCCCTGGCCCTACACTCATCCCTCAAGCATCTCGAAAACAAGGACTCCTACATCAGACTCCTATTTGTTGACTACAGCTCCGCCTTCAACACCATAATCCCAGCCAAGCTCATATCAAAGCTCCAAAACCTAGGACTTGGCTCTCCACTCTGCAACTGGATCCTCGATTTTCTGACCAACAGACCACAATCAGTAAGAATGAACAACAACACCTCCTCCACAATAGTCCCCAATACCGGGGCCCCGCAAGGCTGCGTACTTAGCCCCCTACTCTACTCCCTGTACAATCACGACTGCGAAGCAAAACTTGGTTCCAACTCCATCTACAAGTTTGCTGATGATACGACCATAGTGGGCTGGATCTCGAATAACGACGAGTCAGAATACAGGAGGGAGATGGAGAACCTAGTGGAGTGGTGTAGCGACAACAACCTCTCCCTCAATGCCAGCAAAACTAAAGAGCTGGTCATTGACTTCAGGAAGCAAAGTACTGTACACACCCCTGTCAGCATCAACGGGGCCGAGGTGGAGATGGTTGGCAGTTTCAAATTCTTAGGGGTGCACATCTCCAAAAATCTGTCCTGGTCCACCCACGTCGCGCTACCACCAAGAAAGCACAACAGCGCCTATACTTCCTCAGGAAACTAAGGAAATTCGGCATGTCCACATTAACCCTTACCAACTTTTACAGATGCACCATAGAAAGCATCCTATCGGGCTGCATCACAGCCTGGTACGGCAACTGCTCGGCCTAGGACCGCAAGGAACTTCAGAGAGTCGTGAACACCGCCCAGTCCATCACACGAACCTGCCTCTCATCCATTGACTCCATCTACACCTCCCGCTGCCTGGGGAAAGCGGGCAGCATAATCAAAGATCCTTACCACCTGGCTTACTCACTCTTCCAACTTCTTCCATCGGGCAGGAGATACAGAAGTCTGAGAACATGCCTGAACAGACTCAAAAACAGCTTCTTCCCCACTGTCACCTGTCACCGGACTCTTAAATGACCCTCTAATGGACTGACCTCATTAACACTACACCCTGTATGCTTCATCCGATGCCAGTGGTTATGTAGTTACATTGTATATCTTGTGTTGCCCTATTATGTATTTTCTTTTCTTCCCTTTTCTTCCCATGTACTTAATGATCTGTTGAGCTGCTCGCAGAAAAATACTTTTCACTCTACCTCGGTTCACGTGACAATAAACAAATCCAAATCCAAATGTTAAAACAGGCTTGTGAGTGATGCTCTTATAATACAATACTTTTGAGACTCGCACATGAATGAATAATGAATGAGGTGTTTAGCCAGTGTGTGTGAAACTGTATCCCAGCAAGTACTCAAGCAAGGTGAGAAGGCAGGGAGGGGAAAAGAATTGGTGAGGAAAGCAGAAAAAAGATGTTTCAACTTCGCCTTCAGCAATTTTCCTTTCCGTTATATGCTTCAGCAAATGTAGCTCTCAACAAGTAGTCCCTTAGCACCCAAACTACTAACAAAAAGAGGTAATTTGAAATGAAAGCAGTCCCACAAAACCAAATTGAGAGCCAGATTGGCTGCCATATTTTCCTTGCATTTACAACCATGGCAACTGATATAAAAGGCTTTTTTTAAGCTGGTTTGAGATGGTCATGCTTCGTAATTGAAGCAGGTCGTTTTAACCTACATTATGTTTCCCTCATTTAAAAAAATGTTTTTTCCGATTCAAATTTAGAAAGTTCTAGCACTCATCGCTTTGCGAAGAATTGCTGGACGTGCTGTCTCTTAGACCTGATATTAAATCAAGATTTCCTTTACCAGCTCGGGTAAATGTAAGAGATCGCATATCACTATTCAGAGTAGAGCAGGGAGTTTTTATTATTTCATTTTGGGATGAGGGTGCTGCTGGCAAGGTCATCATTTCCTGACCATCCTAATTGCTCTTGCATTTGGTAGTGTGGTACAGCCTTCTTGAATTGCAGCAGTTACTGAGGTGAAGGTGCTCCTGTTGGGCAGGGAGGTTCAGGATTCTGACCCAGTTGTGATGAACGAAGTTCAGTGTATATATCACAGAATCACTGCAGTGCAGAAAGAAGGCCATTCGGCTGATCAAGTCTACACCGACCCTTCAAATGAGCACTCCCCCACCCTATCTCTGTGACTCCATAATCTCACCAAACCTGCACATCTCTGGGCACTAAGGGGCAATTTATCATGGCCAATCCACATACCCCATACATCTTTGGACTGTGGGAGGAAACCAAAGCACCTGGAGGAAACCCACGCAGACACGGGGAGAACGTCACAACTCCACGCAGACCGTGACCAAAGGCCGAATTGAACCTGGTCTCTGCTGCTGTGAGGCAGCAGTGCTAACCACTGTGCCGCCCAAATGGGAGACACAAAGACTGTTAATGTAATAATTTAACTCTTAATAATGGATTTTCACGTCAGGATGGTGTGTGACTTAGGCAGTTGGTGATGCTCTCATGCACCTGCTGCCCTTGTCTTAATAGATGATAGAAGTTGCCAGTGTGGGAGATATTGTCAAAGAAGCCTTGGTGAGTTGTTGCAGTGCATCTTGTAGGTTATTCCTAATTTGTTTGTTTATATGATACACACTGCAGCCTTGACCTGCTTGTAGTGGAGGGGGTGAATGCTTAAGGTGATGGATAGGGTGCCAATCAGCCTGGCTTCTTACCTGGATGGTGTCAAGCTTCTTGAATATTGTGAGAGCTACACTCCTCCGGAGCGGCCCAGTGGCACAATAGTTAGCGCCAATGGGCCACTGTCAGTGTGGAGTTTGCACATTCTCCCCTTGTCTGCGTGAGTCTCGTCCCCACAATCCAAAGATGTGCAGATTAGGTGGATTGACCACACTAAATTGCCCCTTAAATGGAAAAAATAGAAATAGCACTTAGAATTTATTTTAAAAAGAGCTACGCTCCTCCGGGCAAGTTGGGAGTATTCCATCACACTTCTGGCTTGTGGCTTGTAGATGGTGGACAAGCTTTGGGTGTCAAGAGGTGAGTAGTCAGCCCTTGGTCTGCCCTTGTAGCCATAATATTTATGTGGCTGGCCCAGTGAAGTTCCTGGTAATCGATGATCTTCAGGATGTTGATTGGGGTGATCCGACTTTCTTAATGCCAGTGAATGTCAAGAAGATGTGGTTAAACTTTGAGAGGAAGTGAATGATTTTTTTTCTTGTGCACTGGCCCACATCCCCCCCTGATGTGTTGGGTGTTCTGGATCACAAACAGGTCACCAACACTTGAAGTGGTCAACTCTATTTTATTATAAGGTTAACTATATTAACATACTTAAACTGTGGATACATGCAATACCAGCTTTAACTGTTGACCCTTGCCTGGTCCTAACAAGGTGATGCACTCAGCACATGGTGAATGTCTGTGTTGCAGGCTGTGAGCTCTGTGCTCCGAGCTGGCTGCTACTAGAATGAGCGGGAACTCTCCTGTCCCCTGTCTTTATAGTGCGTGTGCTCTCACTGGTGATTGGCTGCGGTGTTGTGTATGCTGATTGGTCCCACTGCATGGCCATCAGTGTGTGTGTGTGTCTGCACCATGATATACTGGTGTATATTATGACACCCCCCTCAACTAACACCACAAAATAAATTAGCCATTCATTTGCCCTTTGTTTTCAATTGGCTTGTATATGCCCATCTAATGGCCTAGATGTTGCTGTGCAAGTAGCAGTAAGTCTGTTAGCACTTGCCATTATTCCTGGGTAAAAGTTGTCATGATATCCATATAAACATATCATGGTGCAATCACACACACACACTGATGGACAGGTAGACGGACCAATCAACACACACACAACATCAGAGCCAATTACCAGTGAGAGCACACGCACTATAAAACAGGGAACACCACAGTTCCCGTTCATTCTACCAGGAGATAGCTCAGAGCACAGAGCTCACAGCGTGCCACTCAGACATACACCATGTGCTGAGTGCCTCTCTAAGATAGTGCGAGGGCTGGGTCCACAGGTTAACTGGTGAAGTACGAACCACAGCCAGAAGTTAACAGTAGTTATTGTACAGATTAATAAAACAGAGTTGTACCATCTACAACCGTGTTGGTTCGTTTGTATATCGGAACACCCAACACGACAAAAGTGACAACAACAACTTCTACATCAACACATGCGCATTTAAACGTGGAAATCTTAAAGTTGCTATCGTCCTCTAGTTGTATTGCTGCAACCTTCGCTGATGGAATCGGCAAAGAAATAAATGTCATGGCACAAACATTGGAAATTATCTGCTGTTACTTTAAAAAGGGCTGAAAAAGATAGGGCTTCAATCAGGAGTAACTGACTTTTTAAATTCTGTATGAAGTGATAATTACTACTGAAGAACCCATGTAGCCCTGAGAAAACTAATCTGATAGGTGTGCAGTATCGTTCCATCAGAAGAAAATTCATGCGGAATACCTGTTGGGGAGAAATAAATATTTTCTGGTTTTGCTCTTTTATTTGCATGTCTCAATCTTTCTTTCTTTTGTTTCCGTACGATGATTTAAATGTAATCTACTTTTCCTTTCTTATTTCCTGCTCTGCTGTCTGCATGTGACAGCGAGGATTCTCCATGAGGCTGACATCAGAAGAGTAGAAATTTTGGCTGACACACTCTCTAAAAGTATTTGGGCAACTGCACAGGAGGTGGAACAGCAAAAACCTTTCCTTCGCCTCTCATAATAAAATCCAGGTCACGGGGGCAGCACGGTGGGGCAGTGGTTAGCACTGCTGTCTCACAGCACCAATGACCCAGGTTCGATTCCGGCCCCCGGGTCACTGTCCGTGTGGAGTTTGCACATTCTCCCCATGTCTGCTTGGGTCTCACCCACACAACCCAAAAAGATGTGCAGAGTAGGTGAACTGGCCACACTAAATTGCCCCTTAATTGGGAAAAAAAGAATTGGGTACTCTAAATTTTTTTTAAAAAATAAATAAATAAATACAATCCAGGCCATTAGTAATGATTGCCCTTGAGAATTAATCCATGCTTTGAGGCATTCTGAGGACATGTAAATAAATACATTATGCACACAATTTGATGGGAAAGTATCTGCATTCAATTTGACATGATAATGGTCAGTCAAAATGCACCCAAAATTTGTACTATATGGCAGGGAAGCTACTGAAAGACTTGAGCAGTTTGCCTGTCTCTTATACCCCCCCTTATACCTCCTCTTACTTGCTGCCCACCGTTACTTGCTCCTGCAGTACTTGTGCTCTTGTGCATCGCTCAATGAACCCTTGTTAGATTATCTTATCCTCCCACCCCACCAAATGGATTCAGCACGGATGCTGCTTACTGTGGGAAGGAGATGTGTTGTGAGATGTTGGCACCTGGGATATCATTATAATCTACCTGTTGGTCCTTGGGGGTTGATGCACGATCAATTAAACTTGAAGACGAGGTTGTATCATAACTGAAGGCTTTAATAGACTAGATCTGTTGCCCAGCAGCTTCGGTACAGAATGAGGGCTGCTGGGACGGCATCTGTTCTTATACCCCGCCTGTCAGGGCGGAGCCACATACCAAACATCCAATGGCAAGCTGCTAGGCTTACCCAATGCTCTACAGCCTCTCGGGTACCGCAATACCTGATACTACCACAGGGGTTTCCCTATAAAAGAGCTGAACTGATACTGGATGCAAGACACTCTTTCAAAAAGAGCTTGCATAGCTAAAAATACATGGTAGTGTCTTTAAAATTTTGCATGCGAGTGGGGTGAGTAAGTAAAACAAGGTGACTGCTGGCTGGGCCTGTACAGCAGTCAGGTGCATGCAAGCACCTGTGACTCTCCATGCACAAAATTACTGTTCATTGTCAGGAGGAGTTGCTTGGCAATGGAAGGTCTGCTCAATAAGGTGAGAGAGGAAAGATCGGAGGAAATACGTGATCTCTTGCAGGTCTGGGAGCAGTGATGTACAAGAAGACACGTAATAAAAGGCACAGAATGTCCAGAGAAGGAGGATTCATATCTTGAACATTAGCATTCTCTCAACTTGTAAAGCAAAATTCTGTTTTTACAAACAAAGCTGTTAATGAATTGCAGAAGAGCTATTTGTACAATTGATGTTAATTCTATTTTTACAGTTTCCAACCGGTTGTCCGAATTTGGTTTTGAACAAGGGTATCAGACGTATGTACCCAGTACGAGTAGTGCGGGTCAAGTTTCTAATCTATCCCTGGGACCCACCAGACCAACTCCAAAAAAATCTAAATCCACTTCAGCAACACAAAAGAAACTAACATGCTGCTATCCAGGTATGTATAGAACCCTTTAAGTGGTTAATCATCTTCAAGAGCTCTTGTAATACTCAGGACTAGATTTTAATCTTGTATAATTCCAGTTCTGATTATTATCTGTGGATAAAATAGCGTGAGTTAACTGAAAACTTGATTTTGATGCTGGCTGTGTGGCTAAAGCAGTCATCTTGGTGAAAATAATGTCAAGAGGCCAGGAATCCTGTGGCAAGTAACTCAACTCCTGGCAACCCAAAGCCTGTCCACCACCTCCAAGTCAGGAGTGGAATGGAATACTCTCCACTTGCCTGGATGATTGCAGCTCCAACAACACTCAAGGAGCCTGACACCATCGAGGACAAAGCAGCCCGCTTGATTGATTGATATCCCACCCACAAACAGTCATTCCCTCCACCACCAACAAACTATGGCAGCAGTGTGCACCATCTACAAGATGCACTGTAGGAACTCACCAAGCTTCCTTAGAAAGCATTTTCAAGCTCATGATGACCTGAAAGACAAAGACAGCAGACGTATGGGAACATCACCACCTGGAGGTTCTCCTCCAAGCAATTCACTATCTTGACTTGGAAATATATCCATGATGTGGAGATGCCGGCGTTGGACTGGGGTGAGCACAGTAAGAAGTCTTGCAACACCAGGTTAAAGTCCAACAGGTTTATATCAAACGCTAGCTTTCGGAGCACTGCTCCTTCCTCAGGTGAATGAAGAGGTATGTTCCAGAAACATATATGTAGACAAATTCAAAGATGCAAGACAATGCTTAGAATGCGGGAATTTGCAGTTAATTAAGTGTTTACAGATCCAGAGATAGGGGTTATCCCAGGTTAAAGAGGTGTGAATTGTCTCAAGCCAGGACAGTTGGTAGGATTTCGCAAGCCCAGGCCAGATGGTGGGGGGTGAATGTAATGCGACATGAATCCCAGGTCCCGGTTGAAGCCGCACTCAGGTGTGCGGAACTTGCCTATAAGTTTCTGCTCGGCGATTCTGCGTTGTCGCGTGTCCTGAAGGCCGCCTTGGAGAACGCTTACCCGGAGATCAGAGGCTGAATGCCCTCGACTGCTGAAGTGTTCCCCGACTGGAAGGGAACATTCCTGCCTGGTGATTGTCGCACGATGTCCATTCATTTGTTGTCGCAGCGTCTGCATGGTCTCGCCAATGTACCCGCTTCGGAACATCCTTTCGTGCAGCATATGAGGTAGACAACGTTGGCACGAGTCGCACGAGTATGTACCACGAACCTGGTGGGTGGTGTTCTCACGTGTAATGGTGGTATCCATGTCGATGATCTGGCACATCTTGCAGAGATTGCCATGGCAGGGTTGTGCGGTGTCGTGGTCGCTGTTCTGAAGGCTGGGTGGTTTGCTGCAAACAATGGTTTGTTTGAGGTTGCGTGGTTGTTTGAAGGCAAGTTGTGGGGATGACCTTGGCAAGATGTTCATCTTCATCGATGACGTGTTGAAGACTGCGAAGAAGATGTTGGAGTTTCTCCCCTCCGGGAAAGTACTGGATGACGAAGGGTACTCTGTCGGTTGTGTCCCGTGTTTGTCTTCTGAGGAGGTCGGTGTGTTTTTTTGTTGTGGCGCGTTGGAACTGTCGATCGATGAGTTGAGCGCCATATCCCGTTCGTACGAGGGCATCTTTCAGCATCTGTAGATGTCTGTTACGCTCCCCCTCGTCTGAGCAGATCCTTTGTATACGGAGGGCTTGTCCATAGGGGATGGCTTCTTTTATGTGTTTAGGGTGGAAGCTGGAGAAGTGGAGCATCGTGAGGTTATCCGTGGGCTTGCAGTAAAGCGAACTGCTGAGGTGACCGTCCTTGATGGAGATGAGTGTGTCCAAGAATGCAACTGAATTTGGAGAGTAGTCCATGGTGAGTCTGATGGTGGGATGGAACTTATTGATGTAATCGTGTAGTCGTTTCAGTGATTCTTCGCCGTGGGTCCAAAGGAAAAAAAATGTCATCGATGTATCTGGTGTATAACGTCGGCTGAAGGTCCTGTGCGGTGAGGCGGTCTTGTTCAAACTTGAAGATGTTCGCATATTGAGGTGCGAATTTGGTCCCCATGGCTGTTCCGTGCGTCTGGATGAAGAACTTGTTGTCGAAGATGAAGATGTTATGATCCAGAATGAAGCGGATGAGTTGCAGAATTGCGTCTTGAGATTGGCAGTTGTCGGTGTTGAGTACTGAGGCTGTTGCAGCAATGCCGTCATCATGGGGATGCTGGTGTAGAGTGCTGAGACGTCCATTGTGATAAGGAATGTTCCTGGTTCAACTGGTCCGGGGTGCTGAGTTTCTGTAGGAAGTCCGTCGTGTCGCGACAGAAGCTGGTCGTACCTTGTACGATGGGTTTCAAGGTGCCCTCGATGTAGCCAGAGAGGTTCTCACACAGGGTCCTATTGCCCGAAACGATTAAGTAAACACTTAATTAACTGCAAATGCTCGCATTCTAGCATTGTCTTGCATTTTTGAATTTGTCTATATATATGTCACTGTCTGTGCGGAGTCTGCACATTCTCCCCGTGTGTGCGTGGGTTTCCTCCGGGTGCTCCAGTTTCCTCCCACAGTCCAAAGATGTGCAGGTTAGGTGGATTGGTCATGCTAACTTGCCCTTAGTGTCCAAAAAGGATAGGTGGGGTTACGGGGGTAGGTTGGAGGTGTGAGCTTGGGGTAGGAAGTTCTTTCCAAGGGCTGGTGCAGACTCGATGGGCTGAATGGCCTCCTTCTGCACTGTAAATTCTATGAAATGAAATCTATAGAAAGACAGCAGAGTAAACAAGCACTGTATAAAATATCATTGATTGTGGTCATCTTTGCAGGTTAATGCAGGTGTTATTCGGGCCCTCAAATTTCGATTGTCCATCTGCTTGAAGTATCATAAGAAACAGGAACTGGAATAGGCAATTTGGCCCCTCCAGCCTGCTCTACCATTTAAGCTGATCTTCTACCTAAACTCCACCTTCCTGCACTATCCTCATCTTCCCTCATTCCATTAGTACACAAAAATCTATCGGCCTCTGCTGTCTTGAATATATTTAATGACTGTGCATCCACAGCTCTTTGGGCTAGAGAATTCCAAAGATTCACAACTCAGGAGTAAAGACATTTGACCTGATCTCAGCTCTAAATGGCTGACTATTCTGAGACTGTGATGCCTCCCCACCCCATGCTTTTTCTATACTCTGAAGCAATGAGAAACATTTTCTCAGTATCTGTCAAACACATTTAAAGGATTTCATGTTTCAATTGGATTGTCACTCATTTTTTAAACTCCAGGAAATATATGCTTAGCCTGCTCAATCTCATAGAACAATACTCTCATCCCAGGAACCAGCCTAATGGACCTTTGTTGCACTCCCTTGAGAACAAGCATATCCTTCCTTAGGCAAAGTGTCCAAAGCTGCACCCCTTGCTCCAGGAGAAGGCCAAATCAATGCCCTGTATAATTGTAGTGAGACAACTTTACTTTTTTTACACTAATCCCTTTGTAACAAAAGCTAACATATCATCTAATTTCCTAATTACCTCCTGTATCTGAATGTTAACTTTCTGTGATTTATGAACAAGGGCACCCACGTTTCTCTGATTGCAAACATTTCCCAGTCTCTCACCATACAAAAAATATTTGGCTTTTTATTTACCAAAATGGATAACTTCACACTTTGCCATATTGTATTCCATCTGCCCTGTTCTTGTCCACTCACTCAACCTGTCCATATCCCTCTTCATCCTCTCTTTGGAATCAGGGTGCTTGGCCCTTTAACTGAAGCTACTGCAAGGCAGTTTCCCACTTGTTTTTTCTCTTGGGTAAACAACGCTGACACTGCATTGATATTTACTTTCTGGATTTGGAATCCAGGTATCAAATACAACCACTTGGGCTTTATGAAGTCAGGTTTGGGCTAAATTGCCGTCATTGCTGCATTCGAGGGAGCTCTGTGCTCCTGGGCGATAGAAGAGGTAATGCTGTTCAAAATAGTGCTACGGCGAACAATTTCGGACAAGTTTTTTTTATGGTGAAGCTCTGTAACAACCAATTCTTGTCATTGGAATTCGATATAGTTTGGAATTTGCGGAGAATGACAGCCTTGGCCATTGAATGAATTTCTGCACAGCTTCCGCATTGCATTAGGCTGTCTGATGTAACCATCAATACTCGAGGCATAATTCACAAATAGTTACTTTTTGCTGCTTCTGAAGGCACGGCTTCATGTTGAGGTGATTTCCACAAGCATTAGCACATGCACCTTCCCACATGGTCATTCTTTTTATGCGAGCAGGTGATTTTACTGTAGGATCCTATCCTCGACTGTTGTCTGCAGGTGCTCTCTCTGGGGTAGGTGGGTGACTGACAGGGGTCTGGCACAAGCCAGCAATCAAAAAACCAGAGCATTGACTAACATTTTTTATTCTGCTCTCCATTGCCTTGGGACACTGAGGCCTGCTGTCTTCTCCCTGTTGCTGACTGGGCTGAGATTGGCTGACTTGGCCTGATCATAAATGAAACACCAGGGACAGTTCCAGCCAGCGGGAAGGACTGGAAAATCCTGGTCTGTAGAGCTTAGAACCACACCAAACAAGCCTTAGCTGCCAAATCCTCAGGAGAGTCTGACAGGATTGTTTCATGTGATGTAAAAAAGCTGTACACCCGACAAAAATACTATCTTATTTATTTTCTTTGGCACTAGGTTGTGCATTCAAAACATCCCATGGAAATAAAGATTTAGATCGACATTTAAGAACTCATACAGGTAAGACCAATCTGTAGTAGCACTACTACCTAAATGCCATCAAATTTAAATACTTTTTGTGATTTTCTTTTCAAGCCTACTCCAACCGGTAAGTAAGCAAAACCTGGGTTTTATTATCAACTTTAAATTTGAGGCTGTATACAGAGGGAAAATGGGAAGACATTTCAAAGTTCAAGTTGAGTGTTGATTCTGCCAATACTTGCCTTTCCAAATAAAAACTAGAAATCTTTCTTCTTGCAATACCTGCATTTCTGTACACTCGAGCAGTGTTGTGGCCCCTCCCTGTCCTTCTTGCAGATGTTGACTCCGGTTTGGAAGCCAGCTCATAAGCTCTGTCAGCCCTTGCTGACCTTTGCTAATGCTTGACCTGAGACTGATTATTTCTAGGTTGTTCAGCTACTGGGGGCTATCGTGACTGAGCCCAGTTCTGTCCTCCCTTAGCATCCACCTACTTTCATTATGCAAAAGATGCCACTGAACCTCAGTCAGGGTTGAGCACCCATGCTGACTGTCAGATCCCTAGATCAGGAGCACTGAGGTTGATTGGAGGACTCTTACTTACATACAGATAGAATGAGCAAGCTAAACGCTTGTCTAGAAATCAAACTGGGGGTCTTAGGTTTAAATGACCCAGAAACCTTATGCCTTTTCCATCTGTTAATCACGGAGTCAAATTTCCTGGTTTTAACTGCAACGCTTTTTCTAACAGTGGGGATTTTTAACAAATGGCATTATATGCCTTAGTCCATTGTTATTTTTATCAGTCATCTGAGAGTGGGAATAGGTTATCACAAGTGAGGTGGTTTGCAATGGGATACATATATGATTTTCCATGTGAAATTTTGATGCAAGTGCCCCTACATTGTCCAGCAAAGTTCTGTCCCTTCGAATGTCCAAGGAAGCCGGTCTGCATGTGAATTTGCGGTAATAAAGGGGAAATTTGAACATGTTCTGTTTGTACTTGCTCTACTCAGCCCTGATGGAGTGGCTGTTTTAACTATTCCATCATTTTTCTTTTGCTTATTTCCTCATTTTCGCACCTCTTAACTTGAACCATTGCATTCTTATCATGCATATTTTCTGAATCAGTAATCAGTTACTACAGCCAAAGTGAAAATAGTGTTGAGGAATAGTTCACCAGTGCCCTGAAGCTCCCATTGTGCATTGATTGTTTCAAACTGTGCCCTTAGCCTGAGTAGTTAATTAGCGGTCATAAATATCATCACTTCTGACTTGATTCTAATAGTTAACTGAATGTTTACCTCTCCCCCAAGTGAAACGATTTTGCTGCAATTCAAGTAGCGCACATTTATAGAAGAAAATGCTCATTCAGGAAAGACCAATAGTGCAGTCCATCAGCACAGGCCCATGTTATTTTTCGGGGTGTTCATACTGTGTTTAAACTGTGCTCTTTTGTAGGTGAGAAACCCTTCAAATGTGACATTTGCAACAAGAGGTTCAGTCGTCTGGATAAGCTGAAGATGCATAATCGTTCGCATACTGGAGAGAAGCCACATAAATGCCAACACTGTAACTATGCAGCAGCAGACAGCAGCAGCCTGAAGAAGCACCTCAGGATCCATTCTGATGAGCGTCCGTTTAAATGTCAGATATGCCCTTATGCTAGTCACAGCTCTAGCCAGCTCATTATTCATCTCCGTTCTCACACTGGTAAGACTCCTTACTCAAGGTGCAGTCCAGATTGAAACGGCATGTCTATAGAGGTTGTTATGAATTGAATGAAGATACAGGAAACTAGCTTGTTGCAGTAACTTAGTTGCACAGTGATTCAAATCTGCACGTCGAACTTCGTCACATCCTAACACTTCAGAACATTCATCAAATACATACAATGAGTTTTTCTCGTTTTTAGAAAGGTGCACAACCTGAGAGAAACTAATGCCCTAATAACCCAGCTGAGTTACATTTATTGGTTTCACTTGGATGCAGGTGAGACTAAAAGGTTAGACCAGAAGAACGTCCTCAATCTGTTCATAGATCATAGAATTTACAGTGCAGAAGGAGGTCATAGAGTTTACAGTGACCATTCTGGTCACCATTCTGAAGATGGCGCCGGAGCTCTCACCAACAGATCCACTTTTTACTTAACTTACAATCGTTCTAATCTTTTAAAATTTCCTTATTATGTATTTTCTTTTCTTCCCATGTACTTAATGATCTGTTGAGCTGCTCGCAGAAAAATAATTTTCACTGTGCCTCGGTACACGTGACAATAAACAAATCCAATCCAACAGTGCAGAAGGAGGTCATAGAATTTATAGTGCAGAAGGAGGCCATTCGGCCCATCAATTAATCAAGAAGTTCAGAAGCATCTGCTTCTGATGGTTCAGAGCCATGGTCACAAACTCATTTTACATGGAGGGCCTGATGCAGTCTCCAGACATCTGCCACATTCAGCAAAAGTTATTAAAATAGAAATAAAGATAAGCCATATTGTTACTCATACTGCTACTCATGGTGCAAGCCAGATTGAAATGCGTACAAAAAGAAGTTGTTTTGAATTGAATGAAGGTACGGTAAAGCAGTTACATTTATGTTTTAGGTTTTATTTCCTTCCTCTGTTCACACCTCTTAACTTGAACCATTGCATTAACATTTGGACAAATTGATTGAGCTGAGGCTATTTTGAGGCTCGACCCTTTTCTGCATTTTTAGCTCATGACCATCGATAAATCGGCAGCTTTGAAAAGTCTCCTTTGCTTGCTGTAAAACCCAAGCTTTTTCAGTCTTTTCTCAGACTCCTGATAGTGGAGGTCAAGCTCTTTCCATGGCAATCAGAACTGGATGCAGTGGTCAAAGTGTAGTCTGACTTGAGCACAAAGATGGCTCATTTAAAAAAAAAATTAAAGTACCCAATTTTTTTTCCCAATTAAGGGGCAATTTAGCGTGGCCAATCCACGTATCCTGCCCATCTTTGCGTTATGGGGGTGAGACCCACACAAACACAGGAAGAATTTGCAAACTCCACACAGACAGTGAACCAGGGCTGGGATCAAACACGGGTCCTTGGCGCAATGAGGCAGCAGTGCAAACCACTGTGCCACCGTGCTGCCCATAACGGTTCATTTTTAACTCTTTTGACTTGCGTTTTGCCATTTTGATTAGTGTTTCGTCATCTTATTAACTTTATTGATTAACTTTATTGATTGCTGCTATGCATTGATTGATCGTGTTTATCGTTGGGTGTGTAAAGGTTCAATGTTCATCGTCAAATATTTCAACACCAATCCCAGTAAATTATATGTCACTTTCCTTTTTCCTTTAATGTGTTATGTTTTCATTTTACTACATTAAATTTCATACATCACTTGTTGCATTCACCCGCATACTTTTGTACAAGAGCTGGAATTTCTGAGCTGTCTTCTGGTACCACTGTTTCTGCTAGTTTGGTATTTTCTGTACATCTAACCATTTTCTACTGAATTTCTGTTTGAAGGTGGTTTATAAAAATTACAACCCACAATGGTTGCAGTACTGAGTCTCGAGACAAATTACTCTTTTTATTTCCTGCACCTTGACATAACTCCTTCAACATGTACTTATCATTTCCTCAGCTTCAACCAGGGTTTCCACTGAATACTTCAAGTGGCCCTCATTTAAGCGGCCGGCGCTCCTGTCAGAAGCAAGTAGGATCATTGTAATTTAGTGCAAGTTGGGCGTGATGACATATTCATATTCCACTATCATTTTGCTGCAATCAACCAAGTAGCTCACTGATTGTTCCAACTGCCCACGACTCAGCAGGACGCAATCTGAACCAGTATTCTGGAGCCAATAGAAAATCATTTATTTGGCACTTTGTGGGCAGCAAGATGACCAGAATTGCTCTCGCTGCACGTCACTATTAATATTTCTCCTTTAAATAATGAAAGCACGACGTGACCAGTAGATCCCGGGTGAAGCCTCCCACGGGCTTCGCAACAGCCACACCGTCTCGTAGGATCTACCCAAGTCCTGCGAGGCGTCGGGATCAGGAACCCGCCCGCAATGGACAGGACCAAGCTGCTCTTGTGTAAGTAAGCCTTAAACCTACTTTAGGCCTACTTACCTGGTATCTACGGTCTCCCGGGATCCAACGGCCTTCTCAGCCAGGTGCCGTTCAGTACTGGTCCACATCCGTGGGATTACCCAGGCCATCAGAAGCCCCTGGGGGTGGCCAGGGATAGTGCAGGGTGGCCCCCTGGCCTTCCCCCTGGAATGTGGGCACCTTGGTACTGGCATCCTGGCACTACCACGGTGCCCAGGTGGCACTACCAAGCCGGCAGGAGCACTGCCAGGGCGACACTGCCAAGGGTCAAGGCCTGACGAGGGCCATGCCCTTGAAAGCAGGGTGGAGGGAGGGTATGAAGGATGGGGGGGGGGGGTGCAGGGCAGATAAGAAGGGGCCTCTGGGTGGTTGGGGGGAGGGGAGTGACTGGAGTCCTGGAAGGTGTAGGGAGGCCTGAAGAAGAGTGGGCCCCCAGGGTCCATGTGTGGGCAAAACCGGTGAGAAACTCGCCAGGGCCCAAAAAAAGTGGCGAACTTAACTCCCAGCAAACCCCACCACAAATGACACTTCGAAGACTTTCCGTTAAATCATGCCCATGCTCTTTTGCTTCCTTTTTCAGGTTATTTCTTTCCTCCTTTTCATGAGACTACTTTCTTGTTTTCTACATTTTCTCCAGCTCCTGCAATGCCTCATTTAAAATTCTCATCCTTATGTTCAAATCCCTCTGAGGGCTCACTCCTCCCTACCTCTGTAACCTGCTCCAGTCCTACAACAAACCTCTGCACTCTTCAGATTCTGCCATGCTGCACAGCCCTCATTTTCATCATCCCACCATTGGTAGCTTTGCCTTCAGCTGCCTAGGCCCCAAGTTCTGGAATTCCATCCTTAAAACTCCCCACTTCTCTGCACCCCCACTTTTCCTTTAAGACATTCCGTGAAACCTGCACCTTTGACTACGTTTTTGGTCGTTAACCTATTCCTATTCATGACTTTAAATGTGGACTGCGGGCAGCACGATGGTGCAATGGTTAGCACTGCTGTCTCACGGCGCTGAGGTCCCAGGTTCGATCCCGGCTCTGGGTCACTGTCTGTGTGGAGTTTGCACATTCTCTCCATGTTTGCGTTGGTGGATTAGCCATGCTAAATTGCCCCTTAATTAGAAAAAATGAATTGGGTACTCTAAATTTATTTCTTTTTAAATGTGGACTACATTCTTATTTTTTATTCATTCATAGCATGTAGGCTTCACTGTCTAGGCCAGTAGTTGTTGCCCATTCCATACTTCTCTTGAGAAGGCGGTGGTGAGCCGTCTTCTTGAACCGCTGCAGTTCACATGGTGTAGGTACACCCACTATGCTGTTAGGGAACAAGTTCCAGGACTTTGACCCAGCAACAGTAAAGGAATAATGATGCATTTATTAGTCAGGATGGTGAGTGACCTGGAGGGGAACTTCCAGGTGTTGGTGTTCCCATGTGTTTGCTGCTCTTGTCCTTCTAAATGGTAGCGGTCGTGGTTTTGGAAGGTGCAATCTAGGAAGGAGCCTTGGTGAGTTCCTACAGTGCACCTTGTAGATGATACACCCAGCTGCTATTGTGCATTCATGGTGTGAGGAGTGAATATTGCAGATGGGGTGCCAAACAAGCAGGCTGCATTGTCCTGGATGGTGTCAAGCTTCTTGAGTGTTGTTGGAGCTGCACTCGTCCAGGTAAGTGGAAAGTATTCCATCACACTCCTGAATTGTGCCTTGTAGATGGTGGATAGGTTCTGGGGAGTCAGGCGGTGAGCTACTCACCACAGGATTCATAGCCTCTGATCTGCTCTTATAGCCACAGTATATATGTGGCTATTCCAGTTCTGTTTCTGGTCAGTTGTAACCCCAGGATGTTGCTCTCATTCCTTGCACTAGTAATTTCACAATCCTTTGATTTGTTTGATTAAGGAGGTACACCTTTGGTTGCCCTGTTCAGTTTGGTCTCAGATTCCCGTTATATCTTACTGTCGTATTATCAGCTTGCATTTTCAGTGACTTAGTGGGAAAAGGTGCACTGAAGGTGGACTGAGCTGAATAGCGCAGGAGAAATCCGAAATGGCAGATGTTGTTAGATGCCTATCAGCTGTAAAAGCTCCCTCATTATTCCCTTGCTGAAATGGAGTTATCCTTGAACTCAATATATCTCTTTAAGGCTATAAAATTTAAATTAAGTAAATACAGCTTAAGGTCAGTCAGAGTTTGTTGGTTTGATGAGGGTAGTTTATAGGTTGGAAGGTGCTTAGAAATGTCTGCCTTCAGTTGTTTAATGTGGAATTTATCAATTTTAAGAATTATTTTATCACTTTGAAGTGAATGCATGAAAGGCAAACTCAAATTTGTTGTACAGATATGAATAACCGCAGTTCCATAAAGAGGTGAGTTACAAATCAAGTGTCATATAAAAACTGGAATGAATTCAGTATAACGTGACACCTAGTTGCTAGGGTCCCAGTTCCTAATTTCTCTCAAATGACAACACTTGTTGTTGAAGCTCAAATGAGAATTAATAGGTTGAGGGACTGCGTACAATGCTGTGCTACAGCAAAGTGACATTACCTCCAGGAGGCCAAGGCAAAGAAAGAATGCAAAAGCATAAGAAGCTCCTGAGGGTTAAGTTTTCCCTGTGCATTAATGCACACACCTGAGTATCTTGGGGATTGAAATGTTCGGAGTTACCATTAATTCACCGGATTTGTCATTAATTAATTTTTGCCCATGGGTTGAATTGAGTAATGAGTTCTATATTGCACTTTAACACACAAACCTTGTTTTGCTTGTTAAAGAGCAATAAACAAGAAACTTGCAAATTCATGCAGGATTCACTTTGTTCCCATATAATTTCTCACATTGAAAACTGTTTCATTTGAGGTGATAGGCCACTGGTGAACCATCAGGGATGGACTTTCTCAAAGGAGAAGCTTTTTAGTGGACTTTGCAACAACAGCATCACATAAAGTCTGCCAGTGCTCAAGACGTATGAGGAGCCAGAGGGGCAATAACAAGATTAGATCATGATTGGAAATGCTCAAGGACCAAGACCCTTCCTATTACATGATGGAGCACAAGTATTTGCATTGTTTTCCCTACCTGGACCTGATCAAGGAACAACCTATCACTGAGTGTCTTTAAGACAGAGATAGATAGGTTCTCGATTAATACGGGGATCAGGGGTTATGGGGAAGAGACAGGAGAATGGGGATGAGAAAATATCAGCCACAATTGAATGGCGGAGCAGACTCGATGGGCCGAGTGGCCTAATTCTGCTCCTATGTCATATGGTCTTATCAAGAAGCTGGGCTTTGTCACACCTGTATCAGGGCTTAGGAGTAACTGGAGGACAATGTCTGTGAATGCAAAATAGCTGTAATACTGCACTTCCTTACATAGCCTCTGATCATGCAGAGCATTAATTAAACAAATTGCAGTTTGCCAGTGCATCACAAATGAACAGAATTCATTAGAATGCCTTGTACATCAGATAACATGCCACATGAGTTAAAGACCAAATTTGGTCGGTTATTTTGCAAATTTGATCCGTTGTGTTGCATTCTATGATGTGTTGGGTGCTTTGGATCCGTGGAACACATACAGGCTACCAACACTTAAAATAGAACAACACTATTTTATTAAGCTAGAAACTGTTGAACATACTTTCACTGTGGGTGAACACGATGTTAGATTAAACTAAAGACCTATGCCGATCCTAACCAGTCTATGCACTCAGCACATGGTGAAGATCTGTGCTGTAAGCTCTGTCCTTCTGAGAGGCTGCATCCCGAATGAGCGGGAGAACTGATGCCCTCTGTCTTTATAGTGAGTGTGCTCTAACTGGTGATTGGCTGCAGTGTTGTGTGTGTTGATTGGTCTTGCTGTGTGTCCATCAGTGTGTTTATCTGCACCATGATATACTGGTGTATATTATGACATTCTACACATACAAGATGCCATGTGTGGAGATGCAGGCAGTATCCTTGCCTTTTATCGACAAAGGCTGTTGTTTTTTCCTGATGTAAGGATGGTTTCTGGGAGATTTGAGCTATCTGCTGCATAATATGGCTGATCATATTTTTACTGAACCACCATATTCCATAAGAAAGAGCATAAAACAAAGCACGTTTGGAAGGAAAAAATATAACATCAGATCCTTGCCTTGTTAAAAGATTCCTAGTGTTTTGACCATTCTGGAGAGAGCTAGTTGAAAATGTTACACAGTGCTGTCATTGAAAGGCAGACACATACTTGATACAAACAATCTGCAGCAAGGTTCCCCACTACTTGTACCTACATGAAGTCCCTGCACCATGCCAGCTAGTGACCTTATCAGGCATTTTGCTTTTCCTGAGAGCTACATCTGGCCTTTCCCCTGCTTTGTTTTGAACAGACAACTGAGTGTTGCTCTCCAATTATTATCCAGTGAATAATTTGTTTCTTACATTAAGAGTTTGCAGCAGTACTTGGTCATGCTCAGTATATGCTTGTATCACTCTAAAAAGTCCATTTATTGCAAGCATCCTTGTGTTTTGTGAGCTAATGATTAGTGTTACTTTTAATGCATTATTCCATGCCATGACCTATTGTTACGACACCCGGGGCTAGTGTGTGGCCAATTCCAACCCCACTTGACCCAGAGTCGCAATACAATTGAAATTAACAATTAATTCTTAGAAAATACCCACAGTCTTTAGTCTTTGGCTGCCAAATAACTACAGTCACCAGGTCTGTAAATTTAAACACAAATAATTTTTAAAAATAAATTTAGAGGACCCAATTATTATTTTCCAATTAAGGGGCAATTTAGCATGGCCAATCCACCTAACCTGCACATCTTTGGGTTGTGGGGGTGAAACCCACGCAGATATGGGGAGAATGTGCAAACTCCACACGGACAGTGACCCAGGGCCGGGATTCGAACCCGGGTCCTCAGTGCCGCAGTCCCAGTGCTAACCACTGTGTCACATGTCGCCCCAAACACACACAATTTTTATTAACAACAATGACTATGAGTAAATAAGCAACAAATGCAACTGGTTAACTATTATCTAATTCCTGATCCTCTTTTAATTCGCCCCACCCTCTACACACACAAGACAGACAAAACAGAGGGGAAAGAGGGGTGTAAAGAGAAAAATAATACGCAGGAAAAAAAAGGATAAAAGTCCTTTTTAGATGGATGTCTTCCAGTACACCTTTCTTCAATCTAGATTTTTGCTTTCAGTCTGCAATGGTTTCATAAAATTCTAAGAAAGCAGCAGATAGGCGGCATTTCTGGAGGAAGATAGAGAGAGACAGCAGCTCACAGCTCTCTGCGACAAGGACCCAACTGATCCTTCCTGGGTTTTTTGAAAAACATCTCACATGGGTAGGGTCTAATCACCGCCTGTCGCAGGGCATAATATGACCTTTGGCCAATTCATTGGCCACCAGCCAACCAATCGAACCAAATCCTTCCGATCTCTTGGGTGCCATGAAAGTCTGAGCTCTGCTGGTGAAAAGCTTTATCGCCAAATAGCACAGTGTAGTATTTTGCAACTTTTGAGTTCCTCACTTCCTCTGCTCGATTTAAAGGATCAAAATAATAATGGAAAGGTAAAAGAAATGGGATATATGGGAATCAACAGGAAGGGCCCTTACAATATTGAAAGTCAACATACCAAGCATTCCTGTGAGATGTCCTGATAGAATTGCAACTTGGGCTGGACGTATTCCTGGAGACATTGGAAGAAGTGACGCCATGGAAAACCAGAGTAAACGGGCAGATTTTTCATTCACCCTGCCATCTCATCCCACTTCCCATGGCTGCTTTTCAAGATACCGTTTTTTTGACATTTATTCCAGTATTTGTTTTCCCCTTCTCTCCCCTGCAGCAGTTACCTCAGGGTCTTCAAAATGTTGTAGATCTGGCTTCCAAAGTTCGAAGGAAACAAATAAAACAACACTCTGCTGACTAAGTTAATAATGCATCAAGTTTGGCAACAGCTGCAACTGATGTGATGCTGAACTGTCTCAGTCTTCAGACTGCCCTCCTAGTTCAGCGATATGAATCATTTAACTAGCGCCTTTAACTGGCAGCTGGAGTTCAGCATGGGTACAGAAAGCTCTGTCTGTCTATCTCACCTCTGACAGATCTAGTCGAACTGAGAGGTGTTTGAAATATTGATATTTAACTGTTTTAATCTCACACCCATACTTCCAATACATTCTGCCAGAACACCCTAACAACATTTGCTGAACCCGTAAGTGTTCGGTGCACAAAGCGAGTCTGCAGCGCAACAGCAGCTCCGAACTGCGATTCCGCCCTGTTGACCTGGCCTGGGTCTGTCTCTATTGGTGAGCCTGCTGGCTGCTGCTGTGCAAGCTTGAATATTGGTCATGTTTACCGATCTGAGATTTGCCAAACCCCGGGTGAGGTGAGTTTAGTCATTTTAGAAATATGTGTCTTTTCGAAGATAATATGGGAAACAATTCTATCAATTTGGATCCCTGTTCGGTGGTGCTGAGGACCCCGATTCGATCCCGGCCCTGGGCCACTGTCCATGTGGAGTTTGCACATTCCCCCCGTGCCTGCGTGGGTCTCACCCCACGGTAGCACAAGTGTCCCGGGTTCGATTCCCTGCTGGGTCACTGTCTGTGCAGAGTCAGCATGTTCTCCCCATGTCTGCGTGGGTTTCCTCCGGTGCTCCGGTTTCCTCCCACAGTCCAAAGACGTGCAGGTTAGGTGGATTGGCCATGATAAATTGCCCTTCGTGACCATAAAAGGTTAGGCGGGGTTATGAGGATAGGGTGGAAGTGAGGGCTTAAGTGGGTGGGTGCAGACTCGATGGGCTGAATGGCTTCCTTCTGCATTGTATGTTCTATGTAATCCAAAGGTGTGCAGGGTAGATGGAATGGCCACGCTAAATTGCCCCTTAATTGGAAATAAAAGAATTGGTTACTTTAATTTAAAAAAATTTTAAACTTGGATTCATGCTTATGTAATCAATTTGTTCATTCCTTTCCTGGCGACAGGTGCAAGGAGGGGTAAAAGTGAACCCTTTGCAATTTAAAATCTCCTGATTGCTTTTTAAAAATCACCAGGAGATTTAGGGCAAATCCAGCAGTCTCCCAGCCATTTTGGGAGGATTGTAAACCCGATGTCCCGAGGAGCTGTTGGGAATATCTGTGCATGCCCCCATTCCTCTACATATGACATATAGACCTATTTGTATGCCAGGATTAGCTTATACAGTTTCTGCTATTGGGAGCTTGTCTGAAATACACTAGCTGACAAAGGACTGGTGGTAGCTTGAGCCACACATGTCACTGTGTTTCTTATTCCGGCTGCTCCTGGAAGCTTCGTCCAAACTCGGAGGGGCCTTGATCATTCTGTGCAGGGACAATTGCTGCGGGATCTCTGAACTTATCCTTCATGGATCTCTGTGGCATTTTCCATAATGGCCTGCTTCATTTTCTGGAGAACTTTTACAACTGTGTTTATTGCCTCTGTAGTTGTCATTGTCACAGGTAAATATTTGGCATCCTGTAGGCCAGGCAGCCTTTGCCAACCAATATTGTCTGATCGATCCAAGACCTGGTGGACCGACGGTCAACACAGGCCAGTGCATGTTACCTGCTGCAAATGAGACAGCTTCCTTCACTACACCATTGACTGCAACATTGCTGCATGGCCATACAGCAAAGGCCCACCTGATCTTCATCCATCATGTCGAGGAGGAAAAGTGACTGTGCAACACATTGGAGCTTTTTTTTAATATTAAATTTAGAGTACCCAATTAATTTTTTTTCCAAGTAAGCGGTGATTTAGCGTGTTCAATCCACCTACCCTGCACATCTTTGGGTTGTGGGGGCGAAACCCACGCAAACACGGGGAAAATGTGCAAACTCCACACGGACAGTGACCCAGAGTCGGGATCGAACCTGGGACCTCGGCGCCGTGAGACTGCAGTGCTACCACTCCGCCACCGTGCTGCCCTCACATTGGAGCTTTTGATAATCAGCGTTTTGGTCAATGCTACTTTGCTGTTCAGCCATCTTCCTGACTGGAACTTTGCTCGGAACATGTACTTCGACGATCTTGCATAACATAAAGAACCAAGTAAACAAGATCAAATTAACTGAGGGAGGAACACATACTCCAAAATGTACCATAGGTGAACTAGCTTGTTGTGCTTATTCTAAGCTATTCCCCCTTCGCCACCCTCCTCTTCCAATTTTCTCTCCTCCCTCGTTGCTGACCTTTGCAAGAGCACCTTGCCCAAGCAGCCGTCCTTTTTGTCTGACCACGGACAAGTTACTTGACTGTACTGGGCATCCCAGCCAAGGACAATCCTGTTCTTGTGGTGAACCACTGTTATTGTTGTTCCACTGTTACTTACAGTGCTGTATGGATTCTCTGTTACTGTTTGTTCCATTGTTACTCACTGTGTTATATATTGTTGTTCTTCTGTGGCTCCGCCCCACTGGGTGTTGTATGTAGTTGACTGATCTGTAGCCCTGTGTCCAGTCTGGGTTCAGCAGCAGACAGGCTATATCTTAGAGTATTAAAACCATTACTTTGTGTCCTACAACTTGCCTCGTGGGTAATTGATGGTGCATCAATTTAATACTCTAAGATAGTACGATGGATAACTCACTCGAGCCTGAGCGATTGGACCTGAACCCAGAGGCAGCCGATGCTACCGCGATCTTCCAGCATTGGCTAAGCTGTTTCGAGACCTACCTCGACTCTTCCACTGATGCCTTCTCAGGGGAGCACAAGCTTTGGGTCCTCAACGCCCGGGTGAGCCACCGAATATTTACCCTCAGCAGAGACGCGGCCACGTACGACGAGGCGATTACACTCCTCAAAGGGCAGTACGTGAGGGTGGTAAACGAGGTGTACACCCGGCACCACCTCGCCATGAGGCGTCAGCGCCCAGGAGAATCTTTGGTCAAGTTCCTGCGTGACCTGCGGGTACTCGCCCGGAATTGTAGCTGTCAGGCAGTAACGGCAGTTCAACATACCGAGCTCCTGATCCGGGACGCCTATGTGGCCGGCATTAGGTCTTGACTACATCCATCAGCGCCTGCTCGAAGAGGGTACCCTCGACCTAAACAACACGGTGCGGCTAACGAACTCCCAGGAAGTGGCCTTCCAGAATATGGATGCCTTCACGCCCGACCACGCGGCATCCTCGTGGGCGTCCTGGGCGCAGCCATCACCCGATCCTGGGGTGTCACAAGCCTGTGCCGCGCGGCAGCCCGCCAACTCCGGGGGACCGTCCTGCTACTTCTGCGGCCAGGGTCAGCACTCCAGACAATGCTACCCAGCTCGGAACGCGACCTGCAGCGAGTGCGGTAAGAAGGGCCATTTTGCAAAAGTCTGCCAGACCCGGCCTAAAACGTCCAAATCCCGCCGCGTGGTACCTTGCCTGTCGGAACTGCACCCTTCTAACACGTCACCTGCCTCGTGTGACCCTTGGAGTCCGCCATCTTGTTCGCCATCTCCGACGCGACCCGCCACGTGTGACTCGTGGGGGCCGCCATCTTCTACGCGACCCACCACGTGCGACTCGTGGGGGATGCCATCTTGGCCGCCATCTTCGACGCCATCCGCTATCACCGACCAGACGAGCCACCTTCTGCAGCTGTCCTCCGTCACTCTCGACCAGTCTCGAGATCCCCGTCATCTCAAGAACTCCATAATGACCGTCCAGATCAACGGGCACGAGACGACCAGCTTATTTGACTCCGGGAGCACGGACAGCTTTGTCCATCCGGCTATAGTAAGGCGCTGCTCCCCCAAAATTTTTCCTGCGTCCCAGACAATCTCCCTGGCTTCTGGATCACACTCTGTTGAGGTCCGGGTGTACTGTGTCGCAGCTCTTGTGATACGTGACGTAGAGTACATTAACTTTAAACTCTACGTCTTCCCCTACCTCTGCGCTCCCCTTTTATTAGGCCTAGACTTCCAATGCCATCTCCGAAGCCTGACCTTAACATTCAGTGGACCCCTGCCCCCTCTCACCGTCTGTAGTCTCGCGACCTTTAAGGTCGCCCCACCCCCGCTCTTCGTTAACCTCACCCCGGACTGTAAGCCCGTCGCCACCAGGAACAGATGATACAGTGCTCGGGACAAGGCCTTTATCACGTCAGAGGTCCAGCGACTCCTGCGGGAAGGGATCTTAGAGGCCAGTACCAGCCCCTGGAGAGCCCAAGTGGTGGTCGTCAAGACTGGGGAGAAGCTCCGGATGGTCATCGACTACAGTCAGACGATCAACTGGTACACGCAGCTCGATGCGTACCCCCTTCCCCGCATATCTGACATGGTCAACCAGA
The DNA here is from genome assembly GCF_047496885.1 of Scyliorhinus torazame. Taxonomy (NCBI): domain Eukaryota; kingdom Metazoa; phylum Chordata; class Chondrichthyes; order Carcharhiniformes; family Scyliorhinidae; genus Scyliorhinus; species Scyliorhinus torazame. The sequence continues at coordinate 206,769,583 of NC_092714.1, forward strand.
TTGCGCAGTACCGAGTCTTCTCCACGGTAGACTTGAAGTCCGCGTACCACCAGCACCCTATCCACCCAGAGGACTGCCAATACACTGCCTTCAAGGCAGATGGGTGCCTCTACCACTTTCTCAGGGTCCCCTTTGGCATCACCAATGGGGCCTCGGTCTTCCAACGGGAGATGGACCGAATGGTTGACCAGTACGGGCTGCAGGCCACGTTCCCGTATCTGGATAATGTCACCATCTGCGGCCATGACCAGCAAGACCATGACGCTAACCTCCAGCGTTTCCTTCACACCGCCAAGCTCCTTAATCTTACGTATAATAAGGAGAAGTGCGTTTTCCGCACGACCCGCCTAGCCATCCTCGGCTACGATGTGGAAAACGGAGTCCTAGGGGCCGATCCCGACCGCATGCGCCCCCTCCTGCTACTTCCCCTTCCCCACTGCCCCAAGGGCCTGAAGAGATGCCTGGGGTTATTCTCGTACTATGCCCAGTGGGTCCCCAACTATGCGGACCAACTAAGGCCCGCCCACTCATCAAATCCACCCTTTTTCCCCTGTCGGCTGAGGCCCGCCTAGCCTTCAACCGCATTAAGGCGGACATTGCCACGGCCACGAAGCACGCTGTGGATGAGTCCATCCCGTTCCAGGTGGAGAGCGATGCATCTGACTTTTCTCTGGCCGCTACCCTCAACCAGGCGGGCAGGCCAGTAGCTTTCTTCTCCCGTACCCTCCAGGCTCCGAAATACGACACTCCTCCGTCGAAAAGGAAGCCCAGGCCATTATGGAAGCTGTGCATCATTGGAGGCATTACCTGGCCGGCAGGCGATTCACTCTCCTCACTGACCAACGGTCGGGTGCCTTCATGTTCAATAATACACAGCGGGGCAAGATCAAGAACGACAAGATTCTGAGGTGGAGGATCGAACTCTCCACCTACAATTATGATATCTTGTATCGTCCTGGGAAGCTCAATGAGCCCCCTGATGCCCTGTCCCGCGGTACATGTGCCAGCGCACAAGTAAACCGACTTCGGGCCCTCCACAATGACCTCTGTCACCTGGGGGTCACCCGCCTTTTTCATTTTGTCAAGGCCCACAACCTGCCTTACTCCATCGAGGAGGTCAGGACCATGACCAGGGACTGCCAGGTCTGCACGGGGTGCAAACCGCACTTCTATTGGCCAGACAGAGTACACCTGGTGAAGGCTTCCCGCCCCTTTGAGCGCCTTAGCATCGACTTCAAAGTGCCCCTCGCCTCCACCGACCATAATGTGTACTTCCTCAACATCGTTGATGAGTACTCACATTTTCCCTTCGCCATCCCATGCCCTGACATGACCTCAGCCACTGTCATCAAGGCCCTGCATAGCCTCTTCACCTTCTTCGGTTTCCCCACCTATATCCACAGTGATCAGGGCTCCTCGTTCGTGAGTGATGAACTGCGTCAGTGCCTGCTCAGCAAGGGCATCACCTCAAGCAGGACTACCAGCTACAACCCCCGGGGAAACGGACAGGTGGAGAGGGAGAACGAGGCAGTCTGTAAGGCCGACCTCCTGGCCCTACGGTCTAGAAGTCTCCCAGTCTCCTGCTGGCAGGAGGTCCTTCCCGATGCGCTCCACTCTATCCGGTCGCTTCTGTGTACTGCCACCAACGAGATACCTCACGGACGTATGTTTGTCTTCCATAGGAAGTCCACCTCAGGGGTCTCGCTCCCGTCCTGGCTGATAGCCAAAGGGCCTGTTCTCCTCCGGAAGCATGTGAGGAACCACAAAACCGATCCCCTGGTCGAGCGGGTTATGCTTCTCCACGCTAACCCACAATATGCCTACGTGGCACATCAGGACGGGCGGCAGCACACAGTCTCCCTCCGGGACCTGGCAACCGCTGGTTTCCCACCCGACCCTCCATCATCTACCTCCATTACCATCGCCCCCATGCCTACACCGTCTCCCTCTCTGTCGACGCTTCCGGAAGAAGAAGAGGACGACACGCTCCCGGATTCAGAGGTCTCGACACCTGTGCCCACACCACAGCTGGAACTGAGGAGATCACAGCGGACGGTTAAAGCTCCTGATAGACTTAATCTATAAATTTGCTTCACCCCCGCTGGACTTTTTTTTTAACAGGGGGTGAATGTGGTGAACCACTGTTATTGTTGTTCCACTGTTACTTACAGCGCTGTATATATTCTCTGTTACTATTTGTTCCATTGTTACTCACTGTGTTATATATTGTTCTTCCATGGCTCTGCCCCACTGGGTGTTGTATGTAGTTGACTGATCTGTAGCCCTGTCTCCAGTCTGGGTTCAGCAGCAGACAGGCTACATCTTGGAGTATTAAAACCATTACTTCGTTTCCTACAACTTGCCTCGTGTGTAATTGATGGTGCATCAGTTCTCAGCATCCATATATGCACACTTTCCAGCAGAAGTCACTCAGTAGCTGATTCCACCTCTCCAAAGATAAGGGGATGGAAGGCCAGCTGCAGCGTCCTCATTGCAGCTCAGATGAGCTCTGTTAACTTGATACTGACCATGTTTTCAGCCTGAACCTCCTGGTCTTTTGACTCAGTGTCACACCGGGGTGGGGGGGCATTTACCAGGCAGGCATGTGAGCGCTTTAATTGCAGATGATTCTGCACTGGTAAAAAAAAGAACTCAGTGAAGATGTCAATTGTATTGTGATTGCGCGCTGGCAATTCTGAAAAGCCACGGGAAAATAATTATACTGCAGATATGAGATTATGCTGTGACAAAGCAACAGACTATGTTTGTGCAAACAACTGCCATTTCATAGGAGTGACACATGCTGAACGCACGTTGAGTGAAATGGCAGGGCATATGCCTCCAGTTGTTACTTATACAATGGAAAATATTTCAGACAGGGCCCCAAACTGTTTATGTGCAAAGCCACAGCTGGAGTTGCTGCAGAATGTTTATGCTGCTGCTGTATCATAACGAGGGTCCATGTACCCAAATTTCAAGCACACTTACAAATTATATTGCAGCTATCTCATTGTGAGGCAATTAATTTAGTCACGCATCACAATCATAAAAGCATCCATGAACTGACCAAATAAATGCAAATAGTATCAGCAGTTCCTATCGTGCACATTGTGTTCTCTCAGGATTAGCAGGAAGTCATCTGATAACATTAAATATGCATTAGGATTTCTGTAACAGTAAAAAATAAATATACCCAGAAAAACAGTGGATGATGTATTTTGCATAAAACAATGATGAGCAAAAGCTATGGAAAAAGAAAAATCCAGCCCTCCAGAAACTTACTATTCTGGGCACGATCTAACGGATATGTTTCTGAGTGTGGTAGCGAGCGGGAATTAGCGGGTGTTTCCTGACTGCTGACCCAGCACGACAGCAACCGGTATAATGCCAATTAGGGCCAGTAATGATGCCCCATGGGCTCCATATTGGAAATGACTGTCCCGCCAGCTAATTTGCCTGGACCGTGCCCAGCAGCTCCCTGCTAAGAAGGAGGAGCAGCACTTAAACTGTTCCCGCAGTGCAAACCGCAGACAGCACGCAGTATTGCCACCAATTAGACCAGCACCACGCTTCGGAGATGCCGACCACAGGCTTTTGGACGTGGCGGAGTCCAGATAGGACAACCTGTTCCCCCAAGGGGGTCGCAGGGTCAGCCACAGGACAGCCAGTGCCGCATGGGAGGCAGTGGCAGCGACCGTCAGTTCGGGGACCATCGCCAGGAAGACTACCACCCAGCGCCACAAGAAGCTCAATGACCTCCACTGGGCCGCATGGATGAGCTGGCATCGGCCCCCTGCCACTAGTCCCGCCTGCTACTCCACATCCCCTCCATGACCCTGCCCCAGCACACCCTGGCATCCACCTGCGCACACCACCCATCACCAGCTGCAGTGCCCCGCCTGCGACGCATGAAGTGGACGACTCACTATGCCCCCCCTCTTTGACCCGCAGGAGAAGGTAGCTGATAATAGGCGGGAAGGGGCCCAGACGGACGGCAGGGTGCCAGACACCAGAATCCTCACCCTCTACGAGGAACGGGTCCTGGAAGAGGAGGTCAGATCGGTCACCAATGTCGAGATTGGCCTGCGCCACAGAGGTGGGTATCCACCGGCCCCCAACCAGATGTCCCATCACGTGTGTTCATGCCAGACAAAATGATCCTTCCTCCCACTGACCACATGTCCGTTCTCCCGCAGGATCTCCATCTGACGGTGCCGGCCCATCATCTGGGGTGCCCCCCTCACCCAAGAGTAATCTCTGAGGACAACTCCGAGGATGCCACTGTCGGGGAATCACAGCTGTCACACCCACCCTCCACCAGCGCAGAGATCGTGAAGTTCAGAGGGGCTTGTCAGCAACACACCAGTGTGTACATAGCTGATTGGAGGAGTCCCAAAGGCTACGTGTGCAGCAGATAGCATCGGCAATGCATAGCACTGAGGATAACACTGCTAGGGTGGCAACCACAGTGGAGAGCCTGGAGCACGGTTTCAGCACCATGAGTGGTGTTATCCAAGGCATTGTTCAGTCAATAACGGCCACGGCTGGGGGCCTCGACAGCATGTCCAAGTCGCTGGGGGACATGTCCCAGTCTCAGGCGGGCATTGCCGAGACGCTGCGGAGCATGTCCCAGTTTCAGGTAGGCATTGCCAAGTCGCTCCAGAGCATGTCCCAATTGTTCTGGACCGTGTCCCGGACGGATGCAGGTGGATGTTGGTGAGGCGCTGCAGAGCGTTACCCGGTCACAGAGAGGAATCGCTGAGGGCATTGACACCATGGTGCAGACATGGGGAGATGCCAGCATTTTCAGAGACCCCTCACACCCAGGCATTGCCCTCTTCCAGACCCTTCCATCAGGCAGAAGATACAGAAGTCTGAAGACCCGCACATCCAGGCATAGGAACAGCTTCGTCCCCACTGTACTGGACTCCTCCAGTCCCTGTAAGAGCACTCAACACCCTATGCTGCTCTTGCTCAAGTATCTGCTTTGTTTAGCCCTTGTTCTGCACTGTAACCAATCACTATTTGTCGATGTACCATTTGTCTGTGTACTCTGTCGATTAATCTTTTTGTCGACTATGTATGTACTGTGTACATTCCCTTGGCTGCAGAAAAATACTTTTCACTGTACTTCGGTACATGTGACAAATCAATCAATCCCCCAAGCCTCCCGCCGTTATGCTTTCTGCCTTCTTTCAGGGTACCATCCAACGAGCCGGTTGTGCTGGGGGACCTTGCCTTGCATGTGTACTCCCGGTCACAGCAGGGGCCCCTGGGCACTGGACCCCAGGTCCCCACTGGAAACGATGCTTGGACCGGGCGCAGGTCCCCTCCCCGATCCACACACCCACCCTCTGATGACAGGGATCTCCTCCATGTTGAAGCCCAGCTCTTGGGTGTTTGATTGTTGGCTGCTGCCCTTGTGGTGTTGATACCTTGTAGCCATCTAAAATGGCCACCTGCAAAGGACCATGGGAATTGTGGTCAACTTGGACACAGACAAGTACACAGCCTCTGTGTATTGTGCAAAGAAGCCAACCTGACTGAAACCTGCACCCATTAAAAGTCAATCACCGTTTCCCCCAGGACAATAGAACTCGAATCAAGGAACGGCAACAGTAGCAAACTAGCCGGCGCCACTTCCCCCTATTTGAAAAGGCCTACGTGCCTGGGACAATGACAGCTGGAACCCGCCCAGCCACCGAGGTATCCGCTCCTTAATTGGCCAGGATCAATGAGGGTGATCAAAACCCTATCGATCCATTGGATCGGGAGTTAGGACCACCCAAAAGGGCACAAAAGAGAAGAAGGATAAGAATCCCTGCACACTAGGGATCGGCCTCTTTTGGACCGGCCTGTGTGCGACCAATTGCAGCATATCAACCGGCCAAGTTCAAGGACCCACGATCGCTACCTGAAGGACGAGCCCAGCTGAGACTAACCTGACGACTTCCAACCAACCCACGTGGACACAGATAAAGGCCTTATCTCCCGCACAGAACCGGTTACCCTGAAGTTAAGTAAAGGTCATCTTAGTTATTTTGTCTAGTTTAGTACATAGCCGCGTGAATCATTGCATATAGAAATAAGTCTTGTGTTTGTTAATAAACTGTCTTTTGAACTAATATACTGGTTGTGTGGTCATTTGGTCAATATAAGAAACATCTTGTGGTTCACACAGAAATAAAGAAGTCAACAGCCTCCAGTGTTCAGGGAAAGTGACCAAGTCTCACAGTCTGATTGGGATGCCAGGCAGTAACACCCGCCTGCGAGATGGCATGTCAACCCACAGGAACCCACTTGGGAGCTGTGGAGTGCTCACATTACCAATATTGCCAATTCCCTATTAGTGTTAGCCTTCAGCTGTGCGGCCAGAGAATACACGGTCAGTGGGGGTTAAAGTGACCTGCACCGTATTACTACAGATGGTACACTCTCCTGAGGTTGTTCGCTGGGATGGGACAGGCAGCAGCTGAGGTTGCCCCTGGTGTGGGTGTACAAGATCCGGGGCGGGGGATGGATGTCGGACCAGCGGGCGCTGAGCCCCTCTCCTCCCAGCCCCCACGATTGCAGCCAACACTCCCCCAGCCAGGCCTGTTGCCCCAAGCCGCAGGGAACTCTTACCCCTGCCCCCGGGCTGATTGCCCGATTTCTAAAATGGTTACTTACCTCCTCCGATCCCCTCCAGCAGCCATTTCGCCAGCTTCCCGTTCTTAAATGGGTGTGCTAAAGGGTGTCCGCACGAGCGCTAGCTGGGGAGCCGGTTAGACCACGGGAGGCTGTTAGATAGAGGGTCCTTCCCATTAATTGGCTGGAGATTGATCTTAATTGGTGAATATTGATTTCCCCCCCATGCCACAGCAGGATCCAGATCTCGCAAAGCGGGCAGGTTAGATCGGAAACCGATCAGCGCCCGGCGCGGTTCCCGATTTCGGAGTCCCACAATCTAACCCGCTAGCTCGGATTCGCGTGTGTCGCGGCCGTTAGAGGGCGCCCAAAGTGTTTCATTTTTAACATAAGTATGAAAACACTCAATATTTTCTGCACAAGGACTTTATAAATTGCGACACGGAGATTTGCTGATCTGTCAATTCATTTTTAAAAGCCGGAAACCTGAACTTTTTGTAGCTATTGTTCTACGAGATTGTTATCTTTTGATTCAAAAAGCATTCAAATCTATTAATTTGCATTAAATTGTGTTGTTAGCCAACCTTTCCTGTTTCTCATCTTTGATTTTTTTTTTTTGTGCGGTTTCTTTGCTTATGTACTGAGATATCCCACATGGTTGTTCGCCTAATCGTAAACCTTACACAAACTACCAACCCTGTCTGTTCCATTCTCCATGTCAATCAACCATTTTTTCAAGGCTTAAGATCTTGTCGGTCGTTGTAAAAAACCCACTAAGATTCACTAATGTCCTCAGGGAAGGAAATCTTGTCATCCTTACCTGGTCTGGACTATATGTGACTCCAACAACACAGTAATGTGGGTGACTCTTAACTGCCCCCTCAAGGGCAATTAGGGATGGGCAATAAATGCTGGCACAGCCTGCGACGTCCATTTCCCATGAACAAATTTTTTTAAAAAGATATTGGCCGGAATTCTCTGGCTTTTGTTATCATAGATAGATCATAGAATTTACAGTGCAGAAGGAGGCCATTTGGCCCATCGAGTCTGCACCAGCTCTTGGAAAGAGCACCCTACCCAAGGTCAACACCTCCACCCTATCCCCATAACCCAGTAACCCCACCCAACACTAAGGGCAATTTTGGACACTAAGGGCAATTTATCATGGCCAATCCACCTAACCTGCACATCTTTTGACTGTGGGAGGAAACCGGAGCACCCAGAGGAAACCCACGCACACACGGGGAGGATGTGCAGACTCCGCACAGACAGTGACCCAAGCCGGAATCGAACCTGGGACCCTGGAGCTGTGAAGCAATTGTGCTATCCACAATGCTACCGTGCTGCCCCACGGGAATTCCCTATTCCCGCCGGCAGTACACACCCACCCGCAGGTTTCTCAGCGGCGCGGGGTGGTGTCGGTGGGAAATTCTATTGACGAGCGCTGGGAGTAGAGAATCCCACCACCAAGAAACACACAGCTGGGGTACTGGAGAATCAAGCCCATAATTTTCACCGTTTACCGAATCTTCCTTTGATTTGTTACTGTGGGCATTTGGACTCGGGGTTTACACAGCTTACCATTTGACGTCATTGGGGCTCCAACATTTGCAGTACAACATGCATAAAAGCAAAAAGAGAGAGGATATCACATTCCTTAGTTTTCAAAAATATTACTGGTCCAGAATAACTAATTGCATTGGCCACATCCAATCTTCATGGTGATAAAATTTGATGTATCAAAAGAAGTAAACCTTTTTTCCGTCAGTGAGCTCTGAGCAGAATCTAAAATTGGGAAGTTGAGGAAAATAATTCAAAGCAAAACATCTCTCACAGAAAGACTGCCACAATCCTGTGTGATGAAATCAACAAATCTGGAGATCTTCAGAATGATTACTCAGTCCGTACAGTTAACTGCAATAAAAAATAAATGGCATTTATATAGCACCTTTAACGTGCTCCACAGGGCATTAAAAATAACATTTGACATCACACTACATAAGATGATACTAGAGCAGGTGACCAAGCGTTTGGACAAAGGGATACGTTATAAGGAGAGTCTTAAAGGAGGAAGGCGAGGTAGAGGTGAAGGGGCTTACAGAGGGAATTCCAGAGCGCAAGGCTGTGGTTTCCAACTTGGAGCGATTTAACATTGGGGGATGATCAAGAGGCTAGAATTAGAGGAGGGCAGAAACCTCTGGAGAGATTTGGGGCTGGAGGAGAGATGAGAAAGATTGGGATGGATGAGGCTATGGTGGAATTTGAAAGCAAGGATGAGAATTTCAGTTGTAAAATGCACCATTTTTAACCTTGTATTTACAATTTTGCTCTCCTCAGGTGATGCTCCTTTCCAATGTCAGTTGTGTAACGCCAAATTTAAAATCAACTCCGACCTAAAGAGACACATGCGCATCCACTCTGGTGAAAAGCCGTACCAATGTGGCTTCTGTGATTACCGCTGTGCTATGAAGGGCAACCTCCGATCTCACATCCGTGTAAAGCACAGCATGGAGAACACTTTCAAGTGTCCACATTGCGATTTCCAATGTGGGAACAAATCTACACTGCGGCAGCACATGAGAACCCATCAACCAGATAAGCCGATAAAATGCTTGCAGTGCAGCTACTCCTGTGCTAGTAAAGGATCTTTGAAGGTACATGAAAGAATTCATTCTGAAGATAGACCTTTCCGGTGCAAATATTGCTCCTTTGATTCAAAGCAACGTAGCAACCTTCATATGCACCTAAAAAAACATGATATAGGTAAGGATAAGCTGAATGCAGGGAAGAAAGATGTCGATGGGCAAAACCAAGGCAGTTCACGGTTAGTAGTTAAACTGGATGCTAAAAAGCCTTTCAGATGTGATATGTGCGAAGCAAGTTTTGTCAGAGAAGATTCACTGCGCAGCCATAAGAATCAACATCGTGATTTGTCCCACAGCAGTGACAACAATGCACTAGCAGTTTTACAGCTGCAGATTCATCAAGAGAACCAAACCATTGTTCCTTCTGTGTCAAATCACCTTCAGCCAAGGTCAGTCGCATCCTTTGGTAAAGGAGAGGTGAAGATTATAGTTAGCCATCAGCTGAATCCAGCCAACAGCATTGTTCAGACATCAGGAAACGAACATCATACAATAAGAGATACTGCGGTGTCTGATTCGAGCCACCAGAACAGGGATGGTGTGACCTCCAGTAACCAGTTGCAACTGTTGCAGCAGGTCAGTTTAATTGCTCCAACCCAACAAACAATATCGCAGAATGAAACGGAAACAAACTCATCTTTAGAGCAGGCAGCCACTTTACTTAGCCCCATCGATTCAAGTGCTACTGACAGTCTCCATCAGGCGCTAATGCAAACCACAGCTGTTGCCAACCAAGCATCTTCAAACAGCCAGTCATTCATCACTACTTCTACAATCAACTGCTCAGATCTAGATGGCTTAAATGCCCTAATGCAAGAGGAAAGCAGGGATGTCACTGTCGTTAGTGATGCTAGCCAGACTGTTGCAACCTCCTCCTCATCCTCCACATCACCCATCTTCTCTTCCCCATCTCCTCAGTCGCAGGGACCAAAACAGACCTATCCTATTGTTCCACCCGAGGCTCCGTCCAGTGTGACCTGCTCAGTATTACAGATTCCATCTCATAATTCTTCAGCTGTAGGCTTCCCCTCACAGCCCATGGAAACAAACAGCCTTTTGGTATCCAGCATCGGCATCAGCACTTCAGGAGTGATTATACAGAGTCTGCCAATGGTTGTTTCAACAACGCAGCAACAACCAACTGATGACCCGCTCTCTGAGAGGACGTTCTACACTGATTCCAGTGCTACCACAGCCTTAGTGCTGCAGGATTCCACACAGCTTTCCGATAGACAAACAATGCATCTTACCTCTGGTGGAGGCAATGCACAATCATCCTGTTCCATAAGTGAGACCCAAGAGTGGACAATGTGAACTTGTTATGTTCATCTAGATTCTGAATATGATTTTGATTGACTAAAATGCAGCGATGCAGCAGAATCTAATGCTTGTTGTGTTCTGTAGACAGCTATTGTACTCTTATTTGGGCATGATGGTCTTACACAGATCATTAAGATGAAATCATTGCAAGAACAAATTATTTCATTAATAGTCATCTGTGATTTTAAACTAACTTCATAGCTTTGATGATAGTTAACAGAGATCATTCCAGTCTGAACCTTAGTTAATATTTGAAAATATTCACCACTGTGAGAGTGGGTGCTTCATCATCCTAAGTACCTAATGGTAAGGGTACATTGCAAAATAAAACGATAAGCAAAATTGTTAGTAAATCACATCCTAAACTATGAAGTCTCTTTTGGCTTTCCAATGATTGAATAGCTTGTTGCTGAAACAAACCATTCTGAGCGGGGGTTGGAGGAAGATGGACCCCAAAGTTGTGATTTCAGTTCGTATTGAGTCAACAAGCCTTAACCGAATCAGCAACCTCGGACTCTAGAAGAGTTCCCACCCAGATTGTTTTCTTCTGCAGGGAAGAAAGCTGTGTGTGTGGCTATCACTGGAGTCATGATTTGCCCATACAAGGAGCACAAAGTTAGCCTGCAGATTCAGCAAATAATTAGGAAGGCAAATGGCATGCTTTATTGGAAGGGGTTTGGGGTATAAGAATAAGGAAGCCTTGCTGCAATTGCTACAGTCCAGGGATATGCATGTTAGGTGGATTGGCCATGCTAAATTGCCCCTTCGTGTCCAGGTATGCACAGGTTAGGTGGGGTTACGTGGATAGAGGGGAGGAGTGGGCCTAGGTAGGGTGCTCTTTCAGAGGGTCGGTGCAGACGCAATGGGCCAAATGGCTGCCTCCTTCTGCACAGTAGGAATCCGTGATTCTAATTGGTGAGATTACATCTGGAGTACAGTGCGCAGTTCTGGTCTCCATACCAACAGAAGGACATGCTTGCCTTGGAGGTGGCACAGCGAATGTTTACTAGATTAGTTCTTGGGATGAGAGGGTTCCCCTATGATTTTTTTTTTGTTTGTTTATAAATTTAGTGTACCCAATTCATTTTTGTTTTCCAATTAAGGGGCAATTTAGTGTGTTCAATCCACCTACCTTGCACATCTTTGGGTTGTGGGGGTGAAACCCACGCAAATACGGGTAGAATGTGCAAACTCCACATGGACAGTGACCCAGAGCCGGGATCGAACCTGGGACCTCGGCGCCGTGAGGCAACAGGGCTAACCCACTGCGCCACCATGCTGCCTGGGTTCCCCTATGATGAGAAGCTGAGTAACGTGAGCCTATGTTCTCTGGAGTTTAGAAGAATGAGAGATTATCTCATTGAAACACTTAAGGACTGAGAAGAGGAGAAATGTCTTCACTTAGGGTTGTGACCCTTTTGGAATTGCCCACTCCAGAGGATTCCACATGCTCTGCCGTTGAGCACATTCAAGACTGAGATGGGCAGATTTTTAATCTCTCAGGGAATTAGGGGATATGAGGGTCAGGAAAATGCAGTTGAGGTAGAAGATCAGTCGTGATCTTATGGAGTGGTGAAGCAGGTTAGGGAGTCGAATGTTCTACTGCTGCTCCTATTTCTCATCTGATGAACTCACAGTCATATGTTGATGCTGTTTGTTTACGGTCTAGGCTCACAGATGCAAAATGTTCTTGGAGGCCAAGTACCTTCGCTCGGTCTTCATCCAGCATGAATTAGTTGCATCAGAAGGAGAGCGAAGTTTGAAGAAGAACAACAGTAGTAGTCTTTGTCAGACCCTGCCCCGATATTTGACTAGCTGTAGCAAAGAAAGCAGTACAAACTATACCACCTCGAGGGAAGCAGCATTGGAGTATGATGGGGAAAAGGCTGTAAACATTCCTCCAAATTATGTCTTTTAATCTTCAATCAAATCTAATTAATAATGCAGTTGCTCGCAATCATCAGATTTAATTCTGAACGAAAGTTATCAAACCCAGTAAATTATAGCAGCCAAATATTTGACTGTCCTTGAGACAAGAGATCACATATTGAATTGATTAATAAGTTGATCTCATAAAATCAGTAAGCATAACCAACTAACATTGCAATTTAGTTGAGGAGCATCTTGCATATTTTTAAGATGGTAATTTGTATAATTTCTATGGACAAGTCAGCAAATGCCACGGACAATAAAAATGAGCTGGTAAAAGAAATATAATCTTGTGGGTCTTGCCTTATCACTTAAGCATTTTTCCAAAATTGAGAGGTTCACTGGAGTCGTTATGAAGTGTTTTATTTAATACCAGTGAAGAGGGAAAGGAAACAACCCGCAATCAGCAGCTAGGACTGATCACTAAAGGCATGATATATTCAGAACTTTAAACATGGACAGAATTTTCTGGAACTGCCCTTCTTAAAAATGAACATTAAAGGCTGCTAAGAATCAGGTGGCTTTTAAATTTTCTGCATCGAGTCAGAAACAGCTCAAGCCTCCGGAAAGTTCTAAATTAAATGACCATGGGTGGTATGCATCTCTTGAATGAACATACCAAAATTAAAAGTGGATTTCACACCTCTCATTACTTATGGACTTCCCGAAATTCCGAATCAATAGACTCCCAGACCTATTGGGCTGGATTCTCCCATTCTGTGGCTATGTCCTCACACCGGGTTGGGAACGGTGACGTTTTCCGCTCGAGAATTCGGCACAAAATGGCCACCGATCCACCATTTGGCTGGGGGCTAGCAGCAAGGCAGCGTAGAACACCCGGCTCTAGCTGCCGATATGGCCCGGAGAATTGCCGAGTCCGTGGCTATGCATGCGCACGGCGGCGGCCTGCAGCGGCCGTGCCGTGCAACATGGCACCGGCCGCGCACAGATACGGCCTGTAAAATAGTGGCCCCACCCTTTCGCCAGCTCGCAAGCCCTGGACCACCACTCAACAGTGCCCCCAGTACCTGACAAAGTCCACTCGGCTCGCAGATCGGCCCTTCCCTGACTGTAGCGACCCTGTACTGAGTTTGCATCTGTCACGCCGAGTTCCCGACGGATGATAGCACACGCGACCAACGCAGTCGGGAACTCGTCCGGTCGGGGACGGAGCATCGGGGGAGTGGGCCCCGGCAACGAACTGATGCCGTACATACGCCGCTTTGGAAGGGGCGGAGCGGCACGAAAGCGGCGCCACCACCGTTTTTGTCAGGATTGGGTATTCTGCCCATCGCCGAAAGCAATTTCGGCGTCGCCGACCGGACAACCAGCCTATTGTTTCTGAGCTTGATATATTAAAACAAAGAACTGCAGAATCCAGTTGAATAATAAGTAGGTGTGAATGGCCACCACCCATTCCTCACTATGTAGCAATGACTTCAAATTTCAAATCGTTCTGGGTGAATAATGAATAAACAATCTTTCTTTCTTGTTCTAAGCACCAGGGAGAAACCAGTCTGCAAACAGTACAGCAAGAAACAGCATCAGGAAAGGCAGCAACATTTATGCCATAAGACCATAAGACATAGGAGCGGAAGTAAGGCCATTCGGCCCATCAAGTCCACTCCACCATTCAATCGTGGCTGATTTCAACTCCAGTTACCCGCTCTCTCTCCATAGCCCTTAATTCCTCGAGAAATCAAGAATTTATCAACTTCTGTCTTAAAGACACTCAACGTCCCGGCCTCCACCGCCCTCCATGGCAATGAATTCCACAGACCCACCACTCTCTAGCTGAAGAAATTTCTCCTCATCTCTGTTCTGAAGTGACTTCCTTTTATTCTAAGGCTGTGCCCCCGGGTCCTAGTCGCCCCTGCTAATGGAAACAACTTCCCTACGTCCACCCTATCTAAGCCATTCATTATCTTGCAAGTTTCTATTAGATCTCCCCTCAACCTCCTAAACTCCAATGAATATAATCCCAGGATCCTCAGACGTTCATTGTATGTTAGGCCTACCATTCCTGGGATCATCCGTGTGAATCTCCGCTGGACCCTCTCCAATGCAGTATGTCCTTCCTGAGGTGTGGGGCCCAAAATTGCTCACAGTATTCTAAATGGGGCCTAACTAATGCTTTATAAAGCTTCAGAAGTACATCCCTGCTTTTATATTCCAATCCTCTTGAGATGAATGACAACATTGCATTTGCTTTCTTAATTACGGACTCAACCTGCAAGTTTACCTTTAGAGAATCCTGGACTAGGACTCCCAAGTCCCTTTGCACTTCAGCATTATGAATTTTGTCACCGTTTAGAAAATAGTCCATGCCTCTATTCTTTTTTCCAAAGTGCAAGACCTCGCACTTGCCCACGTTGAATTTCATCAGCCATTTCTTGGACCACTCTCCTAAACTGTCTAAATCTTTCTGCAGCCTCCCCACCTCCTCCATACTACCTGCCCCTCCACCTATCTTTGTATCATCGGCAAACTTAGCCAGAATGCCCCCAGTCCCGTCATCTAGATCGTTAATATATAAAGAGAACAGCTGTGGCCCCAACACTGAACCCTGCGGGACACCACTCGTCACCGGTTGCCATTCCGAAAAAGAACCTTTTATCCCAACTCTCTGCCTTCTGCCTGACAGCCAATCGTCAATCCATGTTAGTACCTTGCCTCGCATACTATGGGCCCTTATTTTACTCAGCAGTCTCCCGTGAGGCACCTTATCAAAGGCCTTTTGGAAGTCAAGATAGATAACATCCATTGGCTCTCCTTGGTCTAACCTATTTGTTATCTCTTCAAAGACCTCTAACAGGTTTGTCAGGCACGACCTCCCCTTACTAAATCCATGCTGACTTGTCCTAATCCGACCCTGCACTTCCAAGAATTTAGAAATCTCATCCTTAACAATGGATTCGAGAATCTTGCCAACAACCGAGGTTAGGTTAATTGGCCTATAATTTTCCATCTTTTTCCTTGTTCCCTTCTTGACCAGGGGGGTTACAACAGCGATTTTCCAATCCTCTGGGACTTTCCCTGACTCCAGTGACTTTTGAAAGATCATAACTAACGCCTCCACTATTTCTTCAGCTATCTCCTTTAGAACTCTAGGATGTAGCCCATCTGGGCCCGGAGATTTATCAATTTTTAGACCTCTTAGTTTCTCTAGCACTTTCTCCTTTGTGATGGCTACCATATTCAACTCTGCCCCCTGACTCTCCTGAATTGTTGGGATATTACTCATGTCTTCGACTGTGAAGACTGACGCAAAGTACTTATTTAGTTCCTCAGCTATTTCCTTGTCTCCCATCACTAGATTACCAGAATCATTTTGGAGCGGCCCATTGTCAACCTTTGCCTCCCGTTTGTTTTTAATGTATTTAAATAAACTTTTACTATCATTCCTAATGTTACTGGCTAGCCTACCTTCATAATTGATCCTCTTTTCCTTATTTGTCTCTTTGTTATCCTCTGTTTTTGTAGCCTTCCCAATCTTCTGACTTCCCACTACTCTTTGCCACATTATAGGCTTTCTCTTTTGCTTTGATGCATTCCCTAACTTCCTTTGTCAGCCATGGCTGCCTAATCCCCCCTCTGATAACCTTTCTTTTCTTTGGGATGAACCTCTGTACTGTGTCCTCAATTACTCCCAGAAACTCCTGCCATTGCTGTTCTACTGTCTTTCCCACTAGGCTCTGCTCCCAGTCGATTTTCGTCAGTTCCTCCCTCATGCCCCTGTAGTTACCTTTATTTAAATGTAACACCTTTACACCTGATTCTACCTTCTTTCTTTCAAATTGGAGATTGAATTCTACCATATTATGATCACTGCCTCCTAAGTGTTCCCTTACTTTAAGATCTTTAATCAAGTCTGGCTCATTACATAACACTAAGTCCAGAATGGCCTGTTCCCTCGTGGGCTCCATCACAAGATGTTCCAAAAAGCCCTCCTGTAAACATTCAATGAAATCCCTTTCCTTGGGTCCACTGGCAGCATTATTTACCCAGTCCACCTGCATATTGAAGTCCCCCATGATCACTGTGACCTTGCCTTTCTGACATGCACTTTCGATTTCGTGGTGCATTTTGTGCCCCCGGTCCTGACCACTGTTAGGAGGCCTGTACATAACTCCCATTGTGGTTTTTTTTCCTTTGTGTTTCCTCAACTCTACCCACACAGATTCCACATCATCTGGCCCTATGTCGTTTAGTGCTATTGATTTAATTTCATTCCTAATTAACAAGGCAACCCCGCCCCCTCTGCCCACCTCTCTGTCTTTTCGTTAGGTTGTGAATCCCTGGATGTTTAAATGCCAGGCCTGAACCCCCTGCAACCACGTCTCTGTGATGCCTACCACATCACACCTGCCAGTCACAATCTGGGCCACAAGCTCATCTACCTTGTTCCGTACACTGCGCGCATTTAAATATAGCACCTTTAATTCCCTATTAACCGTCCCTTTTTGTTTTCTTAGTGTGGTGGACCTTGGTTTACTGAGCCTTTCCATACACTGTGTCATATTTTGTGGGATGGGGACTATCGTAACCTCTCCTGAGTTCTGTCCTTTCGTGCTTTTTTGTATTCCTAAGCAGCTACGCTTCCCACTGATTACTTCACCTCTTGGTTCCTTGACTTTCCCTTCCCCCTCAATCTCTAGTTTAAAGTCCTATTGACCACCCTATTTACTCGTTTCGCCAGAACACTGGTCCCAGCTCGGTTCAGGTGGAGACCATCCCAACGGTATAGGTCCCCCCTGTCCCAAAACTGATACCAGTGTCCCATGAAAAGGAACCCCTCTTTCCCACACCACTCTTTCAGCCACGTGTTAACTTCCCTTATTCTTGCCTCCCTATGCCAATTTGCACGTGGCTCGGGCAGTAATCTGGAGATTATGACCCTTGAGGACCTGTTTTTTAATTTGAATCCTAGCTCTTTATAATCTCTAAACAGGTCCTCTTTCCTAGACTTGCCTATGTTGTTGGTACCGACATGGACCACAACAACTGAATCCTCCCCCTCCCTCTCCAGTATCCTTTCAAGCTGGTCCGAGCTGTCCCGCACCCTAGCACCGGGCAGGCAACATACCATGCCTTAAAACTAAAGACAGCAACATCTTAAGTTACACCAGGAGAGGAGGCTTTGCAGTCTTATCCCTTTGCTGAAAGAAGCAGTAGGAGTGGGAGCTGGGTTTTCCAGACATATGGGATTCCCAGTTGTGCAGGATGTCATTGACTGCTGACATGTGGCTCTGCAGCACACACACATTAAAGTGGGGATGTTGCGCAACCACTAGGGCTACCACTCCCTGAAAGTACAGTTGATTGGCAACAATGTACAGATAATAAAGCTGGTGAATGTCTGCAATTCTTTTGTCTTGCTTCAGTCAGCCCTTCTCTTTTGGCCAACATAATGAACCAGATCTGGCTGCTTGGTGACAGGGACTATCACTATTCCTGGCTTTTAGCTCCCCTCTGCCATGCGGCCATATCTGGTCAACACTCCTAAATGGAAGTTCTGTTGCCACCAGGATCGTTGTGGAGGAAATCATGGATGTTGTTTCACTCAAAGACACATGGAGAAGTAAACCGTGGTTTCAATCAGCTTAGAACTGAGCCTGCCTGTGACCGGTACAACACTGAAGGCGGCCCGCAGGTCGGCAGCTCTTATACTTCCTGTAAAGGGGGTGGAGCCATGGGCAGAGCCTGTACATGCCCCAATATATCCCCTGTGGGTGAAGCCACACAATGGCCCATAGGTAGAGCCCACAGGGTTAATAACATAACACAGTGCACTGGTGAATTATCGGTAATTAAACATTCACCACATTCACCCCCTGTTTAAAAATGAAGTCCGGCGGGGGTGACGGGCTCATAGATTCAGTCGGTCCGGTGCCCGGATCGTACGTTGCGACCACCGAAGCACTGGTGTTGCAGCTGCTTCGGGTGGCTGTGGAAGTGGGTCCGGAGCAGGCACAGGCCTGAACTCCTGGAGCAGCTCTTCCGGAGCTTCATTCCTGTGGACCGGTGCGGCGGGTGGGAGGGAGCGCGGGAACCATAAAGGGATGGGGGCGCTGAACATGGGGGGTTGGACGGGACATAGTGTGGGGGATGCAGTAGTGGGAGTGGTGTTGGAGCCTGTGGGCGCCAGGTCCCGGAGGGAGACGGTATCTTGCCGGCCATCGGGGTGTTCGACGTACGCATAGTGTGGATTGGAGTGCAGGAGCTGGACCCGCTCTACCAGGGGGTCGGTCTTATGGCTCCGAACATGTTTTCGGAGGAGGACTGGACCCGGTGTCATCAGCCAGGGTGGAAGCGAGGCCCCTGAGGTAGCTCCCCTAGGGAAATCAAACAAACGGTCATGAGGAGTCTGGTTTGTGGCTGTGCAAAGGAGGGACCTCATAGAGTGGAGCGTATCGGGGAGGACCTCCTGCCAGTGAGAAACTGGGAGATTCCTGGACCGCAGGGTCAGTAGGACGGTCTTCCAGACCGTTGCGTTCTCCATCTCCACCTGCCCGTTTCCCCTGGGGTTAGAACTGGTAGTCACTATTGAGCAGGTACTGACGCAGTTTGTCGCTCATGAACGACGAGCCCCTGTCGCTGTGGACATAACTGGGGAAACCAAACAGGATGAAGACAATATGCAGGGCTTTAATGGCAGTGGGGGTGGTCATATCAGGGCAGGGGATGGGAAGCGGGAGAACTCATCTATGATGTTAAGAAAGTACGTGTTGCAGTTATTGGAGGGGAGGGGCCCTTTGAAATCGATACTGAGGCACTCAAAGGGCCGGGATGCCTTTACCAGGTGGGCCTTTTCCGGTCGATAGAAGTGCAGTTTACACTCCGCACAGGTTTGGCAGTCTCTGGTTATAGCTCTGACTTCCTCGGTGGAGTAGGGCAGGTTGCGGGCCTTGATGTAATGGGCGAGCCGGGTGACCCCCGGGTGGCAGTGGTCATCGTGGATAGCCCGTAATCGGTCATCTTGCACTGGCGCATGTGCCGCGGGACAGGGCATCTGGGGGCTCGTTGAGCTTCCGAGGATGATATACTATATTGTAGTTATAGGTGGAGAGTTCGATTCTCCACCTCAAGATCTTTTCATTCTTGATCTTGCCCCGCTGCGTATTGTCAAACATGAAGGCAACCGATCGTTGGTCGGTGACGAGGATAAACCTCCTACCAGCGAGGTAGTGCCTCCAGTGCCGCACGGCTTCCACGATGGCTTGGGCTTTTTCGACCGAGGAGTGTCGAATTTCGGAGGTGGTGAGGGTGCGTGATGAAAACGCTACCGGTCTGCCTGCTTGGTTGAGTGTGGCGGCGAGAGCGACCTCTGAAGCGTCACTCTCCACCTGGATGGGGACGGACTCGTCCACCGCACGCATCGCAGCTTCAGTGATGTCTGCCTTGATGCAGTTGAAGGCCTAGCGGGCCTCAGCTGCCAGTGGAAAGAGGGTGGCCTTAAATAGTGGGTGGGCTTTGTCCGCATACTGGGGGACCCACTGGGCGTAGTAGGAGAAAAATCCAAGGCACCTCTTCAGGGCCTTGGGACAGTGAGGGAGAGGGAGTTGTAGGAGGGGGCGCATACGGTCAGGGTCAGGCCCTCGGACCCCGTTTTCCATGACGTAGCCGAGGATGGCTAGCTTGGTTGTGCGGAAAACGCATTGCTCCTTGTTGTAGGTGAGGTTGAGTTTTTGGGCGGTTTGGAGAAATCGGTGGAGGTTGGCGTCGTGGTCCTGCTGATCATGGCCGCAGATGGTGACATTGTCCAAGTACGGTAACGTGGCCCTCAGCCCGTACTGGTCCACCATTCGGTCCATCACTCGTTGGAACACCGAAACCCAGTTCGTGACGCCAAAGGGGACCCGGAGGAAATGGAAAAGGCGGCCGAGTGCCGTGTAGTGGTGGTCCTCCGGACGGATTGGGAGCTGGTGGTATGCAGACTTCAGATCCACCGTGGAGAACACGTGGTAGTGCGCGATCTGACTTACTATGTCTGCAATACGGGGAAGGGGGCACGCATCGAGTTGCGTAAACCGGTTAATGGTCTGGCTGTCACCAACCACCATCCAGAACTTTTCCCCGGTCTTGACGACCACCACCTGAGCTCTCCAGGGGCTATTGCTGGCCTCTATGACCCCCTCCCGCAAGAGACGCTGGACCTCGGACCTAATGAACGTCCTGTCCTGCATACTATACCGCCTGCTTCTAGTGGCTACTGGCTTTCAATCGGCAGTGAGGTTTGCGACGAGGCGGGGGGGGGGGTTGATCTTTAGGGTCGCGTGATGCATACAGTGAGCGGGGAGCCCCCAAATTTAAGAGTAGGCTTCTGAGGTTGCACTGGAAGTCGAGTCCCAAAAGGAGAGGAGCGCAGAGGTCTGGGAGCACATATAGTTGAAAATTAGCGTACTCAGCGCCCTGTATCGCTAGGGTTGCAGTAGTGCACCCTTGGATTTGCACCGAGTGCGACCCAGAGGCGAGGGATATGGTTTGTTGCGTCGGGAATATTGGGAGCGAGCAGCGTCTTACCATGTCCGGGCGAATGAAGCTCTCTGTGCTCCCAGAGTCATAAAGGCAATGTGTCTCGTACCCGTTAACCCGGACGGCCATCATGGAGCTCCGGAGGTGCTTAGGTCGTGACTGGTCCAGGGTGACCGCGCTGAGGTGCTGGGGCGGCCCTGCGATGGCTGTCCGTGTAGGTCATATGCGTCGAGCAGCGTAGCAGATGGCGGCCCCCGTTGGTCGAGCGTGGCGGGCGGTGAGGAAGATGGCGTCCAAGATGGCGGCCCCCATGGATCGCACGTGGCCAGCCGCGTGGGGGAGGGTGACCAAGATGGCGGCCCCTTTGAGTCGCACGTGTTATGCGGAGGCGGAGGCGGCAGACACGCTGCCACCTTGCGGGGCCTGCGGGCCTGTGAGTCTGTGGATCGTGTCTGTGAGTTCGAATTCTTAGACCTGGCCAGGCAGACCTTGGCGAAGTGTCCTTTTCGCCCGCAGCTGCTGCAGTTCGCATTGCGGGCCGGGCAGTGCAGTCGGGGTGTTGGGACTGGCTGCAAAAGTAGCAGGGTAGCCCCCCATCATGGGCGTGCGGCGCAGTCCTGGGGTAGTCTTGGGTCGGTGGCCCACTAGGGTGTCACGTGATCGGCCGGGTACGCAGTAAGGCTCTGAAAAGCGGCCTCCAGAGAGGTAGCGAGTTTTACCGTGTCGTCCAGGTCCTGGGCCCCTTTTTCGAGCAGGCGCTGTCTCACATAGTTCGATCGGACCCCCGCCACGTAAATGTCTCGGACGGTGAGCTCCATGTGCTGAGTGGCCGTAACGGCCTGGTAGTTACAGTTTCGCGCGAGGGCTTTGAGGTCACTTAGGTAATCATCTAGTGACTCCCGGGGCGCTGGCGGTGAATGGTGAAGACGTGTCGCGTGTATACCTCGTTCACAGGCCGCACATAGAGTAGTGCGAGGGCCTCTGTATAGGAAGCGGCTTTGTCGAGCTGGACAGAAATGCGATGGCTCACCCGTGTGTGGAGGAGGCTCAGCTTCTGTTAGTCAGTGACGGATGGCGTAGACGACATAGCGAGATAGGCCTTGAAGCATCGAAGGCAATGTGAAAAAATTTATTTCGCCTCCGCAGCCTGTGGATCGAGTTCCAGTCTGTCAGGTTTGAGGGCTGATTCCATAGTAGTATTTTAAGCTGATTAAATTGATGCGACCATCAATTCACTCGAAGACACGTGGAGAAGTAAACCGTGATTTTAATCAGCTTAGAATTGAGCCTGCCTGTGACCGGTACAACACTGAAGGCGGCCCCGCAGGTCGGCAACTCTTATACTTCCTGTAAAGGGGGTGGAGACATGGGCGGAGCCCGTGCATGCCCCAACATATCCCCTGTGGGTGAAGCCACACAATGGCCCATAGGTAGAGCCCACAGGGTTAATAACATAACACCGTGCACTGGTGAATTGTCAGTAATTATACATTCACCACACCCAATAAATCCTCCTAACCTTTTTTGGGCACTAAGGGCAATTTAGCATGGCCAATCCACCTAACCTCCACATCTTTGGGCTGTGGGAGGAAACCGGAGCACCCGGAGGAAACCCACCAGACATGGGAAGAACGTGCAGAACCCGCACAGACAGTGACACAACAGGGAATCGAACCTGGGACTCTGGCGCTGTGAAGCCACAGTGGTAACCACTATGCTACCGTGCTGCCCACGTATGTTTCCAACTGAAAAGTATGTATCCAACTTTGTGGTGCTGTGCGATATTCTTCACAGCCTGGCTCCCATGGGGGCATATTCTTTGCCACCAGACCTTTGAAGGGAACTTTGGGAAGAGGTGGAGGAAGGGTGAAGGCATCTGGGATCCCTTTGTTCTGGATGGGTTGTCCGTGACAAGCTGCTCAGATTCTGAACTCTCATCATAAAGCAATTGACCCATGTGCCTAATGATCCTTTTGAGATTATTTCAGAAGTACAGCAATCAAAATATGAACTGAGAACATCAGCATTAACAACGGCTCTAGTATTCGTTACAAAAAATTGTCAGACCGGCAGCTTGCCGCCTACTATGGCAGGGATTCTCCATTGCGAGTCCGCCCCGCTAGGGAGGATGGAAAATTTGGCACTCAGCCAAATTTCCTATTCACTGCCGCGATACCAGAGAATCCCGCTGCCGTGAACGACGGAGAATCCCGCCTATCAATATTTTTGGATGCTGATCAAAGGCCTCCACGATGTTTACTGATCTCAGCTGACCAGCTGTGCAAGAACTAGAGGCTGAATTTTCTTAACACTGTAGAGAGGGGTTTGAAAGCAGATTGGTCCCAATGTTGTCCTGCCTCTGGGCGACTGCCACAGGAACTGGCAGCCTCACATGGCAGTGAGTGGGCAATAAATGACTATTTTCCACAGTGCTCCAATTTATTCAATTTATCCAACATTAACTAGTCCCCTTTCCCCCCAGCCCCCACTGTGTCAGGACCCTAGCCACACTGAGATGGCAGCATTTTGCTGGGAGATTGCTGGCCCATCGGTTGCTGAATTAATTGTTGGCATTCGAAGGCCAGATTGCTCAGTGGAGCAAACATAAGCAATCCTTTGGAGGGGATCGCCCTGCATCCTGAGGCCCCTCACAGTACTTTGTCATATTTTTCATCACTGAAAAGGAAGGAGTTTTTCATCGTCTCCATTCTCCAGATGCAACCCCAATCCCCCGTCTGCCTCTGTCCCCCGAAGCACCACCTCCTCTGGTGAAACTGCCGCCCGGACATCGCTAAGGGCCCTCCTACTCGGCCTCCTGCATTGGGAACCCGCTTCATGTCCTTAATTGGCTGGCAGACACAGAGGTGGCTAATTAGGAGCCTGCCTCACACAGGTTTCACTGGTGGGCATCCTTGATGACAAACATGGGCTTGGACTTGCATATGGCCCTGATGTCTGCTTCCTGACTCTCATGGGAAAATTCATCCCTACAACAGTGGCAGATCAGTATTGGGTGAAACTGGGATTGGAATCAGCTGCCATAGTCAAGCTTCTCCTGCCATTCACACACTGGCCTCACAAGTGAAGAGAGGTTCATAGCATCTGTAAAACAATGCTCCAGTTCAGGCACTGTCTTAGGAGAAGGTGAAAGGCAAAAATAAATATCAGGACGAAGATGAGCCTCACTGCAAAACTTAACTAGGCAGCTCGAACCATAGGCTCGTACAGCACAGACAGGTCATAGGGAAGTGATTGTCTCACTTCCCTATATCCCTGCATCCTTTTCTCGCCTTCAAGTATTCATCAAATTCTCTTCTGAAGGCTAATAGCCACTCGTTGCATAAAAACATTTTTTTCTCTTGTTGCTTCTGCAAATCCCACTTTGAAATGCTCTTTTTCCCAAACAGTGCAATTCAAACGTTTAATGTCATAACTGATAACAGGAATCATTTTTGCTGCTCAGCCCTGTGCCCTGTGAAGGCCAACAATATTAGGATAGGTGTCGCCTCACTGCATTTTACAGCAGCAATATACCCTCATTTAATTTGTGCTCTTATAAGTCTGCCAGTTTTCACTGCCACCAATCACTGAGTTGATATCGATTTATCTGCAGCAGCTCTGTCTTGATCAAACATTGAGGTAAATTTATTTAACACACACCGTCTTGAGGTTTCTTGCTCCAGTTGGCTGGGTGGCTGGTTTGGATCAGATTGGTACCAACACCATGGGGTCCGATCGCAGTTTCTGTTGGGGTAGATTCGGGACCTGTTTCCTTGCCCTGCCCATGGTGAAGATCGTGGTTCTGTGGGTTGGACCTGCCTCGGTGCAGAGAACTCGAGGAAAATATGTGGTCCTTCCTTCCATTTTGGTATCCTTTGCAAACGGGAAAAAGTTTGCTAATGTTAGCTTTGTCTGAGTTATTCCTGAATATTAGAAATAATGTATGTTCCAAATCCGATTTCGACGCAGCACCAACTTCCTGTATATTCTGAGCCCCGTGAGTTTTCATACTGCCAAACTTTGGTGTCGTGTTCTGTGCCATGTGGGGTTTTCCAAATCAAACAGTAACATGCATGTTCTATAGTCTTATGGCAGCAAATAGTTCCTCCAGTGTTCTCCAGTTGTAACCAGATGACTGACACCAGTAGTCCTGCACTAATATTTCCATATGATACACTAATATTTCACCCCTGGTTCCGTTTGGTAATCTGGTCGACTCCAAACCTTAGCCACTTTTGGAATTGTTCAATACGCATACCAATGAATACTGCCTTAATTGAGGAATTGTGCTGCTCTTAACTCAGAGACGAGTGAATCTTTGGAGTTCTCTTCCTCCGAGTGTGTGGGTGCATAATTGCTGAGTATGTTCAGAACTGAAATTGGTTGATTTGGGGCGTAAGGGCAACGATGGGATATTGGAATAGGGTGAGAATGTTAAAGGTCAGCCATGGTCTCATTGGATGGCAAAGCAGGTTCGAAGAACTGAGAAACATTTATATTATTTGTATAGGTAGGGCAGGTTTAATAGACCAATTGTGTGTTTCTTGCCTGTAATTTTGTTACGCATCATACTATTAACATTTGTTTGTGAGTGATGTAAAATTGTTGTGAAAAACTAAGCAAAGGTACTTTATGTTGTTCCTGATATTACAAACAGAGCACATTATCGTCAAAGGATTGACAAGACGATACTTATGGTAACCCTTGTCATTGTTACAGTGATATGTATTTATGATTGCAAAGTATTTGACAATTATTATATGACTCCGGTAAAGGACCTGAATGTTACTTTCGTAGACCTCACCAAGACCTTCAATACAGTCAAGCAAGATGGATTTTGGAGGATACTATTGAGATTGGGTTTCCCTCCAAGGTTCCGCACCATTCTCCATTGACTTTACAAAGAACAGAAAGGTTAGGTCAAGCAGGATGCGGCCCTTTCAGACAGTTTCCAATCTCCAATGGTATTAAGTATGTGTTCTGGCACTGAGCTTTTTCTCTATTTTGTTCAGTATAATGCTTCAGGAGGCAAAGGCAGTTGACAGAATAGTTGGACGTACATCAAGTGAACAGATGGCAGTCTCTTCTACCTTCGACAGCCACTGGCAAATAGCAAAAGCACAGAAGAGCTTATCGTGGACCTGCTGTTTGCTGACCATTTTGCCATTATGACACACAAGGAGCAGGCAATGCTGCTTCTGTGAACTCTCTGATGCAGCAAATTAACCTAAATACAGAAGTACCATACCAGCTACAACCACAAGGAAATTACAATCCACTTCAGATCAGCACTGACAACAGCTATCTCAATGCAGTAAAACAGTTTACCTATCCAGGTTGCTTTATCCTAAATGATGCCATTATCAATAAGGATCTGGACAATTGACTGTCAAAGGTGAATAACTCCCTGATCCACCTGTAGAAGGGCGCCTGATGAAACAATTCACCACGCAGGGGCTATCTCTCCCCCCGCCCCCTCTCGTTTGTGTTTAATTTATTGATGTTTTTGTTGTTCTTGTTTTATTGAGAGTATAAATAGGAAATAGCTGGGACACGGGGGTGGGGGGGGGGGGAGAAACGGATACATATATATCAAAACTCAGGAAGGGAACAGTTGGCATCACCACCCTCATATGGGTCAGGATGGGTTCTGTATATAATACAAATGCAACTGCTGGAGTGCTTCCATCAATGCTTCCTCTGATCCATCACGGACATCAGATAGCAGCATTACATCGCACATAATGAAGACCTCAACCGAGTCAAAATACCCAATATTGAATGCATTTTCTTACAATGCCAATTGTACTGGGCAAGGCATGTCTCATGCCAAACGTGGCGCTTTTTGATTATCAATGGTTTGATAAGTGAGGCTGAGTTGCACCTTCGCAAATGCTTCAAAGGTACCTCTTTCTAACTGACTTTAACCACTGAATATGAGAGCAGGAGGTTTCCGATGGTGACAGCTGGCAGCCAACAATAGGAAAGCGCCCTACAAGTTTGAAACAATCAGACGCAAGGCCGTTAAAGAAAGGCGCAAGAATCTGTTTCATAGAATCATAGAATTTACAGTGCAGAAGGAGGCCACTCAGTTCATCGAGTCTGCACCAGCCCTTGGAAAGAGCACCCTAAAGCCCAGACCTCCACCATATCCCCGTAACCCAGTATCCCCACCTAACCTTTATTATTGGACACTGAGGGCAATTTAACATGCACATCTTTCGACTGTGGAAGGAAACTGGAGCACTTGGAAGAAACCCACGCAGAAACAGGGAGAACGTACAAACTTCACACAGACAGCGACCCAAGCCGGGAATTGAACCCAGGGCCCTGGTGCTGTGAAGCAACAGTGCTAACCAATGTGCTACCTTACCACCCAGAGCCCCTCCAAATCAGGAGTTCCAACTGCTTGATAGGCTGCAGATCAAGAATTGTCCTCTTTAGTCACCCATGGTCATGCTAGCTACCACAGAGGAGATGAACCTTCTCATAATCTTCACCTGTGAAGAATCTGCCATCATCATCAGACAAAGGAGGCAGCATCATATCCCACAATGTTCTTCATTATCTGATAGATGGTAATAAACACTAACAAAATGCAGATATGTTCCTGCATTCTGACTAAGCTCTCCACAGTACAGCTACCTAGTTGCAGCTTTGTTATCTCCATGCCTCCTTAAACATTTGTGAGGGAACCTTTAATGTTGAACTGGTATTATTTCCAGATTCTAGTGTGATTCAGTTTGCAGATGTCTTTTTAAACTGTTTTGGGTAGAAATAAGTACAGACACTAACAATCCAACCCTGTTTTTTATTCATTCTGAATAAATAAGGCTTCTATTTGAATGTTGATTTTTAAAAATTATGTGGCATGAAATTAAGTTGCTGACATACTTACCTTAAATTCTTCCAAGACTTTCCCAGAATACAACTTTGCCAACATTGGCAGGCAGCCATGTGCAGTTCCAGTAAGTCAGTTTTATGGGTCATTTAACTGATCATACATTTTGAAATTTATGCAACTCTGACTAACAGACACAATTGGAGGTTAAAAGCTTTACGATCAGGCTGGCCTGGCATAATCTCAACTATTTAGACATAATAGTAACATTTTTCTATCTGTATTAAGTTTTTAAAAATGTGATTCTTACCCTGATATATTAAAGGATGATATCCGCAAAGAAAATGTTAACCCTTTCACAATAGAATATTGCAATTCCCTTGTGATAATGCTGAATCATCAAAGCTTATAACACAGATAGACGCCATGCAGCCGGTTGTGTCTGCGCTGGCTCATTTGGTAGAGCAATTCAAAACTAATCCCATGACTTCCCTGTTCTCTCTGGAGAGCTCTGAATCTCTCTCTGCTTCAAATAACTTGGAACCATCAAATCCTACCTCAGAGAAAGAGGCAGGTCTGCCCGTTGCATCAGTGCTGGCTGAGTGAAAGTGAAATATGAATCCGCATTTCCTTGAAACGGTGCAGTGCTTTCTGACCCTCTTTACCCAGAGAATTGTTGATCTTTGAAAGAGGTTGCCTGTCCATGTCAGGGGCTGTAAACTCACTACCAGACCTCCAAAAGAGAGCTGGCTGTGCGGGAGACATCTCAAATTATGGCAGGCAAATGGACTAACTGGGACTACTGACATCAGTGACCACGATCTCCTGAAACCTGATTGATCGCCATCCGAGACAAACAAAAATGTGTCAAAAGTTTGTTCTTAACTGGCCTATTTTTTGCCTCCTTTTTTGTCTTTTCCGGGAGAATGTGAGACCGGGGGTTTGTGGGGTGCTGGTGGGGTTAGGTTGACGGACCAATTAATCTTCTCGTTGCCTTTTTCTTTTGCATGTTTGTATTTCAGCCAATCCTTGTGGCAAATCATTACATGCTGCAACAATTTTCTGCACAGAAAGAAAAGTCCTCGCCTCTCTCTTCATTCTCATTTAGGCTGATGACTGCTCTTCACTCACTCCCAGTGTAACTGCTGAATTTGTTTCCTCTAGGACTTTTCAGGTTATTATGTGCTCTCTATGATCTTAATGTCCTTTCTGTAATGTGGCATTCAAAACTGCAACTCCATTCGCATCTTGGCCAAGCCATTGTTTTGCTTAATCTTATCATTTATTTTGTTGTCATACTTTTGTCAATGATATTGGGTAAGACTTTGCATTGTGAGAATACTGTCTGGTTGCTTAGCGTGTCCAATGTCGAGAGCAGGAAGATTCCACGTTCAATATCTGTCCGGAGATGGTGATCAGGGTGCTGATCTTGGCTGCAGTCACGATACCGATGCAACAGTTGGATTCAGCACCTGGGAGTTAGGAAGCAGGTAACTGGCCAGCTTGCTATGCAGTAGATCCAGTTGGAAATTGGGAGGATGAATGTTGAGTATGTACTCGATTGGATTTGGCTGTAAAGTCTTTCACGGTTTATTGACAGTGTGAGACCTGATATTTGAGTGGAGGCAACTTCGGCATGTTACTATATACACATTTGGAACTATACCATCAAGAGTTAATGCCTTCAAGACAGAAAAGCAGAACATGGGCAGCACAGTGTTTAGCACTGCTGCCGCGCAGCGTCAGGGACCCAGGTTTAATGGTAGGGTGCTCTTTCATGGGGTTGGTGCAGACCTGACGATCCAATGGCCTCCTTCTGCACTGTATAGATTCTATGAATCTACGATTCAAAGTGGAAAGGAGAAAATTATCTGTGCCTTTTCAAAGTGTTCTCCCTCCTCAGAAAGATCATGTTTCCCTTTCATCTTCCGTGGTTTGTTGAAATGAATGAAAAGTGGGGCGGCACATGGCACAGTGGTTAGCACTGGGACTATGGCGCTGAGGACCCGGGTTCGGATCCCGGCCCTGTGTCACTGTCTGTGTGGAGTTTGCACATTCTCCCCGTGTCTGCATGGGTTTCACCCCCACAACCCAAAGATGTGCAGGTTAGGTGGGTTGGCCATGCTAAAATGCCCCTTAATTGGAAAAAATAAAATAATTAGGTACTCTAAATTTATATGTTAAAAAATGAATGAAAAGTAATATCAGGTACTTACTTTAATAAATGTCTGCGCTGCAGTGATCAATTTTATGCTGTCGATACCTTGAAAATTATGCCCAATATATATATTTTAAAAGACTTAACGGGCTATCAGCAATTTACAAAATTAGCTGAACCAATCCACCAGACCAGGCTCAAATAATTCTATAAAGCCCAGTAATTTAAGATTGCAGATGGTTGCTTTTTTTTATTGCTGGTGCAAGTCACTGCCAATTTGCCTGGTCCAGCTGCTTCAGTGGTGCTGACCCAACAAAATATATAATTGGATTATTTGAGGAAAAGGTAATGATTTTATGGGCTGCGAGAAAATTACAGACCTGAAAATAGTACTGTTCGTCTATCTATTACAACCAGTGAAATGTTGCCTAAATAGCCATATCTAAATATGATACAAATGTTTTTTGAATATTTTGTCAAAAATACCTTTTGAAATATCTTTGTGTTAATATAAGTTTTAGGAACAAATATTCCTCCATCTGCAACTTCATTTCTATTTTCCATATGTGCAATTGTCATGAGGAAAATGTATGTTTTTTTTTACTACCCGTAATCGGTATGCGTGTATGGAATACACACACTGGGGTGTGAATTCCAATTACATAATTCAGCAGCAAACTTTTGTGAGCTTAGAATAAAGAAGGTTATTTATTCTCAAAGGGAGGTCTTGTAGCGCAGTGGTAGCAAACCTACTTCTGGGCTAGAAGCTCCCTGTTCAAGCCCCTCTTCAGGATTCGAGGGCTGCAGAAGATGCATTCATTACTTAGACAAACAAGTTGATTGCCAAACAGTAAATCCTTCCAAAACACCTGATACAGAAGTCGATGTCAAACTACTACTCTATTTTGCCAAGCATAATCATGGACCAATCCAATGAATCCATGGTTACCAATGCCATCTTAAAGTGAAGGGTTCGAACCTGTTTGCAAAGTTTCTTGTCGTCGAATATCTAGGGTAGTGGTTCTCAGGTGAACTTTGAAACAAAAATAGGTTAAGTATTTTGGCTGCTTGTTGACTTGCAGCGTACAGTTCTTAGGCTAGCTGACGACTGATGGTTCTGATGGATCGGCTGGGTCCTGGAGTATCAAGAGTGTAATCTCTGAAACCAGCTTCGATGACATGATTGCTGTTTTTTTAAAATAAATTTAAGTACCCAGTTCATTCTTTTTCCCATTAAGGGGCAATTTAGCATGGCCAATCCACCTACCTGCGCATCTTGGGGTTGTGGCAGTAAGACCCACGCAGGCACGGGGGAAATGTGCAAACTCCACACAGACAGTGACCGGGGGCCGGGATCGAACCTGGGTCCTCAGCGCCATGAGACAGCAGTGCTAACCACTGCGCCACCGTGCTGCCCAATAGCTGCCGGCTTTTGTCTTTCACTTTTGTCGAGTTTGAAGAATTGAGAAGACAGTTTGGAAATTCCATGGTCTTTAGGCGTTGACCCATCCTTAACTAAAGGGATGTGTGTATTCCACAAATTGTGCGATATTCTCAATTATGTCCATATTTAATTAGGTATTCACCAGCGATTTGATACTGTCTGCAGTCCAAATGCCAACAATCTTATGAATAGCAGCCATTATAACAGCTTGTTTGTGTCCAATTTTTAAAAGTATTGACTAAGAGTTCATAATATGACCTGTCTACATGACAAAATGGGTATCGCATAAGTCACTACTGACCAACCGATCATTAGTTGTTTTTTTGCTGCTATAAACATTGTAAATACAACTCTTCCTGATGGCTGTGTAATATAAGAAAGCATCCCACTCCCCTGCTCTTTTTCCCACAATTGTGCAAATGAGTATCTCTCTGAGCAATAAGGAATCATAAATGCAAGAAATTATCATCCTCCCAGGTTCCAAGCCATGTTCGAATGCTACAATTCAGGTTGCAAATTCCGATGAACTTTTACCCAACTGTAAGATGTGGTAAGTTCGGAGTCCACTGGGCGGCGCCAATGAGCAGCCTCAAACGTCAGGTGCTGAAAAGCAGCTGAGAATTTCCGCTGAAAGTGATGGTAATCCTTCAATTTGCACAATAGGAAATAACAGCTCACAACCTTGCGTTTGTTGTAAGATAACTACTTTGTCCAGTTTGATGTGGTTCTCGTTTGTCCCCTGCAACTGGTTTAAGAATTGATCTCAGTTTTTGATGCATGGACAGAATGGTCACTGTTGTATTAATTTGTCGTGATCAGATGACTGGATTGCAGACTCTGTCTGGTTTAGCTCACACAGCAAATCTCTCATTTCTGCTGAGTTATCCTGATGTCTCTCCAGCAGGAAGCAGGGAAAGCTCATTCTTGACTACTCTGGCAATTAAAGAGCAACTTTGGTGAGGGTGGGTCCTGAAACCTCACCAAATAGCAAATGATAATGTTTGATGTGGATGGAGATTTGTGGGAAACTCGTGGTAGGTTGAAAATTTTAAAATAATTTTAAAAATATATGGCAAGTATAATTATTACTGTGCGTTTTATACAAACTAAACAATCTACACATTTTACCTCCCTGGAAAATTTTTGCAGTAGTGCCAAGCAATGCACATTACAGAACACTAATTCATGTTAGGAATCCACACATCATTCATGTGTGTGCTGCCTCAAACAATGCTGACCTTATTGGATAATCGGCATGTACTGGTAGCTTAAAGGAAATGTTTTTCCTTTTCACATTTCTCCTTCTTGCGAGCTGTGGCTCCTGCTGAAGTTTCATTTTATTCATTCAAAGGATGTGGGTGTCAATGGTTGGGCCAGCATTTATTGGATAGTCAGAGGCTTTTTCCATTGGTGGAAGTGTCAATTACAAGGGGGCATAGGTTGAAGGTGAGAGGGGGAAAGTTTAAGGGAGATGTGCGGGGTTGGTTTCTCACGCAGGGAGTGGTGGGTGCCTGGAATGCGCTGCCAGAGAATGTGGTGGAAGCAGGCTCTTAGCAACATTTAAGATGCATCTGGATGGGTACATGAATAGGGAGGAAATAGAGGGATACGGACCTAGTAAGGGCAGAAGGTTTTTTTTTAGTTAGGGCATCATGATCGGCACAGGCTTGGAGGGTCGAAGGGCCTGTTCCTGCGCTGTACTTTTCTTTGTTCTTCTTTATTATTGCCCTTTCCTACTTGCCCCTGAGAAGGTGGTGGCGAGCTGCTGCAGTTCACCTGATGTAGGTGCACCCAGGGTGCTGTTCTGATGGGAGGTCCAAGATTTTGACCTGACAACATTGAAGGAATGGTGACAGGTGTTCAAGTCAGAGTGGTGTATTACTTGGAGGGGAATTTTCAGGTGACGGTCGGCCCATGGTACTCTGGTTTTGTAATTGTAGACTATAGAGGTTGTTAGAATTGGACGGTGCTGTCGTGGAAGTCTTGGCGAGTTGCTGCAGTACATCTTGTAGATGGTACACACTGCTGCCACTGTGAGTTGGGGGGTGCAAATGTTCAAGATGTTGGATGGGGTGCCAATCAAGTGGACTGTTTAGTCCTGGATATTGTATATTTTGAAATAGGCTAACTCAACATGGATCAGGAGTGTAGCCCACACTGCCTCATTGCATATACCAACTAAGCCGTTTGGGGTACACACCACACTAATATTCATTGAAGATCCCTTCTGGTACTACAGATCCAACAAAACAGACACAGGGCGTCATTCTCCGACCCCCCCAGCGGGTCGGAGAATGGCCGTTGGCCGCCGTGAATCCCGCCCCCGACGGTTGCCGAAGTCTCCGGTACCGGAGATTGGGCGGGGGCGGGAATCGGGCCGCGCCGGATGGCGGGCCCCCCCCGCTCGATTCTCCGGCCCGGATGGGCCGAAGTCCCGCCGAGAAATTGCCTGTCCCGCCGGCGTAAATTAAAGTACCTATTTACCGGCGGGACAAGGCGGCGTGGGCGGGCTCCGGGGTCCTGGGGGGGGCACGGGGCGATCTGGCCCCGGGGGGTGCCCCCACGGTGGCCTGGCCCGCGATCGGGGCCCACCGATCCGCGGGCGGGCCTGTGCTGTGGGGGCACTCTTTCCCTTCCGCCTCCGCCACGGTCTCCACCATGGCGGAGGCGGAAGAGACTCTCCCCACTGCGCATGCGCGGGAAACTGTCAGCGGCCGCTGACGCTCCCGCGCATGCGCCGCCCCGACATGTCATTTCCGCGCCAGCTGGCGGGGCAACAAACGCCGTTTCCGCCAGCTGGCGGGGCGGAAATCCCTCCGGCGTCGACCTAACCCCTCAATGTTGGGGCTCGGCCCCCAAAGATGCGGAGCATTCCGCACCTTTGGGGCGGTGCGATGCCCGTCTGATTGGCGCCATTTTGGGCGCCAGTCGGTGGACATCGCGCCGTTTGGGGAGAATTTCGCCCACAGTGTGAGTGCATAAAAAAGAGTTGTGCAGGAGTAAATATTAGACCTAACATTTTCAAACTTTTCTTGGTACATTTTTGAACAGAAGGAGTTAACAATGATCCAAGCCCAATCCACAATCATACGAGCATAAACAATAGAAGCAGAAGTAGGCCACTCAGCCCCTCGAACCCACTCTGCCATTCAATTGGCTGAGCTATTTTTGTTTTGAGTTCCACATTCCTATCTTCCCTTGATAGCCTTAGATTCTTGTTAGGCAAGGAATCAATTTATCGCACCTTAAAAATATTCAATGATCCTACTTCCACTGCCTTCTGAGTTGCACAACCCAAATATCTCCTCATGTCTGTCCTATATGGGTAACACCTCATTTTTAAACAGTGCCCTCTAGTTATGGGCTCACAAGCAAGAGGAAACATCCTTTCCACATCCACCTTACCGAGATTATACTTCAATCAAGTCACCCTTCACTCTCCAAAGCTCCAGTGGAAACAGGCCCAACCTCAGAAGACAACCTGCTCATTTCACGTATCAATCTGGTAAATCTCCTCTGAACTGCCTCCAGCACATTTATAACCTACCTTAAATAAGGAGACCAAAACTGCACACAGTATTCGAGATCTGGGGCGGGATTCTCCGACCCCCCGCCGGGTCGGAGAATCGCCGGGGGCTGGCGTGAATCCTGCCCCCGCCGGTTGCCGAATTCTCCTGCACCGGATATTCAGCGGGGGTGAGAATCGCACCGCGCCGGTTGGCGGGCCCCCACCCCGGCGATTCTCCGGCCCGCGATGGGCCGAAGTCCCGCTGCTGGGATGCCTGTCCCGCCGGTGAGAATCAAACCACCTCTCTTACCGGCGGGACAAGGCGGCGTGGGCGGGCTCCGGGGTCCTGGGGGGGGCGCGGGGCGATCTGGCCCGGGGGGTGCCCCCACGGTGGCCTGGCCTGCAATCGGGGCCCACCGATCCGCGGGCGGGCCTGTGCCGTGGGGGCACTCTTTTCCTTCCGCCTTCGCCATGGTCTCCACTATGGCGGAGGCGGAAGAGACCCCCTCCACTGCGCATGCGTGGGGATGCCGTGAGCGGCCGCTGATGCTCCCCCGCATGCGTCGCACGGCAAAGTAATTCCCAGCTGGCGGGGCACCAAAGGCCTTTCCCGCCAGCTGGCGGGGCAGAAATTAGTCCAGCGCGGGCCTAGCCCCTCAAGGTGAGGGCTCGGCCCCTCAAGATGCGGAGAATTCCGCACCTTTGGGGCGGCGCGATGCCGGACTGATTCGCGCCGTTTTTGGCGCCGGTCGACGGACATCACGCAGATTGAGGAGAATTCCGCCCCTGGTCTCAGCAATGCCCTGTATAACTGAAGCATGATATCCTTACTTTTAGGTTCAATTCATCTCATAATAAAGGATAGCATTCCATTAGCCACCTTGATTATGCTGTACCTGCAAACTACCTTTTTGTGACTCGTGCAAGAGAACACCTAGATTCCTCTGCACCACCGAACTGTGCAGTCGTTCTCCATTTAGTAATACTCTGTTTTTTTATCCTTCCTGCCAAAGTGAACAACTTCACATTCCTGCATTCTACTCCATCTGCCAGATTTGTGCCCACTCATATGTCCTATCTATATCCATCTGCATTGGGCTGGATTCTCCGCAGCCCCACGCCGAAATCGCGTTTGCCGCGGGGACGGAGAATCGAAGTTCCCGACGGAATCGGGCCCGGCGTCGCTCCGGCAATTCTCCGGGCCCTGTATATCCGGGCATGTGCGAATTATGCCGCGTGACTGGGGGGCCATTGCCAGAGGCCCGCCCAGCGATACTCCGCTCCCGACCGGCCGAGTTCCCGACGGCGTGGAACTAATATGGTCTGGCCGGTCGGGACTCTCGCGCGGTGGATGCGGACTGAGTCTGTGGCCGCCCTGGTGGGGGGGGCGGGGAGATCAAGCACCGGGAGGGGACCTAATGGGCAGTCGGGGCAGCGATTGGGCCAGTCCGATGCAGGGGTGCGCGGCCGATCGATGGGTGGCTTAGTTGTTTATGTTGGTCCGCGGTCCAACGCACTCGTCGCGGCCGCTGGAGGCTGCTGCCATGCGCGGACTCGGAACCGGAAGTGCAGTGGCCTGTATCCACAGCCAAAGCTGTGTGAAGTTCCCCGGGTCCCTGCTAGTGCCCTGCAGGTAAGTGAATCGGGTTGGTTTTTCTTTATAGTAGGAATATACGTATTCTGAAATAGCTCCTTAAATCAGCCTTAATGACATCCTACAAGCTGCCCTACATTCTGCAACACTCTCGCAGATCTGCGAAGGTGAGCAAAATACCTCTTAGCAATTTAATTTGCAAATGCTCAAATGCAGCCAAGTTCACAAAGGCAGTTTAATTCCAAGTGGCAGTAGAAGTAACTCGTGCTCAGGAGATTGTGTTGGAGCGTGACTAGCATAACCATTTTTGAAAGTGGTACTTTAACAAACAAAAACAATCTGTTTGCCCATCTGCTATGATACCCTGATCCACTCCTCAATCACTTCAACACCTCCTCCCATGAAACAAATACCCTTTTTACCTCCTGTCTCCTCATTGTCCAAGCCCCAAACACTCCTTCCAGGTGAAACAGAGATTAGAGTGTCAATTCTTTCAATTTAGGACGCTGCCGGGCAGCACGGTGGCACAGTGGTTAGCATTGCTGCCTCACGGTGCCGAGGTCCCAGGTTCGATCCCGGCTCTGGGTCACTGTCCGTGTGGAGTTTGCACGTTCTCCCTGTATTTGCGTAGGTTTCGCCCCCACAACCCAAACGATGTACAGGGTCGGTGGATGGCCGCACTAAATTGCCCCTTAATTGGAAAAAATGCATTTGGCACTCTAAATTTTTTTAAAAAATTATTACACTGTCTTCGCTGCTCACGCTGTAGTGTACTCCACGTTGGAGGGATCTATTGCGTACTTGGTGACTGCTGTGCTGAACTCCTCTGTTCAGTTGCAAACGTGACCCTGAGCTTCCAGTTGCTTGTCATCTTAATTCTGCATCTTGCTCCCATTCTGACTTTTCTGTCTTCTGTCTCCTTCAGTGAGCTCAATGTAAGCTCAAGGAACAGCACCTCATCTTTTGATTAGGCACTGTACAATCTTCTGGGCTCAACATTGAGTTCAACAATTTCAGATCAAAATCTTTGCCTCCATTTTGTTATCTTTTTCTTGGCTGGTTTTGTTTTTTGCTGTCCAATTATTTTGTTTTGCTTTTGATGGCAGCTGTTCATTATTCTGCCATTCACACCTCCTCTGAACCCATCTTTTGTTTCTTTACTTGTTCCATTACCATAAAAAGTATTTGGAAGGGCAGCACGGTGGCACATTGGTTAGCATTGCTGCCTCACGCCGCTGAGGTCCCAGGTTCGATCTCGGCTCTGGGTTATTGTCCGTGTGGAGTTTGTACATTCTCCCCATGTCTGCGTGGGTTTCACCCCCACAACTCAAAGATGTGCTGATTAGTTGGATTGGCCATGCTAAATTGCCCCTTAATTGGAAAAGAAAAATAATTGGCTACTCTAAATTTATATATTTTTAAAAATCTGTTAAGATCAGGAACATAGAACAGCACAGAACAGGTCCTTCGGCCCTCGATGTTGTGCCGAGCGTTGTCCGAAACCAAGATCAAGCTATCCCACTCCCTGTCATTCTGGTGTGCTCCATGTGCCTATCCAATAACCGCTTGAAAGTTCCTAAAGTGTCCGACTCCACTATCGCAGCAGGCAGTCCATTCCACACCCTAACCACTCTCTGAGTAAAGAACCTACCTCGGACATCCCTCCTATATCTCCCACCCTGAACCTTATAGTTATTCCCCCCTGTAACAGCCACATCCACCCGAGGCAATAGTCCCTGAACATCCACTCTATCCATCCCCCTCGTCTTATAAACCTCTATCAAGTCGCCTCCCACCCACCTCCGCTCCAAAGAGAAAAGCCCTAGCTCCCTCAACCTTTCCTCATAAGACCTATCCTCCAAACAAGGCAGCATCCTGGCAAATCTCCTCTGTACCCCTTCCAATGCCTCCACATCCCTCCTACAGTGAGGTGACCAGAACTGCACACAACACTCCAAATGTGGTCTCACCAGGGTCATGTACAGTTGCAGCTTTACCCCACAGCTCTTAAACTCAAGCCCCCTGTTAATAAACGCTAACACACTATAGGCCTTCTTCACGGCTCTATCCACTTGAGTGGCAACCCCCAGAGATCTGTGGACATGAACCCCAAGAATGTAGAAAGTCAGAGAGATCTGGGCGTACAGGTCCACAGATCTTTGGAGGTGACAACACAAGTGGACGGGGCTTCAAGTATAAAAACTGGCAAGTCATGTAAAAGTTGTATAGAACATTGGTAAGGACGCACTTGGAAACCCGTGCACAATTCTGGTCGCCAAACTACTAGAAGGATGTGGAGGCCCCAGAGAGGGTGCAGAGGAGGCCCACCAGGATGCTGCCTGATCTGCAGGGTGTTAGCTATGTGGAGAGGCTGAATAGACTCGGACCGTTTTCATTAGAAAGATGGAGGCCGAGGGGTGACCCGATAGATGTCCACAAGATTATGAGGGGCATGGATAGAGTGGATGGGCAGGGACCCTTTCCCAGGGTGGAGGGGTCAGTCACCAAGGGGCATAGGTTTAAGGTCCATGGGGCAAAGTTTAGAGGATATGTGCGAGGCAATTGTTTTTATGCAGAGAGTAGCGAGTGCCTGGAACGCGTTGCCTTGGGGAGGTTGTGGAAGCAGATACATAAACGGCGTTCAAAAGGCATCTTGGCAAACACATGGATAGGATGGGCATAGAGGGGTACGGCACAAGGAAGTGCTGAGGGTTTTGGCAAAGGTTGGTATCATGACCGGTACAGGTTTGGAGGGCCGAAGGGCCTGTTCCTGTGCTTATTGTTCTTTGTCCGTTCTTACTTGAGCTGCACTAAACTTAAGATATATTCAAATCAATGGAAATGTTGATTTTAAATTTCATATATGGTCACTGAGGCTGCATGATATGCACTTGCGGAGTTTGGCCGAAATAATCAATACTCTGTCGATGTCATAACAGCAGCACGTTGACCATCTTC
This sequence comes from Scyliorhinus torazame, assembly GCF_047496885.1. NCBI lineage: Eukaryota > Metazoa > Chordata > Chondrichthyes > Carcharhiniformes > Scyliorhinidae > Scyliorhinus > Scyliorhinus torazame. The sequence goes on from NC_092714.1 coordinate 206,809,082, forward strand.
AATATCTCGACTATAATTTCCTGACAGCCTCCACTGTCAAGACAGTGTCTCAAGGCATGGCACAGAAATGGGGTCAGAACATTCATATGGGTAGATTGTTGAGTAGATTTAATGCAGGGTAGGGTGCTGGTAAAAGATTTGAATTGATGTACCATTGGCAAAGGCTGTGCATAATTGACCAATATCGCATAGGAGTCCCAGCTTCAAACCCAAGCTGAGTGAACTGGTCTCAGTTGTTGGTATGATGCAATTGGTCTCCGTATCTGTAGACTTGAGCTGGGAGAAATCTAATCCTGACTATTATTGATGAACTGTATTTGAATATCATATTTGGCTGTCACTGCTCACTGTCAGGATCACATACAAAGAATGCCCACTTGTTTAAACATATTCATATGTAAGAGATTTAGGACAGAGAGGAGAAGAAACTGTTTTGGGGAGAGTTGTGAAATTGTGGAACTAACAATCCAATTTAATGATTGTAAAACACCATCGGTAAGAATTTCTTAAGAGTTATTTGTGCTGTAACTTCACTGGAAATATGGCAGAAATCCTGTTGCTATGCACACGGACTTTCCACCACACTTCCAGCAAAGTTATAGCAACTGAGATTCCCAGACCATGCCACTTGGGAGTAGGCGAAGTAATGGGGAATAAAGGGATAAGGGATGGTCACATGGGATTTGGACTACTACTTATGAAGAAGATAAGCACCAACACAAACCGGTTGAACTGAACCGGGTGTATCTGTGTTGTAACCACGGTGTAAATCTATGGAAGTAACCAGGGGATTATCACCACCCATGGAAGTGTATCCCAGTGAGAGAATCAGCAGCTTGAGGAGAGGAGGGAGAAAACTAGGGAATGAAACAAACAACGCCGGAACACAATGACTACAGTATTACATTTTTAAAACCTTATTGCAATACATTTTATTTTAATGTTCAAGCAGTGCGCTTTCTGGTGTTATAAAATGACATGTTTTTTTAAATAGGAAACTAGAACACAAAGTGTTAATATTAATAGTATGTATATAAATATTAATTGACCTCAAGACACTGTGGAAATGTTGGTTGTGATGCACTGCAAAGATAAGGCTGTGGCTAGAATATAAAGACTATGTATAAAGATATATATATATATAAAGGAGATCGGGTACGTGTATACTAGCTGGTGGGCCTAGCAACATCTGTCAAATAAATAATCTTCCTAGATAATTACAGCTGTTAAAAGGATCTTGCTGCAGAATTACTGCCTGATCACTTTGTTTGCTTTTTCAGACATGACGCTTCCTCACAAACTCCCTGGAAAAAGAATGTAAAACCAGATAGCCGCTTCCTTTCTTGTAACACAGTAATTTGGTCAGTGATTGTAAAGTGCAAATTTCAGAGACGGCAAAATACCTTCAAAGAGCATTTTTCTCTTATGTTTTATAATTACACACCCACACACTATCCTTTTAGCATGAAAGCTTTGGCCTGAAGAAAGTGAAAGCAATTGGTCAGCTAAAGAATTATATTTAATCAGAGATGCTGTACCCTGCCATGTTGTTCTAAAAGTTGTATCTGCTTCCTGTTTAATCTTTCAAAGAGCGGGCTCCCCAAAGATTTTATTTAAATTAATCATTCGGCACCCAGACACCGGGAAGATTTATTTGCACAAAGCGGTGCTAATTTCAGTTGCAGGAAGTTTAGTTTGTTCCAACATCTCAGGGATGATTCCAATTTCTGATCAGTATCCAATAAGGGAAATGTACAGCAGGTGAAAATAAGATTGATCTGGACAGGCTAGTCGAACAACCCATTCAAGCCGCCAGATGGAGTCGAATCCCTTTCTCATAATCTTGAGCGCAATTAACATTTAAGAGGTGGAATATGCTACCGCTTGCCGCTAACGGGACGGGTGCAGACAGTAAAAATGATGGTGCTGCCAAGGTTTCTGTTCGGGCTTCGGAACCTGCCAATCTTTGACCCAAAGGCGTTGTTCAAAAAGGTCAATGCGCTGACCTCTGGGTTTGTGTCGGTGAGGAAGACCCCGCGGGTCACGAGGGCTTTCCTGGAGCGGGGGGAAGAGGGCGGGGGAGCTGGCTCTGCCGAACATGATGAACTACTACTGGGCGGCGAACATTGCCATGGTTAGGAAATAGGTTGTGGGTAGGGGTCTGTGTGGGGGCGGATGGAGGCGGCTTCATGTAGGTGAATGAGTTTAAGAGCTTTATTGTCAGTGCCTCCGCCCTTCTCGCCGGCCGGGCACTCTATGAGCCCAGTGGTGGCCCTAAGGGTGTGGGGGCAGAGGAGGCAGCATTTGGGACTGACGGGTGCCTCATTGTGGGCCCTAGGTTTGCACGGAAGGATTGGATGCGAGATTTCGGGGATGGCGGCAGGCAAGGATTGAGCGATTTGGCAATCTGTTCAAAGAGGGAAGATTCGCGAAGCTGGAGGACCTGAAGGAAGAGTACGTGTTGCACAGGGGGAACGGTTTCAGGTAAAGAGAGAAGTGACATCCTTTCCTGGGCTGTGGCCCCTGGGGTTGGAGGATAAGGTACCGTTGAAGGATGAGATGGGGGAGGGGAGGTGTCCAAGGTCTACAAGGAGTTGATGCACTGGGAGGGGGTCCTGGTGGGGGCATAAGTGGGAGGAGGAGCTGGAACAAGAGGTGGAGGCCGGGACGTGGGCTGAGGCCCTGCGGAGGGTGAATGAATCCTCGTCGTGTGTGAGGTTAAGCGTCATTCAGTTTAAAGCAGTCCATAGGGCCCATATGACAGTTACACGGATGAGTAGGTTTTTGAGTGGATAGAGGATAGGTGTGGGCAGTGCATGGAGGGGGGAGGGGCAAATCACGTCCACATGTTTGGGCATGTTCGAAGCTGAGGGGGGTCTGACAGGGGTTCGCGGACATAATGTCTGAGGTGCTGGGGTTGAAGGCGGCCCCAAGTCCAAAGGTGGCAATATTCAGCGAGTCCAGGGGATGAGAGAGGCTGATATTTTGGCCTTTCTCTCCGTGATAGCCTGGAGACGGATCTTACTTGGATGGAGGGACTCGGAGCTGCTGAAAGCGGGGGTGTGGGTGAGCGACCTGGCAGAATTCCTGAGGCTGGAGAAGGTCAAGTTCATCCTGAGGGGGTCACTCAGAGGTGGAAGCCATTTATTGATTTCTTTAAGGAGGATTGAAGGGTCAGTAATGAGGGGGGGTGCAAGGAGATTGAAATAGGGTAGGCAAGATGGGAGAAGGGACGGTAATAGGGGAGCCGGGAAGGGGGGAGGGAGAGACTATTTATTGTTTATAATGTTGTATAGTTGTTCTTCTGCTTTTGTTTGTTTATATGAAAATATTTTGAATAAAATATATATTTTTTAAAAAGCCCTTGGCCAAAATGATACTTTTGCTTCCCTCCCTTCGGACAACATTTCCTGCTTCAATGTAAAAATAATATCCTTCTCCATTATTTATTTAATCTGACTTGATTCTTCTCCCAATCGTGAAGCAAAGTATGAATTGAAATTATTTCTGTCAAATGGTTAGCTTTGCAGCTAAAATGTTTGCAAATTAATAAAAGGGACATAAAAATGTGCAGCTGCTGGATAAAGTTAATATTGTCGTGACACAGTTACTGACCTAGGCAAGCTTGGATAATCTAATTGAAAATGTCACACTGTTAGAACATTCACAATGTTTATTGTGCTTTGAATGGATGCTTTCAGGATCCCTATTGTGCACGCTTCAGATTGTTTGGTTTCAGTTCAGTCTCATCTTTCTCTCATACTGTTGCAATCTTTTGTTCTTTTTCTGATTTCTGTCTGTACTAATTATTTGCACACGATGAATTATCCATTGGTGGGCCCCCTGTTGAAGGCACATCATGTGGAGTAATGTGTGCCACACCAAACAGGAAGGTCCCAGTTCAATCCCTGCACAGCACTGAGTTGGGAAATCTCAGGCAGGCCATGGTGGGAATGTTAGAATTGGCTTCAACCTTTCTGGCCATTGGGAGGGGAGTAAATGTCCTGTGATTGTTGCTATCTATTGATTCCAGATGCAAAATCCACAGGTGCTGAAAACAACCATGGCATTGTTACTGTTGCCTTGGTGAGATCAGCTAATTTGACACAGATAGAGCATTAACCCAGAGATAGTCTTACTCTGACTGACTCAGAGCTATACCAGATAGTGTCTTTTCAAAAATTGTATAACCTAAGTAAAGGCAATAGGGCCATAGCGCAGGACACCACCACAGTTAAATATAAAACAAATGGTAAAAGATAAATAGGGAAGGCGGTGGAATAGTGGCATCATCACTGGACTAATAATCCAGTGACCCAGGGTAATGCTCTGGGGTCCCAGGATCAAACCCCACCATGGCAGAGGATGAAATTTGAATCTGGAAAAATCTAAAACCATTGTCGATTGTTGTAAAAACCCATCTGGAAGTCTGCCTTCCTTATAATGTCCCGAGAGGCACGGTGGTGCAGTGGTTAGCACTGCTGCCTCACAGCGCCGAGGACCTGGATTTATCCCGGTCCCGGGTCACTGTCCGTGTGGAGTTTGCACATTCTCTCTGTGCCTGCATGGGTCTCACCCCCACAACCCAAAAAGATGTGCAGGGTAGGTGAATTGGTCACATGAAATTGCCCCTTAATTGGAAAAAAAGAATTAGATATTCTAAATTTATTTGTTAAAAATCCATATAATGCCCCCTGAAATGGCCAAACAAGCCACTCAGTTCAAGGGTAAGAAATGATGGCCCAGCCAGGGAAGTCAAAATTCCATGAACGAATAAACAAAAATACAGGTTTACTCAATGAACGAGAGGGGGTGTCCTCGCTCAGGATTTTTCAAACTCCGGGTCGCGACCACGGGTGGCTACAGGCGGGTGCCGGGAGGGTCGCGGAGCGATCGATCACGGCATTCCCAATCGTGGGAGAAGCGCCCAATGGCCGGGACCGGCTTTTAAAAATGCCAACCACAATTGGCTTTAGGATCGTCGTGCGTGCACCTCAAGCGGATCCAGCAGTGCACAGGCCTGGAGCCCAGCGGGGCAGACCACCACCTCTTGATGTCAGTGCGCTGTCCCAGTACCGTCTCCTCCTGGCATCAGCACGCTGTCCCAGGACCAAATTTATTTTTTTAAATGGTAGAGTCATCCGCCAGAAGCGGCGGTAAAGAGCAGGTCACATGCTTGGCACGAACGCTGGCGTCACGCGGTCCATGCTTCGGACGCGAAATCACAGAGGATAGATTCCTCCAATTTGTAGCTGCCGGTAAGCAAACATTGAAGAACTGAAGATGGATCATTTTGTAATAAGGAATAGAGGGCCAAAGACACAAAGAGGCCAGGATCCTACAACTGAATCTGTAGGAGAGAGCTTCACAGGCGAGTCCACAGCAGGACAAAACAGAGCTTGTGTGAGCTCCAGGGCCTCTGGTGAATAACCCATTAAGAAGGAGCTGTAATCGGGAACAAAGCATTGTAAAGATGATTTCTTGAGGTATGGCATTTTAATTGTGCCAGGATCAGGGTGCAAAGCCCATGTGTGTTATGTGCAGGGAAGTACTGGCAAATGAAAGTTTAAAACCCTCAAAACTTCAAAGGCATTTTCGAGGCAAGTTCGAGGACAAACCTCTTGATTTTTTCAAAGGATGCAGTGATCGGCTGGTTGGTAAAAGTGGGTCCCAGGAAAAAGGTTTGAAAAACACTGCCCTAGCTGACTATTAGCATATTTGGCTAGTGTGCCAAACGCTTATTATAAAAAGCAATGTGACAGGGTTCAGAAATTGGAAACATAAAATTATAAAATATAATTATGCAGGTGTTTGCAGTTGTTACTTAATTTTATGGGTCAGCTTATACTCAGTTAATGACTTGACATATGCTACAAATTTGCAACACTCTTCCTATCAGATTGTCTTTACAGCATATTCCTGATAATTCAGAGATAGGTTTTGCACAGAAACATTTGGATGCACTATAATGCACTAAATTACAAAACAAAGTAGAAATTTAATTTAATGCTGAAAACGTTCTGAATTATCAGATACTTTGAATTAAAGAACTTTGAACCATGAGGAATGAACTATAAAATAGCCTTTTTCAGAGTTCACCTGTGTGGAGCAGTCTGAATAAGTCATTCAGTACAGGCCTGAGAGGTTTCCAGACTTATTCTAGTCTTCAAATGCCTTTGACGTTTTGAGGGTTTGAAACTTGCATTTTGCAGTACTTCCCTGAACATAACACACATGGGCTTTGCATCTTGATTTGTTGCATTCTCAACAACATCTCCCTTTTGAAAGAGGGAGCCCTTGGGGCACCTCATGAAGAAGACACGAAGGAGCAAGGTGAATAACAAGACCAAGTAGTCAAGAATGAAAAGCAGGAGCAAGGGCCAACAACTCCATGCTCTATGATTGACAGCATTGTCTCTAAGCCACCTTTCTCCTTGCTTCTACATACTTGTGATCAGTGAATCTCAGTGTAGATCCCGTTATCTGGCACACTAGACTATGCAGGATATCAGCCTCTTAGCTGGTGCTTGCAATAGTAAGGTTGAGTGATCCTCGTTGGTGGCACAGTGGTAGAGAGCTGCCTCTCAGCATCAGAGACCTGGGTTCATTTCTGACCTTTGGGAACTGTCTGTGTGGAATTTGCACTTTCTTCCCGTGTAAGCATGGGTTTCCACCATGGGATGCCATCATCAACCAGCACCACAATGTCTTCGAAGGCATGGGCACGCTCCCGTACACCTACAAGATCTTATTGAAACAGAATGCCACGCCTGTGGTGCACGAACCTCGCAGGGTCCCAGCACCCCTCAAGGACCGCCTCAAGCAACAGCTGCTGGACCTCCAGGACCAAGGAGTGATTTCCAGAGTCACGGAACCAACCGACTGGGTCAGTTCCATGAGATGTGTAAAAAAGCCTACCGGCGAATTGGGAATTTGCATTGATCCCAAGGATCTAAATCGCAATATCATGAGGGAGCATTATCCAATTCCCAAGCGCATAGAGATGACATGCGAGATGGCTCGCGCCAAGCTCTTCACCAAACTTGACGCCTCAAAAGGATTCTGGCAAATCCAGCTCAACAAATCCAGCAGGAAACTTTGCACATTTAATACTCCCTTTGGCAGATATTGTCACAACAGGATGCCGTTTGGGATCATATCTGCTTCAGAAGTGTTCCATAGGATTATGGAACAAATGATGGAAGGCATTGAAGGTGTTCGCGTCTATGTCGACGACATAATCATTTGGTCCACCACCCCGCAGGAGCATGTCAGTCGCCTCCAGCGCGTATTCAAACGTATATGTGAGCAGGGCCTCCGCCTCAACAGGGCCAAATGTTCTTTTGGTCAGACGGAACTCAAGTTCCTCGGGGACCACATCTCCCAGTTGGGTGTGCGGCCGGATGCGGACAAGGTGGCTGCTCTCACAGCCATGAAAACGCCAAAGGACAAGAAGGTGGTCCTCCGATTTCTGGGCATGGTCAACTTTTTAGGGAAGTTCATCCCTAACCTCGCCTCTCATACCACGGCTCTCAGGAACCTGGTCAGGAAGACGACAGACTTCCAATGGCTCCCTGCCCACGAGTGCGAATGGACAGAACTCAAAACCAAACTCACCACGGCCCTGGTCTTAGCTTTCTTTGATCCAGCAAAAAAGAGCAAAATTTTGACCGATGCCAGCCAATCCGGCATTGGGGCAGTGCTCCTGCAACGCGATGATGCCTCATCATGGGCCCCCGTTGCATATGCGTCATGACCCCCATGGAACAACGCTATGTGCAGATAGGAAAGAAGTGCCTGGGCCTTCTGACCGGTGTGGTTAAGTTTCACGATTATGTGTACGGACTTCCTCAATTCACCGTCGAGACCGACCATCGCCCACTGGTCAATATAATACAGAAAGACTTGAACGACATGACGCCTCGCCTCCAGCGTATTCTTCTCAAGCTCCGGCGATATGACTTCCAGCTGGTATACACCCCAGGCAAAGACGTCATCATTGCTGACGCTCTCTCCAGCGCAGTCAACACTCCATGTGACCCAGCTGGATTTGTCTGCCAGGCTAACGCCCATGTGACCTTTGTGGCCTCCAATCTACCTGCCACGGATGAACGCCTCATCCAAATTCGCCGTGAGACGGCGGCTGACCCTTTGCTACAGCGTGTCATGCACCACCTAACAGACGGGTGGCTCAAGGGCCAATGCCCTCAGTTCTATAATGTCAGAGATGATCTAGCGGTAGACGGGGTTCTTCTGAAACTGGACCGCATTGTCATCCCGCAAAGCATGCACCAGCTCGTCCTGGAACAGCTACACGAGGGCCACCTTGGCGTGGAAAAGTGCCGCCGATGGGCCCGAGAGGCAGTGTACTGGCCCGGCATTAATGAAGACATACCCAACACAGTGCTCAACTGCCCCACCTGTCTGCGCTTCGAGCCGGCCCAACCACGTGAGACCCTGCAGCCCCATGAGTTGGTCACATCACCTTGGACCAAGGTGGGCATCGACCTGTTCCATGCGCTGGGTAGAGACTATATCCTCTTCATGGACTACTTTTCAAATTACCCGGAGGTGATACGGTTGCACGATATCACATCGTCTGCAGTCATCCGTGCCTGTAAGGACACCTTTGCTCGACACGGCATCCCACTCATGGTTATTTCGAACAATGGCCCCTGCTTCGCAAGCCAGGAATGGCCCAACTTTGCCAGGCAGTACAATTTTGCCCATGTGACATCCAGTCCCCTGTATCCCCAATCCAACAGCAAAGTGGAGAAGGGAGTCCATATAGTCAAACGGCTCCTCTGCAAGGCTGCCGATGCTGGGTCCGATTTCTACCCTCGCCTTGCTGGTCTATCGCTCCGCCCCACTGTCCACTGGCCTGGCACTCGCCCAATTGCTCATGGGTCGTACCCTGAGGACGACGGTGCCGTCCATTCATGTCCCAGACCTCGACCACGTTCAGGTCCTTTGACAGATGCAGCTGTCTCGTGCACAGCACAAGGCGGCTCATGACACCTGTGCAACTGATCTCCCTGCTCTGCCTCCAGATGACAACGTCCGCATCCATCTTCCAGATGGCGGCTGGTCTGCAACCGCTGTTGTCCTTCGGCAGGTGGCCCCCCCCGCTCGTTCCTGGTTCGTCTACCGGATGGCTCCATTCTTCGCCGCAATCGACGCGCCCTTCGTCTCGTTCCACGCTCACTACGTGATCCTCCACTGTCGCCTCGCCCTCCTGCTGACCCTGCCATGGACTATGCAGAGATCCCTGTCACTCTGCATCCTCCTCACTCTGACGCAGTCCAGCCCGCTCCTCAGCCGGTGGCTCCTGACCCACCCTTGAGACGGTCAACCAGAATTCGTCGCCCACCTCAGAGACATAATTTGTGAACTTTCTGGACTTATAGGCTTTCTGAATTGTTCTGTTCTTCCGTTTGATCGTTTACATTGTTTGTATATAGTGTTCATCTCGTTATTCTTCTTGCATACTGTTTTTCTGCACCAGGCACCTTCCCATGTAAATAGCTTAGTTCTCATGTACATAGTCCTGTAAATATGTCTTTCACATACAAGTAGTCAGGGACATTCTCACCATACACTATTTATTGTCACACATGTACATTCTTTTATAAACGGGAGGATGTCATAATATACACCAGTATATCATGGTGCAGACACACACACTGATGGACACACAGTGGGACCAATCAACACACACAACACCGCAGCCAATCACCTGTCAGAGCACACACACTATAAAGACAGGGGGTATCAGAGTTCCCGCTCATTCGAGCTGCAGCTTCCTAGTAGGACAGAGCTCACAGCCTGCAGCACAGACATTCACTATGTGCTGAGTGCATCGACTGGTTAGGACAAGGCAAAGATCTTTAGTTAAAGCTTATATCGTGTTAACCCACAGTGAGAGTATGTTAAACTGTTAATGACTCAATAAAACAGTGTTGCACTATTTCAATTGTTAGTGACCTGTATGTGTTCCACGGATCCAGAGCGCCCAACACAACAATCCCTAATTGCCCTTGATCTGAGTGGCTTGCTAGGCCACGTCAATGAGCATTTAACAGTAAAGCACGTTACTATGGATCTGGAGTTGCATGTAAGCCAGATCAGTGATGGACGGCAGATTTCCTTCCCTTAAAGAGAATTAACGAACCAGATGGGTTTTTACGACAACAATGGTTTCATGGTCATCATTAGACTTTTGATTACAGATTATTATTGAATTCAAATTTCATCATCTGCTGTGGTAAGATTTGAACTCGGGTCCTCAGAGCATTATCCTGGGTCTCTGGATTACGAGTCCAGTGACAATATCATGTGTCACTACCTTTGTTCTGTGATAAAGACTATGATAGCGTTTGAAAGGTTGTGAAGAAGTGGCTACCATGGTCAAATAGTGTTGTCAAAAAGCTGTGTGCTAACTCGCATTCTATTCACATTAAATTTCACCTGTCACTGATCTACCCAATGACTTATTTTGTCCAATGCACTCTGGAATCATGGAGCTGCTTTCTCTGACTCCACTGTCCTTTTCAGTTTGGTGTCAACAGCAAGTTTGACCAATTTTCATTGAGTTTCTGAGTCCAAGGTATTTACATAAATGAGATAAATCAAGCCATATAACCCCCACCCCCTACTCAGTACATTCTTCCCATCCCTCATCCTGACATAACGCCTCCAATAAGTACTCATTATTGCCTACCATTAGGGCTAGCACTGCTGCCTCATGGCGCCGAGATCCCAGGTTCGATCCCGGCTCTGGGTCACTGTCCGTGCGGAGTTGTTTTTTTTCTTTTATAAATTTAGAGTACCTAATTAATTTTTTCCAATAAAGGGGCAATTAAGCGTGGCCAATCCACCTACCCTGCACATCTTTGGGTTGTGGGTGCGAAACCCACATAAACACGGGGAGAATGTGCAAACCCCAAAAGGGCAGTGACCCAGAGCAGGGATCAAACCTGGGACTGCGGCACCGTGAGGCAGAAATGCTAACCACTGTGCCACCGTGCTGCCGTCCGTGTGGAGTTCATTCTCCCCGTGTTTGCGTGGGTTTTGCCTCAACAATCCAAAGATGTGCAGGTTAGGCGGATTGGCCACGCTAAAATTGCCCCGTAATTGGAAAAAATGAATTGGGTGCTCTAAATTTAAGAAGGAAAAATAAAAATAATTATTGTCTACCATTATTATCCATTCCTTATGTTTACCCTGAATCTCCACAATTTGTTCTTTCAGAAACAATGTCAACTGTCTTTTCAAAGTCTCGGCACAAAGTGCTACAGGATGTTTCAAAGACCACTTAGGATGCCACCTCTTCAAATAAGTCAAAAAAGATTGTCAGGCGCGATCTTTCCCTTCCAAATCCATGTTTTCGACTGCTTATGAAGTTCTTCTAGTGCAGAAGCTCAAATTTACTTCCGATTATCAATGACATTATTTTATATGGAACAACGTTAGTGTGTAGTTGTCAGTGCTTTTATGGGAACCACATTTGCCTGTTTTCAATTTACTAGCACCTCCTCCTTGTCCAGTGACACCCTCATAATTACTCATTACCTCACAAATCACCTTCCTAGTCTCTCTCCACATCCTGAGATAATTACTACCAAATTCTGGTTGTTTTTAGTTTTTTTGGTTTGCCTTGGACATTCATCTCATCCATATTAAAATCACGAGCCTGGACATTTGGAGCGTATCGAGGGTTTGAAGCTGCAAAAGTGATCGATACTGTGGGTGGCACAGGCATGGTGAGTCAGAACTATTACCTTGCCATATCCCATATAGGTGTTGGCGTTTGCATATGCAAACAATGGGTTTGATGCCTGTTTGATGCCCGATTGAACAAATTGGTTTTGCCCTGAACACAGTTTGCCCATCAAAGTGATCGCTCCCTACATGCAGCTTGTGCTGCTGTCCCAAATCGATATCTGGACCATTGATTTTACTTTGATTATCTCGGTTTGGAAAAGCTGTGTTAAATTATCTTTCCCTTGCGATTACTTTCAAAAATCATTGTTTATGATTTCAATCTGTTCTCTGTCTCACCTATTACCGTTAGTCGTAAAATAGTCTTGGGTGGAATTTTTTCAAATAAATGGCGGTGTCAGGTCCTGACTGAAAACTGCTGTGGTTCTTTGCAGAAACACCGGCAGGTTTTCTGACCAGGTCGTCTGACACTCTGTCCAAAACAAAATCAGGGGGTGTGGTTCGTACCCTCAATCTAGCAGGGTCTGATAGAGCGGCCAAGTCTGGCTCCACAGAGAACGGGGCAACACCAGCGAGGAAAATGAACTGCCTCCGCACCCAACCCTCCTGACACTAGCTTCGGGGCGACCCCCACTACCACGCAAGTATCGCGGGGCGCTCACTCCCCTGTTTTCCCCAACCCCGGCACTTTCATTGACCCATACCTCTTTTTTCCCCTCCTCCCTCACCACACATAAAGGGAAGCCCCCTCTCCCAATAGAGGAGGATAGCCCCTCCCCACCCCCTGCGGCATTGGCCAGCGTGCGAGGGGACATTGGCCAGCCTCGGCTTTCAACCCCAGGATCTCCCGGCACCTCCGCACCCCTGGCTTGGTCATCATGGCTGGTTTTCATTTTCGAAAACCAGTGGTGATTTGCACTGGCGTGACATCACGTCATCAGAGGTTGGGGGGTGGGGGGAAGGAAGGGTAACCTTCCACAGGCCAGTGCTAAGGTCATAAGCTCTTCTTAAACCTCTCCATCCCACTTTCCTCATTTAAGAAACCTCTTTGATCAAGCTTTTGGTCATTTGCCCTACATCTTCATAATGGCAATGTCAAGTATAAGCTGACCCCTTTTAATGGTATTTTGCAATAAAACATTGCTATGGGGCGAAATTCTCCATTATCGGCGGAAAGTCCGCCGATCGGCGCAAAAAACGGCGCAAATCCCACTTGCGTCACGTCATAAAAATGGGCCGATAGTCTGCGGCCCGAAATGGGCTAGCAGCGACGTAACGGGATCCGCGCTTGCGCAGTGGTTCACGCCGTGCAGCGTCATACGCGCTGCACGGCGTGACGGCTCATAAGGCCGCGCAGCTCCCCCCCACCCGACCGGAACAGCCGACCGCAACACCCGACTTGATGGCTGGCCGTCGCTCAGCCCCGAGGTTCGAGTCACGCGATGTGGAGGCGCTCCTGGACGCGGTGGAGCAGAGGAGGGACGCCCTGTATCCCGGGCACGGCCGCAGAGTTGCCCCACGCCACAGCCGGCGTCTGTGGAGGGAGGTGGCAGAGGCCGTCACCGCTGTGGCCCTAACACCACGGACACGCACCCAGTGCCACAAGAAGGTGAACGACCTCGTCAGAGCAGGCAGGGTGAGCCTCCCCCATATCCCCCATATCCCCCCTCCCCCAAATCCCCCCCTCCCCCATATCCCCCCCTCCCGCATATCCCCCCCTCCCCCATATCCCCCGTCCCCCATATCCCCCATATCCCCCCTCCCCCATATCCCCCCTCCCCCATATCCCCCCTCCCCCATATCCCCCCCTCCCCCATATCCCCCATATCCCCCCCTCCCCCATATCCCCCCCTCCCCCATATCCCCCATATCCCCCCTCCCCCATATCCCCCCTCCCCCATATCCCCCCTCCCCCATATCCCCCATATCCCCCCCTCCCCCATATCCCCCATATCCCCCCCTCCCCCATATCCCCCATATCCCCCATATCCCCCCTCCCCATATCCCCCCTCCCCCATATCCCCCCTCCCCCATATCCCCCATATTCCCCCTCCCCCATATCCCCCCTCCCCCATATCCCCCATATCCCCCCTCCCCCATATCCCCCCTCCCCCATATCCCCCATATCCCCCCTCCCCCATATCCCCCATATCCCCCCTCCCCATATCCCCCATATCCCCCCTGCCCCATATCCCCCCTCCCCAATAGCCCCCCTCCCCCATATCCCCCATATCCCCCCTCCCCCATATCCCCCCTCCCCCATATCCCCCCTCCCCCATATCCCCCCTCCCCCATATCCCCCATATTCCCCCTCCCCCATATCCCCCCCCCATATCCCCCATATTCCCCCTCCCCCATATCCCCATATCCCCCCTCCCCCATATCCCCATATCCCCCCTCCCCCATATCCCCCCTCCCCCATATCCCCCCTCCCCCATATCCCCCATATCCCCCCTCCCCCATATCCCCCATATCCCCCCTCCCCCATATCCCCATATCCCCCCTCCCCCATACCCCCCATATCCCCCTCCCCCATATCCGCCCTCCCCATATCCCCCATATCCCCCCTCCCCCATATCCCCCCCTCCCCCATATCCCCCATATCCCCCCTCCCCATATCCCCCCTCCCCCATATCCCCCCTCCCCCATATCCCCCCCTCCCCCATATCCCCCATATTCCCCCTCCCCCATATCCCCCCTCCCCCATATCCCCCATATCCCCCCCTCCCCCATATCCCCCATATCCCCCCTCCCCCATATCCCCAAGTGAATCCAGCCCTAACCTTAACCTCTGCAATGCACGCTCAACCGATGGCGTGCATTCATATACCTGCCTAACACTGTTGCCTTTTACCCCTGCCACCACCCCCCCCCCACCCCCCAGGAGAAGCGCGCACACAACAATAGGGAGCATGTGAGGACTGGAGGAGGGCCCGCTGATGAGAGGCCACTGACCGTACACGAGGAAAGGGCCCTGGAACTGGCTGGCGGACCTGAGGACCGGGAGGTTGCTGATGCAGAGGTCGGGGCCCCACGAGCAAGTGAGCCACCAACAGCCCGTCCCCATATCCCCCCTCCCCTATATCCCCCTCCCCCGTATCACCTGATCACTGCCTGATGTCTAACCATGCATGCTTCATTGTGTATCGCAGGACCAAACGTCCAGGCACCCATCCCCGCAGATGCAGACCGCCCGCAGGATGCCCCTCGGAGACCACAGGAGACGGAGAGACCCGCACCCTCCAGCATGCGACGCCCGCAGGATGCCCCTCGGAGACCACGGGAGACGGAGAGACCCGAACCCTCCAGCATGCGACGCCCGCAGGATGCCCCTCGGAGACCACAGGAGACGGAGAGACCCGCACCCTCCAGCATGCGACGCCCGCAGGATGCCCCTCGGAGACCACAGGAGACGGAGAGACCCGCACCCTCCAGCATGCGACGCCCGCAGGATGCCCCTCGGAGACCACGGGAGACGGAGAGACCCGGACCCTCCAGCATGCGACGCCCGCAAGATGCCCCTCGCACACCACGGGAGACGGAGAGACCTGGAGCAACAGGGAGACGACACCCCCGTCACGTGCGGGAGCGACCACCCAGCGATGAGGGGGGCAGCCACAGGCCCCCGTCACATCCGAGCCAGGACACCACTACCCAGGACATCACTATCCAGGACACCCCTACCCGGGACACCACTACCCAGGACACCCCTACCCGGGACACCACTACCCAGGACACCCCTACCCGGGACACCACTACCCGGGACACCACTACCCGGGACACCACTACCCGGGACAGCACTACCCGGGACAGCACTACCCAGGACACCCCTACCCGGGAAGACGAAATACCGGACAGTGACTCAGAGTGGATGGGTGGAGACGAACCCCCACCCCAAAGTGCCATGGACTCAGAGTGGGACGAAGAGCACGACACAACGCCACTGCTGTCACCAACACCCTCCACCATCGCAGAAACACTCACCACGGTTGGGCACTTTAGTGATGAGGCGTCTGGTACACTCACTGGTGCGCACAACACAGCCGTCCCGGTACAGCAGGTGGAGGTAGGAGCAGCAGAGGGACCGGGCGGTCGGAGGGCAGCCCAGGCCAAGCGAACATCTGCCGCCCAGATGGATCCCGGGTTCCTGCAGTTACCACACCCACACATAGATCCGATGCAACCACCGACACGGAGACGAGCGAAGAGGGTGACGGGTGGCTTGCGGCGGCTGCGGTCGCAGGTGGAGGAGTCCACCCGCGTCCAGGAGCTGGGAGTGGTCCCGGTCATGCGTGCCACCCAGGCTGACACCGCATGGGTGGCGTCCGCGGTGGAGGCAATGGGTGCGACGGTGTCAGACATGGGGAACGGTTTGCGAGGCCTGGGGCCTTCCGTGCAGGCGGCGTCTGTGGCCCAGGAAATGGCTGCCCTCTCACAGGAGGCCATGAGCCAGTGCCAGCGCCAGATGGCAGAGGCGCTCAACGCCATAGCCCAGTCTCAGCAGGCCATGGCCCAGTCTCAGCAGGCCATGGCCCAGTCTCAGCAGGCCATAGCCCAGTCTCTGCAGGCCATGGCCCAGTCTCTGCAGGCCATGGCCCAGTCTCAGCAGGCCATCGCTGAGGGCATCGGCGCCAGTGGCCATGTGCGAGCTGGCGTCGCACTGTCGCAGACAGGGTTCGACAACCTCCTGGACTCCATGGCTGCAAACCTGCAGACCCCTGTCGATACCAGCACGGGCCTCCAGGACTGGCAGCGCCAGATGTCGGGGGCGTGTCGGATGGCCAGTCCGTTCGCATCCCCACCCATGTAGAGGCCTGGGGGCCATCGGGCACCCCGAGGGAGGAGGAGGTGGTGTGGTCCATCCCGGCTCCCTCTGTAGGGGAGGTCCCGGTACACCGCGACACCTCAGACTCCCCCCCTTCCGTCCCAGGTGCATCAGGTGGGCAACGGGCAGGACAGGCTGGCAGCTCGCCATCCCAGTCGCCCGGGCCGCAGCCTGGCCCATCTAGGCCAGGACGCCCCAGGAAACGGCCGCCAAAGGGATCCAGTGTCAGAGGGCAGGAATCACAGGAGTCCACCTCCAGTTCTGCTGTACCGTCTGGGGAACCACGTAGACGTAGTCAAAGGGCCCGTAAGGCCAAACAATTAGACACTGAGTAAGTTGGCACGGGTGCAGGGCACAGATGAGTTTTAGCGGCTAGGGCACGTGCATGAACTCCTTTGGTTATTAAAGTCAATGTTACACCTACCGAAGCTGCCTTTGTGCTCTGTCCAAAGTGTGCGGGGGTGTCATGTACGTTGAGCGCAAGTGTGTGTGTGAGGGGTGGTCTTACCTCAGCCCCAGGTGAGTCTGCCCCCTTCCCCCTGGGCCGCCATCAACATCCCCCGGGCAGAGGACGGGACCGTGCGCTGCAGTGTCACAGCCGCATGCAGGGATGGTCCGGGTGGATGGTGGTACTGTGGCCATGGGTCAGACATAGTCCAACGATGTAGAGCCAGGAGCTCATCGGAGGCGGGTTGTCATCATTCTCCATGGCCTGCGATAGACACGCGTCCACCCGCAACTGGGTGAGCCCGGCCCGTTGTGCCGCCGGTGGATCGGCAATTGGGGGTGGGGGGGTGGTGTGCATGCGGGTGGGGTGTGTGGGGTTGGGGAGGGGGGTGAGGGTGCTGGGTGGGTGGATGGGTGGGGGGTGTGGGTGGTCGGCTGTTGTCATGGTGTGCAGTCTGTGGCCATACTACCCGATTCCCACGCCCATCTAGTCAGTGAAGCGGGCGTCTATCAGTCTGTCCCGTGCCCGCTGGGCCAGCCGGTAACGGTGGACAGCCACCCGCCTGTGTCTACCCCGTCTGCCCTGACCATTGCCCCCATCCCCCTCATCTGGGGAGGACTGGGCCTCTTCCTGCTGCTCCTCCACTCCGCCCTCCTCTGCCTGCGGCACATCACCCCTCTGCTGGGCTATGTTGTGCAGGACGCAGCACACCACAATGATGCGGCCGACCCTATCTGACCGATACTGGAGGGCGCCCCCAGAGAGGTCCAGGCACCTGATACGCATCTTCAGCACGCCAAAGCACCTCTCGATCACTCCCCTTGTCGCTACATGGGCATCATTGTAGCGGTTCTCCGCCTCATTGCGTGGCCTCCGTATAGGCGTCATCAGCCACGATCGCAATGGGTAGCCCCTGTCGCCCAGCAACCAGCCCCTCAGCCGGGGATGGCGTCCCTCGTACATGCCGGGGATGGATGACCGCGACAACACGAATGAGTCGTGTACACTGCCTGGGTGACGGGCGCAGACGTGCAGGATCATCATGCGGTGGTCGCAGACCACCTGTACGTTCATTGAATAGGTCCCCTTCCTATTAGTGAACACGGCCCTGTTCTCTGCAGGTGGCCGCACGGCGACGTGCATCCCATCGATCGCGCCCTGGACCATGGGGAACCCGGCAACGGCAGAGAAGCCCACGGCCCGGGCATCTTGGCTGGCCCGGTCCACGGGGAAGCTGATGTAGCGGTGCGCCATGGCATAAAGGGCATCTGTCACTGCCCGGATGCACCGATGCACCGATGTCTGCGATATGCCGGACCGGTCCCCACTCGGTGCCTGGAATGACCCCGTTGCATAAAAGTTCAGGGCCACCGTAACCTTGACGGACACGGGGAGAGGGTGTCCCCCGCCAGTGCCACGCGGGGACAGGTGTGCCAGCAGGTGGCAGATGTGTGCCACGGTTTCCCGGCTCATCCGGAGTCTCCTCCTGCATTCCCGGTCCGTGAGGTCCTGGTATGACTGCCGGGGCCGGTATACACGGGGCGCCCTCGGGTGCCTCCGTTGCCGTGGGGCCGCGACGTCCTCCTCCCCCTCCTCGTCCTGTCGGTCAGGTGTCCCTCCAGCCTGGGCGGCTGCCGCCTGCCCCTCTGCGGCAGCATGCGCCGCCTCTCTGGCACGCTCCTCCTCCTCCTCCTCCTCATCCAGGGCAACATAGACATGAGCGGCTGCCACCACGGCGGCCAACATCGCTGGATGGTCTGAAAACATGATGGCCTGGTGGGGGGGAGGGGAACGACGACATGTCATCATTGCCCATATCCCCTCCTCCCCCCAGCCAGGTGGCATGGACCGCATGCGTCCAACTGTTGGAGGCTGGCACCTGGCCAGGTGGACCAACTCATTTGCCCTCCCATCACCCACCCCGGCACGGACCCCAACCCCCAACCTCCACCCCGGCACGGACCCCCCCCCAACCTCCACCCCGGCACGGACCCCCCCCCAACCCCCAACCTCCACCCCGGCACGGACCCCCCCCCCCAACCTCCACCCCGGCACGGACACCCCCCCCAACCTCCACCCCGGCACGGACCCCCCCCCCCAACCTCCACCCCGGCACGGACCCCCCCCAACCTCCACCCCGGCACGGACCCCCCCCCCCAACCTCCACCCCGGCACGGACCCCCTCCCCAACCTCCACCCCAGCACGGACCCCCTCCAACCCCCAACCTCCACCCCAGCACGGACCCCCCCCCAACCCCCAACCTCCACCCCGGCACGGACCCCCCCCCCAACCTCCACCCCGGCACGGACCCCCCCCCCGAACCACCACCCCGGCACGGACCCCCCCCCCAACCTCCACCCCGGCACGGACCCCCCCCCCAACCTCCACCCCGGCACGGACCCCCCCACCAACCTCCACCCCGGCACGGACCCCCTCCCCAACCTCCACCCCGGCACGGACCCCCTCCCCAACCTACACCCCAGCACGGACCCCCCCCCAACCCCCAACCTCCACCCCGGCACGGACCCCCCCCCCCCAACCTCCACCCCGGCACGGACCCCCCCCCCAACCTCCACCCCGGCACGGACCCCCCCCCCCCAACCTCCACCCCGGCACGGACCCCCCCCCCCAACCTCCACCCCGGCACGGACCCCCCCCAACCTCCACCCCGGCACGGACCCCCTCCCCAATCTCCACCCCGGCACGGACCCCCTCCCCAACCTCCACCCCAGCACGGACCTCCCCCCCTCCCCAACCTCCACCCCAGCACGGACCCCCTCCAACCCCCAACCTCCACCCCAGCACGGACCCCCCCCCAACCCCCAACCTCCACCCCGGCACGGACCCCCCCCCCAACCTCCACCCCGGCACGGACCCCCCCCCCCGAACCTCCACCCCGGCATGGACCCCCCCCCCCAACCTCCACCCCGGCACGGACCCCCCCCCAACCTCCACCCCGGCACGGACCCCCCCACCAACCTCCACCCCGGCACGGACCCCCTCCCCAACCTCCACCCCGGCACGGACCCCCTCCCCAACCTACACCCCAGCACGGACCCCCCCCCAACCCCCAACCTCCACCCCGGCACGGACCCCCCCCCCAACCTCCACCCCGGCACGGACCCCCCCCCCCAACCTCCACACCCCGGCACGGACCCCCCCCCCCCCCAACCTCCACCCCGGCACGGACCCCCCCCCCCCCCAACCTCCACCCCGGCACGGACCCCCCCCAACCTCCACCCCGGCACGGACCCCCTCCCCAATCTCCACCCCGGCACGGACCCCCTCCCCAACCTCCACCCCAGCACGGACCCCCCCCCCAACCCCCAACCTCCACCCCGGCACGGACCCCCTCCCGGCACTCCCCCGGAGCCCAGCCTACTCTAACCACCCCCCCCCCCCCCCTCCCCGCCGCACACACACACACACAAGCCGAGACACACCTCTCCTCACGCAATCAGTCTGCGGCCACGCCATTTCCTGCCCAGAGCCAACCCCCCAGGCCGTCACTCACCTCCTCGCTGGTCGGCGTGAGCCTGGAGCACCGGGTCACGCCGATGAAAAGGAGGTTTGATTCACGTCAACGTGAACGGTCATCACGTCGACGGGACTTCGGCCCATCCGGAAGGGAGAATATCGGCAGGCCGAAAATCGGCTGCCTTGCGCAGACCCGTGACATTCTCCGCGGCAGCGGCGCCATTAACGCCCCGCCGACTTTTCTCCCTTCGGAGACTTCGGCGGGTGCGGGGGCGGGATTCACGGCGGCCAACGGCCATTCTCCGACCCGGCGGGGGGTCGGAGAATGACGCCCCGGATCTTCATTGCAAGGATTTTGAGCTAAGTTAATGCCAATCATGAATCAAACAAAAGGATGTTCATTGTCTGTTTAGGATACCAAGGCCCAGATTTTCATACCTTTGTCCATGTCGGAATGAAGGCGAGCTCCCCCAAGAAAGTGGACGAGGCCCAAATCTTGGAGTCCTGCCTACATTAGCAGCGCCCCCGAGTTTTTGTGATGCGCGATGCATTGCCTTATCCTCATTCCCGCAATTTTCATACAGTCGAGCCATCTTCTCCATGACTTGTGATTCATGGCCCCTTAGAGGAGTCGACAACCATAGTCTGGATTCTGGAAACCTTTGAAAGCTAAAGTCCATTGGTTTTACCCATGCTTCCATTGCCAATACATGCTCTCCATACATCCCAATGGCTCCTCATAGCCTCCAGGCCAACCCCTGACACTTCCGTGCCCATTCACCCAATGTGCACTCTGTACTGAACCAATGAGCATTCATGGCATGTGTGGAACTGCTTAAGGAAGCACCCAATTCATAATTTGCTATAACCCTATAAAAGTGTCAATCAACAGCCCTTTAAAATACTAATAGAATTATAAGCACTTGATACACCTCTTTAGCTTGTGCAGATCAACATTGAGCACATCGCAGAAAAAATAGCTTATTTTATAATCATGAAGTTGTCAATAGAGCAATGTTTTCCCTTCTCCTCAGCTGTGTCAACAAAGTAAACCCTTTAAGGGAGTCTGTGCTCTCAACCAAGCATGCCTAATGAGGCTGTCCCTGCTGTTACCTCTGATCTGTGGCGAGCACGAGTCCATTCTGCATCTACCCCCATCTCCTTTTTCTACACCCCCTTCAATTGTGTCTGATGGGGTGCTTTCTACCAAGGTCCGAAGATGTGTACGTTAGGTAGATTGGCCATGATCGGTGCATGGAGTTACAGGGAATGGGCCTAGGTAGAGTGTTCTTTCAAAGAGTTGGTACAGACTCAGTGGGCTGAATGACCTCCTGCACTGTAGGGATTCTATGGATTCTATGCATGTGGGTCAGCTAAATCAGGAAATTTCCCATTCCGGCTACCCATCTCAGTGTTGAAAATCTGGACCTAAGTATTGCATTTATCTTCTAAATCGGGAGGAGCCTGATCTGTGTCATGATGTTAAAGAGCCAGGGAAATGGCGTCTGATGTAGACCAGTTGCAACGGTATGCGAATTGCAGTGGATCAAGGCGTTCTGGGAGTATGGAGGTGATGTGCTTCATGATCAACCTCTCGAAGCACTTCATGACGACTGAAGTCAGGGCCACCGGACGGTAGTCATTAAGGCACGTTGCCTGGTTCTTCTTTGGCACTGGTATGATGGTGGTCTTCTTGAAGCAGATGGGGACCACGGAGTGGAGTAGGGACAAGTTAAAGATGTCCGCGAACACATTTGCCAGCTGGTCCGCGCAGGCTTTGATTGCACAACCAGGGAACCCGCCCGAGCCCGTCGCCTTCCGGGGGTTCACTTTCAGGAAGGCCAATCTGACTTCGGAAGCTGTGATGGTGGGTATGGGTGAGTTATGGGTTGCTGGGGCACTCGACAGCGAATTGTTGGTTACCTGCTCGAACTGAGCATAGAATGCATTGAGTTCATCGGGGAGGGATGTGCTGCTGCCGGAGATACTGCTCGGCTTCGCTTTGTAGCCTGTTATGTTGTTTAGTCCTTGCCACAACCGTCGAGAGTCTGTCTGTGACTCCAGGTTGGTTTGATATTCTCTATTGCCATCTCGGATGGCTTTGCGGAGGTCGTACCTGGATTTCCTGTATAGGTCAGGGTCATCTGATTTGAACGCCTCAGATCTGTCCTTCAGTAGGGATCAATCTCGTGATTGAGCTATGATTTCCGGCTGGGGAACGTACGTACTGCTTTCTTTGGCACGCAGTCGTCCACACATTTGCTGATGAAGTCTGTGACGGTGGTGGCATACTCATTTAAGTTGGTCGCTGAGTTCTTAAATATGGACCAGTCCACTGTCTCTAAACAGTCACGTAAGAGCTCTTCTGTTTCCTCGGACCAGCACTGCACGACCTTCTTAGTTGGATTTTCCCGCTTGAGTTTCTCCTTGTATTCTGGGAGAAGGAGCATCGTCTTATGGTCTGATTTCCCAAATTGCGGTCGGGGGATGGAACGGTAGGCGCCCTTGATTTTTGAGTAGCAGTGGTCAAGAGTGTTGTCGCCCCTGGTGGGACATGAGATGTGCTGGTGGAATTTTGGCAGTACACTCTTGAGGTTGGCTTTGTTGAAGTCCCTGGCCACGATGAACAAGGCCTCCGGGTGTTCTGTTTCGTAGTCGTTTATAACTGTGTACAGTTCGTTCAGCGCCTTCCTCACTTCTGCCTGGGGTGGGATGTAGACTGCTGCTATTGTCATGAGAATGTCGCTTTAAGAAATGTTTGGCTGCTCATGTTACTGCAGTGATGTCAGAGAGTGGGTGGTGCTGAGCTCTGGTTCTGCTTTTTAGTTTCACTTTGAGAAAAGCTTGGGTGGGTCTCTGTCTTTTTGGTTTCGTTTTGCAGTGTGCTGCAGCTGAAGTCAGGCAAAGCAGCTGTAGTGTTGATCTCTTTGCCATGAAGGACTATCTCTTAAGCATTTGGTGAATTCAGAATTATAAATGTTTTCAGTATTGAATGTAAACCCTGATGTGCTTCTGTTTAAAGGTTGTTAAGTCTTTTGGATGTTAAAAGGACAGCTTAAAGGGTTACTTAGAGTTGTATTCTTTGGGGGTTATCTTTGAATTAATGGTTGCTCAAATATTCACTGTTTGTTTTAAAAAGGTTAACTTGAGTTCATAGAATAAACATTGTTTTGCTTTAAAAAATACTTTTTCATTTCTGCTGTACCACACCTGTAGAGTGGGCCGTGTTCTCCCCATA
Organism: Scyliorhinus torazame; assembly: GCF_047496885.1. Classification (NCBI taxonomy): domain Eukaryota; kingdom Metazoa; phylum Chordata; class Chondrichthyes; order Carcharhiniformes; family Scyliorhinidae; genus Scyliorhinus; species Scyliorhinus torazame. The sequence goes on from NC_092714.1 coordinate 206,832,792, forward strand.
CCACAACTAATTAAAAGTTGTGGGTCAGGTGAACTCCATGATACACTTTGGGGTTCTCTAAACCTATAACGCTATAATGGCTGAAGTGAACTCACGTGGAAGATAGTATGGGCAGCACTTCACAGTCAGGCATTCCAGGTCCAGGGAGCAGTAGGTCACCAGGTTCGCCACATCCAGGCACCAGGAGGAGTTGATGAGGAGCCAAACCCCTCCACCCTTTGCTTTGCCTGATGACGCGGTGCGGTCCGCCTGGTAAATTGAGAAGCCTTCGGGTTGTATGGCACAGGCGGGGGTGAGACATGTCTCTGTGAAACAGAGCACACAGCAGTCTCTCACTTCCCTCTGAGAGGTAAATCTGGCGTTAAGTTCATCCAGATTGTTTTCGATCGCTTGGACGTTTGCCAGGAGTATGCTGGGGAGAGGTGTCTTGAAACCGCATTGCTTCAGTCTAATCTGCAAACCGCCGCGTTTCCCTCGCCTCCTCAGATTGCGGCTGTGGCTGGATGGTCCTGTATTCCGATGGGAGAAGTTTGACCTTGTGGAAGGTAGGTGGTTGCGTCTGGCGGGGTCCTGGGCGCTGGCGAAGACCAGGACGCGGTTACATTTCCGGGGTCACGTCTGGCAGGGTCCCGGGTGCTGGTTGAGGTAGAGGGGTGGCTAGGGGGGTATGTTTGCGATCTGGATGGGTCCCAGCGTTCTGCGGGCACTGGAATACCTTGCAGCACGTTCGCCTCCTTGCGCGGGGTCTCTGCCTTTTTGGGGGTCCTGGATCGAGGGCAGGGGCTTCCTGAGGCTGGTTGGGCTGAGTCCCATAGTCTGTTCCCTCCCTGGGCGCTCCTTGGGTCGGGTCTTGTCGGGCCTCCATGTGGATTTTTCTTTCTTCCATCTCCAGGTAGGTCGGGTTACTGGGCAGGCCTCGCCGGGTCGGGCCGCTGGGCGGTCTCTCGGGGTTGGTTTGGGCTGGGTCTTGCCGTCGAGGTTCGGGTCATGAGCTCCGGGGACTGGGCTGGGCAATTCGGGGGCTGGCATCGGTTGTTAGGCCGGGTTGGGAGCTCCGAGGTCCGGGTCAGCTCCAAATTGAGGTTGGGGCGTCACTTCCGGTTTGGGCCCGATCAACTTCCAGGTCGTGGAGGTCAGGTTGGGTCGGGTCAAAAGGTCTCCATGGGCCTCGGAGGATGTTCAAGCCTGCAAGAAAAGATAAAAGAGAGAGGTTAGTAATAATGTCAGTCTTAGAATTAAATTTTAAAAGATTAGAATGAGTATAAGTTAAGTGTCATGCAAGAGTGCCTTTAAGAACTTGATGTTTAAGCAATGTACTTTAAGAAAACACTGATGTCATAGAGTGGGTGGAGCTAAGCTCAGTTCAGCCATTTTGCAGATTTTTAGATTCAGTTTTGAAAAGAGCTTGGTGTGTGTCTGTGTTTTGCAGTGAACAGGATGTCTGCCATAAAAGACCATCTCTGGATCATTTGGATGATTTAAACTTATAATAGTGAAGCCTTTAACCTGATGTGATTTTGTTTAAAGGTGTTAAGTCTCTTGGAAATTTGAAGGAACATTTTAAGGAATTATTTACTGTTGTAATATTTTCTGAGTTATCTTTGAAGTAAGGGGTGTTAAGAGATCCAATGTTCATTTCAGATGTTAAGTTGAGTTCATGGAATAAACAGTGTATTGTGTTTAAAAACCCACGTGTCCATAATTGTAATCCCACACCTAGGGAAAAAGCCACGTGCTCAGAAAAGCAACAAATCCATTAAAGGGAGAGGTTGGTTGAACTCCATGATACCTTTTGGGGTTCTGGAAACACCTCACCCATAACAATTGGGGGCTCAAGGGGGATAAAAGTCTATCTATTGGATTGGCTTTAGTGAACTTAAAGACAGTGAAGGATTGTTGCTTTTCCGGTGTGGTATTTTAATTTAAGTGGGGAGAGTATTGTGAACAATGGCTCTTTCAGAGGCTCAGAAGTTTTTGGGGATGGAGAATGTTTTACATGTAGTACCTTACGGACAGAAACGAAAAGCAGACTGTTAGATTTGGCAAGAACATTGCAGTTAACATTACCTGACAAAATGCGAAAAGATGAGGTAATTATGGTGGTGGTTAAGCATTTAAGGTTGCCTGAGTTAGAGTTTGACTCATTGGAAATGGAAAATTCAGTTGCAAATTAAACAAATGGAACATGAGAAAGAATTAAAGTGGCTGGCATACGAGAGTGAGAGAGAGGAAAGAGAAAGAGAGAGAGAGGAAAAAGAAAGAGAAAGAGAGAGGGAGGAAAAAGAAAAGGAGAGAGAAGAAAGGAGAAAAGAAAGAATAGCCCCAGCAGAACAAAAAGAAAAAGAAAGGGTGATACAGATCAGGGAAAAAGATAAAGAGAGGGAGTTTGAACTTCAGAAAATGGCCATGAAACATGACAATCAGTTAAAATTGGCAGACGTAAAGGGAAACGTACAGTTGGATGATAGTGATGAGGATAGTGAGAAAGAGCATCATAGTCGAAGGCATGGTGAGGATCTATTTAAATATGTCCAAGCATTGCCAAGGTTTGACGAGAAGGAAGTGGAAGCCTTTTTCATTTCATTTGAGAAGGTAGCTAAACAAATGAAATGGCCACAGGTGTTACTGATTCAAACAAAGCTTGTAGGTAGAGCTAGTGAAGTGTTTGCATCACTATTGGAGGAGGTATCTGGAATGTAACGGTTGAATAAACTCAGTTTGTTCTCACTGGAACGAAGGAGGTTGAGGGGCGACCTGATAGAGGTCTACAAAATTATGAGGGGCATAGACAGAGTGGATAGTCAGAGGCTTTTCCCCTGGGTAGAGGAGTCAATTACTAGGGGGCATAGGTTTAAGATGAGAGGGGCAAGGTTTAGAGTAGATGTACGAGGCAAGTTTTTTATGCAGAGGGTAGTGGGTGCCTGGAACTCGTTACCGGAGGAGGTGGTGGAAACAGGGACGATAGTGACATTTAAGGGGCATCTTGACAAATACATGAATAGGATGGGAATAGAGGGATGCATGGTCGGCACGGGCTTGGAGGGCCGAAGGGCCTGTTCCTGTGCTGTACATTTCTTTGTTCTTTTGTATGAGGAGGTGAAGAAATCTATCTTAAGTGCATATGAGCTAGTGCCTGAAGCTTACAGACAAAGGTTTAGAAATTTAAGGAAAGAATTTGATCAAACATACATGGAGTTTGAAAGGCTCAAACAGAGTAATTTTGATAGGTGGATACGGGCTTTGAAAATAGACCAAACGTATGAAGCTCTCAGAGAAATTATACTTTTGGAGGAGTTTAAAAATTCAATTCCTGATGCAGTGAGAACTCATGTGGAAGAACAGAGGGTTAAAACTGTGAGATTAGCAGCGGAAATGGCAGATGATTATGAATTAGTTCATAAATCAAAGATTGGTTTCCGACATCAGTTTCAGCCGGTGAGGGGTAGAAACTGGGGACATGAGAAATACTCAAGTGGCAAAGGTAAAGGTGATCTGACGGTAGACAATAAAGAGATAAGGGGCGCGATTCTCTGAAATGGAGACAGAGTGTTCGCGCCATCGTGAACGCCGTCGAGGTTCACGACGGCGCAAAACGGCCCCTATCCCGACTGATTCAGGGCCCGAAAATGGGCTAGGAGCGGCGCCGCGTCATTTACGCGTGCCAGGCCTTGGCGCCGCGTAAAGGCGGCGCCGCATACATGACGCGGCTGGCACCGCATAACTGGCGTCACCCGTGCATGCATGGGTTGGCCGGCGCCAACCCATGCATGTGTGGTTGCCGTCCTCCCCGAGTCCGCCCCGCAAGAAGATGTCAGACGGATCTTGCGGGGCTGCGGAAGAAAGGAGGCCTGTCTTCAGAGAGGCTGGCCCGACGATCGGTGGGCACCGATCGCGGGCCAGACCCCATTTGAGGCCCCCCCCCGGTGCAGGCTCCCCCCCTCCCCCCCCCCCGCAGGCCGCTCCCCCCCCCAGCGTTCCCGCGCTGTTCCCGCCGGCAGAGACCAGGTGTGGACGGTGCCGGGGGGAACCCGCCGTTTTGGGCAGGCCGCTCGGCCCATCCGGCAGCTCGGCCCATCCGGCACTGAGAATCGCAGGGGTACCGGTGAATCGCCATTTTGGCTGTCTCGGGCGATTCACTGGACCGCGCCGTGAAAAACGCGATTGTGCCGATCTGGCCACTTCCGTGAATCACGGGAGGGCGCCGGACCGGCGTCGCGGGAAAAGCTGGCGACCCAGGCGATTCTCCAAACCGACGCGGGAGCGGAGAATCGCGCCCCGTACCTCAGATTAAAAAGAAATCCAGGAGGGTGGAAAAGAAATGAAAAGTTTCAAATGTTTTCACTGTAATAAACTAGGCCATGTCAAGTCACAGTGTTGGCGGTTGAAGAAAAGCACTGGAAAGGCTGATGTGGTAAAATAGGATAAGACAGTGGAGTTTGTTAGAGTTCTGAAGGAAAGCCCAAGGGAAGCGAAGGAGGTGCAAACGATTGTACAGCCAGTTCAAGAAGTAATTGTTAAGAAGGTGCCAGGTGTCTTTAAAGAATTTACTTGTGTGGGTAAAGTTTACTCATGTGTATCAGGAGGAGCAGGGAAAGAAGTCACTATTTAAGATATACCGGGGCTAGTCAATCTTTAATGGTAAGAGATGAGGAATTATGTAGTTTGGGAAGAATGTTGCCAGAAAAGGTGGTGATATGTGGAATTCAGGGTGAGAGGAGTAGCGTTCCATTATATAAGGTAAGGTTGGAAAGTCCAGTGAAGAGTGGTGAAGTGGTAGTAGGAGTAATAGATAAACTATCTTGTCCAGGAATACAGTTTATCTTGGGTAATGATATGGCTGGATCGCAGGTGGGAGTGATGCCTACTGTGGTTGATAAGCCATTGGAAAATCAGTCAACTGAAGGGTTGAAGGACGAATATCCTGGGATTTTTCCGGATTGTGTAGTAACAAGGTCTCAAAGTCACAGGTTAAGACAAGAGGAGAAATCAAAGAGTGAAGATGAAGTTGAAGTGCAATTATCAGAACCGATTTTTGATCAGATGGTTGAAAAAGAACAAGAACAGGTGGAGGATGAGGCGGATATTTTTAGTTCAGGAAAATTGGCGGAGTTACAACAGAAAGATGTAGAAATAAAATGGATATATCAGAAAGCATATCCGGAAGAGGAATCTGAGAGTATACCAGATTGTTATTACCGTAAAACTGATGTCTTGATGAGAAAATGGAGACCTGTACATATGCAGGCGGATGAAAAGTGGGCAGAAGTTCATCAAGTAGTATTGCCGGTAGAGTATAGAAAGGAGGTGTTGTGAGTTGCACATGAGGTACCAGTTATTTGGGAATAAGGAAAACTCAAGCTAAAATCCAGAAACATTTTTATTGGCCTGGACTACATAAAGATGTAGTTAAATTTTGTCAATCCTGTCACACATGTCAAATAATAGGGAAATCTCAAGCAGTGATAAAACCAGTGCCCTTAATACCCATTCCAGCATTTGAGGAACCTTTTACAAGGGTCCTGATCGATTGTGTAGGACCGCTTCCTGAAACAAAAAGTGGAGGTGTCTACTAGGTTTCCAGAGGCCATTCCAATATGTAATATTACAGTTAAAAGGATTGTGGAGGAGTTACTTAAATTCTTTACTAGATATGGACTACCCACAGAAATTCAATCGGATCAAGGAACAAATTTTACTTCAAAGTTATTCAAAGAAGTTATGGATAGCTTAGGAATAAAACAATTTACATCAACTGCGTACCATCCAGAATCGCAGGGAGCGTTAGAAAGGTGGCATCAGACATTAAAGACAATGTTGAGGGTGTATTGTAAAGATTATCCAGAGGATTGGGATAATGGAATCCCATTCGTATTGTTTGCAATTAGGGATGCACCTAATGAGTCGACCAAATTTAGTCCTTTTGAACTAATTTTTGGTCATGAGGTAAGAGGACCACTTAAATTGATTGAGGAAAAATTGGTGGGTGAGAAATCGGAAATTACACTATTGGATTACGTGTCAAATGTTAGGGAACGATTAAATAGAGCAGGTGAATTGGCTAGACAACATTTGAAAGTTGCACAAAATGTGATGAAACGGGTCGCGGACAAGAAATCCAAAGTTCGTAGTTTTGCCAGTGGGGATAACGTTTTGATGTTGTTACCAGTGGTAGGGGAGCCTTTAAAAGCTAGGTTTTGTGGACCGTATCAGATTGAAAGGAAATTAAGTGAGGTGAATTATGTGGTAAAAACACCAGACAGAAGGAAGACTCACCGAGTGTGTCATGTGAATATGCTTAAAAGGTACTTTGAAAGGGAAGGAGAGAAAAAGGAGGTTTAATGATTCTAAATCAAAGTGACGAACCAAATCCAGATGACTGTGAATTTGACATGCCTCAAATTAAATTGGAAAATGAGGATGTTCTTAAAAATTGGGATGAATTGTTAAATTACCTTCCAGAGGAAAAACAAACTGACCTGAAAGAGTTTTTGATATCACATGGGCAAGTTTGGAGAGATAAATTGTGAAGTACACAAATGGCTACACATGATGTAGATGTGGGAAATGCTGTCCTATTAAACAACATTCATATAGACTTAATCCTTTAAAATTGGCACAGGTTAACAGAGAGATTGAGAGTATGCTGAAGAATGGCATAATTGAAGTGGGTTGCAGCCAATGGAGCTCACCCATAGTGATGGTACCTAAACCAAACAGTACCCAACGGTTGTGTGTGGACTATCAAAAGTTGAATGCAGTTACAAGAACAGACTCTTATCCTATCCCACGTTTGAAGGATTGCATTGAGAAAGTGGGACAATCTGCTTTTATTTCCAACTTCCAGACATAGAAAGAACATTTGAAACATCGTATGGAGTTCTTCGATCGACTTCAGGAGGCGGGTTTGGTGATGAACCTAGCCGAAAGTGAATTTGGAGAAGCCCAAATCACTTTCCTTGCGGAGTTTCTGATACTCTCAAGACTAAGGGAAATAATACAATTTCTTAGCATGAGTGGATTTGATCGAACAGCTGTGCAAATGTTTTGTGGTGTGATTACTCCAGTGATGGAATTGTTGAAGAAACGTAAAAATGGACAGCGGACTTTCAACAGGCATTTGACTGCCTGAAAGCTGTGATCATCAATGCTCCTGTATTGGAGAATTGCAAGGGACTCTGTGGTCAGATTGAACTAAAGTATCTGATTCTAAAGAGAAATGCCGAGGAGTAGAGGAATGGAAGGATCGTGCAGAGACTTTGTTCAAAGAGACTGTCAAAGGATTTTGGTTGGAGGAAGAAGAACAAAGAAAAATGGACTATATTATTATACCTGTTTGCATGTGTTTTTTTTAAAAAACGAAAAAGTATATTTGCTGTATACATTTCTTAGTGGATAGTGCAAAAGTGAAAAATGAAACCACCTTGAAGTTGATGGGTTTTTTTTTTTCTTGGTGGGGGGGGGGTGTCATGCGAGAGTGCCTTTAAGAACTGGATGTTTAAGCAATGTACCTTTATAGAGTGGGTGGAGCTCAGCTCAGTTCAGCCATTTTGCAGGTTTTTAGTTTCAGTTTTGAAAAGAGCTGGGTGTGTGTCTGTGTTTTGCAGTGAACTGGATGTCTGCCATTAAAGACCATCTCTGGATCATTTGGGTGATTTAAACTTATAATAGTGAAGCCTTTAATCTGATGTAATTTTGTTTAAAGGTGTTAAGTCTCTTGGATGTTTGAAGGAATATTTTAAGGAATTATTTACTGTTGCAATATTTTCTGAGTTACCTTTGAAGTAAGGGGTGTTAAGAGATCCAATGTTTATTTAAGATGTTAAGTTGAGTTCATGGAATAAACAGTGTTTTGTGTTTAAAAACCCATGTGTCCATAATTGTAATCCCACACCTAGGGAAAAAGCCGCGTGCTCGGAAAAGCAACAAATCCATTAAAGGGAGAGGTTGGTTGAACTCCATGTTACGTTTTGGGGTTCTGGAAACGCCTCACCCATAACATAAGTAAAAAGTGGATCTGTTGGGGAGAGCTCGCAGAGACTCGCCTCGCTCTGGCGCCATCTTCTGGCATAATAAATTTGCTAGACTATTCTGTATGTGATAATTGAAATATTTTAAAATTCATAAAAATAATTAAAATCTGAAGGCATGAGATCCTACACTTGAAAATATACATTTTGAATGCTAGAGAGGTTGCTTGGTAGTAATTAAGCCTCATCATGCCATTAATAATTCACTTAATTATCCGTTGACATCAACGTGAATTATGACAGGTCTCCCACAAAGTTCACCTGGTGAGCAGAACCCAGCAGAGGAGCTAAGTACATGCATCGCTCAAGGGGAGATGGTTATGCATGGGCAATGCACCCTGGCACTGCCCTGGGACGTTACCAGGGGTGGCATTGTTATATGTGGGGGGTGTTCAGTGTTTCTTTTTTGTTTATGGACGGCCTTTAAAAATGGTGACCCAGTCATTAAAATACTATGTTGCTCTGAGTGAACCTGCCAGCATGACATTCTGGGATCCTGTCTCGGAGGGAATGTTCTCTTCGGATTGCTGGCCGAGGGAGTGAAGGGAAGATGTGTTTGGTGGTGGCATCACGCCTGGAGGAGGGTGGGATGAAATGTGAGAATGAGGGGGACTCACGCTTTGACAAAGAGTCACCGGACCCGAAACGTTAGCTCCTTTGGTGTGCAACAAAGATTTACCAGGTTGGTTCCTGGGATGGCGGGACTGGCGTATGTTGGCACATCAGCTACAGAGGCAATCCGCGTCCAGGAAAATTATTGGGCGACATATGAGGAGAGACTAATTCGGTTAGAATTATATTCATTGGAGTTCAGAAGAGTGAGGGGATCTCGTAGCAACTCCTAAAATTCTAACAGGATTAGACAGGGTAGATTCAGAAAGGAAGTTCCTGATGGTGGGGGAGTCCAGAACTAGGGATCATTGTTTGAGGATAAGGCGTAAACCTTTTAGGACTGAGGTGAGGAGAAATTTCTTCATCCAAAGAGTGGTGAATCTGTGGAATTTACTACCACAAAAAATAGTTGAGGCCAAAGCCTGTATAATTTCAAGAAGGAATTAGATTTAGCTTTTGGAGCTAAAGGGATTAAAGGATATGGCGGGAAGCCGGCATCAGGGTACCAGATTTGATGATCAGCCAAGATCTTAATGAATGGCGGAGCAGGCTTGAAGGGCCGAATGGCCTCCTGCTGCTTCTATTTTCAGTGACTGAGAAATGACTCAGTGCATTACAGTGAATACAGCCTTTGGTAAGCCTTTCTGTTTGTGACTACTTCTCACAATCTCTTCATAAATATTCTACTTTTAATAATGGTAATTGTCCATTTATGCAAGTTGATTAATAGTTTAATTTCAAAACATGAATTACATTCAGCGCTAGATGCAGTTGTTTTTTCAAAGCGAGGACTTGGTCTGCTCTGGCCTAATGTCATTGAAGTTAATTTCTCAAATTTGATAACAATGTAATCAAGTTGGATATATTTTTGCACAATGAAAACCTGCCTTAATTTTTCATGCCTTGTGGATTTTTTTTAACTGTACAAGAACATTGCAATTTAATTTATGAATTACATACTAATACTTTTTATTCAATTACTGAGTTAATTTCGTGCTTAAAAGGGATTCTTTTTAAAATGGGTGCTTTTCTGTATTTTATACATTACTAATTTTCTGACTTTAAAAAAATGTTTTATTATATTATTGTTTATTTGCTTTTATTTTTATTCTCTTCCCCTGAAGATGTTGCATTGTGCTGGGTCTGATTTATGGGGGAGACAACAGCCCTCCAATACAGCGCTCCAGAGGCTATTCACAAGTGGTCACTTGATTCCAGCCCACTGTCTTGTCACTGTTCAGTAAGAAGTCTTACAACACCAGGTTAAAGTCCAACAGGTTTGTTTCAAACACTAGCTTTCGGAGCACTGCTCCTTCCTCAGGTGAATGAAGAGGTATGTTCCAGAAACATATATATAGACAAATTCAAAGGTGCAAGACAATGCTTAGAATGCGAGCATTTGCAGTTAATTAAGTGTTTACATATCCAGAGATAGGGGTAACCCCAGGTTAAAGAGGTGTGAATTGTCTCAAGCCAGGACAGTTGGAAAGATTTTGCAAGCCCAGGCCAGATGGTGGGGGGTGAATGTAATGCGACATGAATCCCAGGTCCCGGTTCAGGCCGCACTCATGTGTGCGGAACTTGGCTATAAGTTTCTGCTCGGCGATTTTCCGTTGTCGCACGTCCTGAAGGCCGCCTTGGAAAACGCTTACCCGGAGATCAGAGGCTGAATGCCCTTGACTGCTGAAGTGTTCCCCGACTGGAAGGGAACATTCCTGCTGGCGATTGTCGCGCGATGTCCGTTCATTCGTTGTCGCAGCGTCTGCATGGTCTCGCCAATGTACCCGCTTCGGAACATCCTTTCCTGCAGCGTATGAGATTATTGGGCGAGATAGTCGAGGTGGACAGGGAGTCTTCGAGGGCCCCCACCGCGGATGGATTGCTGAAAAGGAAAACATAACAGGGACAGTTTGACAGGTTGACAACAGGAAGGGCAGTTGGGCAGCTACGGAGGGCGAGCGGGTTGCAGTATGAATGTGGAGAGAAGACAAGCCGCATGTTGGCACATCAGCTACAGAGGCACACCGTGTCCAGGGAAATTTTGAGGGTACGGAGAGGGATGGGCAAGGTGGTGTCGGAGCTAGGGAAGATAAATGAGGCTTTAGTGGATATTACGAGGACATGTATAGGGTGGACCCGGGGGGTGAAGAGAGGGATATGTGGCAGTTCTTAGACGGGCTGGCATTTAAGTGGCTGGATGAGGAGAGGAAGCAAGCACAAAAGGAACTGTTACGGTGGAGGGAGGTAATGGAGATTATAAGAGTGATGTGGTCGGGGAAAGCACCGGGGCCGGATGGTTACTTGGTGGAATTGACACCACACCTACTGGGAGCATTTAGCGCGGCACTAGAGAAGGGGGAGCTGCTGAAGACAATGACACGGACGACGATTACTCTTGTACCAAAGAAAAGAAACGACCGGTTAGAATGTGGGTCTACAGGCCCATATCACTGCTAAATACAGACGTAAAACTGCTGGCTACGTTAGTGGCGGGGAGGATGGAAGGATATGTCCCGGGGGTGGTTGCAGAGGATCAAACTTCGTAAAGGGCAGGTAACTCTCGAGTAATGTAAGGCGATTATTGAACGTGATCATTACCCCCGTCGAGAGTACGGGTACCAGAGGTAGTGTGTCTATGGACGCGGAGAAGACATTTGATCAGGTGGAGTGGTGGTACCTATTCAAGGTCCTGGGAAGATTTGAGTTTGGGCCAAAGTTTGTGACATGGGTGCGTCTGTTGTATGTGGCCTCAGTGGCGAGCGTACAGACCAATGAGATGAATTCACGGAGTTTCAGATTGCACAGGGGAACGAGGCAGGAGTGCCCGCTGTCACTGCTATTGTTTGCGCTAGCAATAGAACCCTGGGCGATGGCCCTTAGGGGTCAGTAGAGTGGCAGGGGATTAGGAAGGGGAGCACCGGGTGTCGCTGTACGCAGACGGCCTGGTACTATATGTGTCAGACCCGCAGAACAGTATGGGGAGCATTATTATCCCATTAGAGAGGTTTGGGGCCTACTCAAGTTATAAGTTGAATTTGGGGAAAAGTGAAGTGTTCCTGATGAATGAGTTGGATCGGAGAGTCAGTTTATGGGGGTTATCGGTGTTCAAAAGGCATCTCGACAAATACATGGATAGGATGGATATAGAGGGATACGACACTAGGAAGTGCTAAGGGTTTTGGCCAAGGGTAGTATCATGGCCGGTACAGGCTTGGAGGACAGAAGGGCCTGTTCCTGTGCTGTATTGTTCTTTGTTCTACTATTCACAGTAACCAGGGATAGGTTTAGGTGCTTGGAGATCCCAGGTGTCGGGAGAGTGGGCGACGCTACATAAGTCGCACTTAACAAAGTTGTTGGAGGACATAAGGGAGGACTTTAGGAGGTGGGATACTGTTGCTAACTTTTGGTTGGTTCAATTGGCTCTGTTTTATAACCTTTGTTCCAGAGTCGCCAGGTATTTTTCTGATACCGCCACGAGGTTCACGTTCAAGTAATGATCAATAACTTAATACACCAATTAGTAAGATTCAAATCAAAGAACATTTATTATACACAGTAAATCGCTACTCATGCATAAACTCTACTTTCTAAGCTATTTCTATCACTAAGAGGCCAATACTTGGCTTCGGACTGGCCCAACAGGTCAGGGGAACAAATGGCCTTTCGTTCGGCTTCTGAGTCTGCGGGATTCAAAAGCTGGTATGGACTGGTAGCTAGGAGCACCTATCTCGTAGCGAGCATTGACTTGAGACTTACGTTCTTTGGAGGCAGCTGGACAGGTCACTGTCAAGGGTTGGTTCGCTTTGCTGAGTAACCCTGTCAAGAAGGACGATTTGAACTTGGGGCTTTACTTTATAGTCCCCAGGGGCTTCCCGCCTTTCGGGGTGGACCCCGTATCTGGTTTCAAGTGATTGGACTTCGTTCCAATCGCTTGGTTTGATTTCTCCAATACTGGAGCTGTTCCCTGATCGTTGGGCGGTCTTTAAGTGTCCGTTAACCTCTTTTGTGTTGGCTCCTGCTGGCGTCGAGGAGTCTGGCTTGGCCTTGTTTACCTCAAATGTTTCAATTGTTCCCGGGGATCGCTCATTAGTATGTAAATGGCTGCTACATTATTATGCAGATGGTTGCTGGTATCGATGCTGTCTGGGCTTTTGCAGAGTCTAATACACAGTAAACTTGCACCTGCTAGTTTCTGCCTGTGTTGGCTGAATTTCTCTTCAGCCTTTGCTGTTCTCCATTTTAAGTCGGGAATTGGCCAACCCAGGTGGCTACACACCCTCCTTGTGATCCTAGCGCGAAGCGTGAAGGAACACATAACTGCATTGTTCTTCCTTCCCTGACCCAGCAAGCACTCTTCTATGGCCTCTACACTGACCATAACTATGCAAGAAAATTTTAACTGATGATTCTGAGTGGCGCTATGTCAAAACAGGGACATGCATTACAAAATAAGAAAAACGGTACCTCTAACTGTCCTTAATAAACTACACTCACTCAAACATTCAATCATACTAACTTCCTAAACAATACAAACAAAATCATAGCAGCATGATTCACATTTTTCCTGGCTTGGCAGTCAAGCTCAGGATTGTACAGTCGCTCATGAAACACATTTCTTTATTCACAAAAAGAACGCAAACAAATGTTCTTTATTATAGATCGCGGGGTCGGGGGTCTGGTCATAACCGAAAATAGGGGATCTGATCCTATATACCGGGGTGCGAGCGCGGTAGGCTCTCCTTCGCCATTTCCTCAGATGAATAGTCTGCATGATGCAGCAGAGTATCGCCAATACTAGTAGGGATTCTATCAAATAGGACAGGGAGTACCAGGTTATAAACCTGTCACACCAAGATGGTGTGATGTCGCTTGTGACTGGGCTCTGGGTGCTATGGGGAAGTGAATCATTAACGGCTGGGGGGGGGTTGGGGTCAGGGGGTTCGCGTTTGCGCGCAACCAAATGTTCATTAGGATGATGAGCGACACGGAGGATGTCCTCATGGTTCTTCTTCTTTCTCTTCTCTTCGTCTCTGTTCCTGGAGCTTCTGGAGTTCAGTGGGATCAAGCATAGTGCCTGTTACTATCTTGGTTTAATATCTCGTATGATAGCCTGTCTGTGCTTTAGTGCCAATTACTCCCTTTATAATTGGTCACCATGTGTGACTCCCTCATTTTTTTTTTAACCGAATATTCCGGACAAGACACACTTAACAAATACTGAAACAGTGCGAGCCGTCTCGCAGGCTGTGCGATTTACCATCCAAATGTTTGAGGATGTAAATAGCATAGGGTGGCAACCCAAAGGTTACCTGAAAATAAAACAAAAGTTTTTGAGCGAAAATTGCCGAAATGAGGTGCGTATGGGCCGCGACGGGTAAGATTTGGATGGAATCCCCAGGTAGGACGGCGACCAATGCCGTGTGTGCTCTACCCGAGCATAGCTGACCAGAGGGGCGTTCCCAGGCAGGGCGGGTCCCAATGCCGTTTGTCCACTGCCTGAGCAACCGACAAGAACGGGCAAGAAATGTAGTCAGCGTGGGGGGTTGCCGTATTGGTTCTTCCTTCGAACCAGAAGGGCAGTTACGAACGGGGGCCTGTGTTTCTGTCGACAGACGAGTTCCTCTGAACTGGCGTCTGGGACATTAACAAGTCTCTGTGGACAAACTAGTTCCTCTGAACTAGCGACCGGGACAAACTAGTTTCTCTGACTGCCAGTGGGCATCAGAAGGGTGGTGGCGTGGGGCCGTGGAAAAAAAGAAATTCCGGTCTTACATACAACATTTAACAATACAACTACAAACAACATTATACATGCTGCAGGTTCCATCAGAAAGGACACCGTTTTTTTCCCAAGCGGTTCCTTTTTAAAACATCATCTGGACACCTCAGTTATCGGTTCCGAACAGGGTCGCAAAGGGGTTCTCGTTTTGGGAGTCAGACTCAAAGTCATCATCTTCTCCCGGATGCCAAACTCTCGAGTGTATCAGGGCGGATAGGGCTGCATGGTGTGATTTGGGATCCCTCTCGTCATTCCGGACGAGTCTGTATGAGTTATCTCGGTGCCAAAAGGTGGTGTCTAGTTCTGTGGGGACGGAATCGGGGGTCATCATTGTAGGTCGGTGGTCGGTGGTGGGGTTTGTTTAGGAAAGATCATGAAGGGATCAATCGAATCGTGGTCAGATTCGCTGGGTGTGGGTCCAGTTGCATGGGGATAGTAGGGAGGCGTGCTGTGGCTATCGTCCAAGTCACAGTCGCTGTCGCTGCTGCTGCAGTCGGTGGGCATTCTGGGGTGGAGTGTAAAGTTCGGGGGTGGAGTCGGGGTTGAGTCCATGGCTGGGCTGGACGTGTTGGGGGAGGGTAGGGTTACGTTGGCTGTGGGCGGGGCGTGGTCTGCTGCGTTGAGCATGACGTGGTGTGTGTGGTTCGACTGTGTTCCATATGCCTTAAGCTGATTGATATGGAACCACGCAGTCTTTCCGTTGGGACACTTTATTTTGTAGATGGAAGGGCGGACTTTGTCCGCAATGGAGTACGGACCCGAATATTTAGGTGACAGGAATGTGCTGGGGTTGTATACGGAGAGCATGATTTGCTGTCCTACACGGAACTCAGTCGCATGCACTGTCTTATCGAAACAGGCCTTGCTCTGTTTCTTTCTTGTGCCCAATTTCACTGCGGCTGCTAGCTGAGCCGTTTTTACTTTTTCCACTAATTGTTTGACTGCGTTCTCGTGTGTGAGGGCCGTCACTTTGGGGCTGGTCACGTCCAATCCTAATAAAAATTCTGTGCCTTTCATGGGGCGACCGGTCATGAGGGTGTGTGGGGTGTAACCTGTAGATGTTGAAACCGTATTTTGCAAAACCATCAGTGCAAAAGGGAGGACTGAATCCCAAGTGGTGTTGTTTTGCTGGACCATTTTTCGGAGGGTAGCTTTTAGGGTCCGATTCATGCGCTCCACGATATCACTTGACTGGGGGTGGTATGCGATGTGGAATTTTTGGGTAATTCAAAATATCGTGAGGATGTTCTTCATGACACGTCCCGTAAAATGGGAACCTTGGTCGGATTCAATGCTGCGAGGGAGTCCCCATCTTGTAAAGATGTGGTGGGTTAAGATCTTGGCTGTGGTCTTTGCCGTGTTCGTTCTGGATGGGAATGCTTCCACCCATTTTGTAAACGTGTCTATCACCATGAGTACATATTTATAGCCATTCCTGCAAGGGGGCAATGGTCCAATATAATCAATCTGGAGGTTAGTCCAGCGGCCATTAACAGGTTGGGTGTGACTAAACTGAGCCTTTTTGGCGTATCTGTCCGGATTGTTCTGGGCATAAATAAGGCAATTCTCAACGTAGTGAGTTACATCGTCTTTTAAACTCGGCCACCAACAGAGCTGCCTGAGGTGGGCTGTAGTGGGATTGATTCCCTGATGTCCATGACTGTCATGGAACAAACAAATGAGCTGATTCCTGTCCTGTTCAGGAACCACATAAAGGGTGTCTTTTAACACCACACCGTCATGTGTGGTCAGAGCATTTTTAAACCTATCGTAAGGAGCCGTACATTTTCCTTTCAAAATCTCCCTGAGATTGCTGTCCTGCTTCTGGGCCTGCATTAAATCCCCGACATTAGTCTGTGAGACCTGAACTGCATTCACTGGTGCGCTTTCGGGGCGTGTCCAAAAATATGCATGCCTGGAACCTGCTTTTGCCAGTGCGTCGGCTTTTACATTTCCAGGGGGGGAGGAACGATGGTGACTACGAACTTTAACTATTCCAAAAGTCCTGTCCTGGGCTTTTTCTATAGTGTGACGGAGCAATGGGGCTGAGGGGAGGGGTTTTCCATCTGTGGAAACAAATCCTTTTGCTTTCCCCGGGGGTAGGAATTCCGTAAGGCTGTTGCAGACATAGAGGCTGTCCGAGTATATGTCTGCTGGGTTGGGGAAGGAATCTGGGTGTTCCACTATGTATGCGATGGCCGCATGTTCTGCCGTCTGTGTGCCTAAGTGTCCTGGAAATGTTATTGCAATTTCTTCTAGGGCGCGTCCCTGCACGTCCTCGACGTAAATGCCGCATTCTGTTATGCGCTTCCCTTCTAATATTGTGGAAGATCCATGCACATATACCCTAATGGGTTCGGACGTGTCTGTGTGCTTGGGGCTCTGGGTTGAACTACCTATCTTTCTGGGGGGTGTTTTAGCAATAAAGGGGCCTGTGTTGTGGTGTGGAGAGATAATTTCACATTCATGGGGGGATCCGGGGTACTGTAGGTTATCGACTATAAAAGTATGGGTCTTGGTCCTTTTAACAGTGGTGTCCCGTCCCTGCAAAAGAAGGGTCCATCTGGCTGCTCTATTCTGACTAACTGTACCGTCCTTGAATCGTCCGTCCAGTAAGAGTTGCGTGGGGGTGTGTTCTGTGAGGATTGTGATGGGGTTTAGTCCGGTTACGTAAGAAAAATACAGTACTGCCAAAAAAACTGCGAGCAGATGCCTTTCACAGGCTGAAAATCCCTGCTCCACAGCATCTAAGACTCTGGAGGTGTAAGCCATGGGCCTTAACTGTTCGTGTCGTTCCTGGAGGAGCACGGCCGAAAGGGTGCGGTCTGTGCTTGCTACCTCTATCGCATAGGGGGAAAGCGGGTCTGAAACTTGTAGTGCGGGAGCAGCAATGAGTGCTCTTTTCAACGAGTCCACAGCATCCGTATGCTGCGGAAGCCATTCCCAGGCGGCTCTTTTCTTTAGGAGGTCTGAGAGGGGTGCTGCCTTGCTGGCGAAACCGTCAATGCGGTTTCGGCAGTAGCCAACAAGTCCTAAAAACGACCGGAGGGCTGAAACGTTCTGGGGAAGGGGCAATTTGGAAATCGAGTCAATCCTTTTATGCTCGATCTCGCGTTTTCCGTGCGTGATAATTGTACCCAAATATATCACTTTGTTTTCCAAAATCTGGGCCTTTTTGGGGTTGACTTTACATCCAATTGAATGAAGGAGTTCCAGTAGTTCGGACAGAAGCTCGATGTGCTCTTCCTTGGTGTCTGTCTGCAGTAGTAGGTCGTCTACGTACTGGACCAGACATTCGGGTTGAGAGAATTTGGCTAAACCATTTGCCAGCTGTCGGTGGAAAATGGAGGGGGAGTTGTGGAATCCTTGTGGAAGGCATGTCCACGTGTACTGCTGATTTTTAAAGGTGAAGGCAAATTTGTACTGGCGCGCTTTTGCCAATGGAATGGACCAGAATCCATTACTGATATCCAAAACCGTAAAGAATTGTGAGTTGAGTCCCTGTTTGAGTATGGTCTCGGGACTTGTGGCTACTGTGGGGGCTGCTGCGGGGGTGACTTTGTTGAGTTCCCGGTAATCGATGGTCAGTCGCCATGATCCATCGGGCTTTCTCACTGGCCAAATCGGGGCATTATTAGTGGAGGCTATTGATCTGAGTACACCCTGCTCTAATAAGCTGTCAATAACTTTTGCGATTTCTCCCTCTGCCTCTTGGGGAAATCCATATTGCTTTTGGGGTCTAGGGTCAGGTCCCGTGATTTGTACTGAACCAGTCATCCGTCCACAATCGTGTTTGTGGGTCGCGAATGCTGTCCTGTTCTTTTGTAAAACTGCCCTAACCTGCTTGTCTGTGCTGATCGTGGTCGGGTCGAACCAAAATTCGCCTACTGCGCTAATTTTGTTTCCATATTCTCCTATGGTGAGCGTTGCAGGGGCTCTGGCGAATTTTGCCATTCTCCAGACACATTGGTTGACTGGATCAAAGGATAGGTTGTGGGAATTCATAAAATCTATGCCCAAAATGTGTTCTGCTGTGTGGGGCAGATCGACTAAACCTATGGGGTGCTTGGTGGTGATGTTGCCGATTTGAATGGGTACTGGGGCTGTGATGTGTACCTGCTGTGAGTGGCCTGTAAAGCCGCTGAGGGTGATGGTGGCTGTAGTGGGCCACGTGTCCTTTTGAAACATGGTGGAGGAATTTATTGTGGTGCGGGACCCTCCTGTGTCTCAGAGAAACTCGATGGGCTGTCCCCGTATCTTGGCTGCAACTACTGGTCAGCCGGACCTATCCCAAAGGGTGTCGCAGACCCAACTGGGGGAGCCCGAACACCGTCAGTCTGTTCCGTTCAGGTCCTTCTGATCTGAACGGGTGCTCACACTATGAATGGGCTCTGTCTTATTCTTATTCAGAGTGCCTGCCTGCTGGGCTCTCTGTGGCTTTCATGGGGCATTGCACTCTCTTGCAAAGTGTCCCAACTGTCCACAGTTGTAACACTCCTGTGACTTTTGTGGGGGGCTGTTCTTGCCTTCATTTACCCATGCGGGGTTCTGGTGTGCCTTAACTGTGTGTATGTCTGCTTCTGCCTGCTGTTCTTCAGGATTTTTGTTGGTGGGTTTGTTTTGAACAGATTGCTCCCAGGTGCGGGACAATCTTTTTACAACCCATTTCTCATTCTGAGCCTCCTCTGAGGGATCAGAATTCGTACAAGCTTTTTGCCCTGTTTCTGTGGCATGGGAGATAAGGGTGCGGGTCCATTTGGCCATGTTGTCTGGGGACAAATGGGCGCGTTCTAAGTCTCTGAAAACTGCTGCGAAATGGATCCACAGGCGTCCAGCAAACGCTGTGGGGTGCTCGGTTTTCTTTTGTTTGCACTTATTGAGGTCATCTACGGGGTCACCCCGGTTATACCCGATCGCGTCTCGGATCGCGGTATGCATTTCGGCAAGGGTGTCTCCTCCTACATTCTGTGAGTCGGGAAGGGCTGCTACGACCGAAGGGTCTAAACTCAAAACTGTGAGCTTTACTTGCTCTCGCTCATCCAGGCCGTACATGGTAGCCTGCTGCTTTACTCTGGCAAAGAAGTGATGGGGGTCTGAGGTGGGGAGGAATGGTTTGATTTTATCGCATGCATCCCGTAATTGGCTCACTGTTAAGGGGGTGGTGTACAGAAATTCCGTGTCATCCGATGTGACTGTGCGGTGGATGGTGACTGGGTTCATCGGAGCCTGAACTATCTGTGATGTGAGGGGTTGGGACGCTTTTCTCTTCTGGGGCTTTCCCTGCGCACATGTCCCCTGAACATATCTCTGCGCTGTCTCACTCAATTCTTCCCAATCAGGGCCGTCTTCCTCATCTAGCTGTGATCCAAAGGTTTCCTGGAATCCTTTTTGAACTGAAAGCAGAGATTGCAGTTCTGCAATCTGCTTCCGGCACTTTGCGTGGTCTAATGAGCTTTGTCTTTGCTCCATGGTGGCAGCATGGAGTACTCTTAATGCTGCCTTCAGGTCACTACACTGCTTCTGCAATGCCTCTACCTGCTTCTCGGTTATCTCTCGTACCAGGACTGCACGTTGCGTGTTCTGATAGGCCTTTTCGTACTGGGATTGGAAGCTGCTTAAGTGCGCCAGACAAGACTGGTGTACCCTCTTGGCATCATCCACCTCTCTGTCTTTTGCTGTCAATTTCCTCCTTAACTCTACTTTCTCTTTCTCTACCTCACTGACGCCGACCTTGCTCATTCGATGTATGCCTTCTATCTCTTTTCGGAGCGTCCTAACGACTTCCTCTATGCCTCGCAAATTGTGCCAAACAGGACACGATTGCCATCAGCTTGCGAGCTTTTCCTAAGCTCTTCTTGTGAATCTCGCACAGGTTCTCCCACCAAGTATGTCCTATACTCCCGGGACCTGTTTCCTCATTTTCACAGAATTCGCTCCAAAGTGGCCATCCTTTCCCTTTGAGGTACTTTCTGATTTCCTCTTCCCAAACGGGACACTGTCCTACTCTACTGCTGGTCGCTGCGACCACAAATTCTTCGGGGTTCATGAGGTGTTGCATTGCCTGCATTGCCATCTTTCCTGTCTGAATACTTTTCTTAAAATTTGGAACGAGGGGTATTAAGGCGGTGCTGTAATTACGGGTACGGATTTCGCTATTTTCCGGAATACAAACTCCCGACAGTTTTGTCGCAACAAAAAATCTATCAGTTTACCTTATCGCCCTGTTAGTTACGCATGCATTTACACACTTCCGAATTCTGAGGATTGATCAGAACTGCTTGAACACTTGTGGTTTTTCTGTTCCCAATTGGATTTCTAATTCAAATCTTTGGGTTCTCCCGGAGTGGTTAAGCCACTTCTAGATCGGGTCCCGCCAGTAATATGTTGCTAACTTTTTGTTGGTTCAATTGCCTCTGTTTTATAACCTTTGCTCTAGAGTCGCCAGGTATCTTTCTGATACCGCCATGAGGTTCAAGTTCAAGTAATAATCAATAACTCAACACACCAATTAGTAAGATTCAAATCAAAGCACATTTATTATACACAGTAAATCGCTACTCATGCATAAACTCTACTTTCTAAACTATTTCTATCACTAACAGGCCAATACTTAGCTTCGGATTGGCCCAACGGGTCAGGGGAACAAATGGCCTTTCGTTCGGGTTCTGAGTCTGCGGGATTCAAAAGCTGGTATGGACTAGTAGCTAGGAGCGCCTATCTCGTAGCGAGCGTTGACTTGAGACTTACGTTCTTTGGAGGCAGCTGGACAGGTCACTGTCAAGGGTTGGTTCGCGTTGCTGAGTGACCCTGTCAAGAAGGACGATTTGAACTTGGGGGCTATACTTTATAGTCCCCAGGGGCTTCCCGCCTTACGAGGCGGACCCCATACCTGGTTTCAAGTGATTGGACTTCGTTCCAATCGCTTGGTTTGATTTCTCCTATACTTGAGCTGTTCCCTGATCATTGGGCGGTCTTTAAGTGTCCGTTAACCTCTTTTGTGTTGGCTCCTGCTGGCGCCGAGGAGTCTGGCTTGGCCTTGTTTACCTCAAATGTTTCAATTGTTCCCGGGGATCGCTCATTAGTATGTAAATGGCTGCTACATTATTATGCAGATGGCTGCTGGTATCAATGCTGTCTGGGCTTTTGCAGAGTCTAATACACAGTAAATTTGCACCTGCTAGTTTCTGCCTGTGTTGGCTGAATTTCCCTTCAGCCTTTGCTGTTCTCCATTTTACGTCAGGAATTGGCCAACCCAGGTGGCTACAATACTCTGCACCTGAAGCTAGCAGAGAGGGTTCAAGTGGTGAAAATAAATGTCCTGCCAAGGTTCTTGTTTATTTGCAGACATTTCTGATTTTAATTCCAAAGGACCTTTTTCAGAAGTTGGATACAGTCATTTCGGAGTTTGTATGGACGGGGAAGGTGCCAAGGGTGAAGAGGGCCCTGCTGCGGAGGCAGAAAGAGGGTTCGGCGCTACCAAACATTACTATTGGGCGGCAAATGTGGAGAAGCTGAGGCGGTGGTGGGAAGGAGAGGGGCAAGAATGGATTATGATGGAAAAAGAGTCCTGTGGGGGGGTCCAGTCTGAGGTCCATGGAATTGGCGGCACTACTGCTGGCACCAAGGTGGTACATGGTGACACAAGGTGATACATGATACATGGAGAGCCCAGTTGTACAGTCCACAATAAAGGCCTGGTGAGGGCGAGGGATTTGTATATGGAAGAGAGGTTTGCAAGCATAGGGGAGATGAGGGAGAAAGAAGGTAGAGCTCCCAAGGGGAAGTGAATTTAGGTATTTGCAAATGAGGGACTTTGCACGGAACGTGTGGAAAGGGTTTCCCAGGCTGCCGAAGTATGCCCTATTGGAAGGTTGGTGCTTCTGGATGTGGAAGGGGAGGGTAGGATCGAGGACATATATGGGTGGCTGGGAGAGCAGTGAGGTGTGCAGGTGGTGAGGGTCAAGGAGAAATGGGAGTAGGATTCAGGGGGGGGGTGATATGTTGGGGAGTGTGGAGTCAGACACTGTGTAGGGTGAATTCAACCTCATAGTGTACGAGGTGAGGCACGGGGTGCATAAAACACAGGCGAGGATGAGTGGGTTCTTCCAGGGAGTGGCAGATAAGTGCCAGAAGTGTAGGCAAGGACCAGCAAACCACACGCATATGATCTGGGGCTGTGAGAAGTTAGAGAGAAACGTGGCGCGAGTGTTCGGGACACTAGCAAAGGTTGTGGTGGTGGAGGTCGGGCTGGATCCTCTGGTGGCGATTTTCGGGGTATCGGAGAAGCTGGAGCTGATGGAGGGGAGGAAGGCCGATGTCGTGGCCTTCGCCTCTCTGATTGCCCGGCGAAGAATTTTACTGGAATGGCAGTCGGCACTGCCTCCGTGGGTGGCGGCCTGGCTAGGGGATCAGTACAACTTCCTCAATTGGAGAAAATCAAGTATGAACTGAAGGGTTCAGCAGAGGGCTTTGAGGCATGGTGGGGAGTGTTCGTGGCCACGTTTGAGGAGTTGTTCATTGCAGGTGGTGGGGGGGGTACGGGTGAAAAAGAGGAAAAATCTGTACAGACAAGATGGTAGAACAATGGTTAGCACTGTTGCTTCACAGCTCCAGGGTCCAAGGTTCGATTTCCGGCTTGGGTCACTGTCTGTGTGGAGTGTGCACGTTCTCCCCGTGTCTGCGTGGGTTTCCTCTGGGTGCACCGGTTTACAAAGATGTGCAGGTTTGATGGATTGGCCATGTTAATATTGCTCTTCATGTCTAAAAGGTTTAGGTGGGGTTACTGGGTTATGGGGACAGGGTGGAGGCGTGGGCTTAACTAGGGTGCTCTTTCCAAGGGTCGGTGCAGACTCGGTGGGCCAAATGCCCTCTTCTGCACTGTAAATTCACGGACTCTATGACTGTAAAACTGTGAGTTGGGGAGTGTGTTTCCCAGATTATTTATGTTTTGTAACTGTTTGCATAAGTTTGGAATAAAATACATTTAAAAAGAAATTCAACATCATCATTTCAAAGATGACACCTTTCACTGAAGAATCAGCTTAGATTATGTACTCAAGTATGCTTGAATTCACAACCTTCTGAATTGACGTTGAGTGTTACAAACTGATCAAACTGAAGATTAGATTTCCTCAAAACTTCCCATCCTTCCTGTATGAAACTGTTGATTCCATCAATGCAGAGACCATGCAAACCTATCTGTCACCACTCCATGGCGCTGTGCTGTAACACTTGTATTTGATATTTTTTGGTTCCCTAATAACAATACTAATTGAGGCGCAAAGCTCCTTTAAACGTTCAAAATTAATCTAATTTGCTGACGTTGATGATTCATGACATTCTTATCACTTGCCCCACAAAGAATTATTCTCATAGCGCATTTAAATTCTATCACAATAAGAACATAAGGAAACCCAATTCAGGCTCAAGATCTGGTCATCAGAAAAAATTGTACTGAATAGTGGTTAATAAAACAGTATGCAGCAGAGGAATTTGCTATTCATTTGATCCATTCGATGTCTACTTCGTGGCAACATTCTTAACTTCGAAGTGTAAAAAGTTGTGGGTTCAAGTTCCACTCCAGAACTTGAGCACAATATCTAAGGTCTCACTTCACTGCACAATGGGGAAAAACAGTTTGGATCAGTATTCTGATTTCCTGGTTGTTACTGGTGTTCCATTGTAAGGTATGCAAGACCAGCTCGGACCAATATTCTTATTATTTTCCTATATTTTTCCTTCTGGGTGCTTTATTGCAGGAATGTTTTTGAACGTTGTCATCTTTTAGATATTAAAATAAGTCCATGTCCGCCGGTGTTCAATTCTGGTCGCCACACTACCAGAAGGATGTGGAGGCTTTAGAGAGGGTGCAGAAGAGATTTATCAGGATGTTGCCTGGTATGGAGGGCATCAGCTATGAGGAGCGGTTGAATAAAATCGGTTTGTTCTCACTGGAACAACGGAGGTTGAGGGGCAACCTGATAGGGGTCTACAAAATTATGAGGGGCATAGACAGAGTGGATAGTCAGAGGCTTTTTCCCAGAGTAGAGGGATCAATTATTAGGGGGCATAGGTTTAAGGTGTGAGGGGCAAGGTTTAGAGGAGATGTGCGAGGCAAGTTTTTTACACAGAGGGTAGTGGGTGCCTGGAACTCGCTGACGGAGGAGGTGATGGAAGCAGGTACGATAGTGACATTTAAGGGGCATCTTGACAAATACATGAATAGGATGGGAATAGAGGGAAACGGACCCCGGAAGTGTAGTAGGTTTTAGTTTAGACGGGCAGCATGGTCGACGCAGGCTTGGAGGGCCGAAAGGCCTGTTGCTGTGCTGTACTTTTCTATGTTCTTTGTTCTTTGTTCAGGTGAACAGAGGGATCTCTCAGTACTCTTCTGAAGAAATTAAAGCAAGGACTTCTGATAATCTTGATCAACAACATCTCTCAAGCAGCATCAGCAAAGCAAATTAATTGGTCATCCATCACATTGCTGTTTGTGGGGTCTTGCTGTGTACAATTGACTGCTATTTTTGTCTGTACAACAAAAACAGCCAGAGTAACTAGCATTTACAAAGTGCCTTTCAGATGTAAAGGCACTGCATAGGAAATTTATCACCTAAAATCTGATACCAAAACACACACGGAGATATTGGGCGAGATTTTACGGCCTCATCCCGTCCCGACTTGGTGTGCACAACGAGGCCATTGAATCTCGTGAAAGACGTCTCGTGACGTTCAACAAATCCTCGCGATACGTCACGATCTGGACCTGAGAGTGATCTAGTACTGGTCGACACAAATGTGAACCAGTCGTAACGCCACCTTAGGCGGTCTTCCAGGCCATTGGAGGCCCCCAGATGGTCGGGAAAGGGCAGGGTGGCACCAGGGCACTCCCTCTGGCACCTTGGCACTGCCAGCCTGGCACCTAGGCACTGTCACCCTGGGCTGGCCAGGCTAGCAGAGGGACTGCTCTGGTGCCAGGCTGGCAGTTTCAAGGTGCCCATGCTCGGGGTCGGGTCCTGGGGTGCCTTACCCAGAAGAGGAGGGGTGAGCTCGTCAGTGCAGTAAATGACAAAAGTGTGGCCTCGATGGGGAGCTCTTTACCGAGGCCAAAAAAAAGGCAAAGTGCTGTTGAATAGCAGAGTCTTTTGAGAAACATCTCTCGAAACGCGCCCAAAATCGGACACAGAATTATTTTTGTTGAATCACGCCCATGAAAACAGATTGACTGTAAGTCGAGTTATGGGGAATGTCTTATTAGAGAAAAGAGAGGTGAAGTGAGTTAGGGAGGGAATTGCAGTCTGGAGGCTATCAGCAGCTGAAGGCATATCTGCTAATAATGGTGTTTTAAAATTGAGGATGTGCAAGAGACCAGAATGTGAGGCACTCAGGGTGTTGTGTGGTCTGGAAATTATTACAGAGACACAAAGAGGTGACACCATGGACGGATTTGAAAACAAGGATGGGAAGTTTAATAGCAAAGCATTGTTCAACTTGGGCGAATTAGACAATGCGTGAGTTAGGACAAAGGGAGCAATGCTTTGAATGAACTTAACTCTATGGTAGGTGGAAGATGGGAGTCCAGCCATGAATGCATTGGAATAGTCAAGTCTAGATGTACAAAGGCTTGGATGAGGGTTTCAGCAGCAGATGAGGCAGGGTGGTGACAACAACTTAAAAGGAAGCATTAACAAAGCCACAGCTTACAAAGCAACAGCAGCATTAAGCTACATTGTAGTATCAATGCTTAAAAGTGCTGTACAAATTAAGAAGGCACTGGTTGTTAAACAGTGAAGCATAGAAAATATGTATAAAATGTACTTTTGGTAGCAGAATGATAAGGTTATCTATTTTTGACCAAAGTACACTTTTATGAAAGGTTAATAAATGCAAGAGCAGATGATACAGCTGTTAATAGAAAGCCATCCATGCTAAACTGTAGAAAATGTCTTCAGATATGAGTAAGAAGTGTTTCTTTGATATGTTTCGTACTGTTACTTTTGCCTCCTTTATGCGAACTGCAAGTAGTCAGCATATAAAAAGGAGGCAGTTTAGTTTTGTAGACTTCAGTACTACCAAAATCTCACTGACATTCTGTCAGGGCTGTTCATCTATTGTTTGTGACTTTGATTAAAGAAACAAAAAGCAATTACTCTTGTACGAGTAATCTTTGCCTATCACTCATACAGATGACCCCCCCTCCCAGATAATGACAGTGGTTGCTTTGGTGACTTTAAGGGTTTAAGGAGATTGATTCTCAGGTTTCATTGTTCTGTTTGAAGGAGACTGAAAATTTTGACACAAATGTGACAGATCAGTTGAGCATTTAAAAAAAAAGAAACAACATTTACACTTTGGCCCCACATTGTGCCTCTGGCGAGCTGCCAGTACAGGCTGTTTGACATGTTGGCAGAATGCCAGAGTGATAAAACTATATCATACCCTTAACCCAAGTGTTTTATCTCAAAGACAATGTCATAAACACAATAAAACAATTAGCTTGTGCTACTGAATCTGTCTGACAGTAAAAACGTGCAGCTTTTGCCCTTGAACCATTAACTCATTCAACCGCCTGCTGTGTCTGTTCAGATTTGTGTGTTCGTTATGGCTGTGCCATACCCTGGCTGCTATAAGTATGTGTTTCAAGTTCACTTTTGTTTTGAATTAGCTGTAGTGAAAAAGGAATTGATAAAAATCTTTATTGAATTACATTGGTTGCGAGTGCATTCTATACCCAAGAAAATGACACTGATGTACACTCCAATTTTATTATGAGGCTACTTATATCTCCACTGCTCCCAAAAGTGGATGACAGAACACATTATTTTTTTCGAAGTCACTTGAAGAATTAAATGCTCTTTTATCCCAAGATATAATGCTTACTAAAAATGATCTATCAATCATTTATCACTAAATGTCAAGGAACCCAATATTATGTTATACTTCCTGGTAAAAAAAACTCCTTTAGGGTAACATAATGCCTGCTGTAATGGAACTCAGTTGGAACTGAACCCAATAATATATGTTGGAGGAATTCACCTGTGAGATGATACCTTGATCCATACCCAAAGGAATAAAATTAAGAAGTTATACAAAAAGCTACCTTTTTGCAGAAATGCGAGGAGTAGATAGACGACTTTGTTCCATTTCTACAACTCTTGTTCCATTGATTTTTTTTTAAACAAAATTCCAATTAAGGGGCAATTTAGCGTGGCCAATCCACCTACCCTGCATATGTTTGGGTTGTGGGGGTGAGACCCACACAGACACGAGGAGAATGTGCAAACTCCAAATGGACAGTGACCCAGGCCTGGAATCAAACCCGGGTCCACGGCGCTGTGAGGCAGTAGTGCTAACCACTGCGCCACCGTGCCGCACTCCCTTGTTCCATTGATAAAAAGATTTAGCACTGATGGAAATATCAAATAATCTGTTGCATGGTTCAGCTGAAGTTTGGAGAATTCAGGGGTGAAATTCTCCCCCAACGGCGGGATGTCCGCCGACTGGCGCCAAAGACTGCGCCAATCAGACGGGCATCGCGCCGGCCCAAAGGTGCGGAATGCTCCGCATCTTTGGCGGCCTAGCCCCAACATTGAGGGGCTAGGCCGACGCCGGAGGGATTTCCGCCCCGCCAGCTGGCGGAAATGGCGTTTGTTGCCCCGCCAGCTGGCGCGGAAATGCGGCGCATGCGCGGGAGTGTCAGCGGCCGCTGTCAGTTTCCCGGCGCATGCGCGGGAGCGTCAGCGGCCGCTGTCAGTTTCCTGCGCATGCGCAGTGGGGAGAGTCTCTTCCGCCTCCGCCATGGTGGAGGCCGTAGTGGAGGCGGAAGGGAAAGAGTGCCCCCACGGCACAGGCCCGCCCGCGGATCGGTGGGCCCCGATCGCGGGCCAGGCCACCGTGGGGGCACCCCCCGGGGTCAGATCGCCCCGCGCCCCCCCCCAGGACCCCGGAGCACGCCCACGCCGCCTGGTCCCGCCGGTAAATACCAGGTTTGATTTACGCCGGCGGGACAGGCAATTTCTGGGCGGGACTTCGGCCCATCCGGGCCGGAGAATCCAGCGGGGGGTCCCGCCAACCGGCGCGGCCCGATTCCCGCCCCCGCCCAATCTCTGGTACCGGAGACTTCGGCGGGGGCGGGGGCGGGATTCACGGCGGCCAACGGCCATTCTCCGACCCGGCGGGGGGTCGGAGAATGACGCCCCAGATTTCAGAGAGAAGATTTTATACCTTTTTCATATTTAAATATGTTTCTACATTGTATGCACTGACAGAATTTGTATTTGGAATCATTTACATTCCAGGTTATATTTCTGATTGTCTAATTTATATGATCTGATGTATATTCTATATGTTTCTATCACTTCTATTTTTAATTATTAAAGCATAAGACAATTGTTTATGTTTATGATCTTTTTATGTATCCGATAATTCCTTTCTAATTTTTATTCCAAAACATTGCCACAGTAAAACACCAGTAAAACATTAAATTCTGTTAAACCTGTATTTTGCTCATTATCTGAATGTACATACTTCCTGTCTTTCACAGTGTTTCCCTTTCATTTATGATTCATGCTCTTCTCCAGCATTTTATGTTACCATGCCTACAATGAAAGCACAAGAGGACAAAAAGAAATGGATTTTTCCCTAGGAAGGGTGACATTTACAGGCACAATCACACTCCTGTTGCTTTCAGAGAGAAAGAAAAGTACCAATTCTGCTCTCCGTCATCTAATCCCCTAACAATTAAGAACTCCCAATCAAAAAAAGAATTAATCAACTAAATTAAACACAAACCATACTAAACTAACAGCTTTTTTTAGAAAAACGGTGATGTCAAGATCTGAGGCGGTTGCAAAATAAGTTCCAGGTCTGTTCTCCTTCTCTGCGATCTCTGTCCTCAATCAGAAAATTACACTCTTCAATAATCTGTCTTTGTTGAATTGTTAGTTTGAGCTGTGACTGGCAAATATGACCTGCTCTGAATTGGGGCAATTTGGATTTTTTTCAGAGAAGACCGAAGTTGTGAGGGTTTCTCCCACAACGCGGTGGATAAATGCTGTGCCTAATATGATACTGAGGCAATTTAAAAAGGATGGATCCAGCTTTCACCCACCCTACGCTGAGTTGCTTAATACCAGTCTTGACAACTGGTGAGGAGCTTCAAACACACCTTCACATGTTAGCACCTGAGAAACAATACAAAAATGGGTGGCATGCTGGACATGCATACTACAAGAAACTGCTCGAAATTCGGCTGCATTAGAATCAATCCTGTAGATGCAATTTGGACACTCTAAAGCAGCAATCAGGGCCCATCAACCCAACTTTTCTTACCAAAAATCTGCGTTATTTGTAAAAATTACTAAAAGTACATTACATGATCTTTCATAGTTGACGTTTCGTAAGGCACAATATGAATCCGTTTCTTCCAAAATTATGGGCGAGATCTACTGGCAGCGTTGCGCCCGCAAAGCAGGGCAACGCGCCCAGTAAATACCAGAGATCCCTCTTCTGAGATCACTCGGCTTGCCACGCCTCGCGAGATCGAGACGTCGCAATGTGAATCCCTACCCACTGTGAGTGGGGTCATTTTCTGGCAAATCTGCTGTTGCTAACTTTCTCCTTGGTTCAATTGCTCTGTTTTATTTCCTTTGCTCTCGAGTCGCCAGGTAACCTTATGATACCGCCACGAGGTTCAAGTCCGAGTAATGATCAATAACCCAGTACACCGATTAGTAAGATTCAAAGCACATTTATTATACACCGTAATTGCTACTCATGCACAAATTCTATGTCTAAGCTACTTCTATAACTAACAGGCCTATACTTAACTTCGGACTGGCCCATCAGGTCAGGGGAACAAATGGCCTTTCGCCCGGGTTCTGAGTCTGCGGGATTCGAAGTTGGTACGGATTGGTAGCTAGGAGTGCCTATCTTGTAGCGAGCGTTGAATTAAGACTTACTTCGTTCGGCGGTCACTGCACCGGTCACGGTCAATGTTGGTTCATGTTGCTGGGTGACCCGGGCAGGACGAAGAGGTGAAGAGAGACCGATTTGAACTTGGGGCTTAACTCTTATAGTCCCCAGGGGCTTCCCGCCTTTCGGGGCGGACCCTGTACCTGGTCCCAAGTGATTGGACTTTGTCCCAATCACTTGGTTCGATTTTCTCCAATACTGGAGCGGTTCCCTGATCGATGGGCGGTATTGAGGTGCTCGTTCACCTCCTTTGTGTTGGCTCCTGCTGGCACCGAGGAGTCTGGCTTTGCTTTGTGTGTCCAAAATGTTACTTATTGTTCCTGGGGATTGCTCATCAGTATGCAGATGGCTGCTAGTTTGTTATGCTGATGGTCGCTGGTATCGATGTTGTCTGGCCTTTGCAGAGGTAAATACACAGCAAACCTGCAGCTGCTGGTTTCTGTCTATGGTGGCTGACTTTCCCATCAGCCTTTGCCGTTCGCCATTTTAAATCGGGAGTTGGCCAATTTAGGAGGCTACACTGCATTTTAGAGTGAAACAGCTAGTCTTGCTCCAGTATGCATTCCCGAGATCTAACCATGGTGTGGGATTTAACCCCCTTGTCTTGGCGGCCTTGGGCGAGCACTGTTCAGTTCTGGTCTCCACAAACAGGGACCAGATGGAACGGCACTTGGTGAGGTGGCCCAGGGGATCAGAGGCACCCAGGTGGCATCCTGGCACTCCTGGTGTCACCTGGGCACCCTGGCACTGGCACCCTGGCATTGCCACCTGGGTGCCAGCCTGGCATGATCAAGGTCCCAGGGTGGCACTGCCAGCTGGCCAGGGTGACAGTCTGGCACTGCCAGGGTGCCAAGCTGGCATTTTTCACACAACAGGGATTGGGTCTGGGGTGCCGTATGGGGGGCTGCGGTTGGGGGGGTGGGGCGGTGGAGGACCCCTTACAGGTGAGTTGGGGCTTGGAGGGGTGCGGGGGTACCATCGGAGGTCGAGAGGAGCTCCTCAATGCAGAAAATGGTACTAAGTGCAGCCTCGACTGCATATTCCCCACTGAAGCCCCCGATCAACCTGAATGGCTGTTCGATAGTATGATATTTCTCGAGGCTCAGAGCACCATGAAACCCCCGGTTAATCCCCGCGTTATGGGTCTCTGTTCCCATTTGGGTAGATTTCGTCCTATACATTACTCACATTTGCAATTACAGTCAATATTTACAAGATTCATTCCTGGTCAAACATCCAGCCCGAAGGTTTCACCCAGTTTCCACCCCCTAGGTGTACTATGGCTAAAAGGGCTTAGACAGCAGTCATTTTCCATTCCACCTTTGCAGTGGCTGCCCATTTACTGTGTCCTGCAGCACACAACCCTGCAGCTGAAAATGTGCCAGTCTGCAACACTTTATCCCACTATTTTGTTGCAAAAATATACATTATTAATAAAATATGTAAAATAACATTACAAAACATTATAAAGTGGTCATATCAGAAAGTGCAATATTATTCATATTTTCTACAGAGATCATATTGCACTCTGAGGTGCTTCAATGCAGTTGTGATACATGTAATATTTACTGTATATATTCAATGTGATTCATACAGCTTGAGTGAAGAGAACATTGTCCACTTCCTGCTGGAATGCAGCTTTTCAAAGAAGGTCTGGAGAGAGATGCTGGGCGCAATTCAACCGGAAAAAATCTAGGCCTGGGTCTCTGTACTCTGGGTCTGTACTCGTTGGAGTTTAGAAGGATGAGGGGGCATCTTATTGAAACTTACAGGATACTGCGAGGCCTGGACAGAGTGGACCTGGAGAGGATGTTTCCACTTGTAGGAAAAACTAGAACCCGAGGGCACAATCTCAGACTAAAGGGACGATCCATTAAAACAGAGATGAGGAGGAATTTCTTCAGCCAGAGGGTGGTGAATCTGTGGAACTCTTTCTGCAGAAGGCTGTGGAGGCCAAATCACTGAGTGTTTTTAAGACAGAGATAGATAGGTTCTTGATTAATAAGGGGATCAAGGTTTATGGGGAGAAGGCAGGAGAATGGGGATGAGAAAAATATCAGGCACGATTGAATGGCGGAGCAGACTCGATGGGCTGAGTGGCCTAATTCTCCTTCTATGTCTTATGGTCTTATGGCACCAGGAGAATCCCGTGGCATGTATTTCAGTGTGCAGATCTGGATTATAGCCAGCGAGGGCGAGATCCAGATTTGACGTCTTGCGAGATTCAACTGCCTTGGTCCCATGCTGAATCGCACTAGTGGTGTTTTCTATCGAGGTTCATCCTAAGCAGCTCTGTAAAACAGGACTTTGTGCTCTATGGACTTATCCCAGGAATGCACACCGAGACAAATGTCAACTCCTGCTGGAAGATGATAATCTCCATGAAAGCCGTTCTTTGGTCTGCCCGTAACCTGTTTGTGATCCAGTGCAAATAGATGTCCATGACTGAGTGGCACAGTCCAAGGTCCAGGACAATGTGCTGAGGGATGCACTTTAGTGCCACAGGAACGCAATGGGGAATGGTCGATGCCAACGATCTTTCAGCCATAGTTCACCCGAGGGGCTGTAAATTCTATAGAATCCCTCGGGTATCACTTTAACCCACGTCCAGGTCGAGGGTGACAAGGAATATGGAAGGGCAAGTGTGAGCCAGTAGCTGCTCTTGGCTCCACTTTGATCTTGCCAGTTATTGTGGAGAACTCAGTGTCATGTTCTGTAGACTGGCCGATGTGAATAATGAGCTACAGAACATCTAGTTTAAATAATTTATTATGAAACAACTTCACGGTAAAGATAAATAGAATAAATAAAATAATTAACTACTAACACTAACTAACTATTATAGAGCTACTGCAAAATACGTTTACCCTCTAACGTTTACCTCCCAACTCCCCAGACACAGGGTCATGTGGTGGGTTTACACTGCCACCTGGCAGGAGGTCGTGTGTAACATTATGTACAGAATTGCTTTATGCATTTCATCACACTCAGCACTTGCTTTTTAACCACTTTTCCTGGGGTTTTTCAGTTATAAGTTTACAGGTTTAGTTAGTTTGTAAAAAGGAGCTGCCCCCACCCAAATAGCTGAGTGGCAGTTACCTGTCAATTACCTGAAGCCCGATTAGAGGCAAAAGGTGTAAATTACATTCTTCTGTTTAAAGCTTAACTGGTGTGTGAGCTCTATATAACAGAGAGGCATAAGCACACACTCAGTAAGCGTTGTGCACGTGAAGTGGAAGATAGCCTGAGTAAGGAAACCAGAGTGGGATTGCAAATTGGTCATTTGGAGCAGTGTGGCAATTTGGTGCAGAGTGAGAGGAGGTGCTTTTTCCCTTTTTGTTTTGTTTTCGGTCTTCTTGCTTTGTAACTGCAGGGAGAGATCCAGAGAGCATCCTGGGAAGATAAGTGATATAAACACCTCCCTCAGGTATCTGTAGCGATAAGTGAAGATAAGAGTTTAATAATATTTCTTAAATAATTTTTTTTTTAAATTTAGAGTACCCAATTCATTTTTTCCAATTAAGAGGCAATTTAGCGTGGCCAATCCACCTATCCTGCACATCTTTGGGTTGTGGGGGCAAAACCCACGCAAACACAGGGAGAATGTGCAAACTCCACACGGACAGTGACCCAGAGCCGGGATCAAACCTGGGACCTTGGTGCCGTTTCTCAAATAATTTAATTGGTGATAGAAATGTCGGTCAATGGGGTTCAGTAATAATAATAATTATTATCTTTATTGTCACAGTAGGCTTACATTGCAAAGAAGTTACTGTGAAAAGCCCCTAGTTGCCACATTCCGGCACCTGTTCGGGTACACAGAGGGAGAATTCAGAATGTCCAAATTACCTAACAGCACATCTTTCGGGACTAGTGGGAGGAAACCGGAGCACCCGGAGGAAACCCACGCAGACATGGAGACAACGTGCAGACTCTGAACAGACAGTGACCCAGCCGGGAATCGAACCTGGGACCCTGGGCGCTGTGAAGCCACCGTGCTAACCACTGTGCTACCGTGCTGCTCACGGTAGGAAGTGCTGCACTTGTGAGATGTGGGAGATCCGTGATGCTCCCAGCATTTCGGACGACTACATCTGCAGAAAGTGCACCCAATTGCAGCTTCTCAGAGACCTCATGGATAGGTTGGAGCAGCAGTTGGATGCACCTAGGAGCATGAATGTGGCAGAAAGCATCATAGATAGGAGCTTTAGTGATGTGTGACACCCAAGGCGCAGACAGATAGATGGGTGACCACTAGAAGGGGCAGGCAGTCACTGCAGGAATCCCTTGTGGTCGGCCCCCTATCTAACAGTATACCGTTTTGGATACTATTCGGGGGGGGGGGCCTATCGGGGATAACAACAGCAGCAGCCACAGCAGTGGCACCACTGCTGGCTCTGTTGTTATGCAGGGAGGACAAAGAGCACTGGAGAAGTAGTTATAGTGGATTCTATAGATAGGTGCTTCTGTGGATGTGAAAGAGACTCCAGGATGGCATGTTGCCTCCCTGGTGCCAAGGTCCAGGATGTCTCTGAATGGGCAGAAGGCATTCTGAAGGGAGAGGGTGAACAGCCAGAGGTTGTGATACATATTGCTACTAACGACATAGGTGGGAAGAGTGAAGAAGTCCTGCAGCAGTAGTTAAGGGAGTTAGGTAGAAAGTTAAAAAGCGGGACCTTTAGGGTTGTAATCTCAGGATTACTCCCTCTGCCACGTGCCAGTGAGGTTAGAAATAGGAAGATATTACAGCTTAACATGTGGCTAAACAGCTGGTATAGGAGGGAGGGTTTCAGATATGTGGACCATTGGGATCTCTTCTGGGGCAGGTGGGTCCTGTACAAGAAGGACAGGTTGCATCTAAACTGGAGGGGCATAAATATTCTGGCCGGGAGGTTTGCTAGTGTCGCACGGGTGGATTTAAACTAGTTTGGCAGGGGATGGAACCAAAGAAAAGGTGAATTAACTGAAGGTGAACTGGAGAGTAGGGCCAGTATGACTTAGAGGAAGAGCAGGCAGGATGTGCTTGCTGATCAAAGAGGGTCTGGTGGACTGATGTGCATTTGTTTCAATGTGAGAAGTGCAACAGGTAAGGCAGATGAATTTGGAGCTTGGGTTAGTACTTGGAACTATGATGTTGTTGCCATTACAGAGACTTAGTTAAGGGAAGGACAGGAGGCAGCTTAACGTTCCAGGATACAGATGTTTCTGGCGGGATAGAGAGGGTTGTAAAAGGGGTGGGGGAGCTCCACTACTGGTTAAGGAGAATATCACAGCTGTACTGCGAGAGGACACCTCGGAGGGTTCATACAGCAAGGCAATATAGGTGGAGTTTAGGAATAGGAAGGTGTAGTCACAGTGTTGGGGGTGTACAATAGGCCTCCCAACAGCCAGCGGGAGATAGAGGAACAGATATGTCGGCAGATTTTGGCAAGGTGTGAAAGTAACAGGATTATTGTGGTGGGTGATTTTAACTTCCCCTCTATTGACTGGGACTCACTTAGTGCTAGGGGCGTGGACTGGGTAGAGTTTGTAAGGGGCACCTTGAAACAGTATGTAGATAATCCAATTAGGGAAGGGGCCATACTGTACCTGGTATTGGGGAATGAGACCGGCCAGGTGGTTGACGTTTCAGTAGGGGAGCAGTTCGGGATTAATGACCACAATTCAGTAAGCTTTAAGGCACTGATGGATAAAGATAAGTGCAGTCCTCAGGTGAAGGGGCTAAATTGGGGGAAGGCAGTTACAACAATATGAGGCAGGAATTGAGGAATGTAGATTAGGGGCAGATGTTTGAGGGCAAATCAACATCTGGCATGTGGGAGGCTTTCAAGTGTAAGTGATAGGAATTCAGGACTGGCACATTCCTGTAAGGAAGAAGGATAAGTATGGCAAGTTTTGGGAACCTTGGATGATGAGAGATATTGTGAGCCTCATCAAAATGAAAAAGGAAGTGTGGAATACAAGGAAAGTAGAAAGAAACTTAAGCAAGGAGTCAGGAGGGCTAAAAGGGATCACAAAATGTCATTGGCCAGCAGGTTTAAGGAAAATCCCAAGGCTTTTTATACATATATAAAGAGCAAGAGGGTAACCAAGGAGAGGGTTAGCCTATTCAAGGATAGGGGAGGGAATCTATACGTGGAGCCAGAGAAAATGGGCGAATGAGTGCTTTCATAGAATCATAGAATTTACAGTGCAAAAGGAAGCCATTCGGCCCATCGAGTCTGCTTGGGCCCTTGGAAAGAGCACCCTACTTAAACCCCCACCCCCACTCTATCCCCATAACCCCACCTAAGATTTTTGGACACTAAGGGCAATTTAGCATGGCCAATCCACCTAAGCTGCACATCTTTGGACTGTGGGAGGTGTTATAATATACATCAGTACATTGTGGTGCAATCACATACACACACTGATGGACATGCAGTGGGACCAATCAGCATACACAACACCACAGCCAATCACCAGTGAGAGTACAAGCACTATAAAGACAGGGGACAGGAGAGTTCCCACTGATTCTAGCAGCAGCCAGCTCAGAGCACAGAGCTCACAGCCTGCATCACAGACATTCGCCATGTGCTGAGTGACTCACCATAGCTAGTGATAGGAAAGGGTCCACAGTTAAGCTGGTATTGCTTATAAATGAAATGAAATGAAAATCGCTTATTGTCACAAGTAGGCTTCAAATGAAGTTACTGTGAAAAGCCCCTAGTTGCCACATTCCGGCGCCTGTTCGGGGAGACTGATGCGGGAAGTGAACCGTGCTGCTGGCTTGCCTTGGTCTGCTTTCAAAGCCACGATTTAGCCCTGTGCTAAACAGCCCCTGCTGTTATACCCACGTTTACAGTATGTTAGCATAGTTGAACAGTTAATAAAATAGCGTTAAACCACTTCCAGCAGTGTTGGCTTGTTTGTGAACCAGAACACCCAACACGACATGGTACAAGGAGTGGCCGCAATCTAGCACTTGTGAGACCTACCTGCAACATCTCAGCATTCCGGCATCCTACAGCATGGAGAGCATCAACCACTCCGCATCGCTGGCAATCTCGGGGTAAATTGGAAGATATTTAAACAGCACTTCCAGCTCTTCCTCGAGGCCACGGACATGGAGAATGCATCGGACACCAGGAAGATAGCCCTTCTTCTCTCCACGGCTGGGCAACATGCCATCCACATCTTTGACTCCATGACATTCGCGGACGACGAGGACAAGACCAAGTGCAAGACGGTGCTCCTCAAATTCGACACACACTTCAGTGTTGAAGTCAACGAAAGCTTCAAAAGGTACCTTTCCAGCAGCGCTTGCAGGGTAAGAACGAGCTTTTCCAATCCTATTTAACACACCTCCGCATCCTCGTGCAATCCTGTGGCTACGGGCCCACCTCCAACTCCATGATACGCGACCAGATTGTTTTTGGGGTCATGTCGGACACCCTGCGTCAGCAGCTCCTTAAAGTTAAGCAACTAACCCTAGCGACTGCCATCGAGACCTGTGTCCTGCATGAGAATGCCACCAGCCGGTACTCCTAAATACAGACAGCTGAAACGGCGCGGCAACGGCCCCATGAGGTGGAACGGGTCCAAACGATCGAACACCTCCTGGGCCGCAGTCTGGAGGAGGGCGGCCATTTTGCGTGCTTTCTGAGGCCTCCCACGCTTGTACGCGCCAAACGAGGGGTCGGTGACGTGGAGGAACGCGATGCGCAGGCCCACACCACGCAAGACCGTACCACGCATATGTGGTGGCGCAATGAACGCACTGACGTCACGACGTGCGGCAGCTGTGTCTCCGCCCACTTAAAGCAGCAATGCCCTGCAAAATCGCGACAGTGCCTACGCTGTGGCAGGCCTGGCCACTATGCTACCTGCTGTCGAGCAGCCCAGCCTGCCAACTCGCAACGATTTAACCAGCCTCGAAGGAATGTTCGGGCAATCCAACCCACCTTCACCGAGTCCGATCCTGACTTCATGCAGTCCAGTGACACCGAGGACAGGGAGCCTTTTCGTGTCGCTGTCATAACCAAGAACAGGCTGTCCCTGAATCGAAAACACCAGCCGCTGTTGGTACACAGCATTGATCCAGACGACGAGTGGTGTGCCACCCTGATGGTCAACCCGAATTCGTCGCCCACCTCAGAGACTTGATTTATGAGCCTGACAATGTTGGACTCAATGCTTTGTTCTTTCGTCCTGTTTCAGCATTTCTCTACTTTGTTTATAGCATTCGTTATTAGTTTTATTGTTGGTGTAACACCTTGTTTTTCTTTTCTCTGCACCAGACACCTTCCTGTGTATATAGACTAGCCTCATGTACATAGTTATGTAAATACTGCACACACATGGTCAGATGCACTCATTACACGTTATTTATTCTCACATAGGCACATGTTCTTTGTAAAAAAGGGGGGGATGTCATAATATACATCAGTACATTATGGTGCAATCACATACACACACTGATGGACATGCAGTAGGACCAACTAACATACATAACACTGCAGCCAATCACCAGTGAGAGCACAAGCACTATAAAGACATGGGACAGGAGAGTTCCCGCTCATTCTAGCAGCAGCCAGCTCAGAGCACAGAGCTCACAGCCTGCATCACAGACATTCACCATGTGCTGAGTGCCTCACCATAGCTAATGGTAGGAAAGGGTCCACAGTTAAGCTGGTATTGCTTAAACCCACGTTTACAGTATGTTAACATAGTTGAACAGTTAATAAAATAGCGATACACCACTTCCAGCATTGTTGGCTTGTTTGTGAACCAGAACACCCAACACGACAGGAGGAAGCTGGAGCTACCGGAGAAAACCCATGCAGACACGGGAGAACATGCAGACTCCGCACTGACAGTGACCCAAGCCGGGAATTGAACCTGGGACCCTGGAGCTGTGAAGCAACAGTGCTAACCATTGTGCTACCATGCCAACCAGTGCTAGGGCATCAGTACTCAACAAATAGAAGGACTTGGTGGATGATGAATCTGGGGAAGGGAGTGTAGATAGTTTGGGTCATGTTGAGATCAAAAAGGAGGAGGTATTGGGGATCTTGGAAAACATTAAGGTAGACAAGTCCCCAGGGCCTGATGGGATACACCCCAGAAAACTGAGAGAGGCAAGGGAGGAAATTGCTGGGGCCTTGAGGAAAACCTTTGTATCTTCACTGGCTACAGGGGAGGTCCCAGAGGATTGGAGAATAGCCAATGTCGTTCCTTTGTTAAAGAAGGGTACCAAGAATTATCTAGGTAATTACAGGCCGGTGAGCCTTACGTCAGTGGTAGGGAAGGATTCTTCGAGACAGGGTTTACTCTCACTTAGAAATAAGTGGACGTATTAGCGGGAGGCAACATGGTTTTGTGAAGGGGAGGTTGTGTCTCACTAACTTGATTGAGGCTTTCAAGGAAGTAACAAAGATGATTGATAAGGGTAGGGCAGTGGATGTTGGCCTTTGATAAGGTACCTCGTGGCAGACTGGTACAGAAGGTGAAGTTGCACAGGATCAGAGGTGAGCTGGCAACATGGATACAGAACTGGCTCGGTCGTAGAAGACAGAGTGTAGCAATGGAAGGGTGCGTTTCTGAATGGAGGGCTGTGACTAGTGGCGTTCCTCAGGGATCAGTGCTGGGACCTTTGCTGTTTGTAATATATATAAATGATTTGGAGGAAAATGTAACTGGTTTGATTAGTAAATTTGCGGATGACACAAAGGTTGGTGGAATTGCGGATACCGATGAGGACCATCAGAGGATACAGCAGGATATAGATCGGTTGGAGACTTGGATGGAGAGATGGCAGATGGAGTTTAAATACGGACAAATGTAGGGCAGCACGGTGGCCTAGTGGTTAGCACAGCTGGCTCACGGCACTGAGGTCCCAGGTTCGATACCGGCTCTGGGTCACAGCCCGTGTGGAGTTTGCACATTCTCCCCGTGTCTGCGTGGGTTTCGCCCCCACGACCCAAAAATGTGCAGAGTAGGTGGATTGACCACGCTAAATTGCTCCTTTAATTGGAAAAAAATAATTGGGTAATCTAAATCTAAAAAAAATAAAATAAAAAATATGGACAAATGTGAGGTAATGCATTTTGGAAGGTTTAATACAGATGGGAAATATACAGTAAATGGCAGAACCCTTAAGAGTATTGATAGGCAGAGGGATCTGGGTCTACAGGTACACAGGTCACTGAAAGTGGCAACGCAGGTGGAGAAAATAGTCAAGATGGCATATGGCAGGCTTGTCTTCATCAGCAGGGGCACTGAATTTAAAAATTGGCAAGTCATGTTGTACTTTTATAGAACCTTAGTTAGGGCGCACTTGGAATATAGTGTTCAATTCTGGTCGCCACACTACCAGAAGGATGTGGAGGCTTTGGAGAGGGGACAGAAAAGATTTACCTGGATGTTGCCTGGTATGGAGGGCATTAGCTATGAGGAGAGTTGGAGAAACTTGGTTTGTTCTCACTGGAACGACGGAGGTTGAGGGGCAACCTGATAGATGTCTACAAGATTATGAGGGGCATAGACAGAGTGGATAGTCAGAGGTTTTTCCCAGGATGGAAGGGTCATTACTAGGGGGCATAGGTTTAAGGTGCGAGGGGCAAGGTTTAAAGCAGACGTACGAGGCAAGTGTTTTTACACTGAGGTTGGTGGGAACGTGGTACTCTCCGCCGGGGGAGGTAGTGGAAGCAGATACAATATTGACTTTTACGGGGCGTCTTGACAGCTACATGAATAGGATGGTAATAGAGGGATATGGTCCCCGGAAGGGTAGGGGGATTTAGTTCAGAAGGGCAGCATGGTCGGCGCAGGCCTGGAGGACTGAAGGGCCTGTTCCTGTGCTGTAACTTTCTTTGTTCTTTGTTCACTGGATAGATTGTTGTAAAGCCTGAAAACTACTCAAAGCTTCCACGGTGCAAGCTCCAACTAGTTTGAATTGAGTAAATCAGCTCACACAACCCTCCATTCAATATTAAAATGAGATCGTCACTCATTTCAGGCAGGTGCCAGGGCTGCCTCGAAAATGACTTAGCAACCTGCACACCCACACAAACTGGGCAGATCTATTGATTTTCTAAATTCATCATTGTTGCACGGTTTTATTCCTGAATTTATGCACCAATATCTCTGAACTGATATGAGGATTCCTGCTCCTTATCCTGTAGTTATCTTTAGCAGGGTCAATTGTGATTCTCATAGGATTTATATGTCCTGCCAAAGCTCGCTATATAAAGTCCCGGAATGAAGAACTTTGGCAAAATACAGAGAAATGCCAGCACCTTTGGAAACATTTGTGGCATCCAGTTTTTAATGTGGTCTGGGTCTCCCACAGTTAGTTGGTACGTGCCATTATTACAGACCAGATACCCTAGCTGGTCATAATAAATGCAGTGCTACATTGTGCAGTGTCAGTCATGCTTAGTTAGTAACACTGTCAGAAAATTGTCGGTTGAATTCTCCAGGAATTGAGCACAAAAACCAGGTCTGAGACTCACGAGTGCAGTCCTGAGGGAATGCTGCACTCTCAGAGTTGCTAAGTTTCAGATAAGATTTTAACTGAGGCCCTCACAGGTTGATATAAAAGATCTCATGGCACTATCTCAAAGAAGAGTAGAGGAATTATTCCTGGTGACATGGCCAATATTTCTTCCTCATTCTACATCAGATTGTCTGGTCATTATCACAGCAGTTTTTGTGAGAGCTTACTATGTGCAAGTCTGTTTGCATGTTTCATACATTATAACAGGAACAACACTTAACAAGATACAGTACCTAATTGATTGTAAATTACTTTGGAATTGTCCAAGGCAGTGCATGGCATTATATGAATACAGGTCTTTCTTTCTCATTGCTTGGAAGCACTGTTCAGGAATTCAATCTGAGTTCTTCAGTTCCAAACAGTGTTGTACTGCTCTAAGTAAATTGCACACAATTTCAAATGTCCCCAAATGCCAAGTGTTGATTGCACTATATTTCAGTATTAATAGTAATAATAGATTATTGCATTATAGACTGATTCAATGATTTAGGTTAGTTGAGACACATCGGGGAGACTTTGACCAGGCTCCCGGAGGTGGCCTGGAGTAGTGGGGAGCAAGCATGCTGCATACCATCTCAATCATAACCTTCTATACAGTGACCAGCTAAGGAGCTGGAAGAGGAGGAAAAGGGAAAAGGGAGTGGGCATACATCACAGCTGCTTTCTGACTGGGCTGTCGGTGATTAACTCATCTGACCGTAAGACTAGTCCCAATACTGCATTCAACAATAGTCCCATATCTTACCTTCTCTCTATTCATGAGCATCACAGCGTCCTCTGAAACAGCTTTAATTCATGCTAACCTCTTATGGATTAACAATGCTGTCTGCATCACAATCATCTGGTGCAGGGTAATTCCACATCTTGATCCCTTGATTTTCAGGCCCTGTCCAATTTCATGGTCTGAGATTCCTGAGATTCTTAAGAGTCGAGGAATGCAAATACTTGGATCTATAAAAATGGGAGTGCGGATTGAAAACAGCAGAACCAGGTAAATAGAGTCTAGGTTTAACAGTAGAAGAAAAAGGAAGGGAGTTAAGTTGAATTTGTACAAGTCATTGGTTTGAGCAAAATTTGAAGATCGATAAAGTTCCAATCATCCCATTACACAAGAGAACACAAGGAAGGTTTTTAAGGTGAAAGAAAGGGAACCTTGGAGATTCACTCAAATGATACCAGGAGTATGAAGTGATAGTTATTAACAAAGACATGAAAGAGTTTTAATGAAAGATCTTAAAAGAGATGAATAGTCAAAGTTGTTTCCACTGATTGGCAAATTAGTAATCAACAGCATAGACAACTGAGGATTATCACCAGAAGAATGAAGGAGGAAGTTACAAAAACTAGTTTCACACAGAGTTATTGGACCATAGAAAACCTTATCACAAGTAGCTATTGAGGCAGAAACTAAAACATCATTTAAAAGGGAATTGAAGAAGTAATTGAAAAGGAAGAGTATAAAAGGGTCCCGAAAAGGGGCTGGAGAATGGGATTACAGTAGACAGCTCCAGTTGAAGAGTGTCTAGTGGGCTCAGAATGGCTGCACCCACTGTGCTGTAGTTTCTATGATTCTATTATTGCAATGTTGCTAACCCATAGTGTGGGGAATCTCTTTTCATTTACTGTTGGTGACTGACAAGAGATCAAACTCTCTCTTGGTCTGCCAGGCTTTCTTCATAAATCTGCGAAACTTTTGACAGATCTGGAAATAAATTCACAGCAAACATTGTTCACAAAGTCAGTGCAAACCTGATATTTTGTCTAATAAATTGATGGAAACAGAGGATAGGAAACTATTTACACATGTAATTTTAAAATTGCATTGCTGCTGAAACGGATGTAATTGCTTTCATCAGATTTTCAGGAGAGTTGACATCAGCAGACATAAAGATATACACGTGGATTAGAAAGTGGTGTCCTGAGAAACATCATGGGAACAATAGAGAAGACAATGATGGTTGCAGATGAAAGATACTGCTTGTATATAAACAAAGCCACTTTAATGTCTTGGAATAATTAAGGCTTATAGTTTCAGTGTGCTGAACGTTTCAAGTGAATTTACACTACAAGGTTAGCATCAATGTGAAACACTTCCTGCCTCGCAATAATGTTAAACATACATAATATGAGTCAGATGCCGTGGTCCAAACTGACTCTGGAGTGAGTGTAACCACTTCCTCCAAGGTGTTTCATTTTGCTTCACTTCGGTGTCACATCAGAGTTTTAAAAAAATTTAGAGTACCCAATTAATTTTTTCCAATTGAGGGACAATTTAGCGTGGCCAATCCACCTACCCTGCACATCTTTGGGTTGTGGGGGCGAAACCCATGCAAACACGGGAGAATGTGCAAACTCCACACGGTCAGTTACCCAGAGCCGGGATCGAACCTGGGCTCTCGGTGCCGTGAGGTAGCAGGGCTAACCCACTGCTCCACTGTGCTGCCCTCGTGTCACGTCAGAGTTTAGCTCCAGATTCAAACAGTAACTACAGTGTGATGCACTCCAGTGTCACTATTGGCTTTTTTTATTTTTAGAGTACCCAATTCTTTTTGTTTCCAATTAAGGGACAATTTAGTGTGGCTAATCCACCTACCCTACACATCTTTGGGTCCTGGGGGGTGAAACCCACGCAGACACGGGGAGAATGTTCAAACTCCACATGGACAGTGACCCAGAGCCGGGATTCGAATTCAGGACCTCAGCGCCGTAGGCAGCAGTGCTAACCACTGTGCCACCGTACCGCCCCAGTGTCACTATTGTGCTGTAAATGTACCCTGGGAAGAATTGCTTCGAACAAGCTGCCTGGTTATGCTGCCTTTGTACAATCCCTTGACTTTAAAAATTGTGACAGTGATTCTC
Organism: Scyliorhinus torazame; assembly: GCF_047496885.1. NCBI lineage: Eukaryota > Metazoa > Chordata > Chondrichthyes > Carcharhiniformes > Scyliorhinidae > Scyliorhinus > Scyliorhinus torazame. Next base: position 206,877,580 of record NC_092714.1, read on the forward strand.
ATATCTCTTCCAAGTGTCAAAAGTTTTTCTTGACGGGAGATAAATGGAACAAAGAATCAGTAAAATTGAATTAATTGTTAGAAATATTCGGGAGTGGAAATGCAGCTTTGTTTGTACTGTCTAAATCTAAACTATCAATTGTAGTGCCGCTCGAATGATAATGCTCTATATTCAACACGGAGGAAATTTTTCACCATTGTGATCTGTTGTTGCTGTCCTCCAAATGCTGGTAATTGCTGTAAGGTGATGACTCTGTTCCAGAAGTGCTCTCTGAGGAAGTATTTGCCATTGATTTTTCTTTCATGGCTAATAGCAATAAAGCTTCCACCACAGAGAGTTGGCTTTTACTTATCCTAAATCATTGTCCATAAATCTAAAAAGTTGACAGATTGATGGAGGAGCTCAGCAGAAAATTAAATGGTGATCTTGCTAGATTCACATACTGTACTGTCATATACTTGAGCCTGGCAGATCAAACAGACCTTTTGCTATTGACAGTAAACCACGTGCAAATGGCTAAGTGGAAAGACTCTGAGTGAATTACTGTGGAGTAATTGCTCTGGTGTAGGCTAAATGTGCATTGTCAGCACAGACTGTACATTATTCTTTGTACAAATTGGAAAAAGTTACTTTGGATCCTTTTTTTGTCCCTTGCACTATTGATTTTAAGTGGAAGTTTAGTTTTCTTTCTTTTGAAGAGCGCTGTGAGTATTGCACAGTATATTATGGCTCCCTCACTGATAGGTTAGCTAGGCAGTGGGGGCCCGCAGAATTCCCTAAGTGTCCTTCCCAATGCCCTCCTGCCTGCTCTCGACATCTGTGCAATTTTACGGGAGCAGGCAGGGCTTTGGTCAGTCACCACCCTTGCCCAAATAGTGTCCCTTGATTGGCCATTTAAGGGCTGCTTCCCACGCGACCACAATTTTACAACAGGCAGGAGGGGTTGGGTGGGGGAAATCCTGGCAATCGCCCTACTCGGGCTGTGGGTGGGAAAGGTGGGAAATTGTGTTCCTCACTGGACCCCTTTCTGGACTGCATGCCTGCCCCAAGATCCTCTGTGTACTCCCTCCCCACCAGGCCTTACCCACCCTGCCTCTCACATCACCTCTCAGCCATGTCCTCCCATCCCTGTGGCTAGGCCATGTATCTATCTGTTCCTGTGGGCTCCAGAACAGACTGGTGAGACAGTTTGTAGTCCCAGCAGTGGGCACCGCTCTCAGAAGCACTGCTGGGGCTACAGAGCTTTTGTCCAATCAAATGCCTGGCAGGTCTCTGAGATGGGACTTCCTCCAGAGTGAGGGGTGGAGAACTGTCACTTGGAGCGTTAAAGGGCTGTGCGGCATCCAACATTGACAGGGATGCGTTTCTCACTGACTCTTCAGGTGGAAGCGTGGCCCAATCGCTACCTAAAAAATCCTGCTCACTGAACAGGGACACTTATAGAAACGTTGGTGAAACTCTGACCTCCATGTTATACTTATGTGAAGTGAGATTAAGTTAAAATGATGTTGCATCAGGGCGGCAAGTGGCGCAGTGGTTAGCACTGGGACTGCAGCGCTGAGGACCCGGGTTCGAACCCGGCCCTGTATCACTGTCCATGTGGAGTTTGCACATTCCCCCCATGTCTGCGTGCGTTTCACACCCACAACCCAAAGATGTGCAGGATTGGCCACACTAAATTGCCCCTAAATTGGACAAAAAATAATTGGGTACTCGAAATTTTTATAAAAATTATGTTGCCTCTTTTCTGGCCCAATAGGTGAAGGTACTGCCTGCTGTTGACACACTGCAAACGTCAAAATGTTAATATCCTGACTGTGGTCTAAAGTGTGTGTGGGGGGGGTACTGGTTGTCGTTTGTAGGTAAATAATCAATCAGGGTTCTCATTCTTGAACAGTGTACAATGTCACTTGCTGGGAATGCATGTGTTGGACATTGAGTGAGGACCAGTTTAAGCTCATTTGTCAATCTCTCTCTCTCACTTACATACATAACTCTCTGCTCAGGTGTTGTTGCCTGCAGTTGTGCGTCACTTTGTCCTGTGCAAGAAGAGGGAAGCTTGTCAATACGTGTTGCACACTGGTGATGTGCCTGTCACAACTGAACAGCCAACAGTTTTAAAAAATTTACAATGGCGATGAAGAGAATTTCTTTCTCTCTGAGGATTGCAAGTCTCTGGAATTCACTCTTCCTCAAAGTGCAATGGAAGCAAAGAATTTGAATATGTATAACGCAAAGCTAGATAGGCTCTTGACTAGCAAGGGGTGAAAGGTTATCTCTAGGAACGTGGGGTTGCAGTTACAATCATATCAGCCGTGATCTTGTTGAATGACGGAGCAGCTTCAAGGGGCTGAGTGGCCTACGCCTGCTTGTAATTCATGGGCTGGATTCCTGAGACTGAGGCCGGGATTCTCCGGGGGAGGCGCGAATCCCACCCCGACGAAGGCTGCCATATTCTCCGGTGCCGTTTTTTGGGCGGCGGCGGCCCCCCCCCCCCCGCGATTCTCCCGGCTCCGATGGGCCGAGCGGCCGTCCATTTTTGGCCAGTCCCGACAGCGTGAATCACTCACCTCACGCACGGCGGGACCTTGCAGGTGAATATGCAGGGGCGGTCCTCGGGGGGGGGGGGGGGAATCCGACCCCAGGGAGGCCCCCTACGGTGGCCTGACCCGCAATCGGGGCCCACCGATCTGCGGGTGGGCTTGTTCTGTGGGAGCACTTCGTCCTGGTGCCGGGCCCCTGTAGGGCTCCGCCATATTGCCCAGGGGCCGGCGCGGAGAAGAGAACACCCGCACATGCACGAAAATACGCCGTTCCGCCCATGCGCGAGATCACGCCAGCCGTTCAGTGTATGCGCCAGCTGGAGCGGCGCCAACCTGTCCCGCGTCAACCTTGCCCCCTAGAAAGATAAGAATTCCTCACCTCAGAGGGACGTTGACGCCGGAGTGGTTGGTGCCGGTTTTCCCGCCGGTGTGGGGACTTAGTCCCCAGAAGGAAGAATCCCGGCCTAAGTATTGATGCCGGGGCAGGATTCGTGGACTTTCACGACAGCAAAACTGGCACCGAACCTGGACAGATTCAACAACTGTGGAGGAGCTAGCAGAATTGCCACGTGGAACACAATTGATTCCAATGAAAAACAGTGCGGGATTCACTGGGTCTGTGATTGGCACTGGGGAGGCTGACAAGCTGCGGCTGCATATACATATTACATTCCCCACACACACTCATCCCAGCCAACAAAATGGCACTGGTTGTGCTGGAGCATGCCCATACCGCTGATGGGTCGGCTGGGGCCAGACGCCACCTAGGGGGGTGACCTGGGGGGACACCTATACGACCCATGGCCCTAAGTTCACTGTGGGCTGTCAGTGGCATGCGCAACTGCATGGCTGCCTTTCCGGCTACGGCAATGGTGTTCCATGCCCGTCCACCCCGACCCACAGCCCACCTCCTGGCCACCGCCCGCTACTCTCCGCTGCCCTGGCAGAAGCCTCCTGCCCAGCGGCACAACTGTCAGCAAAGCATGGCAATGTTGGATATTTTCTGTACCCTCTCTCCCTCAGCAGCCACAATGCCAGTCTCACGATTTTTAAAAGCACAAGCGAACCGCGCCGTCGGGAACTCAGCCCATTGGAGGCGGAGAATCGTGGAGGACCCGGAGAATACCAGGTCAGGCCCACTAATGATATGCAAAAGGTATTGTGGTAGTATGTATTAGGGGTCATGTGGGACTGTGAAGCCGTGATGCTATTGGCTGACAGATCCCGGGTCCTGGTTGGCTGTTGACTCCTGGCTCCGCCCTGAAGGCGGAGTATAAGAACCCGAGCTTCTCCCCGCCGCTCCATTCTGTTGCTGAACTGCTGGGGACAAGTCTCGCTCAATAAAGCCTCATTGACTTCATCTCTACTCGTCTCTCTCGTAAGTCATTGTGCGCTACAGGTATTTACTGTATGTGCGTTCCAGACTGCATTGACGCCGCTGTTGAGGTGATGGAGAATTGCGATGTTTAATCAGCGCCCGCCGTGTTTTTGGCATTGGAACCTATTCTCCGTCCAATTGCACTTCCTGATTTCGTCTTCAGCCAAAGGAGAATCTCGCCCCATATGTTTATATGTTCATAGTGTGCACAAGCTGTGAGATGCAGCAGCTTTGATCAGTGCTATGTGTGTGAGGGCGAGGTGAAACTATGAAGTTGGGGTATAATCATGATTGATAGAGATTGATATATGAGTGAAGTGGATGTAGAGAATGAAACATTGTGTGAGACTTGTGGTTCAGCTGTTAAGATGGCATTTACAGATTAATTTACTAACCTTGAACACTTGTGTGAAATCAGCAAACCTTTTCTTATGCTGTATCTGGGTCCTCAAGGCTACAGTGCTTGCACTGACAGGAATAGCTATCTGCTCCCACTACCTTAACAATATTTGTTTGGAGTGAGTGCCTCCTGGTTTGATTGATTGATTGATTGATTTGATTTACTGTCACATGTACCGAAGTACAGTGAAAAGTATTTTTCTGTGGCCGAGGGAACGTACACAGTACGTACATAGTCGACAGAAGAATAATCAACAGAGAACATTGACAAATGGTACATCGACAAGCAGTGATTGGTTACAGTGCAGAACAAGGGGCCAAACAAAGCATATACATGAGCAAGAGCACATAGGGCATCGTGAATAGTGTTCTTACAGGGAACAGGTCAATCCGAAGGGGAGTCGTTGAGGAGTCTTGTAGCTGTGGGGAGGAAGCTGTTCCTATGTCTGGATGTGTGGGTCTTCAGACTTCTGTACCTTCTGCCTGATGGAAGGGTCTGGAAGAAGGCAATGCCTGGGTGGGAGGGGTCTCTGATAATGCTGTCTGCCTTCCTGAGGCAGTGGAAGGTGTATACAGAGTCAATGTGGGGGTGGCAAGCTTGTGTGTTGCATTGGCCCTCTGTGCATGAAGGATCTTTCTCCTCCTGTCTCCAATTGGTGCTGTATCATAAGACCTTGGTGCATGCTCGCTGTCCTGCACAATATTTACATTTCTTGCAGGTCATACTTTCTTCCACAGCCACTTAACACATCCATTCCAGTCAATATGCACCTTCCTTTTAAGAAATACAAACTAACTTCAAGTTGTGTGTGTTTTGTTATGCTCTTGTCGTAGCATAAGCTGCTTCCTTGATGTGCACTCTGACAAAGGAACATCTGGGGAACATCATCTTGCCTGGCTGTTGTTGCTGGCTGTCACTGTTTGCTGAGTTGAAACTATATGGATTTAATAGTTCACTCCTGGAACCATGTTTTGTTATGCTCTTGTCGTAGCAGAAGCTGCTTCCTTGATGTGCACTCTGACAAAGGAAGGTTCAGACTTGGAGATAACTTTAACACATTTATTAAGCTATTAACAATTCTCCTACTTGGATTCGACGCTACTGTTAATCCTGCTATAGCTACTCAGACTGACGAACCAGTCTACTACAATCCATGTGGTGGGAGTGATGTTCAATCAACCCTGTGTCTGTACTCACTGAGAGTCTCCACTGGAAAGAGACTGAGCATGTGTGATGTGTCCTTTTATATGGGTTGGTGTAATGCCCTCCTGTGGTAGTGTCACCTCTGTGTGTATCGTGACTGCCCATTGGTCGTGTCCTATCTTACTGACCTATTGGTTGACTGTCTGTGTGTCATGTCTCTTGTGTTCCCTCTAGTGTCTAGCTAGGAGTAGTGTATGTACATTAATCCTTTGTGTACTTACAGTGATGTATATCACCACAGTGTGCGCTAACTTTAAACGCTATGTTCGATAGGTCTCTGGCTGAAGTGTTCTCAGTAGCGCTGAGCTGGGGTACAATTATTTAAATGACAAGGCAGTGCCAAGATTGTGTACTTCCAACATGGGAAGGAATGGGCACAGGTTAATCCCACATCATGGCAACGCGGTGGCACAGTAGTTAACACTTCTGCCTCACGGCGCTGAAGACCCGGGTTCAATCCTGGCCCCGGGTCACTGTTCGTGGTTGCACATTCTCCCCGTGTCTGCGTGAATCTCACCCCCACACCCCAAAGATGTGCAGGATAGGTGGATTGGCCATGCTAAATTGCCCCTTAATTGGAAAAATTGAATTTACCAAAAAGTTGATTCCACTTCCATTTTCATAGGCTATCGAATTATGGTCCCTATTATTCTCTGATAGTGAGTTGGGAGGAGGGAATATGGGCACTGACTCCCATGGAACAGTAACCCCATTGCCAAGGAAGGAGCTGATATGTTTTGGAGAGGGTGAAGTGCTGTGAACTGCAAGGCTACAGACCAGGTGCCGGAAAGTGGGATTAAGATGAAGGGCTAGTTTATTTCCTTCTCTCTTCTTTGGCCGGCACAGAGGCAATGGCCTATTTCTGTGCCGTAAACAGACAATGGTTCTATAAATTACAAGTTCCACTATTTGGAAAAGTTAAGTATTGGATACTGATGCTTTAGCACACTGGGCTAAATCGCTAGCTTTTAAAGCAGACCAAGGCAGGCCAGCAGCACAGTTCAATTCCCGTACCAGCCCCCCCTGAACAGGCGCTGGAATGTGGCGACTAGGGGCTTTTCACATTGAAGCCTACTTGTGACAATAAGCGATTTTCATTTCATTGTAGAACGGCACTCTGACAGACACCTGTGTCTGCGTGGGTTTCCTCCGGGTACTCTGGATTCCTCCCACAAGTCCTGAAAGACATGCTGTTAGGAAATTTGGACATTCTGAATTCTCCCTCTGTGTACCCGAACAGGTGGTGGAATGTGGTGACTAGGGGCTTTTCACAGTGACTTCATTGCAGTGTTAATGTAAGCTGACTTGTGACAATTAAGATTAGTATTATTATTAACCCTTTCCATGCTTAAGAAAGAGGTGCATCGTATACTGAGCAAAACACAGCCTTATGACAAGCACTTAAGATGCACAAACAGGAATATGTAGGTGTATTTGTAAAGACCTCAATTTCTGCAAATTAATAGGCTGTATTAAACCCTTTTGTGATTCGCTAATGTCTTTTCCTTACAGTGACTAATGAGTCCATGTCCAAGGACAATAGACAATTTGTGGTTTGAATTACCAGGTATTTCAGATACATAATGTGGCCTCATGAAAGAACTAATAGTATTTAATACAAATGAATAATCCAAATGATTTAAGTCACTGACAAAGAGTCCATTAAATAAAATATCAGAGAAACGATATTTTATGAAATAAAGATTCCTTTTTTTAAAAAAATAATTTTTATTAAAGGTTTTCATAAAATATCAATAACAGAATGAAAAAAGGAACCTAACAGGGTTAAGTACAAAACACAATCTAGAAAAGCAACCCCCCATACCCCCCCCCCCCCTCCCCTACATAAATAATAAATTAACATTAACACCCCGACTTAACACAACAGGTATATACACCCCCTCAGACCCTTCAGTGTAAATAACAAAAACAACAATAAAGTCCCCCCCCCCCCCCCCCGCCCCGCCGAGCTGCTGCTGCCATTGACCAATGTCTATCGTTCTGCCAGGAAGTCTAAGAACGGTTGCCACCGCCTAAAGAACCCTTGTACCGACCCTCTCAAGGCGAATTTCACCCTCTCCAATTTAATGAACCCTGCCATATCGCTGATCCAGGATTCCACGCTTGGGGGCCTCGCATCTTTCCACTGAAGAAGAATCCTTTGCCAGGCTACCAGGGCCGCAAAGGCCAGAATTCCAGCCTCTTTCGCCTCCTGCACTCCCGACTCCTCTGCCACCCTAAATATAGCAAGCCCCCAGCCCGGTTTGACCCTGGATCCTACCACCCTCGACACCGTCCTCGCTACACCCTTCCAAAATTCCTCCAGCGCTGGGCATGTCCAGAACATATGGGTGTGATTTGCTGGGCTCCCTGAGCACCTAACACACCTGTCCTCACCCCCAAAAAACCGGCTCATCCTTGTCCCGGTCATGTGTGCCCTGTGCAGCACCTTAAACTGTATGAGGCTGAGCCTCGCGCACGATGAGGAAGAGTTCACCCTCCCTAGGGCATCTGCCCACATCCCTTCCTCAATCTCCTCTCCCAACTCCTCCTCCCACTTACCTTTCACCTCCACCACCGAGGCCTCCTCCTCCTGCATCACCTGGTAAGTTTCCGAGATCTTCCCCACTCCCACCCACCCCCACGAGAGCACCCTGTCCTGCCCTGTAGTTGCGGGAATTCCACCACCTGCTGTCTGGCAAATGCCCTTATCTGTGAGTACCTGAAGGTGTTCCCCGGGCGGAGCCCGTACTTCTCCTCCAGCTCACCCAGGCTTGCGAACTTCCCGTCCACAAACAGGTCCCCCAACTTTCGTATCCCTGCCCTGTGCCACCCCGAAAACCCTCCACCTGTTCTTCCTGGGGCGAACCGGTGGTTCCCCCGTAATGGGTCCACGCCGAGGCCCCAACTTCCCCCCTGTGCCGCCTCCACTGCCCCCAAATCTTGAGGGCAGCCACCACCACCGGGCTCGTGGTATACCTCCTTGGAGGGAGCGGCAGTGGCGCCATTGCCAGCGCCCCCAGACTCGTACCCACACAAGACGCCGTCTCCAGACTCTTCCATGCAGCCCCCTTCCCCTCCATTACCCACTTGCGCACCATTGTCGCATTGGCTAAAGATTCTTTATTGATCCACACCAGAATTTTCAAGTGAGAAGGAGCCACTGTAATCGGAGCTTAATATAATTAACGGATCAACTTGACTTGGGGTGAGTCTATAGTAGTCTTAGTTGCTTTCTTGTGGCACAGAATCTATTATATGCTTTATATCTCAGATTTATGCAGAGATTACACTAGTGTCTATGTGTTTAGGAACTAGTGCTTTATATAACATGTCTGTTCCATGCTTCATGGCCTCCAGCACTTTCTACAACTTTGTTTACATTTTCTGAGCCCAAGCTTAGCCAATCAAGCAGCATCAACATCAATAGCAAACAAACTCACAGAATGAAGCAAAAAAATAACTGAATCCTATGACCCAGATTTTCTGGTGGCAGAGACAGCTCACCATTATCTTTTTTTTTTCGAAATTTAGAGTACCCAATTCATTTTTTTCCAATTAAGGGGCAATTTAGTGTGGCCAATCCATCTACACTGCACATTTTTGGGTTGTGGGGGCAAAACCCATGCAAACACGGGGAGAATGTGCATACTCCACACAGACAGTGACCCAGAGCCGGGATCGAACCTGGGACCTCGGCGCCGCAAGGCAGCAGGGCTAACCCACTGCGCCACCGTGCTGCCCTGCGGCTCACCATTATCAGCCAGCAAGATCTTCCAGTCCTGACGAAGTCAATGGCCATCTGGGTTGCTCGCCGATCATACCACTGGGGTACCCACCGTGGGCGGTCCCCTTAAGTGGGACTGGAAGACTGTGCCAGTGTGAAGGGCTGGGAAATTCTGGCCTATATAATTTCCCCCTTGTAAAGCTAAAGACACTGAGGGTAATTTTCCAGCCGTCTTGTGCCTGGCACAGATCCCGCCATCGGGAAAATTCTGGGAGAGGCCTGAAACGGGATTGCACCAGGTGTAAAACAGTTTGCAATGTTCCCAGCTCTCCCAATACACAAAACCATTCATTTAAACATATTTTAATGTTCAAGATCAGCTTACCGCCGAGTCTTCAGGGAGCATGCCATGTTCCCACATGCTTGCATGACATAGAGCCGACCGGGAATCACTAATGGCCTCCACAAACGGAGATCAAACGTGATGACCACACCAGGGGTTTCGCAGGCCATTGTAGCCCCCAGGTGGTTGGGGACATGGCAGGGAAGTGCCCTGGCACTGACCCCTAACACTCTGGCAGTGGCAACTTGACAGTGACTATCTGGAACTACCAGGTTGTACTGCCAGAGTATGCGGCCTGTAGCAGGTGGGACCGGAAGGGGTGACGCATATAGGGCGACCTAATGGGAGGGCCCTGATGTCAGCGATCTATGCTCTGGGGGGGGGGGATCATGCTCGGGAGAAGGGGGACTATGTCATCAAAGAAGTAGGGGGTGGGGATTCCAGATGTCCGAGAGGGTGTGGGTTTTTAATTTCGCTTCGAGTTTGGGCCACATCTGCTCCTCAGGTCCTGCTCTCCAGAGATGCCAGCCAATCTGGTGGCAGCTTCATCAGTCCCAGCAACAACAGGAAGGTGTTAATAGCCACTGCTGAGACTGCAGAAGGAAAAGAAGATCAAGGCCCATGGATCCCCAGAGCAGGTAATTCCAGGGTCTTCGGCCGGGAGGGTTTGGGTGTTTGAGTAGATTAGAGAGAGGGGTTGGAGGGGGCACGAGAGGGATATTTATGGGAAAGATCAGGTAGGAAGGAAGGCGGGCGGACAGATTTGACCATAGGGAGGAGCAGCCTTATGATCAGCAAAGTGTAATCCCGAAGGGTGAACTGTGAAGGAAGATGGAACAAAGATGACAGCTGTGTGTGTGGGGGGAAGCTGTCAACCACAGCCCAGTAAGGAAAATGAATGAATGGTTTGTGACTCAAGGATTTGAGGTGGTTTAAACACAGCTGACTGCTTTTCTCTTTCCAGGAATTGACACGTGGTGCTTCCTGTGTTTGAGCCAGCAGGTGTATTGCCCAGGTGAGTGTTAAAGCAGTCATTAATTTCACTACTTATGCTTGGACTGCTCTCTAGCCTCCTGAAGGGGATTTGTTTTCTCGGGTGTCTGTGGGATGTCTCTTTATTTCGGGGGCCTGTGGGGGGTCTCTTTATTTAGGAGGCTTGTGGGGGGTCTCTTTATTTAGGGAGTCTCGGGGGGCCTTTTGATTTAGGGAGTCTCGGGGGGGATTTCTTTAGTTAGGAGGTCTCAGGGGGGTCTCTCTATTTCGGGGGTCACTGGTGAGGTCTGTATAGGGGGTCTTCAGGTCTCTTTATTTTGGAGGTTTGGGGGAGGTCTCTCTATTTAGGGCGTATCGGGGGATGGGGTGGGCAAGTCTTGCATTCCCAGGGGGTGGGGTGGGGGCTGGCCTCGAATGGGCTTTGGGGCAACTCCCTTAAAGAGTTACTCTCTTGGCCCACCGCAAGGTCCCCTATGTCAGGTACACGCTTGTTAGGACCTGCACCAATTCTTGCCAAGAGGACCGGAGAATCATGCGGGCCTGGAGAATATGGTGCCCAGCTCGCTAAGTGGATGCAAATAGCTCTTAATGATCTATTTGCATCCTCCCACTGACGTGTGGGTGCGAACCTCGAACATGACGCCAGAGGAGGGCCAGAGCTGGATCCTCGGCCTCACCGGGAACTCTGCTACCGGCGGCACAAGGCGGAGAATTTCACCCAACATCTACGAATTTGAAGTTGTGGCTCTGCGTGGTCAAGATGGGGGATGCAAATAATCAACATTACAGTTAATTATTAGAAAAGGAACCCTCATAATCGTTGCCTTTGAAATATTCCGGTCTGCTAACTACCAAGTATCTTGTGTTCCATTGTGTGGTGTCATCCAATAAATAAGCATCGGTATCGAGCAACCACTTGATCTTCTTCAGTCCTGAAAGGGGTGATGTGAACTGTGGACACATTTTGACTATTTGGTGCAAACACAATCTCCAACTTCAAATTGTGGTTCCCTTATGCCTTTCCCCTTGTTGAAGTACACTTTTGCTTCACCTTGTCACTTTCTTCTGCTTTCTCTGGCATTCTTATTGAAGTGTGGTGATGGTTTAATGTTGGGCAATGATATGCAAAGGTTATGACCTATAATGTATTTGTACGGTCATTTGTACAAGAGAGTGTGGGTTGGTTTGATATGTGTAAAGTAGGTTATGAATTAATTGTTCAAACATTTTCCCTTCTGACACACTAGCTCTCAGACTGTCTTTTATCAAGCTGTTGATTTAATGCCACCATACAATGAATGTCAGATTGTGATGAATTCTGTAGCTTGCTAGGAACTGGCTGGAATCAAACAATATAGTCCATCGCCATTGATGATAGTCTCTGGTAAACCCCATTTATTTTGTAAACAATTTGTTCAGAATGTCAATGACTTAAGTGATGATTATGTAATTTGGTGTCATCATTTCCAGCCATTTGCTACGTAGATCTTGAACAAGCAAAATATGTTGATTACTGGGGGCTGCTTGCACGCCTCCAAAAATATCTACTTTGAGTTGTTACCATTGTTTTGTTGGCCATGAGGTTGATTGTAGAGATGGGGACCGGGATTCTCCAAGCCCGCGCCGGGTTATCCCCAAATCACGCCACACCGCTCTGACGCCGGTGTTTCCAATCAATTCTTCTATGCAGGAGGGCAGCACAGTGGCGCAGTGGGTTAGCCTGCAGCCTCACAGTGCCGAGGTCCCAGGTTCAATCCCGGCTCTGGGTCACTGTCCGTGTGGAGTTTGCACATTCTCCTCATGTTTGCATGGGTTTCGCCCCTACAACCCAAAGATGTGCAGGCTAGGTGGATTGGCCACGCTAAATTGCCCCTTAATTGGAAAAAATGAATTGGGTACTCTAAATTTTTTTTTTTAATTCTTCTATGCAGGAATCTATTGTTGCCCACCATATTGCATCATGGATCATTATTTCATCTTAACAACATCCTTATGTGCTTCACGGGCTAGATGCAGTACACGTTGATGCAGCACTTTGGGGATAACCACCTGCGATACAGTTGTCATCAAACAATGTAAGTTCATTGCATACTCTGTAGTATGGGATCAATTATTCCTTTATTCCGTGAGGCTACTACTGGCTTGTGTTGTGCATTATTCTGTCCTTTGCAGCTTCTGCCTTCAGGTAACAAGATTCACGATGGATGAGAAATGACTGCGATCACCTTGTCTTCAATGTCACAAGTCACTTTGCTATTGCTATCTGTGATTGTAATACAGCAAAAAATGTCTGCTCCTCAGTTGTGTTAACTTGTGAGGTATTCAACCTCAAAGTTGCTCTGAGGAAGACAATCTGACCATATGTCGATGTGTAGAGATCAATGACCAGATCCTGATGTGGATAACAATGTAGCCATTGCTTGCCGATCGATGAAGAGAGTGAACATTCTACCATAGAGAAACATGTGCCAACGTTCACAAGTGTACATGCAGGCTTGTATTCCTGCTCTTCAGCAGAGTCACTACGTTCAGTCCTTGACAAAGGGCATAGTGCATTTGCAATTGGTTGTTTAATTCCTTCAATGTACTGTCAGAGGACAGCTCAAATCGCATTCCTGATGCGTGCATTGTGACATAAATTTCTGCATGTATGTTGGAATGTGTGAGGATTAGCTGGCAATGATGCTTACTCCTCCTTTAATGTGTTGAATGCTGTTTGCTACGCAATTGTCCATTCCCATCGTGCATCTTTGCACAGTAACTCCTGAATCAGCTCCACAATATCTGCATACGGAGGAACAAATTTGTAATAAAAGTACTGAGGAATGATAGAGAGTGTTGGGAGTGCATGAATAACTTTTATATTGTCATGTATTGGCTTTACTCCCGATGCTGCCAGTCTATGCCCTAAAATGTCGATCTTGGATGCTTTGAGTGCACACTCATTCTTGATTTTTAAAAAAGATTTAGAGTACCCAATTCTTCTTTTTCCAATTAAGGGGCAATTTAGCATGGCCGATTCACCTACCAGGCACATCTTTGGGTTGTGGGGGTGAGGCCCACACAGACACGGGGAGAATGCGCAAATTCCACGCAGATAGTGACCCGGGATCGAACTTGGGTCCTCGGCGTTGTGAGGCAGCTGCGCCATCATGCCACCCTCACTCGTCCCTGTTGGCCATCAAGTGTTGTGCAAGTCAAGCTGATCATGGTCTGCTTACTTTCTTCCATGGACAATCACGTCGTGGAATAGGTTGAGCGTTCCCTCAATGTCTGACTTGACAGAAGAAATAATCTTCTGGAATGCACAAGGGTCACAACAGAGACTTTTCTAGCTGGTCGCATATAGCTAATAAACTCTTGTCTCTGTAAAATAGGACAACGGTATGCAGCAATTGGTCAGAACCCTCTCTCCCACCTTTCCGCCCTGTCCCAATCAAATATAATAATAATCTTTATTATTGTCACATGTAGGCTTACATTAACACTGCAATGAAGTTACTGTGAAAATCCCTTGGTCGCCACACTGGAGGAAATTCATGTCGACACGGGGAGAGCATGCAGACTCCGCACAGGTAGTGACCCAGGGTGGGAATCGAACCTGGGACCCTAGTGCTGTGAAGCAACAGTGCTAACCACTGTGCTACCGTGCAAGCAGTGGCAAATGCAGGCTGACATCTTGTTAATGTTTAAGAATCTGTGCAGTGCCTCAAATGGATTGTTGAAAGTGCTAAACTGAACTTTAGGAGCATGACAAGGCCCAAGATATGCAATGTGCAAGTCAAGCAAAAATGTTAAATTTCAATCATTATTTTTGCACTGTAATGAAAGTCGATATCAAATACTACACGTTAATTCAATGTAACTTTAGTATAGTTGTGGTGAATGGTGTTTGACATGTTCATTATAAACCTTTATTATGAATCATATTCACTCCAGTCCAATCTGCAAACCCAAGCCACCAAGAGCTGGTTTGAACCACATTCTATGTAGCTTTAATAATAGGTCAAGTCAGTGAGTGACATCACCTCTATGACAGGAATGGATTGCAATGCTCAGACAGTGAGTCAAGCTACATGATTAAAACCAAGCTAACATTTCCTATAGTTTTATACCACAGCCAAAATAAACTAACAATTACTATTGTGCAAAAATGTGCTACTCAGCCAAATAGAAATCAATTGATAGAAAGCCAGACAGAGTACAAAGACAAAGTAATGCAGCAGCAATGCAGTTGGGCTGAGATTACTGATCTATTGCAGGAGGCCTCATAAATAATAATATTGGAAACAAAAGAAACCAAGTTAAAAATGCAAGTTAACCAGTTGTGAATAAAACCACAATACATCAATTATACTCAGGAGAAAATACATTAAGTGTGAATAACTTTCAAGTCATGGACAATGATATTGCAAGGACTCGGGAAGAAAACACAGTCCCACAACCACCTAAACCATTGAGTTCACATAAAAGATAATGATCAGCAGGAGCTCATCAATTATATGTAAGAGAGGTACAATGTGGTTTTTCAGTGCTGTGGGATGCACTATTCAGGAGAAAATGAAAGGAATTATGTAGGCTTAAGCCAAATTCCCTTAAGAGATAGGTTAACAATAGGAATTTTTCCTTGAGATTAATTAAATGATTTTTACTATAGAAATGGAAGACAGGCATATTATTTGACCACGACTTTCATATTAAAAAAAAATCAAATTTTATTTTCCAAAGCAATTGATTAAAAGCATTAAATCTGTGAAAGTATTTCCATTATCAATTAATAAATCAACAAAGTGCCCATTTTCCTTCTTCCTCCACTTCCCCAGAAAGTGTAAAAGAAACCTAATGGTACCCTTAATTCTTCCATCCAAGCTTGATGACTCAAGCATAATACGGCAGCATCAACCCACCTCTTTGTCAACATCCAAGTAGATGCTCCAGCAACAAAGGATACTTGTTAGTAAGTAGAAATTGAAACCATGGGCAGATTCGGGGCAGGCAGCGGTTTAACGCCAGATCGCGATGCTCCACCCCCTCCAAATCGGCATCATCGGGACACGTATTGCGTGAAGTCACAAGGCGGTTGGCGAGTCGTCAGCCGGCCCACAAGCGATGCTCCACCCCCGATGGGTCGAGTTCCCGAAGGCGCGGGCCATGTGTGGTCCCAGCGGTCGGGAACCTGGCGTGCCGGCTGCAGACACTGTCCAGCGCCGCCACACTCGACTGGTATCCGAGCCGCTGGCCGGAGGCAAGGGGCTGCTGCTAGGGCTGGGGGAAGTGGTGAGGGGTGGCCAGCGAGTGAGCTGCGGGGTCAGAGTGAGCGGGATAGTGTTCCAACAAGGCCGGCGCAATGTTTTCCGGCGGCACCCGTGCAGCTCGTCAGGCCTGCGCATGCACGGCCAGGGACCCGGCGATTCTTCCGCGCGATCCGTGGGTGTTCCACCCGGTGCTGGGGCTAGGTACCGGAATCGGTGAGGTGTTTGCGCGATTTTTTCATCATGAATCACCCGTGGATTCTCCACTTAGCCTCAGTAACGGAGAATTCCGCCAAAAAGCTTCCCCTTTATTCCCCACCCCACTCCCACCAACTCTCCCAGCACAACTAAATTGACACCCCTACCACCAATGCGTGGTACATTGGCGAGACCATGCAGACGCTGCGACAACGAATGAACGGACATCGCGCAACAATCACCAGGCAGGAATGTTCCCTTCCAGTCGGGGAACACTTCAGCAGTCAAGGGCATTCAGCCTCTGATCTCCGGGTAAGCGTTCTCCAAGGCAGCCTTCAGAATCGCCGAGCAGAAACTTATAGCCAAGTTCCGCACACATGAGTGCGGCCTCAACCGGGACCTGGGATTCATGTCGCATTACATTCATCCCCCACCATCTGGCCTGCAAAATCCTACCAACTGTCCTGGCTTGGTACAATTCACACCTCTTTAACCTGGGGTTACCCCATCTCTGGATCTGTAAAGATTTAATCACCTGCTAATGCTCGCATTCCAAGCATTGTTTGGCATCTTTGAATTTGTCTATATATGTGTTTCTGGAACAGACCTCTTCATTCACCTGAGGAAGGAGCAGCGCTCCGAAAGCTAGTGACATCGAAACAAACCTGTTGGACTTTAACCTGGTGTTGTAAGACGTCTTACTGTGCTCACCCCAGTCCAACGCCGGCATCTCCACACCAATGTTTTTGCCAGGATGCATGGGTGCACGATGGTGCAGCTGCCTGGATAGTACCATGCAGACCTAGGGCGCGATTCTCTGACCATGCGCCGGGTCGGAGAATCGCCGCAGGGGGTGGGGGGGCTCGAATCCCGCGACGCCGCTCCGACGCCGGACCGCTCAAGGCGGCCCCATCCGGCGATTCTCCGTGGTCGACGGCCGAATGCCCGCCGTGTTCGGCCGAGTACCGCCAGTGTCGTTCACGTGAGGTCTTACCCGGCGTGACCTTGCCGTTCTAGCAGTGGGGGCCGTCCTGGTGTGGGGGAGGGGGTATCCCACTCCGGGGTGGCCTCCACGGTGGCCAGGCCTGCGATTGGGGCCTACCGACCGGCGGGCGTGCTAAACCCGGGGTTGGGGGGCCTATGTTCTTCCGTGCCCGGCCCCTGTAGGGCTCCGCCATGTTGCCCGGGGGCCGGCGCAGAGAAGGCAACCCACGCGCATGCAAGGACCCGCGCCGGCTGCGGCACGCATGGGCAGACCTGCGCCACCAGTGCTGCCGCCTGTATTGAAGCTGAAGCTGCTTGAAGTACTCCAGTGCCTTGCTGGCGCCCTGTGCACCGCAGGATCGCAGCTCCTAGGGGCCAGATGATGCCATTGTAAAACGCTCCCTTTTAGCTCCTGGGTGGTGAGGGACATGGCTGGGCATATCCCTGGCACTGTGTGGGTGGGGAGTGGGCCTGATGGTTGATGGGGTACATTGCACCTGCAAGGGAGTGGGGGGTGGTGATTGGGGAGGGGTGTGCCCGATGGTTACTCTGATGCTTGCCTGGTGTAGGGGGGGGTGGGAGGTGGGGGGGAAGGGAAGGGAAGTGGAGTGGGGGGTGGAGGGGGAGGTGTGGGGTGCGATCTTTCATTGATGAGGAGGGGTTGTCCCTCTGCGTGCAAGGGTTGAGGGTGTTCCCCATGTCTGCCAGGGTGTCTCAATGTTTGTGGGGGCGGCGAGCCTTTAACTTTACTTTGAGATTGGGCCACCCTCCGGTCTCTGAATCCTTAAATTGCCAACAAGTTTCAGTCCCACCCATGTCAGCTGACTGTGTAATCCTTGCCAGCACTTTGAAATTGTCAGAGTGCTGTCTGATCAGGTGAGAAAAGGCATCTGTGAAACCAGTGAGTTTCACACTGCTTTTCCCGCCTGAGCACTCTGTGAAATTTTGGGAAAGTTTTGCCCTACATGAGGAAAATCATCCTCTCTTCATTCAATCTGGTTGGATGCACATTAGAATCATTGGATAAACTGTCATAATTATACTGAGTGTTTTATAATTTATGTAAATTTATAATTTATGAATTGTAAAGAGAAGCAAGGACCTGTGCCTTGTAGATGCTGAACAGGCTTTAAGAAGTCAGGAGGTGAGTCACTCATCACAGGATTCCTAAGGGTGGCACTGTAGCGCAGTGCTTAGCAATACTGCCTCACGGCACTGAGGACCCGGGTTTATCCTGGCCCCGGGTCACTGTCCGTGTGGATTTTTCACATTCTCGCCGTGTCTGTGTGGATCCCACCCTCTCAAGCCAAAGATGTACATGGTGGGTGAATTGGCCATGCTAAATAGGTTTGCACTGAGTGCTGAAGGTTTGCACTGAGTGCTGAATTTGGTGCTTTTTGAGTGCTATAGTAAGAGTTTGGTGACCGAGGGAGTATAAGGCTTCATTTTTATCTAAAGTTTAGTCTTTCTTTTATTTAGTTAATTAACTTAAAAGTTGTTGTTTGGTTTAGAAGAAGGTGAATTTTCAATAAGCTTTAAACAGGCTTCTACTTGTAGGCACTTGCAGCTGGAGCTTGTTAATTAGTTAATTGGATTAGGCCAGTTTTCAGAGGCTAGATTCACAGTATAAAAGTGATCCCCTACAGTGCAGACTTTGTTTGGTGCTGAATTTGGTGCTTTTTGAGTGCTATAGTAAGAGTTTGGTGACCGAGGGAGTTAGGTGAGGAGGGAGTAAGGTGCTCCTTTCATTTTGTTTCCGACATTTCCGCAAAGAGTGCGAAGAGAGCCAGGAGTTTACAGAAAGTGTAGCTGACTGGGAGCAGAGTCGGAGGGCGGAGATCTAGTTAGTCCACAGGGCAGCTATATTCTGTCAGGTAAGAAGGGATGGAGGCTAGGCCAGTTGCATGCTCCTCCTGTAGGATGTGGGTGGTGAGGGATACCACCGGTGTCCCCACTGACTATACCTGCGGGAAATGCACCCAACTTCAGCTCCTCAAAGACCGTGTTAGGGAACGGGAGCTGAAGCTGGATGAACTTCGGATCATCCGGGAGGCAGAGGGGGTGATTGAGAAGAGTTACAAGGAGGTAACCACATCCAAGGTACAGGACAAGAATAGCTGGGTTACAGTCAGGGGGAAAAAAACAAACAGGCAGACAGTGCAGGGATCCCTCGTGGCCGTTCCCCTTCAAAACAAGTATACCGTTTTGGATGCTGTTGGGGGGGATGACCTACCGGGGGAAGGCCCTAGCGGCCAGGTCTCTGGCACTGAGTCTGGCTCTGGGGCTCAGAAGGGAAGGGGGGAGAATAGAAAAGCAATAGTTGTAGGAGATTCAATTGTTAGGGGAATAGATAGGAGATTCTGTGGTTGCGAGCGAGACTCCCGGAAGGTATGTTGCCTCCCGGGTGCCAGGGCCAGGGATGTCTCGGATCGTGTCTTCAGGATCCTTAAGGGGGAGGGGGAGCAGCCAGAAGTCGTGGTGCACATTGGTACCAACGACATAGGTAGGAAAAGGGGTGTGGAGGTAATAAACAAGTTTAGGGAGTTAGGCTGGAAGTTAAAAGCCAGGACAGACAGAGTTGTCATCTCTGGTTTGTTGCCGGTGCCACGTGATAGCGAGGCTAGGAATAGGGAGAGAGTGCAGTTGAACACGTGGCTGCAGGAATGGTGTAGGAGGGAGGGCTTCAGGTATTTGGATAATTGGAGCGCATTCTGGGGAAGGTGGGACCTGTACAAGCAGGACGGGTTGCATCTGAACCAGAGGGGCACCAATATCCTGGGAGGGAAGTTTTCTAGTACTCTTCGGGAGGGTTTAAACTAATTTGGCAGGGGACTGGGAACCGGATTTGTAGTCCAGCAACTAAGGTAGCCGATATTCAGGACGCCAAAGCATGTAGTGAGGCAGTGGGGAAGGGAACACTGACAAAGGAGAGTACTTGCAGGCACGGAGATGGGTTGAAGTGTGTATACTTCAACCCCAGAAGCATCAGGAATAAGGTGGGTGAACTTAAGGCATGGATCGGTACTTGGGACTACGATGTGGTGGCCATCACGGAAACTTGGATAGAAGAGGGGCAGAAATGGTTGTTGGAGGTCCCTGGTTATAGATGTTTCAATAAGATTAGGGAGGGTGGTAAAAGAGGTGGGGGGGTGGCATTATTAATTCGAGATAGTATAACAGCTGCAGAAAGGCAGTTCGAGGAGTATCACCCTATTGAGGTAGTATGGGTTGAAGTCAGAAATAGGAAAGGAGCAGTCACCTTGTTAGGAGTTTTCTATAGGCCCCCCAATAGTAGCAGAGATGTGGAGGAACAGATTGGGAAACAGATTTTGGAAAGGTGCAGAAGTCATAGGGTAGTAGTCATGGGCGACTTTAACTTCCCAAATATTGAGTGGAAACTCTTTAGATCAAATAGTTTGGATGGGGTGGTGTTTGTGCAGTGTGTCCAGGAAGCTTTTCTAACACAGTATGTAGATTGTCCGACCAGAGGAGGGGCAATATTGGATTTAGTACTTGGTAATGAACCAGGGCAAGTGATAGATTTGTTAGTGGGGGAGCATTTTGGAGATAGTGACCACAATTCTGTGACTTTCACTTTAGTAATGGAGAGGGATAGGTACGTGCAACAGGGCAAGGTTTACAATTGGGGGAAGGGTAAATACGATGTTGTCAGACAAGAATTGAAGTGCATAAGTTGGGAACATAGGCTGTCAGGGAAGGACACAAGTGAAATGTGGAACTTGTTCAAGGAACAGGTGCTACGTGTCCTTGATATGTATGTCCCTGTCAGGCAGGGAAGAGATGGTCGAGTGAGGGAACCATGGTTGACAAGAGAGGTTGAATGTCTTGTTAAGAGGAAAAAGGAGACTTATGTAAGGCTGAGGAAACAAGGTTCAGAAAGGGCATTGGAGGGATACAAGGTAGCCAGGAGGGAACTGAAGAAAGGGATTAGGAGAGCTAAGAGAGGGCATGAAGAATCTTTGGCGGGTAGGATCAAGGAAAACCCCAAGGCCTTTTACACATATGTGAGAAATATGAGAATGACTAGAGCGAGGGTAGGTCCGATCAAGGACAGTAGCGGGAGATTGTGTATTGAGTCTGAAGAGATAGGAGAGGTCTTGAACGAGTACTTTTCTTCTGTATTTACAAATGGGAGGGGCGATATTGTTGGAGAGGACAGTGTGAAACAGATTGGTAAGCTCGAGGAAATAGTTGTTAGGAAGGAAGATGTGTTGGGCATTTTGAAAAACTTGAGGATAGACAAGTCCCCCGGGCCTGACGGGATATATCCAAGGATTCTATGGGAAGCAAGAGATGAAATTGCAGAGCCGTTGGCAATGATCTTTTCGTCCTCACTGTCAATAGGGGTGGTACCAGAGGATTGGAGAGTGGCGAATGTCGTGCCCCTGTTCAAAAAAGGGACTAGGGATAACCCTGGGAATTACAGGCCAGTTAGTCTTACTTCGGTGGTAGGCAAAGTAATGGAAAGGCTACTTAAGGATAGGATTTCTGAGCATCTGGAAAGACACTGCTTGATTAGGGATAGTCAGCACGGATTTGTGAGGGGTAGGTCTTGCCTTACAAGTCTTATTGAATTCTTTGAGGAGGTGACCAAGCATGTGGATGAAGGTAAAGCAGTGGATGTAGTGTACATGGATTTTAGTAAGGCATTTGATAAGGTTCCCCATGGTAGGCTTATGCAGAAAGTAAGGAAGCATGGGATAGTGGGAAATTTGGCCAGTTGGATAACGAACTGGCTAACCGATAGAAGTCAGAGAGTGGTGGTGGATGGTAAATATTCAGCCTGGATCCCAGTTACCAGTGGCGTACCGCAGGGATCAGTTCTGGGTCCTCTGCTGTTTGTGATTTTCATTAATGACTTGGATGAGGGAGTTGAAGGGTGGGTCAGTAAATTTGCAGACGATACGAAGATTGGTGGAGTTGTGGATAGTGAGGAGGGCTGTTGTCGGCTGCAAAGAGACATAGATAGGATGCAGAGCTGGGCTGAGAAGTGGCAGATGGAGTTTAACCCTGAAAAGTGTGAGGTTGTCCATTTTGGAAGGACAAATATGAATGCGGAATACAGGGTTAACGGTAGAGTTCTTGGCAATGTGGAGGAGCAGAGAGATCTTGGGGTCTATGTTCATACATCTTTGAAAGTTGCCACTCAAGTGGATAGAGCTGTGAAGAAGGCCTATGGTGTGCTCGCGTTCATTAACAGAGGGATTGAATTTAAGAGCCGTGAGGTGATGATGCAGCTGTACAAAACTTTGGTAAGGCCACATTTGGAGTACTGTGTACAGTTCTGGTCGCCTCATTTTAGGAAGGATGTGGAAGCTTTGGAAAAGGTGCAAAGAAGATTTACCAGGATGTTGCCTGGAATGGAGAGTAGGTCTTACGAGGAAAGGTTGAGGGTGCTAGGCCTTTTCTCATTAGAACGGAGAAGGATGAGGGGCGACTTGATAGAGGTTTATAAGATGATCAGGGGAATAGATAGAGTAGACAGTCAGAGACTTTTTCCCCGGGTGGAACAAACCATTACAAGGGGACATAAATTTAAGGTGAAAGGTGGAAGATATAGGAGGGATATCAGAGGTAGGTTCTTTACCCAGAGAGTAGTGGGGGCATGGAATGCACTGCCTGTGGAAGTAGTTGAGTCGGAAACATTCGGGACCTTCAAGCAGTTATTGGATAGGTACATGGATTACGGTAAAATGATATAGTGTAGATTTATTTGTTCTTAAGGGCAGCACGGTAGCATTGTGGATAGCAAAATGCTTCACAGCTCCAGGGTCCCAGGTTCGATTCCGGCTTGGGTCACTGTCTGTGTGGAGTCTGCACGTCCTCCCCGTGTCTGCGTGGGTTTCCTCCGGGTGCTCCGGTTTCCTCCCACAGTCCAAAGATGTGCAGGTTAGGTGAATTGGCCAATGATAAATTGCCCTTAATGTCCAAAATTGCCCTTGGTGTTGGGTGGAGGTGTTGAGTTTGGGTAGGGTGCTCTTTCCAGGAGCCGGTGCAGACTCAAAGAGCCGAATGGCCTCCTTCTGCACTGTAAATTCAATGATAATCTATGATTAATCTAGGACAAAGGTTCGGCACAACATCGTGGGCCGAAGGGCCTGTTCTGTGCTGTATTTTCTATGTTCTATGTTCTATTAAATTGTTCCTTAATAGGAAAAAACAATTGGGTACTCTAAATTTATTAATTTTTTTAATTTAAAAAAAAATCACCAGATTCCTAGCCTATGACCTCTGTAGCCATAGTATTCACATGGTTTTGAGACACCCTGGGCTAGTGCGTGGTCAATTCCAGCACCACCTGACTGCAACCCCAGGTGAAATTAGATTTTATTTAAAATACCAGAGATCTTTGATTGAGCGCAACAAGGTAGTCACCAGGTTTGTAACTTTACAACACAAAGTAACCTTTTTTATGCACAGTATTATAATTAAACAAATAAAAAGTGTACCTAACTATCTACTACCCCTTTTCCAACTCCCCCTACTCTCTATATACATACACACACACACCAAACAACACAGAGGGGAAAGGGTGGTGGAAAGGGAAAGAAAATATTGATAAGGATCTTTGACACACTGAAATGACTTCCTGTTAATGTCTTTCTGAAGTTCAGGCTTTCATTTTGGCACATATTCCTTCTAGGCGTGAGATTGTTTTCTTTGGCAAAGTTGTCTACTTCTCTGCAGACTCAACTTATTTTCAGGATTACAGCAAAGGATGGACCAGGCACTCTTGCTTTCAGAACAATGGAGCAGTTTCTTTCACTTCAGCAAGCAGGAGAGAGAGCGTGTTCCTTTCACTTCCAATGTCTAAACACTTCTGGCTGAGTTCTCTCAGAAAGCATCACGCAGGAACCAATCACTGACTGTTGTCAGGCAGAACACTGTCTCTGGCCAACGCACCAGTTGACAATTAACCAATCAAACCAACTCCCATCAAACCTGGTTCCTAAGGTCCACTCGGTGCTGAGGAATCTGGCTTCTCCTTTCCTAAATATAAACCTGGGAAAACAGTATTCTGGCAAGTAGGTTGTTACAACTGAGTCTTCTGCTTACAGACACATCCTGGTTATGAGTCCATGGACCAAAATAATAAAAATAAAATAAAATAAATGGGAACAAAGGAAATAAACAGGAAGGACTCTTACAATGGCTAGCCCAGTTCAGTTACTGATCAATGGTAAACCCCAGGATGTTGATAGTGGGTGATTCAGCTATGCTAATGCCATTGAATGTCAAGTGTAGCCAGCTGAAATGGCTGATTCCCAGTAATTTGGCCAAAACCCGATTTAAAATGGCTAACCGAAAAGGCTGATGGGAAAAGCAGCCAACAGGACACAAACGGACAGCTGCAGACAGAATAGCGTATTGGGCTCGGGGGAAGTCGGCTCAGATCGATACTCAAGACTATTAGCAGCACATCAACCCAAACATCTGCAGTTTAATCGGCTATCCCCGGGAACAATTGCAACATATTAGCAATTGAATGCCGGGCCAGACCTGTCGGCGCCTGCAGTGGCCGAAACAAAGGCAGGTGAACGACCACCCCCCGATCGAGGAATCGCCCCGTTATTGGACATATCGAACCCAGTGATTGGGAACAAGTCCAATCATTTGGGACTCAGGGTCAAGGGCCGCCCCGAGAGGCGGGAAGCCCCTGGGTCCTATAAAGTGAGGGGCAAAGTTCAGATCTCTCTCTCTCTCCCTTCTTCACCTGCTCGAGACCTTCGCAAGAGCATCGACCAGAAACAGTAAGTCTGACTCCAGCGATCGCTACCCGATAAAGACTCCTAGCCATCGACCCGTATCAGCCTTTTTGAATCCCGCGGGCCAGATCCGATTCGATAAGCCATTCGTTTCTCTGACCTGGTGGGCCCTTCCTAAAATTAAGTATTGGCCAGTAATGATAGGTTTCTATATAGATAGTAGGGTTATTGTGTAAGCATTAATTGTTGTATATAATAAATGACCGTTGATTTCAATCTTACTAAGCGGTGAGCTGACTTATTAATCATAACTCGAGCTTGAACCACGTGGCGGTATCAGAAAGATACCTGGCGACTCGTGAGCAAAGGTGACATAATCAGAGGTAATAAAACTAAGGCTAATAAGAGCAACACAAGGGGCGATGGTCAGATTTTCTCTTACTGGAGATGGTTATTGGTTGCCACTTGTGTGGCATGAATGTTACCTTCCACTTGGCAGTCCAAGCTCGCATATTGTCCAGGTTTTGCTGCATTAGCCACCAATGAGGAGTTACAGGGGAGTCCCAAGTTGTGCTGAACATTGCGCAATCATCAGTGAACCTTATGGCCACTTCTGACTTTATGACGGAAGAAAGGTCATTGATAAAGGGCTGAAGGTGATTAGGCCTTGGACACTTCCCCGAGAAACTCCTGCAGGAACACCTGGGACTGAGATGATTGACCTCCAACAACCATGACCATCTTCCTTTGTGCTAGGTATAACTCCAACCAGTGAAGAGTTTCCCCCCCCCCGATTCACATTGACTCCAGTTTTGCTAGGGCTCCTTGATGCCATACTCTAGCAAATGCTGCCTTGATTGTCAAGGGCAGTCACTCTCACCTTTGCAGTTCAGCTCTTTTGCCCGTATTTGAACCAAGGCTGTAATGAGGTCAGGAGCTGCGTGATCCTGACAGAACCCAAACTGTGTGTCAGTGAACAGGTTATTGCTAAGCAAGTGCCACTTGATAGCACTGTTGATAACCCCCTCCATCATTTTACTGATGATTGAGAGTAGACTGATAGGGTGGTAATTGGTCGGGCTGGATTTGTCCTGCTTTCTGTGTACAGAATATACCTGGGAAATTTTCCACAATGCCGGGTGGATATAGTGTTGTAGTTGTACTGGAACAGCTTGGCTAGGAACACAGCAAGTGCTGGAGCACAGGCCTTCAGTACTATTTCAGGAATATTGTCAGGCTTCATAGCCTTTGCAGTATCTAGTGCCTTCAGCTATTTCTTGATATCACATGGAGTGAATTGAATTGGATACAGACTAACATCTGTGATGATGGGGCCGAGATGGATCATCCACTCGGCATTTCTGGCTGAAAATTATTGTGAACGTCTCAACCTTGTCTTTTGCACTGATGTACTGAGCTCCTCCATCATTGAAGATGGGGATATTTGTGGAGCCTCCTCCTCCAGGGAGTTGTTTAATTGCAAACCAAATTCATGATTCACTATTCTTTATCCGTTAATTATATTTGTCCATATGGTAAATATTAAAGGCTCCGCTACAAATAATAATAGGTAAAAAGGACCTTGTGCTGCTATCAAGCTCAAATGGAGACATATCACTTATGTGACTGAAATGAGAGGATCTGTGTTGAAAGTTCTTATCCATCCAATGAAACAAGGGCCAAAACTGCATTTCTAGAGCACATAAATCAGATGCTTTCACGCCACATCATTGTGTGACTTCTCAACATCCAGTGAATATAAACTATATTACATGAAGATGTCTGACAACAGATATATGGAATTATTTAGCTTTTTGAAAGTATCTTACAATCACCCAATGACAATACTGGTTCCAGTGTGGTGGGGACTATCTTTGTAAGTATTTTACACACAATATTTAACGATGAGATGGATTTGTAGCCTCTGCACTGTAGGCAGCATTCTTCCTTTACTTTGCCAAAATTGAAGGAAGAACACTGGTGAGGTAGTGGCATGTTTGTCATTTTGATACATTTTTCAAATAATCTTGAAGTTTTGGCCTCCAAATCTGAAAGAATTCTTGGAGAATTTACAGCACATACCCATCAAAGCACGGTAACTTAATAACATGCTCCCTGTTGATGCTTCCACTGCAGCTAGATCTACAGGAATTGGTTACCCTTTTGTAACCTTAAGGTCTGAGAAAGCATTTGTAGTCAGAGTCTCCTGTCTGGAATTCATGATGTTCCTGGCTAATTTTAGTTCAGTCGGCACCCGCACAAAGTAGCAGATATCAGGGTCTGGATTCTCCAATCCCGTGGCCAAGTTCTGACGCCGGCGTGAAAAGCGGCACGAGCCACTCTGGCGTAAATGGGTCTCAAGTGGCGGGTAGGCCCAAACGTAAACTACGCCGGCGGGACTCGGCCGAACTCAGCGGGCACTCGGCCTGTCGAGACCTGGAGAATCGCTGGGGGGGGGAGGGGGGGGGTCACTTTCAACGGCCCCAGCGCGGGGTCGGAAAATCCCAGCCATAGTATTAAGAAAAAAGGCTTTACCAGCCAAGGTGGTGTTGCTTCACAGCGCCAGGGCTCCAGGTTCAATTCCCGGCTTGGATCACTGTCTGTGCGGAGTCTGCATATTCTCCCTGTGTCTGCGTGGGTTTCCTCCAGGTGCTTCCATAAGTCCCGAAAGATGTGCTGTTCAGTGAATTGGATATTCTGAATTCTCCCTCCGTTTACCCGAACGAGTGTGGCAACGAGGGGATTTTCGCAGTAACTTCATTGCAGTGTTAACGTAAGCCGACTTGTGACAATAAAGATTATCATTTTTAATGTCTCCTTCCTTTGCCGTATCTTCAATCCCCTGCTTGCATTTAATTAATTCCACCTTTATCTAGCAAGTCAGCTACACTTGAGTGGCTGCTGTCCTAAAACTATCCCATTTTTTGCCATTTTCAATATTTTTATAACTGACAAATGTAAGTGTGAAAAGGAAAAAAAAACCTTTTTTAAATGCCCCCAGTAATCTAGTTTAATTATGACACATCAACCGTCAAACTGAAACGTTGCTGTCATGTATGGTTCTGTTGTAGCTTTCTTGCCTCTGGACCAAAAGGTCATGGAGTTTACTCCAGAAACTTGAGCACTCCAGCGCAATACTAATGGAGTGCTGCTCTGTCTGAGATGAGTTGTTAAACTAAGTCCCAGTCTTCACTTTTACAAAAATCCCACAGTACTATCTCAAAGAAGAAGTGGGCAGTTCTTGCTGGTTACCTGGTTAATGGTTTCCTTTACCCAACATCACAGATATGAAGGTCTGGATTTTCATCCTTGAGGCGGCTAGTGGCAGTCGCAAAATTCCTTGCTCTGCCCACCCATCTCAGGAGAAAGTGTCCGCAAAGGCTTTGTTGCTGGGGCATAGGTGCAGGCTGCAGTCTGCCCAGTGTTGACTTCTTTATGTCTATGTGAACCACAAGCTGTTTCTTATATTGACCGAATGACCACACAACCAGTATATTAGTCCAAAAGACAGTTTATTAACAAACACGCTTGTTCTATATGCAATGATTCACGCGGCTACGCACTAAACTAAACCGATGACCATTACTTAACTTCGGGGTGACTGGTTCTGTGCGGGAGATAAGGCCTTTATCTGCGTCCGCGTAGGTCAGTTGGAAGTCTTCAGGTTCGTCTCAGCTGGGCTTGTCCTTCAGGTAGCGATCGTGGGTCCTTGAACTTGGCTGGTTGATATGCTGCAATTGGTCACACACAGGCCGGTCCAAAAGAGGCCGATCACTAGTGCGCAGGGCTTCTTATCCTTCTTCTCTTTCGCGCCCTTTTGGGCGGTCCTATCTCCAGTTCCAATGGATCGATAGGGTTTCGATCACCCTCATTGATCCTGGCCAATTAGGGGGCGGATACCTTGGTGACTGGGCGGGTCCCAGCTGTCATTGTCCTAGGCACATAGGCCTTTCCAAATAAGGGGAGGTGCACCGGTTAGTCTGCTACGGTTGTAGCTCCTTGATTCAAACTCTATTGTCCTGGGTGAAATGGTGACTGACGTTTAATGGTTGCAAGTTTTGGTCAGGTCTGGCTTCTTTGCACAATACACAGAGGCTGTGTACTTGTCTGTGTCCAAGTTGACCACAATTCCCATGGTCCTTTGCAGGTGGCCATTTTAAATGGCTACACCAGCCAACCTGGGAAGAAGTGCAAAGGCAGAAACTTGGGCTGCTTCAACCACCCCTTATGGCCCCTTATGTTCCTGATCTGCCCAATGTCAATTTGATGACCATTGGCCCACTGTACACTTTCTACAAGCAATTAACCCTCCAGCCTACGTAAGAAATTGTCAATTTACAGGGAGCAGGTAAGTAGAAAATGGGGGGGGAGGAGACACAAGGACCTGGAGGGGCTGGGGGTGGTCAGACCCGGGGAGACGGGTTGGGAGAGTGCATGGACCCGGGGGTGGGGGGAGGACGGCGGGGGTTTCCGGAAAGGAGGGAGTGGGCCAGTCCGGGAATGGAGGGTGTCAGTCCGGGAGCAAGGTCTGTCCGGGAGGAGGGTATGCTCGGGAAGGAGGGGGTGGTCAGTCCATGTGGTGGAACAGGTCAGTCTGGGTTTCACCAGGAACGGGGTGGGGGTGGGGGGGGGGCGGGGGGGGGGGGGGTCAGGCCGGGCGGGGGGTGGAGCGTCAGAAGGGTTAAGTTGGGTCGGTGGCGGGGGAGGAGGGGAAGTCGGGAGAGGGCCTGGGTTGGGGGAGGGCTGGGCCAAGGGGTGGGGGTGGTATGGGTCCCCAGGGGTCGTTTTTGTGCGAGAAGCCCCATGCAAGGCTGAGTCTGGGCTTTTTAAATGATTACTCTGAAGTTAGAAGTGCTCTTTTTCCTTCAACACTTTCAGAGTAACTATCAGGGTAAAACTGGCAGAACCATCCGAAGTTAATAATTTAAATCATTTTTGTTGGATGGTTCCCAGCCCAGTGCAATTGTCCAGAGGAAGGAAACTCTTCTGGGCAAATGCCAGGTAAACCATGACATGGAAATTTCCTGGGGCGATTCTCAGCGCATCATAAGGGTATCCCCTAAATGTGGTGCCTGGAAACCCAGAAGTTATATTTCTATGTTCAAATCTCACAAATAAGTAAGGCACCCATGTGCACCCAAGTTTCATGAATCTGGGTTTTCTTTACTCTTTTCCACGTGCTGTGGTGTGGTTATCCTCCCTTCCTACCAGCTGCACTGGAGACCGGCTGCTGAACGTCATGTCCCCTTGCCTGGGATGACTCTGCAGCAGGTCCTCGAGATGCTTGAGGTAATAATCTTTTATTAATGTCAGAAGTAGGCTTACATTAACTCTGCAATGAAGTTACTGTGAAAATCCCCTAGTAGCCACACTACGGGGCCTGTTTGTGTACACCGAGGTAGAATTCAGAATGTTCAGCTCACCTAATAAGCACGTCTTTCGGGACTTATGGGAGGAATCTGGCGCACCCGGGGGAAACCCACGCAGACACAGGGAGAACGTGCAGACCCTGCATAGACAGTGACCCAAGCCAGGAATCAAATCCGGGTCCCTGGCATTGTGAAGCAACAGTACTAACCACTGTGCTACTGGTCATGGGGCCCTGGGGAGGTAGAAATCTCCTGCACACCAATCTCTGCAACACTTGGATACATCTGTGCCAATGGCAGAGAGACGTAGGAGAAGTAATGCCTATCAGAAGTGCCCAGAGAGTTTCTCCTGATGGTTTTGGAAGCGGTTTCTCCACCTTTGTGAGGTCCATTTGGCTCTCCCTGATTTCCAGCGAGGCAGAAGGAGCTGGATTTGACTCCAGGCTCCTCACCAATTTGCACCTCTCTTGTACTGGGACCTGGAGATCAGAGGCAAGGCAATGGTGTGCAGGTCATAATACATACCGAGGATCGCTACTGTGATCTGCTGGGTTTGACCCTCCATGACAGTCACCAGTCTGTCAATGGAGGAAGACATGAGTTCTTTGGTATCACTGCCACATTTGCATGCACCACATGCTGGATTCCAGCAGCCACCTAACAGATGATCCTAGAAGCTCATTATCAGTCTAGGGCTCAGCACCTAGATCGTCTCCGGCACTTCTTGGGCTGCCACAGGCCTGCTCTTGCTCTGTCTGAGAGCTACTGCATGATGTGGTTCCTTGTTAGAACCTTATATAGCCACACTTACCTGTTCAATGTCAGTCCAACCCATGGCACCTCCCTGCCAAAATCCCACTCTCCCCTCCCCAGCCTCTTTAGACCTGGTTGATGGAATTATGAAAAAAGCACCCTTGGATTCTTACCACTCCAGGGACTTGCTCCCATGTCACCTTAACCTATGCCCCAGTTCCATTGGTTCACATCCAACTCCAGGACACCAGCCTCGACGGCTGTCAGAATGGTGATGTTGGGCATACCACCTTTGGTCCTGATACTTTCTTTGGCACAGTGCACCCTCTCCCCCTGCAAATAAAAGGCAAGATTTGAAAGTTGATTCAGTGTTAAAATCATGGCTTCAAAAGTGTGGCTATTGTGTACTTTGCGATAGTATATTTCATTCTATGTTCTTTGCCAGCTAACAGCTGTGGCAGATCCCAACCCGCTGTTTAACCACCATTACCGTGCAGAGTGGGATGTGTGCATCTTGTCACCTTACACACTTGGACAACACACAAGACAATCCCATTATGGACCCACATCACACACTTCCGCATATGTTGTGACGAAGATACAATCTGCAATTTTTTTTTTTCTGCTTGGACTTTATAAAACTGGGACCCTCTCTACAAGAAATGTCAAAACTACGCAGAGTACTGTATGACACACAATTTCACATTTCAGGAAGTGGGAGGAAAACAGACACACCAAGTGGGAAGCGTGAAAGACCCCATCCCCTGTCAATTCATGTCATCCTGAGACTTGTCACATGATGCTGCAATGAGACATCAAAGTGCAATTATCGGTTATGAAACAAGAACTGAGGCAGACATGAACTAATAGAATTTCTTTGGAATATATAGGCAACAAGATACATTAAGGACTCCTTTCACCAAACATGAGAGAATAAAACACAATGCTGTACTGAAAAGATTGAAGCTGTGTGGCCTCTCTGTTTCTCACTCTTAGATGTTTTATGCCCTGTTTGCAAAGTAACCATCCTGAGAAGCGAAATCCACTGCAAACCAAATATTTTCAGGAACAAAACGTTGAAATCTATCCCATATAATTACACCCAGGAGGAAAACTACACAAAATGGCTGCAACAGGGAACCAACAGATTGAGACCTGCTATCCGTAACCCTTTGTTTTATTTTTCATGAACTGTTAACATCAAACCTGGAGTGGGAGAATAGAGGAGTAATTTCTCCCCTCCTCACATTATTGTAACAATGTCCATCTTCATAATAGTCACATAATAACCCTTGCAGATCTCAACATGCACACACACACACACACACACACACACACACACACACGTGCAGGGTCCAACTGATAATCCAATCGAATGACTCAATTTCAGACATTACCTTATATTCCAGAGACCAGGGTCAGAAAGTGGTCTGAAGCCACAACTCTCAAGGCACTGCTGTTGCAGTAAGGAAGTGCGACTTGTGTCATGAGAATGTCGCTTTAAGAAATAGTTAGCTGCTCATATTACTGCAGTGATGTCAGAGTGTGGATGGAGCTGAGCTCTGGTTCTGCTTTTTAGTTTCACTTTGAGAAAAGCTTAGGTGTGTCTGTCTTTTTGTTTTTGTTTTTCAGTGTGTTGCAGCAGCTGAAGCCAGCCAAAGCAACTGTACTGTTGATCTCTGCCATGAAGGACTATCTCTTGATCATTTGGTGAATTCAGAAGAATTATAAATGTTTTCAGTAGTGAATGCAAACTCTGATGTGTTTATGTTTGAAGATTTGTTAAGTCTTCTGGGTGTTAAAAGAACGGCATTCTGATTACTTAGTGTTATATTCTTTGGGTGGTGTATTTGATTTACTGGTTGCTAAGATATTCACTGTTTGTTTTAGAAAGATTAACTTGAGTTCATAGAATAAACATTGTTTTGCTTTAAAAAATACTTTTCCATTTCTGTTGTACCATATTTGTAGAGTAAGCTGCGTGCTCCCCATACCACAATCTATTAAAAGCTGTGGGTCAGGTGAACTCCATGATACACTTTGGGATTCTCTAAACGCTGACCCATAACAATCGGGGGCTCGTCCAGGATAAAAGTCTATCTATTGGATTGGCTTAGTGAACATAAAGACAGTGAGGGGTGAGCATATTGTGGTTGCTTTTCAGGTGTGGTATTTTAGTTTAAGTGGGGAGTGTGTTGTGGACAATGGCTCTTTCAGAGGCTCAGAGGTTTTTGGGGGTGCCGACAGTCACACACTGTACCTCATGGACAGAGACTAAAAGCAGACTGTTAGATTTGGCAAAAACATTGGAGTTAACATTACCTGACAAAATGTGAAAAGATGAGGTAATTATGGCAGTGGTTAAGCATTTAAAGTTGCCTGAGATAGAGTTTGACTCATTGGAAATGGCAAAAAACTCAGTTGCAAATTAAACAATTGGAACATGAGAAAGAATTAAAGCAGCTTGAATACAAAAGAAAGAGAGCGGAAAGAGAAAGAGAGAGAGAGGAAAAAGAAAAGGAGAGAGAAGAAAGGAGAAAAGAAAGAATAGCCCTAGCAGAATAAAAAGAAAAAGAAAGGGAGATACAGATCAGGGAAAAAGATAAAGAGAGAGAGTTTGAACTTCAGAAAATGGCCATGAAACATGACAGTCAGTTAAAATTGGCAGACGTAAAGGGAAACATACAGTTGGATGATAGTGATGAGGATAGTGAGAAAGAGCGTCAAAGTCGAAGGCTTGGTTGGAATCTATTTAAATATGTCCAAGCATTGCCAAGGTTTGATGAGAAGGAGGTGGAAGCCTTTTTCATTTCATTTGAGAAGGTAGCTGTGGG
This sequence comes from Scyliorhinus torazame, assembly GCF_047496885.1. Taxonomy (NCBI): domain Eukaryota; kingdom Metazoa; phylum Chordata; class Chondrichthyes; order Carcharhiniformes; family Scyliorhinidae; genus Scyliorhinus; species Scyliorhinus torazame. The sequence continues at coordinate 206,911,284 of NC_092714.1, forward strand.
TATTCCTGATTCAAACAAAGCTGGTAGGTAGAGCTAGTGAAGTGTTTGCATCACTACCGGAGGAGGTATCTGGGACGTATGAGGAGGTGAAAAAATCCATCTTAGGTGCATATGAACTAGTGCCTGAAGCTTACAGACAAAGGTTCAGAAATTTAAGGAAAGAATTTGGTCAAACATACATGGAGTTTGAAAGGCTCAAACAGAGTAATTTTGATAGGTGGATAAGGGCTTTGAAATTAGACCAAACGTATGAAGCTCTCAAAGAAATTATACTTTTTTGGAGGAGTTTAAAAGTTCAATTCCTGATGTAGGTTGAGGCCGGGACATGGGATTCATGTCGCATTACATTCATCCCCCACCATCTGGCCTGCGAAATCCTACCAACTGTCCTGGCTTGATACAATTCATACCTCTTTAACCTGGGGTTACCCCATCTCTGGATCTGTAAAGATTTAATCACCTGCTAATTGTCGCATTTCAAGCATTGTTTGGCATCTTTGAATTTGTCTATATATGTGTTTCTGGAACATACCTCTTCATTCACCTGAGGAAGGAGCAGCGCTCCGAAAGCAAGTGACATCAAAACAAACCTGTTGGATTTTAAGCTGGTGTTATAAGACTTCGTACTGTGCTCACCCCAGTCCAACGCCGGCATCTCCACATCATTTCAAAGGCAGGAGCAGGCATTGGCGATCTACTGATTTCCGCATCGGCATCTCCCTGAACACCCACCCACTATCAAGCTATGTAAAATTCCACCCTATTATCTTTGATCATGGTGCAAGGCTCCAAAAGTATCATAATAGAAATTTTGGTTAAATCCTGTACGCTGCTTCTTTTAAAATTAACTGTAACACTTGATTATACTTCCAAGGAATATCCATAGTTGCAAATGAAATTTGACCGCAACAAACAACTTGCATGTAAGACAGATAGTGGGGGGAGAAATGTCGTCATTGTCGAGGATAGTATAGATAGGGTAATAGACACTGTTCTCTGTAGCCAGGATCGAAAGTCCCGACAGCTATGTTGCCTGCCTGGTGCCAGGGTTTGAGACAAATGCTTTGGGCTCGAGAGGAACTTACAGCGGGGAGGGGAGAATCTCGTTGTCATGTTCCATGTAGGTATCTATGGCATAGATAGAATGAGGAAAGATGTTCTGCATAGAGAGTTTGAGGAGTTAGGCACTAAATTAAATGACTGAATCACCAAGGTTATAATCTCTGTATTATTACCTGAATGGAATTGGCATAGGGTACACAAAATTAGAGCGATGAATGTGTGGCTCAAAGACTGATCTGGGAGAAGTGGGCTTCAGTTCGTGGGGCACTGGCATCAGTACTGGGGAAAGTAGGGGCAGTGCGGTTGGGACAGCCTACGTTTGGAATGTGCTGGGACCAGTGTTCTTGCAAACCACATTACTAGGGAAGGAGAGAGGGCTTTAAACTAAATAGAGGAGGTGTCGGTTCTCTAGAGGAGGTATGTAGGCTTACAATGCAAAAGGATATGACAGCATTACAAAGCAGCTATTTACATAATGATACCCAAAGTGTGTCAGGAAGGGACAGAGTGTACAAACATAAAGAAACAGCAATGAATAGGGTCAAAAAGGGAAAGAATGATAGCAAGGCAAAATGGTTCTTTACTTAAATGCATGTAGCATTTGGCAAAAATAAATGATTTAACAGCACAAAATGAGGTTTATAGGTATGATGTCATAACCATGACAGAGAAGTTGTTTCAGGAAGATCAAAATTGGGAACTAAGAACAGGCAGAAAGTAATGGGTGGTGAGGTAGTTTTGTTCGTACGAGATGGAATAAGTACAAAAGCAAGAAATAATCTTGGATCGAAAGATATAGGCGGGGATTCTCCGATCCCCCGCCGGGTCGGAGAATTGGTGGGAGAGGTGCGAGAATCGCGCCACGTCGTTCCGATGCTGGCCCGCCGATTCTCCGGTGCCAATTCCCGGCCGCCAATTCTCGGACGCCCATGGGATCGCCGCAGCGCTGGTCATGGGCCATTGAAAGCGCCCCCCCCCCCCCCGGCAATAATCCGTGCCTCGACGGGCCGAGTGCCCGCCGAGTTCGGCCGAGTCCCGCCGGCGTAGGTTATGTATTGTCCTACCCGGCGGGACCTCGGAGTTCTGGCTGCAGGGCCGTCCTGGTGGGTGGGGGACAGGGGGATCCGACTCCGGGGGGCGCCTCCATGGTGGCCTGGCCCGTGATCGGGGCCTACCGATCGGCGGGCGAGCTATTTCCGTGGGGGGCCTATGTTACTCCGCGCCAGGCCCCTGAAGGGCTCCACCATATTGCCATATTGCAGCGCAGAGACGGGAACTCACACGCATGCGCGAACTCACGCCGGCCTTGGCACGCATGCGCAGACCTGTGCCAGCTGGAGCAGCGGGCACCACTCCGGCGCCGTACTAGCACCCTGGGAAGGGGCGCATACCTGGGCCTGGAGGCCAGTTGACGCCGGAGTGGCTCGCGTCGCTTTTGACGTGTATTCGGGACAGTTTCCTCGAACAATATGTTGTGGATCCAACCAGGGATCAGACTATCTTGGATTTGGTAATGTATAATGAGGCAAGTTCAATAAACAATCTCAGAGTAAAAAATCCCCTAGGAAGCAGTGGCCACAACATAGTAGAATTTAGCATTGAATTTGAGTGTGAGAAACTTGGGCCATAAACAACAGTGCTGCCCTTAAATAAGGGTAATTATAAAGAACAGAGTTGGCTGGAGTGGATCAGAAAAGGAGTTTCGCAGGAAAGATGGTTTATCAGCAATGGTAGATGTTTCTGAAAATAGTTCAGCACACAATATAAAGATATCCCAGTGAGGAAGAAGGATTCTAGGAAGGAGATAAATCAACCATGGTTAACCAAGGAAGTGAAGGATAGTATTAAACTGAAAGAAATGTGGCAAAGATTAGTGGTAAGTCAGAGGATTGGGAACATTCTAAAAGCCAACAAAAGATGATCAAAACAAGTACAGAGGGAGAAGATAAATTAAGAGGGTAAACAAGCAAGTAATATAAAAATGGACAGCAAGACCTTCTTTAAATATATAAAAAGGAAGAGAGAGGCCAAAGTGAACAAAGGCCCCTTAGAGAATGACATTGGGGAAATAATAATGGGGAACCAAAAAATGGCAGCGGAGTAAAACAAATACTTTGGACGGGATTCTCTCAGCCCAGCCCGGACTGGAGAATCGGCGGGACGGGTGCGAATCGTGCGACGCCGCCCGATGCCGGTCTGACGATTCTCCGGAGAGCGGAGAATCGGCACCATTGGCGCCTGCGCGGTCGCTGTTTACGACGGCGCCAACACTTAGCCTCAGGATCAGAGAATCCCGCCCATTGTGTCAGTTTTCACGGTGGAAAACACTAACAACATTCCAAAAATAATTAATCATAGGACAGAAGGTGGGGGGAGGAAATAAATACAATAAGAATCACTGGGAAAAATGTACCAGGGAAAAACGTACTAGGGAAACTAATGGGGCTAAAGGCCGATAGGTCCCCTGGACCTAATAGGTTGCATCCCAGGATATTATAGGAAGTAGTTACAGAGATAGTGGATGCACTGGTAGTAATCTTCCAATAATTCTTAAATTATGGGAAAGTCCCAGAGGATTGGAAAACTGACAATGTAACACCTATATTCAAAAAAGGAGGGAGACAAAAAACAAGTAATTATGGCCAGTTAGTTTAACTTCTGTCATTGGGAAAATGTTTTCGAGTCCATTATAAAGGACGTGGTAACAGACATCATAATAATCTTTATTGTCACAAGTAGGCTTGCATTAACACTGCAATGAAGTTACTGTGAAAAGCCTGTTATGGGCCAGGGTTTAGAGAACCCAAAGTGTATCATGCAGTTCACCTGACCCACGACTTTTAATAGATTGTGATATGGGGAGCACACGGCCCACTCTACAGGTATGGTGCAGCAGACATCTAACAGTATTTTTTATAGCAAAACAATGTTTATTCTATGAACTCAAGTTAACTTTTTAAAAACATAGTGAACATCTCAGCAACTATCAATTCAAATACAACCCACCCCAAAGAACGCAGCACTAAATTACTCTTACACTTTCCTTTTAACATCCATATGACATTATAAAAAAACTTGTAATAAAAGCGCATCAGGTTTAAATTCCCTACTAAGAACAGTTATCACTCTGAATTCACCAAATGATCAAGAGATAGTCTTTACATGGCAGAGAGAACAACATTACACCTTCTCTGGCTGACTGCAGCTCCAACACTGAAACGAAACCAAACAAACACAGACACACCCAAGCTTTTTTCAAAGTGAAACTAAAAGCTGACAGACAGCCCAGCTGCACCCACACTCTGACATCACTGCAGTAATAAAACCCCATTTCCTAAGGGTACACCCACTACAGTTATTCTATAAAAACACTCATTTCTTAAAGGTATTCTCACATGACACTTCCCCCCAAGAAAACAAAATACACCATCAACTTCAAGATGGTTTCATTTTTCACCTTTTCACTATCCTTTAAGAAATGCACACAGTAAATATACTTTTCCATTTCAAAAAACACGCGCAAACAGGTATAATAATATAGTTCTTTTTTTGTTCTTTTTCCTCCAACTGGAATCCCTCATGATTGACAGTCTCTTTGGATAAGAAGGTCGCTGCACGATCCATCCATTTCTCTACGCCTTGGCATGTCTCTTTAAAGTCAGATACTTTAGTTCAATCTGATCATAGAATCCCTTGTAATTCTCCAATACAGGAGCATTGGTTATCACAGCTTTCAGGCAGCACGGTAGCATTATGGGGGCAGCACGGTAGCATTGTGGGGGCAGCACGGTAGCATTGTGGATAGCACAATTGCTTCACAGCTCCAGGGTCCTAGGTTCGATTCCGGCTTGGGTCACTGTCTGTGCGGAGTCTGCACATCCTCCCCGTGAGTTTCCTCCGGGTGCTCCGGTTTCCTCCCACAGTCTAAAGATGTGCAGGTTAGGTGGATTGGCCATGATAAATTGCCCTCAGTGTCCAAAATTGCCCTTAGTGTTGGGTGGGGTTACTGGGTTATGGGGATAGGGTGGAGGTGTTGACCTTGGGTAGGGTGCTCTTTCCAAGAACCGGTGCAGACTTGATGGGCCAAATGGCCTCCTTCTGCACTGTAAATTCTATGATTCTATGAAATGCCTGTTGAAACTCCATTGTCCACTGAAATCTTCGACGTTTCTTCAGCAAGTCCATCAGTGGAGCAATCACGCTACAAAGCTTTTGCACAAATGTTCAATCAAATCCACTCATGCCAAGAAATCTCATTATTTCCCTTTGTGTCGAGGGTATTGGAAACTCCCCAATAACTTTTGGTTTCACATCCCATGGGACTATTCAACCCTGTCTGATTCTATGGCCAAGGAAAGTGACTTGGGCTTTTCCAAATTCACTTTTGGCTAGATTTATCACCAAACCTGCCTCCTGAAGTCAATCAAATAACTCCATCAGATGTTTTAAAAGTTCTTTCCATGTCTGGCTGAAAATTACCAGATCGTCGATGTATACCGCACAATTGGGTAATCCTGAAACAACTTTGTTAGTTAACCGTTGATATGTGGCTGGGACGTTTTTCATGCCAAATGGCATAACTTTGAATTGGTATATACCATCTGGAGTCACAAAAGTTGAAATCTCCTTTGCACTTTTGGATAAAGGTACCTGCCAATAACCTTTAAGTAAAACCAGTTTGGAAATAAAAGCTGATTGTCCCACTTTCTCAATGCAATCCTCCAAATGTGGGATAGGATAAGAGTCCGTTCTTGTAACTGCATTAACCTTTCTATAGTTCACACAACCGTTTGGTACCATCTGGTTCAGGTACCATCACTATGGGTGAGCTCCATTGGCTGCAACCCACTTCAATTATGCCATTTTCAAGCATACTCTCAATCTCTTTGTTAACCTGTGCCAATTTTAAAGGGTCAAGTCCATATGGATGTTGTTTGATTGGAACAACATTTCCCACATCTACATCATGTACAGCCATTTTAGTGCATCGCAACTTATCTCCACAAATCTGCCCATGTGATATCGATAACTCTTCCAGGTCAGTCCGTTTTTCCTCTGGAAGGTAACTCAAAGATTTATCCCAATTTTTAAGAACATCCTCATTTTCCAATTTAATTTGAGGTATATCAAATTCACAGTCATCTGGATTTGGTTCGTCACTTTGAGTTAGAATGATTAAAACTTCCTCCTTTTGCTCTCCTTCCCTTTCAAAGTACCTTTTAAGCATATTCACATGACACACTCGGCGAGTCTTCCTTCTATCTGGCGTTTTTACCACATAATTCACCTCACTTAATTTCCTTTCAATCTGATAAGGTCCACAAAACCTTGCTTTTAAAGATTCACCTACCCCTGGTAACAATACTAAAACTTTATCTCCACAGGAGATAAACTACAAACTTTGGATTTCTTGTCCGCGACCCGTTTCATCACATGTTGTGCACCATTTAAATGCTGTCTAGCCAATTCACCTGCTCTATTTAATCGTTCCCTAAAATTTGACACGTAATCCAATAATGTAATTTCCGATTTCTCACCCACCAATTTTTCCTTAATCAATTCAATTGGTCCTCTTACCTCATGACCAAAAATGTGTTCAAACGGACTGAATTTGGTTGACTCATTAGGTGCATCCCTAATTGCAACAGTACGAATGGAATTCCTTCATCCCAATCCTCTGGATAATCGTGACAATAAGCCCTCAACATTGTCTTTAATGTCAGATGCCACCTTTCTAATGCTCCCTGCAATTCTGGATGGTACGCAGTTGATTTAAATTGTTTTATTCCTAAGCTATCCATACCTTCTTTGAAGAACCTTGAGGTAAAATTTGATCCTTGTTCCGACTGTATTTCTGTGGGTAGTCCATATCTGGTGAAGAATTTAAATAACTCCTCCACAATCTTTTTAGCTGTAATATTATGTACTGGAATGGCCTCTGGAAACCTAGTAGACACATCCATTATAGTCAAAAGATATTGATTCCCACTTCTCGTTTTAGGAAGCGGTCCTACGCAATCAATTAAGACCCTTGTTAAAGGTTCCTCAAATGCTGGAATGGATATTAAGGGCGCTGGTTTTATCACTGCTTGAGGTTTCCCTATCACTTGACATGTGTGACATGATTGACAAAATTTAATTACATCTTCATGTAGTCCAGGCCAATAAAAATGTTTCTGGATTTTGGCTTGACTTTTCCTTCCTCCCAAATTACTTCGCACTGGCACCTCATGTGCAACTCGTAACACCTCCTTTCTATACACTACCGGCAATACTACTTGATGAACATCTGCCCACTTTTCATCCGCCTGCATATGTAAAGGTCTCCATTTTCTCATCAAGACATCACTTTTACGGTAATAACACTCTGGAATACACTCAGATTCCTCTTCCGTATATGCTTTCTGATATATCTGTTTTATTTCTATATCTTTTTGTTGTAACTCCGCCAATTTTCCTGAACTAAAAATATCCGCCTCATCCTCCACCTGTTCTTGTTCTTTTTCAACCATCTGATCAAAAATCGTTTCTGATAATTGCACTTCCACTTCATCTTGATCTTCACCCTCTGATTTCTCCTCTTGTCTTAACCGGTGACTTTGCGACCTAGTTACTACACAATCTGGAAAAATCCCAGAATATTCGTCCTTCAACACTTCAGTTGTCTGATTTTCCACTGGCTTGTCAACCACAGTAGGCATCACTCCCACCTGCGATCCAGCTATATCATTACCCAAGATAAACTGTATTCCTGGACAAGATAGTTTCTCTATTACTCCTACTACCACTTCACCACTCTTCACTGGACTTTCCAATCTTACCTTATATAATTGAACACTACTCCTCTCACCCTGAATTCCACATATTACCACCTTTTCTGGCAATATTCTTCCGTAAGTACATAACTCCTTATCTCTTATCATTAAAGATTGACTAGCTCCCGTATCTCTGAAAATTGTGACTTCTTATCCTGCTTCTCCTGATACATATGAGTAAACATTACCCATACAAGTAAATTCTTTAAAGAGATCTGGCACCTTCTTATCAATCACCTCTTGATCAGACTGTACAATCTTTTGCACCTCCTTCGCTTCACTTGGGCTTTCCTTTACCACTTTTACAAACTCCACTGTTTTACCATATCAGCTTTCCCAGTGCTTTTCTTCAACCACCAACACATGGCCTAGCTTATTACAATGAAAACATTTGAAACTTTTCATTTCTTTTCCACCCTCCTGGATTTCTTTTTTAATCTGAGATACAGTCTCCTTATTATCTCCCATCAGATCACCTTTACCTTTACCACTTGAGTATTTCTCATGTCCCCAGTTTCTACCCCTCACAGGCTGAAACTGATGTCGGAAACCAAGCTTTGATTTATGAATTAATTCATAATCATCTGCCATTTCTGCTGACCTCACAGTTTTAACCCTCTGCTCTTCGACATGAGTTCTCACTACATCAGGAATTTAATTTTTAAACTCCCCCAAAAGTATAATTTCTCTGAGAGCTTCTTACGTTTGGTCTATTTTCAAAGCCATTATCCACCTATCAAAATTACTCTGTTTGATCCTTTCAAACTCCATGTATGTTTGACCAAATTCTTTCCTTAAATTTCTAAACCTTTGTCTGTAAGCTTCAGGCACTAGTTCATATGCACCTTAGATAGATTTTTTCACCTCCTCATACGTCCCAGAAACTTCCTCCAGTAGTGATGCAAACGCTTCACCAGCCCTACCAGCTTTGTTTGAATCAGTAATATCCACATGCCCTGTTGCCATTTCATTTGTTTAGCCACCTTCTCAAATGATATGAAAAAGGCTTCCACCTCCTTCTCATAAAACCTTGGCAATGCTTTGACATATTTAAATAGATCCCCACCAGGCCTCCGACTTTGGCGCTCTTTCTCTTTATACTCATCACTATCCTCAAACTGTACATTTCCCTTTAAATCTGCCAATCTTAACTGACTGTCATGTTTCCGAAGTTGAAACTCTCTCTCTTTTCTTTTTCCTCTCTCTCTCTTTCTTTTTCCTCTCTATCTCTTTTGTATTCAAGCTGCTTTAATTCTTTCTCATGTTCCTTTTGTTTAATTTGTAACTAAATTTTTGCCATTTCCAATGAGTCAAACTGTATCTCAGGCAAATTTAATTGCTTAGCCACTGCCATAATTACCTCATCTTTTCGCATTTTGGCAGGCAATGTTAACTGCAATGTTTTTGCCAAATCTAACTGATGCACAATCAATACGCTTGAGTCCACGTGGAGTCATATCGATTCAGCTTTAATCAGATAGAACTGTACCCAGCAGCGAAGTTACAGAAGTGAAGGCTGCTGGGTACGGCACAGGTTCTTATACCCCGCCTCTCAGGGCGGGGCTATGTTCATTGCCCAATGGTAGACCCCGCGGTCTAGCCAATGGTTATTCCTCTCTCTGGTACCGCACTACCTGGTATTATCACATTCACCCCCTGTTAAAAAAAAGAGCCAGCGGGGTGATGGCCAGTATTGCTGTCGCCTTTTTCTGGTAGGACCAGGTATTGCAGGTACCATGCTATCGAGGGTTGCGGAGAAAGTTCTTGCGTTGTTAATTCTTCTTCATGCTGCTGCAATCAGACGATCGGGCGGCCTGGTCGTCCTACTGGAGCGTCAAAGTTTCGGCGGCGATCCTGGTGAGGGCCCCGGCAGTAGTGACTCCGGGAATGTGGGTCTTCCTCCCAGGCAGTTTCGGCGCTGTAATGTCGAAGGATGGGCAGAAGGAAGGGGTGCCTGAAGGGGGCGTCGGTGCCTGCTCGGCTCCGGGTCGGGGTTCTGGCGGCAGTACTGAACCTCCGGTCAGGTACGGGAGGGGGGGGAGGTGGTGGCAGTGGCTCGGGCGCGCGTGGTGCTCCAGCGGGCGCCAGGTCCCGGAGGGAGACTGTATCTTGGCGTCCGTCGGGGAATGCTATGTAGGCGTACTGGCGGTTGGCATGCAACAGGTGGACCCTTTCGACCAGCAGGTCCGACTTGTGCGCCCTCGCATGTTTCCGCAGCAGAACAGTTCCAGGTGTTGCTAGCCAGGTTGGGAGCGAGGTCTTCCTGGGGAAAACCAGGAGACGTTCATGAGGTGTCTGGTTTGTGGTAGTACATAGCAGTGACCGAATGGAGTGCAGGGCCACTGGGAGGACTTCTTGCTAGCGGGAGACTGGAAGATTCCTGGACCGAAGGGCCAGCAGGACGGTCTTCCAGACCGTTCCGTTCTCCCCTTCTACTTCCCGTTTCCCCGGGGGTTGTAGCTGGTCGTCCTGCTCGAGGCGATGCCTTTGCTAAGCAGGAACTGGCGCAGCTCGTCGCTCATAAAGGAGGACCCCCTATCACTGTGGATGCATGCGGGGAAACTGAACAGTGTAAAAATAGTTTGGAGTGCCTTGATGACGGTGGTTGTGGTCATATCCGGACATGGGATGGCGAATGGGAACCGGGAGTACTCATCAATCACGTTAAGGAAGTACGTGTTGCGGTCGGTGGAGGGCAGAGGGCCTTTGAAGTCCATGCTGAGGCGTTCAAAGGGATGGGAAGCCTTGCTCAGATGCGCCCTCTCTGGTCGGTAGAAGTGCGGTTTGCACTCCGCGCAGATTTGGCAGCCCCTGGTGGCCGTCCTGATCTCCTCGATGGAGTAAGGCAGGTTCCGGGACTTAACGAAATGGAAGAACCGGGTGACTCTCGGGTGGCAGAGGTCCTCGTGGAGGGCTCGGAGGCGGTCTACTTGTGCGGTGGCACAAGTGCCGCGAGATAGGGCATCAGGAGGCTCGTTCAGCTTCCCGGGACGATACAAGATCTCTTAATTGAAGGTGGAGACTCCGATCCTCCACCGCAACATCTTGTCGTTCTTGATCTTGCCCCGCTGTGCATTAGCGAACATGAAGGCCACCGACCGTTGGTCCGTGAGGAGAGTGAATCTCCTGCTGGCCAGGTAATGCCTCCAGTGCCGCACAGCTTCCACTATGGCCTGGGCCTCCTTTTCGACCGAGGAGTGGCGAATTTCGGAAGCATGGAGAGTGTGGGAGAAGAAAGCCACGGGCCTGCCCGCTTGGTTGAGGGTGGCGGCCAGAGCTACGTCAGACGCGTCGCTCTCGACTTGGAAGGGGAGGGACTCGTCGATGGCACGCATCGTGGCATTTGCGATGTCCGTTTGATGCGGCAGAAGGCATGGCGGGCCTCCGTCGACAGGGGGAAGGTCGTGGATTGGATTAGGGGTCAGGCCTTGTCGGCGTAATTAGGGACCCATTGTGCATAGTAGCTAAAGAAGCCGAGGCAGCGCTTTAGGGCCTTGGGGCAGTGGGGGAGTGGGAACTCCATAAGGGGGCGCATGCGTTCGGGGTCGGGGCCCATGATTCCATTTCGCACTACGTAGCCTAGGATGGCTAGACGGTCGGTGCTAAATACGCACTTCTCCTTATTGTAGGTCAGATTCAGGAGGTGCGCGGTCTGGAGAAATTTACGGAGGTTGGTGTCGTGGTCCTGCTGGTCATGGCCACAGATGGTGACGTTGTCAAGATACAGGAACGTTGCGTGTAAGCCGTACCGGTCAACCATTCGGTCCATCTCACGCTGGAAGACCGAGACCCTGTTTGTGACACCGAAGGGAACCCTTAAAAAGTGGTAGAGCCGCCCATCTGCTTCGAAGGCAGTGTACTGGCGGTCACTAGTACGGAGGGGTAGCTGGTGGTAGGCAGACTTGAGATCCACCGTGGAGAAGACTTTGTATTGCGCGATCCTGTTCACCAGGTCGGCTATACGGGGGAGGGGGTACGCGTCCAGTTGCGTAAACCGGTTGATGGTCTGGCTATAGTCTATGACCATCCTATGCTTCTCCCCAGTCTTTACCACCACGACTTGAGCCCTCCAGGGGCTGTTGCTCGCTTCGCTGACCCCTTCCTTCAGCAGCCTTTGGACCTCGGACCTGATGAAGGTCCGGTCCTGGGCGCTGTACCGTCTGCTCCTGGTGGCGATGGGTTTGCAATCCGGGGTGAGGTTCGCAAACAGGGAAGGCGGGTCGACCTTAAGGGTCGCGAGGCTGCAAACAGTAAGGAGGGGTATAGGGCCGCCGAATTTAAAAGTAAGGCTTTGTAGGTGGCACTGGAAATCCAGTCCCAGAAGGGTGGCTGCGCAGAGGTGCGGCAGCACGTATAGGCGGAAATTGCGGAATTCCCTGCCTTGGACGGTGAGGTTCGCGAGGCAGAACCCTTTTATCTGCACCGCGTGTGACCCGGAGGCCAGGGAGATCCTTTGTTGGGTGGGGTAGGTGACCAGAGAACAGCGCCGTACCGTGTCGGGGTGGACAAAACTCTCCGTGCTCCCGGAGTCGATGAGGCATGACATCATGTGGCCGTTGATGCCGATCGTCGTGGTGGCCTTTTCTCGCGTTCGGGGCCGACTCTGGTCCAGGGTGACGGAGGCCAGCTGCAGCAAGGAGTGAAGATCGGGCAGCGCATCGTCAGCCGTGTTGGGGGCTTGAGGCCCCATCCAAGATGATGCCGTCCATGGCTCGCACATGGAGTCCGGGGACTCCGAGGATGGCGGCGGGGAGAAACAAAATGGCGGCGGGGAGGGACAAAATGGCGGCGCACTCTGCTCCCACGAGGCGGAGGCCAGCTGCAACACAGGGTTTTGGTCGGGCAGCGCGTAGCCATCCGCGCTGGGGGCTTGAGGCCCCATCCAAGATGGCGCCGGCCATGGATCGCACGTGGAGTCCGGGGACTCGGAAGATGGTGGCGGGGAGGAGCAAACTGGCGGAGGTGGGCCTTGGACGGCCGGGACCCGCCAGAAAGACTGCGCCCGTGGGTCGGCCATGGCCAAAGGGCAGGGGGGTGGAGGTGAGCGCTGGAGCGGGTCGTGCCGCAGCGTTTTGGGCGGTGAGCGCTGGCCGGTCGGGGCCCGGAGATGGGCGTGCTGCGTATTTCCGGGTGCACCGAAGACCACGGCCACGGCGCGGGACGGGGAGAGGTGGGCGGTCGGGGCCTGGAGCTGCGGCGTTTTGGGCGGGGAGGAGTAAACTAGCGGCGCATGCTGCTCCAGTGTGACGGACGCCAGCTGCAGCGAGGGGTTTTGGCCCGGCAGCGCGTAGCCAGCCGCGCTGGGGGCTTGAGGCCCCGTCCAGGATGGCGCCGGCCAGGGGTCGCTCGTGGAGTTCGGGGACGGAGACCCCGACGATTGGGTCGGCGAGGGACCAAATGGCTGTGTGTACTCCTCCAGCATGGTTGCCGTGGAGAAGAAAGGCTGTGGCAGCGACGCTGCCTGGCGGGGCAAAAACTGCGGTGCGCGTTAGGCCGGCGGGGCTGGGAAAAGGGAGTGCGGCGGTGGGCCTGGAACGGTCGGGGCATGGAGGAACAGCTGTGGTTGCGCGGCGGGCGGCTGGAGGAATGGCTGAGGGTAGTCGCTGGACACCGCGTTCACCGCGCGGGCGAGGCAGACCGCGGCATAGTGGCCTTTCTTGCCGCACCCTTTGCAGGTGACGGTGCGGGCCGGGCAGCGCGCGGGCGGGTGATTCGCCTGGGCGCAGAAGAAGCAGCGTTGGTAGGCTGCGGTAGCGGGGCGCCTTGCCGCGCAGGCCTGCGGAGTTTGCGGGTAAGTCTGGGGGTTAGGCGGGTAAGTCGGCGGGGGCTGCCGCGGCGGGGTGCCACGAAGTCCAGGGAAGCGTGGTGCGTGCGGGTCGTACACCAGGGCGTTTCTGTACGCCACGTCCATAGACCCTGCCAGGGCCCGGGCCTCGGCGTGGCCCAGCGTCTCCATTTCGAGCAGCCTTCGGCGAATATCGGGGGATATCATACCTGCCACGAAGGAGTCTCGAATTAAAAGTTCGGAGTGCTCGTTCGCCGTCACCGCTGGGCAGCCGCAGTTTTGGCCCAGCACGATCAGCGCCCTGTAGAAATCTTCTAGCATCTCATCTGGGCTCTGCCGTCTCGTTGCCAGCAGGTGACAGGCGTAGACCTGATTAAGTGAATGAATGTAGTGTCCTTCCAGCAGTTCCATGGCTTTATCATAGTTCGCCGCCCCTTCGATCAGGGGGTAGATCGCAGGGCCGACCCGCGAGCATAGGAGGTGCATTTTCTGCCTTTCCGTGGGGGTGTCGGCCGCCGTCTCGAGGTAGCTCTGGAAGCGTGCCAGCCAATGCTTAAAAATCTCGGTGGAGTTTTCTGCGTGCGGGTTGAGCTGAAGGCATGTCGGCTTGATGTGGAGATCCATCCTTCAGAAGTACTTATCTGATTAAATTGATGCACAATCAATTCGCTTGAGACCATGTGGAGTCATATCGATTCAGCTTTAATCAGATAGAACTGTACCCAGCAGCGAAGTTACAGAAGTGAAGGCTGCTGGGGACGGCACAGGTTCTTATACCCCGCCTCTCAGGGCGGGGCTATGTACATTGCCCAATGGTAGACCCCGCGGTCTAGCCAATGGTTATTCCTCTCTCTGGTACCGCAATACCTGGTATTACCACACTAACAGTCTGCTTTTAGTCTCTGTCCATAAGGTACTGCATGTGACCGTCTCCACCCCCAAAAACTTCAGAGCCTCTGAAAGAGCCATTGTCCACAACACACTCCTTACTTAAACAGAAAAAACACCCCTGAAAAGCAACCACAATATGTTCACCCCTCACTGTCTTTAAGTTCACTAAGCCATTCCAATAGATAGACTTTTTATCCCCCTCAAGCCCCCAATTTGTTATGGACCAGGGTTTAGAGAACCCCAAAGTGTATCAAGGAGTTCACCTGACCCACGACTTTTAATAGATTGTGGTATGTGGAGCACACGGCCCACTCTACAGGTGTGGTGCAGCAGACATCTAACAGTATTTTTAAAAGCAAAACAATATTTATTCTATGAACTCAAGTTAACCTTTTTAAAACATACAGTGAACATCTTAGCAACCGCCAATTCAACCCCCATAGAATACAACACTAAATAATCCTTAAACTTTCTTTTTAACATCCATATGACATTAAAAATAAACTTTTAACCCAAGCACATCAGGTTTGAATTCACTACTGAGAACAGTTATCACTCTGAATTCACCAAATGATCAAGAGATAGTCTTTACATGGCAGAGAGAACAACATTACACCTTCTCTGGCTGATTGCAGCTCCAACACTGAAACGAAACCAAAAAACCACGGACACACTGTTTTTGAAAACTCACCACTATTCTTAGAATTCCCCCTATACCAAAAAGGGCCGACATTCTAAATGGTGATCAGGGATTCTCACTCCCCGACTCCGATACAGGCTTCAGTGGGTGCTATTCAGGTCAAACTATGTTTTCAAGTTATCCCCCGGATTTAACCCATACCTTCACCGAAGATTTCATCTACTTACCACTTTGTAGCATCGATCTTGGGTCCCGCATTGCTAAGTAAGCAAAGTAGACTTTGGAATAACCACTATTTCAGGTCAAATTAAGTTATTTTATTATTATGTTTTTTCTTTTAAAAGCTGCAATTACTGTTTTTACAGAAAGGTAAAAAGATCTTGCTTCTGGATCCTTCTGGTTGGTTGAAGGGACCTTCAGGCCCAACTTGACAATCAATCTTCTTTAAAGTCTGGTCTTCTTGAGATGTATTTGCTGGTTAACTCGGTTGCGGTGTCCTATCCTTCCCATGTACCGAGCTATGAGAGCTGATTCTGCTGGCTGTCTCTGAGCTGACTCGAAGCTGACTCTTTAAATTCTAGTCTTCCTTCGATGTATTAGCTTTTTTGGCTCAGCTGCTCTGCCCTGTCTTTTTCCCATGGCCAAGCTGACTGTAAGCTGACTCTGCTTCTCCCCACTCTCTGTGAGTTCTGGTTCTGGTGTTGGCTGCTATCCCCTTTCTTCGGGTTTATATATTTTTCTAACAGTTATCTAGTTTTTATGACGTTATTGTAAAGTAACATTTTTCACTTTGATTGTAAAAAGTATCTTTGATCTAAACTTTCTAATCCAATTTAGTATTCATTTTGACATGACTTCACTTCATAGATCAGGTTACATTGTTTCCTTTGTGATGTTCAAAATGCTTTGGTTTCAATAGAGGTGTGAATTTTAATTCCTGTCATTTCTATAGTTTTATTTTCCAATTGTGTCCTCAGCTCATAATTTTGACTTTGATTTTGGCTTTGAATTATGTTTCTCGTAGACTGATAGTCTCCAGTTTTCTTTAATTTACCTGGTATTAGCAAATTTTCACACCTAGAATTATCACCAAATTCAACTGAACCTCATCTCATCTATTCTTTTCCAGCTCCTTACTAAGATAGTTACTTTCAATGAAGGTGTGAGCCATTGTTTTTGGCTTCAAACAAAAATCCTGTTTGTCTTGTTTGCTAAGCCTGCTTGACCAAGGCTATCTGCATTTACAATCCTGCTTTGACAGCTGCTGTTAACCCTTTGTGGGATCTTTCCCTGTATCCTCTCATATCTCTCTCAGACCAGATATTGCCAGACTTCCATGTTTCAAATGACACATCTTTCCATATTTTCAATAACAACACCCAAGCTTTTTCTCAAAGTGAAACTAAAAACTGACAGACACCCCAGCTCCACCCACACTCTGACATCACTGCAGTAATATACACCCATTTCTTAAAGGTACACCCACTACAGTTATTTTATGAAAACACCCATTTCTTAAAGGTACTCTCACATGACAGGCCCCTAGTTGCCACATTCCGGCACCTATTCGGGTACACTGAGGGTGAATTCAGAGTGTCCCATCATCTAACAGTGCGTCTTTTGGGACTCGTGGGAGGAAACCGGAGCACCTAGAGGAAACCCATCTAGATATGGGGAGAATGTGCAGACTCCGCACAGCCAGTGACCCAGGCGGGAATCGAACCTGGAACCCTGGCGCTGTGAAGCAACAGATCTGACCACTGTGCTACTGTGCCGTAATTTAGAAATGCATAATATAATCAAGCAGAGTCAGCATGGCTTCATTTTAAAAAAAAATAATTTTTATTAAAGGTTTTCATAAAATATCAATAACAAAATGAAAAAAGAACCCAACAGGGTTAAGTACAAAACACAATCTAGAAAAGCAACCCCCGCCCCCTGTACATAAATAATAAATTAACATTAACGCCCCGACTTAACACAACAGGTATATACACCCCCTCAGACCCTTCAGTGTAAATAACACAAACAATAATAAAGTCCCCGCCACCCCCCCGCCGAGCTGCTGCTACCATTGACCAATGTCTATCATTCTGCCAGGAAGTCTAAGAACGGTTGCCACCACCTAAAGAACCCTTGTACCGACCCTCTCAAGGCGAATTTCACCCTCTCCAATTTAATGAACCCTGCCATATCACTGATCCAGGATTCCACGCTTGGGGGCCTCGCATCTTTCCACTGAAGAAGAATCCTTCGCCGGGCTAATCAGCATGGCTTCATGAAGGGGAAAACATGCCTGACTAATTTAATCAAATTCTTTTTTAAAAATAAATTTAGAGTACCCAATTCATTTTTTCCCATTAAGGGGCAATTTAGCGGAGCCAATCCACCTAGCCTGAACATCTTTTTGGTTGAGGGGGCGAAACCCACGCAAACATGGGGAGAATGTGCAAACTCCACACGCACAGTGACCCAGAGCTGTGATCGAACCTGGGAACTCAGCGCCGTGAGGCAGCAGGGTTAACCCACTGTACCACCGTGCTGCCCCTTAATCAAATTCTTTGAGATGGTAACAAGCAGGGTAGATGAAGTGACCAGAGATATAATATAATACGTACTGTGCAGAAAAAGGCCATTCAGTCCATCAAGTCTACACCGACCCTCTGAAAAAGCACCCTGGCTAGGACCACTACCCCACCCTATCCCTGTAGCACCATAACCCCACCTAACCTTTGGACACTAAGGGACAATTTTCAATGGCCAATGCACTTAACCTGCATGTCTTTGGACTGTGGGAGTAACCCAGAGCATCCGGGGGAAATTCATGCAGGGAAAATGTGCAAACTTGACACAGACAGTCACCCAAGGTTGGAATTGAATCCGTATCCCTGGTGCTGTGAGACAGCAGTGCTTGTGCCATACTATACTTGGATTTCCAGAAAGGTTTCATAAGGTGCCACACAAAAGACTACTTAATAAGATAAGAGGCCATGAAGTTGGGTGTAGTGTATTAACATGGATAGAGGATTGGCTAACTGATTGAAGACAGAGAGTTGGGCAGAGAGTGGCATTTTCAGGATGGCAACTTGCAACTATTGGAGTGCCACAGGGACCCTAGCTGGGGCCGAGTTATTTGCAATATATATGAATGACTTGGACGAGGGACGTGAATGCACGATTGCCAAATTTGTGGATGACACAAAAATAGGTGGGAAGGCAAGTGGTGAGAATGATACAAAGAGTCTACAGAGGGATATAAATAGGTTAGGTGAGTGGACAAAAACTTGGCAGATGGAATATAGTGCAGGAAAATGTGAAGTTATGAACTTTGGCAGGAAGAATACATGAGCTGAATATTATTTGAATGGAGAAAGACTGCAGAAAACGACAGCACAGAGACAGAGGGATTTAGTGGTCCTCGTGCGTAAGTGTCAAAAAGCTAGCATGCAATTTCAGAAGGCAATTGGAAAGGCAAATGGAATGTTGGCCTTTATTTCAAAGGGAATGGAGTATAAAAATACGGAAGTCCTGGTAAAACTATACAAGGCACTAATTAGACCACACCTGGAATACTGTGAACAGTTTTGGTCCCCTTATCTAAGCAAAGATATATTGGCATTGGAGGAAGTCCAGAGAAGGTTCACTATGTTGATCCCAGGGATTTCCTTATGAGAAGAGGTTGAGTAGATTGGATCTGTACTCACTGGGGTTTAGAAGAATTAGAGGTGGGCTGCATTCTCCGGTCACCCAGCTGCATATTTCTCAGCGCCAGGCCGTTCGCTGTTGGTGGGATTCTCCACACCCACCGCTTGTCAATGGGATTTCCCATTGAAGCTACACCACACCGCAGGGAAACCCATGGTCGGGGGTGCACTGCTGGCAGGAACAGAGAATCCCAATGACCAAAGAATAGTCGATAGTGAGATTAAATAGTGAGAGGTTGTTTCCCTTGAGGCAGAGTCTATGACCACAGAGCATAATCTCAGAGTAAGTGGTTGTCCATTTAAGATAGGGATGAGGAGGAATTTCTACTCTCAGAGGGTAGTGAATCTGTGGAATTCTTTACTTCAGAAAGCTGTGGAGGCTGGCTCGTTAAATATGTTCAAAGCTAAGATAGACAGATTTTTAATCAGTAAAGGAATCATGGGATGTGAATAAGGCAGAAAGTGGAGTTGAGGATTATATCAGATCAGCCATGATCTCATTGAATAGCAGAGCAGACTTAATGCTCCTACATCTTGTCGTTCTCAGGCAAGTTAAACAGAAAGCTTTTGAAATGGCCTCAGAAGATGGGCAATGCGTTTTGCTGCTTCACAGTCACATTTAACCCATTTAAAAATTAAATCAAAACTAAATAATTACATTCTATAAATGCTAAATTGCTTTCTCGGACCAATAGCACAAAAATTTTAGCCCATTGATTTGTAGTAATTGAGAGAAAGGCTTCAAGCATTATAACATATTGTTGGTTACCTATATGTAGCCCTTGGAGTAACATTTTACCACTTCGAGCAGCATGAAAAAGTGTGCTGACAATTTTGCTAACAGGATGAGAAAACTGGATTTAACGTTAAACAGAGAGAGTATTTATTGGCTGTGGGTTGGCGGGGAAACAGAAGGGAATGGGGAGGCAGGTAGCGAGAGGGAGAGACAGTCATTCCAGTCAACTACAGCCTTAAAGGGGGGGCAGTGAGGAAGAGAGAAATGGGGTGGGGACAGATGGTGCTGTCGGGGGGTAGATGGCAGGGAGATAGGAAAGGGTGGGGGCCATCACTGACTGGATCAACTCAGTGTGCCATCAGGAAGGAAAGAATAAATGTCTTTGATGTATCAAGGGATATTAAGCTTACTATTAACATCTGTGCTTTCTATTCATTGCTTGTGTCATCCAGCTGGGCTGGGCTAATACTTAATCAGACATACTGCAAGAAGGCATGCTGGGAGGATAATTCAGTCAATTATAAAAACAAAACAGGTATCAGTGGCATTCTGCCAAGCAAGGACCTAGATAAAGGGATGTCTGGAAATTATTACTCCATTATCTTTTGAATCAGATTCATTGATTGGTAGTGGTGGGGTGTAGGGAGAAATCATTTTATCCTCATTTAATGACTGATACTGATTGGGTTTCAATACTGACTCCAGCTCCAGTGTTACCAGGTCAGGCATCAGCAACAAAGTTAAATTAATTCCATCCTGGTGTGAAATTAGTAATTCCATCGAGCTAAATTTGATCAGACCAAAATATCTCCCCTAGCTTTTAGCTGACAGTTCTATGTTTATTTGCATTGGGAGGTAAATCATGGAAACATCGAAAAGGTATTTTTGGTTTGAGATGTGATGATGCCCCGTGTAACTGGAATTCTTTGTTCAAATTAGTTCCCAACAGATTTAAGTTTTACTCTGTGGCAGCAGTTTAATGCTGTCGATCAGAATTCTAGAACTTAGTTCATAAATGGGAGTGACATTTTCGTATTAAGGATAGTAACTGTGGATATAGATGGTTTATGGTGAAGCCATTAAAAAGGAAAGTAGCAAGAATTTGCCTTTATAAATTGTCTTTCACAAGTTTAGGGCACCCAACACGGCGTTTGAACTAAATAAGTCATTTTTGAGGCACAGTCATTGCTGTCATGTAGGAAACACAGCAGTAAATTTGTGCACAGCAAGATCCCATAAATAACCATTTGATAATGACACCCCCCCCAAAAGAAAACAATTTTAATGAATTTCGTTGAGTGATAATATATTGACCAGGATCCAGGGATTAGGGTCCCAAATCTCTTTTGGTTTGGAGAAATGTGGGTGTGACCTCATCAGCCAGGGTTACATACTAACATACAAATTAGAAACAGGTGTAGGCCACTCGGTCCCTTGAGCCTCCCAAGTTTTTGCTCACTCACCTAACCTGTCTATAACCGGCTAAGTTCTGCGCCAGTTATCCTGAACGGTGGTGAGATATGGCTGGTAGATCGCACCCATATTATTGCTTTCTCTAAATGTCGAAATTTAAAAGACAAATGATATGGTATTGCTTATTCTGGGATTGCAAGTAAATATAGCTTATTGAACTTTCGGCAGTTACTGTTCTGTAAACAGCTTCAAGATAAAAACAGCTACTGCAGTGGTGGACATTCAGTTTCTATATTACTTTCATGATTAATCCTCTTTTATCTATCTCATTCCTCTGTTGCTATGCCTGTTGTGTTATGTAATTTGGAATAACACAAGCTGCCACTTGATGCAATTTTGAGTAAAAGATGCTCCAGACTTTGAAGTGAGTTCCATGTGTTTTATTGAACTATTAGCACAGTTCCCAATGAGTTCAACTCTCTGCTAATCTAAATGTAGTAACTCGGTCTAACTGAACCAGCCTTGCTCTAAGCCATGTGCTGGGGTGTGATGCTGAGGATACACCCTGTCTCACTCTGTAGATGTTGGTCTGTGGAAAGAGGTGGGGTGTGAGTGCCTCATCCCTTTTATAGTGAGATACCACCCCTGAGTGTCCTGACTGCTCATTGGTCATGTCCTATTCTAAGTGTTCATTAGCTGCATGTTTGCATATCATGACATCTCCCCTTTTTTTAAAAATGTTTTGTTGGCGTATGTGAATGTATTTACATGTGAATGAGTCTGTTTAATATGACTGACGGAGGACAACAGAACAGAGCAAACAAAACAAACGTTCACAAGTCCAGTCTCTGAGGCTTGCGTCTGATCCTGGTCGACCGCCGGAGAGGTGGCGGAGGGGACGACGGCGCCTTGACAGGCGGGATGGAAGCCTGACTGTTGGCCTCGTGGTGCGAGGTATCAGGAGGTGGCAATTCAACATATGGAAATGGAGGAGAAAGTGGTTGCAGGCAGGCAACTTTGCACAGTGCCCGTCGATTCCTTCGCACGATGGAGCCTTCGGCCATACGTACAACATAAGAACAACGACAGCCGGGACAGACCACCCACCATCCGGTATCTTGATCCTGACAGTGTCTGCTGGGGATAGCATAGCCAGATCAGTGGCATGGGCATCATAGTCCTGCTTTTGACGGTCTCTGAGCTGCTGCAACTTCTGCAGATCCAGGTTGGGCTGGTGTGTGGCTGGAAGCATCGTCCGCAGGTCCCTGTTCATCAGGAGTTGAGCCGGCGACATGCCAGTGGACAATGGAGTCGCCCTGTACGCGAGCAGTGCAAGATGTATGTCGGAAGCAGAATCCGCAGCGTTGCAGATGAGCTGTTTCACAATGTGCACCCCTTTCTCGTCTTTTCCATTGGACTGCGGATAGTGCGGACTGGAGGTGACATGCTGGAAATTGTATGACCTGGCAAACGTGGACCATTCTCGACTGTCAAAGCACGGGCCATTGTCGCTCATGACGGTGATTGGGATGCCATGCCTTGAGAACGTCTCCTTACAGGCTTTGATGACGGTCCGAGAGGTGAGGTCCGGGAGCTGCAGCACCTCAGGGTAATTCGAGAAATAGTCGATGATCAATACGTAGTCGCGACCATTCGCATGAACGAGGTTGATGCCAAACTTGGACCACGGAGAGGTCACTATGTCATGCTGTTGGATTGTCTCCTTGCTCTGCACTGGCTTGAACCGCTGACAGGTAGCACAGTTCAGGACCATGTTTGTGATGTCCTGGCTGATGTCGGGCCAGTAGACAGCATGCCTGGCTCTGCGTCTGCACTTCTCGATGCCCAGGTGTCCCTCATAAATCTGGCGCAGCACCAAGCTCTGGAGACTGAGCGGAATGACAATCCCGTCCAACTTGAGGAGGATACCATCAATCACCGTCAGGTCATCCTCCACATTGTAAAATTGTGGGCACTGCCTTTTCTACCAGCCAGGTTTTAGCGAGTGCTAGAACACAGCTGCACCTGCGATTCGATGGGCTGGATGATCTCTAACGGCTCACTGGACGAGGTGACAGAGCGGGACATTGCATCAGCAATGATGAGCTCCTTGCCAGGTGTGTACACCAAGTTGAAATCATATCTCCTAAGTTTAAGCAGGATTCTCTGCAACCGAGGCGTCATGTCATTCAGGTCCTTGTGGATGATGTGGACCAGAGGCCTATGATCCGTCTCGAAAGTGAATGTCGGCAGGCCGGAGACATAATCATGAAATTTGAGGATGCCGGTGAGAAGACCCAAGCACTCCTTCTCAATCTGAGCATATCTGGTTTCTGTGAGCATCATCGCCCTTGATGCAGAGGCTACTGGTGCCCAGGATGATGTGTCATCTCGTTGAAGCAACACCGTAGCGATGCCATCCTGACTCGCATCTATGGATATCTTTGTCTCCCGGTCCGGGTCGAAGAATGGCGACTGGTGAGCTTGGCTTTCAGCTCCAGCCACTCTGTCTGGTGTGCCGCCTTCCACTCAAAGGCAGTTGACATTTTCACCAGGTTGCATAGGGCCGTGGTGTGTGTGGCTATGTTTGGGATGAACTTGCCCAGAAAATTGACCATACCCAAGAAGCGCAGCACCGCCTTTTTGTCCTCAGGGACCTTCATCGCCTCGATGTCCTTGATTTTGACTGTGTCCGGGCGCACACCATGCTGTGAGATCTGGTCGCCTAGGAACTTCAGCGTCGATGTGCCAAAACAACATTTGGACCTGTTTAACTTTAGGCCGTTGGCATGTACATGGCGGAATACCTTCTGGAGACGGGACACATGTTCCTCAGGGGTCGTGGACCATATGATGATGTCGTCCACGTACACGCGAACCCCTTCAATGCCTTCCATCATCTGCTCCATGATGCGATGGAAGATCTCCGATGCCGAGACAATGCCAAATGGCATGCGATTGTAGCAGTATCTGCCAAACGGTGTGTTGAAGGTGCAGAGCCTTCTGCTGGACTCTTCCAGCTGGATTTGCCAAATTCCCTGTGATGCATCCAATTTGGTAAAGAAGCGCGCGTGTGCCATCTCAGTCGTGAGTTCCTCCCGCTTCGGGATGGGGTATTGTTCCCGCATGATATTCTTATTGAGATCCTTGGGATCAATGCAGATGTGCAGGTCCCCCGAAGGCTTCTTTATGCACACCATTGAGCTGACCAAGTCAGTTGGTTCGGTGACCTTGGATATGGTGCCTTTTTGCAGAAGATCCTTGAGCTGTGCCTTCAGGCGCTCTCTCAGTGAAGCGTGGACTACTGGCTTGGCATCAGGTCGTAGCAGAATCTTGTATCGACACGACAGCGTGCCCATCCCGTTGAACACATCTGGATACTGGGCGAGGATGTTGTTGATGCCGGCCTGAAGATCCACATGGGAGGATGTCGTCGTATAAACCCTTTGAATGAGGTTCAACTGCTTGCAGGCGGGCGCACCTAGTAGGGATGCCCAGATCGGCTTAACAATTTCAAAGCGTAACCGTGCTTGTGTGTGTCGGATGGATACGTGCAGATGACAGGACCCCAGTGCCGTGATGGCATTCCTGTTGTAATCCAGGAGCTTGCTGACAGCTGGCAGGACCTTGGGGGGCTTCTTAATGCGCCTGGAGTCTGCCTGTGAGAGGAGGTTGGCAGAGGCACCTGTGTTCAGCTTGAACTGGATAGGGTAGTGGTTGACCTTCATCACTGCTCGCCATTCGTCCTTGGAATCCACAGCTAGGATTGATTGGACTTGCGATGTGTCTGGTGTGGCATATTCACACGTTGTAATAATGCCCACACGGTAGGTGTTGTCCAGGCATTCATCATCTGGATCCGTTGCACTGCTGGGATCAGAATCCTGCAGGTGTTGTTGCACACTCCGCATGCACTGTCATCGGATTGGGAGCGCTGGCTCCTGACTGGTGGTGCAGATTTGCACAGGGCTGCATAGTGGCCTGGCTTCCCGCAGTTTAAACAGCGTCTGCTGCTTGCAGGGCAGTGTTTCTTTAAATAGGCGGCGCCACAGTTCGAACACGTCATGACGTCGGCGTCCTGACGCTCCGTGCGTCGTTGCACATGCACAGTGCGGCTCTCAGACATGTGCACATGCGCAGTGCGGGTATCGGCCGCTTCGGTATCCCATTCGCATCGCGCATGCGTCGGGCCCCGGGACGAGCGCGCGAAATGGCCGCTTTCGTCAATGTTGAGAGGCTGCATCCGGGAGATGGCCTGCACACTCTCCGCCTTGTGGGAGGCTAGTTTATCATTTTTTGCCCTTTTGAACTGGGAATAGCGATTTTTAGCATGCTCGTGCACTGTGCATGTTTCAATCGCGACTGGCAGAGTCATATGCTTGATCTTCAGTAACTGCTCTCTCAGAGGATCAGAGTGAACTCCAAAAACGATTTGGTCTCTGATCATGGAGTCAGTGACATCACCATAGTTGCAGGATTGCGCTAGCAGTCTAAGGTTAGTTAAATATGAGTTGAAGGATTCGTCTTTACCTTGCAATCATTGCTTGAACATGTAGCGCTTGAAGATTTTGTTGGTGTCCACCTCACAGTGGCTGTCAAACTTGTCCAGGATGGTCTGAAACTTTGTCTTGTCCTGGTCTTCAGCGAAGTGAAAGGAGTTGAATATTTCCAAGGCGTGATCACCCGCTGTGGTGAGGAAAAGAGCTATCTTCCGTGCATCAAACGCATCCTTGAGGTCTGATGCTTTGACGTAAAGCTGAAATTTCGGCTTGAATATCCGCCAGTTGGCACTGAGATCGCCGGAGGTCCTGAGCTGGTGAGGAGCCTGAATCTTTTCCATTGTGCCGGTATACATTCGCTGGTCGTCACGGATCTTGCTGAGTTGAACTAGCTAGATTGAACAGACTCCTGTTGCGTTATGTAATTTGGAATAACACAAGCTGCCACTCGATGCAGTTTTGAGTAAAAGATGCTCCAGACTTTGAAGTGAGTTCAATGTGTTTTATTGAACTATTAGCACAGTTCTCATTGAGTTCGACTCTCTGCTAATCTAAATGTAGTAACTCAGTCTAACTGAACCAGCCTTGCTCTAAGCCACGTGCTGGGGTGTGATGCTGAGGATACACCCTGTCTCACTCTGTAGATGTTGGTCTGTGGAAAAAGATGGGGTGTGAGTGCCTCATCCCTCTTATGGTGAGATACCACCCCTGAGTGTCCTGACTGCTCATTGGTCGTGTCCTATTCTATGTGTTCATTAGCTGCATGTTTGCATATCATGACATCTCCCCTGTCCAAAGATGTGCAGTTAGGTGGAGCGGCCTTGCTTAATCGCCCCTTATGTCCAAAGGTGTGCAGGTTAGGTTATGGTGTGTCTGGAAAGACTTAATTTGTGAATCTACTTGAAGGCCAGGAAACAAATGTAATTAGTGGAAATTCACAATAGTGATCAATTCAGTCTGGGACCAGTTTTATGGCAGGGCCAGTTTCTGGCACTATTTTTTTTAATACAGCACAAAAGATCATGGAAACCATATATGCACTGGATGTAATTTGTGTGTAAAATTCTGTGATCCTTCGTGCTGATTTGACCAATTTCAGACAAATTTCGGTGAAAAATAACCAACACAACCTAATGGAAAGGCCAATCCAAAGCCTTTTAAATGTACAAGCGTATTTGTTTAGTGCTGTGGGTTTAATGACGCAGCAATAAACTTACTCTTGACTTTGATGACGAATTGTGTGTATTTTTGATTTTCCCACTATCTTTTTGCTCTTCTCTCAGTCACTCTTGCTGGGTTACAGCTCCTCAGCAGCCTTGAGTATCAACAGGTTATTTTAGTTGTTATAGTTGGGTCAAGGCAGATTTTGCCTTTACCTAGCATCCAGTAATGTTGCAATTCACAACAGTGATCACCAGGGAGCAGAGTCAGTGACTGATATTCTTCCTTGGTGCAAAGATTTATAATTTAAAAAAAAAATTTAGAGTACCCAATTCATTTTTTTCCAATTGAGGGGCAATTTAGCGTGGCCAATCCACCTACCTGCACATCTTTTGGCTTGGGGGGGGGGGGAACCCGCGCAAGCATGTGGAGATTGTGCAAACTCCACACGGACAGTGACCCAGAGCCGAGATCAAACCTGGGACCTCGGCACTGTGAGGCAGCAGGGCTAACCCACTGCGCCACCATGCTGCCCAAGATTTATAAATTTAACGCAGTCCAAGAATTTAACCTGTAGCCTGAATGGTCTATATGCATCAATATATTTACTTACATGCCCATCAGAGAGTTGACAGTGTATCTTTATTACTATGACAGGACTTTACTTCAGTATCACATTCCAGAAGATTAAAATATTTCTAAAAGCTTTGCAGCCCAGGGACCAAATCTATTGCTGCATAAAACTTTCCTTCTGTTTGTGAAACCAACTGCCATTTGAAGTTTTCAATTTTAAATATATAATGGGGGATTTGGTAGTTCAGAGAAGGTTCACTAAGCTGATTCCTGGAATGAAGGGATTGTCTTTTGAGCAGGTTGCGTCTCTATTCATTGGAGTTTAAAAGAATGAGAGACAACCTTATTGAAACATCTAGGATTCTGAAGGGGGGCAGCACGGTGGCGTAGTGGATAGCACTGCTGCCTCACAGCGCTGAGGTCCCAGGTTCGATCCCGGCCCTGGTCACCGTCCGTGTGGAATTTGCACATTCTCCCCACAACCCAAAGATGTGCAGGGTAGGTGGATTGGCCAGGCTAAATTGCCCTTTAATTGGAAAAAATGAATTGGGTACTCTAAATTTATTTAAAAATTAAAAATAAGATTCTGAAAGGGCTTGACAGGGCAGCTGCTAAGAGGATGTCTCCCCTTGAAGGAGAATCTAGAACAAGGGGGAATAGTACAAAAATAAGGGGTCTCCCATTTACAACAGTGACGAGGAATCATGACGCTCATTATTCTTTGGAATTCTTCTGCTGCGAGGATGAGGCAGAGTCATTGAATATATTCAAGGCACAGGCACATAGATTCTTGATCTACCAGGGAGTCATGGGTTATAGGAGGCAGGCAGGCAGGAAAATAGAATCATAGAATTTTCAGGGCAGAAGGAGGCCATTCGGCCTATCGAGTCTGCACCGGGCCTTGGAAAGAGCACCCTACTCAATCCCACACCTCCACTCTATCCCCGTAACCCAGTAACCCCACTTAACCTTTTTTGGACACTAAGGACAATTTAGCATGGCCAATCCACCTAACCTGCACATCTTTGGACTGTGGGAGGAAACCAGAGCACCCGAAGGAAACCCACGCAGACACGGGGAGAACGTGCAGACTCCACACAGACAGTGACCCAAGCCAGGATTTGAACCTGGGACCCTGGAGCTGTGAAGCAACTGTGCTAACCACTGTGGTACTGTGCTGCCCTGTAAGGTTCAAGTCACAATCAGATCAGCCATGATCTTACCAAATAGTGGAGTAAGATCAGTGGACTGGCTCCAGTTTCCATTTCTCTTACACTCTCATTTAAGGCACAGATAATTGGGCAGAGAATGGCTGGAACGTGTGGGACCCCATCCCAGCAAGAAGTCAATACTTTCAGAAAGACGCTGAAATTATTTGTTGCTAAGTTGGCCGAGATACTGCGGTCGTAATGATGACAAAATTTGTCCAATTTGCCATCACCTCTGTCTGAAACTGGCATCAATTTCTGGTGTCTGTACATCTGTAGTTAAGGACTTACATCTGGATGACGCAGTCAGTGATTTCCCACTCCTCCAGAGAAGTGCACTGTTGAAGTCCTCGCAGATTGAGATCTTACAAAACACGTGTTTTGCTTATGAACTTCTGTTGGTCTCGCTGTTGAGACAGTTAAAATCCAGGCCACAGCAATCACTAGATCTTTGTGGGCAGTATTCTTCGCAATCAGCAGCACCACTGACGACAAAATCTGGGCCAAAGTCTGTCCACTAGAGGTCAGACTATGATTTGAAAAGCTGGCAAAGGTGTGTCCTAGGTGTTCCTCGAGTTCAAACCTAACTTTGGGTTGTAGCCAATCTCCCTGTCTATTATAGCCCTAAAATGTGATACCAGTAAGGATACATGTGGAAAATCAGCTGAGCTGTAACATCCATTTATACTTAGTTCTGATTCAGACTATGCTTTACTTAGTCATGTGGTGAAGATGCAGCTGATCGTCTGCAGAAACCAAAAAAAAACAAAGCAACACATTTTGCATGTTAACAATATTTTTTTAAATCTGTAAGTCGTAGGGTCATCACTGGAGATCTAACATGTCCACTCATGTTGCCAACCTTGATCCTAGAGTCCTGGAGAGTGCAAGAACACATAATAATGTTCACAATGGATTATAGTCAAGCATCAGTACTTTGTCTCAACTGTCTCAGATTTCATCAAATCTTTCACTACATTTCCTAATTAGTTTTCCTATGAAGTGAAAGAAGCATTCATTCTTCAACAGGTGTAATTCAAATCCTCTAGTCATTTGTTAAAGGCATGTTTACTTGAAGATATCAAGTGCTGCAGAGAACTGAGAAATACTGGGGTTTGCCACAGCTTAATGGAGCATTCAAATTTAGGATGTGTTCACACTGCCCCTTCCGATGAAATCTGACACTCCTTAGGATGTATCATCGTTTGTCACCGTTTAAGGGTTTAATGAAGCATGCCATTTCTAATCTAGTTGCCGGGCACTAATGGTTTGGAAAGAACAATAATTGTAAAGAAACAGTGCAAAATCGTGGCCACGTCAGTTTTTTGAAGTCCCCCTCTTTTGTCTGTGTTGTTTTTAACGCTGAATGGGAAGTATTGGGTTTATGTCTGACCATCTGCTTATCATCATCTTACCCCATTTGCTGTCCCCTTCAGTGAAGCTGACATTTGCAAGCGAAGACTTTGAGTTTCATTTCTTGTTAGGTCCACTGTAATTTTTATAAAACAACAGCCGACAATGTCCTGGCCGCCCTATTTTCCGCCAATTTCCTGGCTGTTTCAGTCAAACACAGCGTGTTAATGAGTACTGGCTGTTAAAATCTGCCAAGTTCCCTTGTTGCTGCTCGATTCGCTGCATCCCCCACTGGGAATTAAAATCGACATTCGTGGGTTTTGACAGGCCTTTGCGTTCTATACAGCACCACACCTGAGGCAATTCTGTTCTCGCCTGATATTCAGACAGGTAGAATTTACCAGCAGGGGTCACTAAATAGCAAATATGGCTGATGTATTCTAAATAAATGTTCCCTCTCAGTATCCAAAGAACCTGAAGGCTACTCCAATGACTCTACCTTCAACCCTGCGGAGACTAACCCTGTAAAAGTGCGATTGAATCTCGGAGCTTCTTAGCATGCGTGATTAGCATGGGTGATTTTGACCCTCTTATGGACTGACCTCATGAACACTACACCCTGTATGCTTCATCCGATGCCGGTGCTTATGTAGTTACATTGTATACCTTGTGTTGCCCTATTATGTATTTTCTTTTATTCCCTTTTCTTCCCATGTACTTAATGATCTGTTGAACTGCTCGCAGAAAAATACTTTTCACTGTACCTCGGTACATGTGACAATAAACAAATCCAATCCAATCAGTTTTATTGCGACGAGGCAGTGGCATTTATTCCTGGAGCCAGCGGGGTAACCACAAATCGCATCCAAACCATTCTGCGGTGCAGCAAATCAGTATACCAGCACACCATGACAACAGGCTAGTAAAAAGTGTTAAATGTACAGTGTCACCTTTGGAGTTCATGGACATTCCAATTAACTGGCGGATCAGGTTAAACAAAGCAACATAAAGCTTAAATTAACATGTGATTTCTGTGAAGCCCTTTAACCTCTGAAACAGCACGTTCTGCTAACTGGGAAGCAGTTAGTATGACACAAGGGTCCACAAGGTCACCACTCAAAACAGCCACAGGTGACAAGCCTGTGGAACTTTAATCAACTTGAGTGAAGAGGATGCAATGCTTCATCCGTTACCAAGTGCTTCATCGTATCTCATGTAAGGTTGGTCATATTGATTAGACGTGGTAATGTTTAACATTTATTAACCAAACATTAATTTATTAACATGAAAAACATCGAGCAGGCTTAATTCTACGTAACAAAATGATGGCAAATGTTCAAAAACACCATTTATTATTAACATTTTCACAGCTTTTCCTTCACTTCATGCTGTTCAACCTGCATATCTCCAAGACTTTACCCAAGTAACCATTCCTCATGTGTGAGGCTAGACGGTGACTACCAATGGCTATGTTATTGCAGGAGCATCATCACCAAACCCGTTCCTATCCTCAACCTTTTCCATAAGGGCTCCCGGATGGAAATGTTCTCCTACTTTCCAATTCATAGCCCAAAGGAGTTGAGGGAACATAAACTGTCACCAAATCTATATTCCAATCAATTTCAATACAGTCAGTGGGCTGACTTCTCCACTGTCGGAATGTTCCATTTTGCCGGCAGCCCGGGAGTATCCCGACGGGGCGGAACTGCCCCACAATGGGAAATCCCATTGGCCAGCCGGCCAAATGGAGAATCCCGACGGGTTGCTGGACCAGAAATCTGGCACGGCAGAACGGAGAAACCCGCCCAGTGTCTTCCGGCAGCCTTAATTTTACTGACATATCTAGCAAAACAAAAACACATTAGTTTAGGTAGAAACCCAATATTTGATGTTAATGAAACTAGAAAACCAACAGCAACTAAAGCGCTCTTGCCTTTTTTCAGGGTATGAGGCCTGGGCCAGGAGTTTAGGATGGCAGCGCTTCCCTTCCCCCCCCCCCCCCCCCCCCAGCTGATTTTCATTGACTCCAGTTTAGCTAGGGCTCCTTGATGCCACACTCAGTCAAATACTGCCTTGATGTAAAGTCACTCTCACCTCACCTCTGGAATTCAGCTCTTTTGTCCATATTTGAACCAAGGGTATATTGGGGACAGGAGCTGAGTGATCCTGGCAGAAACCAAACTGAGCGTCACTGAGTCGGTTATTGCTAAACAAGTGTGTTTGACTGCACTGTTAATGATCACCTCCATCAATTTACCGATGATTGAGAGTAGACTGATAGGACTGTAATTGGCTGGGTTGGATTTGTCCTGCTTTTTGTGTACAGAACTTAACTGGGCAATTTTCCACATTGCTGGGTAGATGCCAGCTTTGTAGCTCGACTGGAACAGCTTGGCTTGGAGCTCAGTTGGTTCTGGAAGTCTTTCGTGCTATTGCTGGAATATTGTCAGGGCCTTTAGCCTTTGCAGTGTACTGTGCCGCCACCTCTGGTGAGTTTGCCCTGCCAGTGGGGCAGGACATACCCAGGGATTTCTGTGGTGATGCTTGGGACATTAGTTTTAATGTATAGTATGGTTTGGTACATAGGCCAATGCCAGTGTTGTAGCTGTACTGGAACAGATTGGCTGGGGGAGTGGCAAGTTCTAGAGCACAGGTCTTCAGTGCTCGTGCTGGACTATTGTGGACCTATAGCATTTACAGTATCCAGTGCTTTCAGCCATCTCTTGACATCTTGTGGAGTGAAGACTGGCACCTCTAATGCAGTGGACCTTTGGCGGATGTCCATTCAGCACTTCTGGCTGATGATTATTCAAATGCTTCAGCCTTATTTTTTGCTCCCCTATCATTGAGGATGGGATATGTGTGGCGTCTCCTACTCCAGTGATTTGTTTAATTATTCACCACGATTCACGGCTGGATGTGGCAGGACTGCAGAGCTTAAATCTGATCCGTTGATTATGGAATGGTTTAGCTCTGCCTATCACTTGCTTCATGCTGTTTGGCATGCAAGTAGTCCTGTGTTGTAGCTTCACCAGGTTGGCACAGTCGTGTTAGGTACACTGGTCTCACACTGGCTGCAACTGGATGCAGCTTAGAACAGAAAGATACTCCAGACCTTGAAGTTAGTTCAATCAGGTTTATTGAACTAATAGCACAGTTAGCACAGTTCTCTGTGAGGTCAACTCTCTGCTAACTTAAGTGTGGTTACTCTGTCTGACTGAATCAGACTAGCTCTTAGCCATGTGGTGGAGGTGTGAGATTGTAACAACACCCTTGACTGACTCTCTAGATCTTCATCAGTGGAAAGAGGCGGAGTGTGAGTGCCTCGTGGCTTTTATAGTCAGATCCCACCTCTGAGTGTTCTGCCTGCTTATTGGTCATGTCCTGTTCTCTGTGTCCATTAGCTGCTTGTCTGTATATCATTATGTGTGTGTCTGCATTTCAAGACATCTCCCCTTTAAAAAAAATGTTTGGATGACATATGTGAACGTATTTACAAGAATAGGCCAATATTAACATATATACATGCAATGGATGTGAACATATGTACATGTGAAAACAGCTGTCTAATGCGAGAACACAGAACATAGCAAACAGAACAAATGTTCATAAGTCCAGTCTCTGACGCTTGTGCCTGATCCTGGTCGACCGCCGGAGAGGTGGTGATGGAGACGACAGTGCCTTGATGGGTGGGATTGAAGCCTGTCTGGTGGCCTCGTGAGTCGAAGTATCAGGAGGTGGCAAAACAACAGGAGGAAACGGAGAAGAATGTGGTTGTGGGCATGCAACTTTGCACAGTGCCCGTCTGTTTCGTCGCACAACAGAACCATCAGCCAGATGCACAACATACGAGCGGGGAGCAGCCTGTCGAACAATGACAGCTGGAGCTGACCAACCTCCATCAGGGATCTTGACCCGAACAGTGTCTGACGGGGATAACACGGGCAAATCGGTGGCATGAGCATCATAGCCCTGTTGTTGCCGGTCTCTGAGTTGCTGCACCTTCTGCAGCACCGGGAGGTGATCCAGGTTGGGCACGTGTTTGGCTGAAAGTGTTGTTAGCAGGCCCCTGTTCATCAGGAGTTGAATCGGCGACATGCCAGTGGACAGTGGGGTCGCCCTGTACGCAAGCAACAAAAATTAATTAGAGATGGCTGGTCAGGTGATGAGCTTGAGCTGCTTGATGTGGGAGCTGGCAGATCCCATTGCGAGCTGCAGCGACCACATCTGCAGTAAGTGTTGGCTGCTCGAAGAGCTCCGGCTCAAAGTTGATGAGCTGGAGTCTGAGCTTCAAACACTGAGGCACATCCAGGAGGGGGAGACTTACCTGGACACTGTGTTTCAGAAGGCAGTCACACCTGTCAGAGTAAGTAGTTTAAATCCTGCCAGTGGCCAGGGACAGCAGGGTTTGACTGCAAGTCAGGCAGGTAAAGGGAACCAGCAGTCAGGAACTCAGGAGCCTCAGCCCTTGACCCTGTCCAACAGGTATGAGGCACTTGCTCCCTGTGTGGATGGCGAACAGGGCTGCAGGAAGGATGAGTTGGCTGACCAAGGCACCATGGTTCAGCAGGCCATTCAAGGGGAGGGAGTAAATAGGCAAGTTGTAGTTGTAGGGGATTCTATTATCAGGGGGATAGATAGTATCCTTTGTGAGCAGGATAAAGAGTCCCGCATGGTATGTTGCCTGCCCGGTGCTAGGGTGCGGGACGTCTCTGACCGGCTTGAAAGGATACTGGAGAGGGAGGGGGAGGATCCAGTTGTTGTGGTCCATGTCGGTACCAACAACTTAGGCAAGTCTAGGAAAGGGGACTTGTTTAGAGATTATAAAGAGCTAGGATTCAAATTAAAAAACAGGTCCTCAAGGGTCATAATCTCCCGGTTACTGCCCGAGCCACGTGCAAATTGGCATTGGGAGGCAAGAATAAGGGAAGTTAACACATGGCTGAAAGAGTGGTGTGGGAAAGAGGGGTTCCTTTTCATGGGACACTGGCATCAGTTTTGGGACAGGGGGGGCCTATACCGTTGGGATGGTCTCCACCGGAACCGAGCTGGGACCAGTGTTCTGGCGAAAAGAGTAAATAGGGTGGTCAATAGGACTTTAAACTAGAGATTGGGGGGAAGGGAAAGTCAGGGAACCAAGAGGTGAAGTAATCAGTGGGAAGCGTAGCTGCTTAGGAATACAAAAAAGCACGAAAAGACAGAACTCAGAAGAGGTTATGATAGTCCCCATCTCACAAAATATGACACAGTGTATGGAAAGGCTCAGTAAACCAAGGTCCACCACACTAAGAAAACAAAAAGGGACGGTCAATAGAGAATTAAAGGTGCTATATTTAAATGCGCGTTGTGTACGGAACAAGGTAGATGAGCTTGTGGCCCAGATTGTGACTGGCAGGTATGATATGGTAGGCATCACAGAGACATGGTTGCAGGGGGTTCAGGACTGGCATTGAAACATCCAGGGATTCACAACCTATCGAAAAGACAGAGAGGTGGGCAGAGGGGGTAGGGTTGCCTTGTTAATTAGGAATGAAATTAAATCAATAGCACTAAACGACATAGGGTCAGATGATGTGGAGTCTGTGTGGGTAGAGTTGAGGAACCACAAAGGCAAAAAAACCATAATGGGAGTTATGTACAGGCCTCCTGACAGTGGTCAGGATCAGGGGCACAAAATGCACCACAAAATAGAAAGGTCATGTCAGAAAGGCAAGGTCACAGTGATCATGGGGGACTTCAATATGCAAGTGGACTGGGTAAATAATGTTGCCAGTGGACCCAACGAGAGGGAATTCATTGAATGTTTACAGGAGGGCTTTTTGGAACAGCTTGTGATGGAGCCCACGAGGGAACAGGCCATTCTGGACTTATTATGTAATGAGCCAGACTTGATAAAAGATCTTAAAGTAAGGGAACACTGCGGAGGCAGTGATCATAATATGGTCGAATTCAGTCTGCAATTTGAAAGAAAGAAGGTAGAATCAGATGTAAAGGTGTTACAGTTAAATAAAGGTAACTACAGGGGCATGAGGGAGGAACTGACGAAAATCGACTGGCAGCAGAGCCTAGTGGGAAAGACAGTAGAACCGCAATGGCAGGAGTTTCTGGGAGTAATTGAGGACACAGTACAGAGGTTCATCCCAAAGAAAAGAAAGGTTATCAGAGGAGGGATTAGGCAGGCATGGCTGACAAAGGAAGTCAGGGAATGCATCAAAGCAAAAGAGAAAGCCTCTGATGTGGCAGAGTAGTGGGAAGTCAGAAGATTGGGAAGGCTACAAAAACAGAGGATAACAAAGAGACAAATAAGGAAAGAGAGGATCAATTATGAAGGTAGGCTAGCCAGTAACATTAGGAATGATAGTAAAAGTTTCTTTAAATACATTAAAAACAAACGGGAGGCAAAAGGAGACTTTGGGCCGCTCCAAAATGACGCTGGTAATTTAGTGATGGGAGACAAGGAAATAGCTGAGGAACTAAATAAGTACTTTGCATCAGTCTTCACAGTAGAAGACATGAGTAATATCGCAACAATTCAGGAGAGTCAGGGGGCAGAGTTGAATACGGTAGCCATCACAAAGGAGAAAGTGCTAGAGAAACTAAGAGGTCTAAAAATTGATAAATCTCCGGGCCCAGATGGGCCACATCCTAGAGTTCTAAAGGAGATAGCTGAAGAAATAGTGGAGGCGTTAGTTATGAACTTTCAAAAGTCACTGGAGTCAGGGAAAGTCCCAGAGGATTGGAAAATCGCTGTTGTAACCCCCCTGTTCAAGAAGGGAACGAGGAAAAAGATGGAAAATTATAGGCCAATTAGCCTAACCTCGGTTGTCGGCAAGAATCTAGAATCCATCGTTAAGGATGAGATTTCTAAATTCTTGGAAGTGCAGGGTCGGATTAGGACAAGTCAGCATGGATTTAGTAAGGGGAGGTCATGCCTGACAAACCTGTTAGAGTTCTTTGAAGAGATAACAAATAGGTTAGACCAAGGAGAGCCAATGGATGTTATCTATTTTGACTTCCAAAAGGCCTTTGATAAGGTGCCTCACGGGAGACTGCTGAGTAAAATAAGGGCCCATAGTATTCGAGGCAAGGTACTAACATGGATTGACGATTGGCTGTCAGGCAGAAGGCAGAGAGTTGGGATAAAAGGTTCTTTTTCGGAATGGCAACCAGTGACGAGTGGTGTCCCGCAGGGTTCAGTGTTGGGGCCACAGCTGTTCTCCTTGTATATTAACGATCTAGATGACGGGACTGGGGGCATTCTGGCTAAGTTTGCCGATGGTACAAAGATAGGTGGAGGGGCAGGTAGTATTGAGGAGGTGGGGAGGCTGCAGAAAGATTTAGACAGTTTAGGAGAGTGGTCCAAAAAATGGCTGATGAAATTCAATGCGGGCAAGTGCGATGTCTTGCACTTTGGAAAAAAGAATAGAGACATGGACTATTTTCTAAACGGTGACAAAATTCATAATGCTGAAGTGCAAAGGGACTTGGGAGTCCTAGTCCAGGATTCTCTAAAGGTAAACTTGCAGGTTGAGTCCGTAATTAAGAAAGCAAATGCAATGTTGTCATTTATCTCAAGAGGCTTGGAATATAAAAAGCAGGGATGTACTTCTGAAGCTTTCTCAAGCACTAGTTAGGCCCCCATTTAGAATACTGTGAGCAACTTTGGGCCCCACACCTCAGGAAGGACATACTGGCGCTGGAGCTGGTCCAGCGGAGCTTCACACGGATGATCCCAGGAATGTAGGCCTAACATACGATGAACGTCTGAGGATCCTGGGATTATATTCATTGGAGTTTAGGAGGTTG
Organism: Scyliorhinus torazame; assembly: GCF_047496885.1. NCBI lineage: Eukaryota > Metazoa > Chordata > Chondrichthyes > Carcharhiniformes > Scyliorhinidae > Scyliorhinus > Scyliorhinus torazame. Next base: position 206,948,930 of record NC_092714.1, read on the forward strand.
AGGGGAGATCTAATAGAAACTTACAAGATAATGAATGGCTTTGATAGGGTGGATGTAGGAAGTTGTTTCCATTAGCAGGGGAGACTAGGACCCGGGGGCACAGCCTTAGAATAAAAGGGAGTCACTTTAGAACAGAGATGAGGAGAAATTTCTTCAGCCAGAGAGTGGTGGGTCTGTGGAATTCATTGCCACAGAGGGCGGTGGAGGCCAGGACGTGAGTGTCCTTTCGGACAGAAGTTGATAGATTCTTGATTTCTCGAGGAATTAAGGCTATGGAGAGAGCGGGTAAATGGAGTTGAAATCAGCCATAATTGAATGGTGGAGTGGGACTCGATGGGCTGAATGGACTTACTTCCGCTCCTATGTCTTATGGTTTTATGGTCTAAGGTGAATGTCAGACGCAGAATCCGCGGCCTTGCAGATGAGCTGCTTCACTATGTGCACCCCTTTCTCAACTGTTCCGTTTGACTGCGGATAGTGTGGGCTGGAGGTGACGTGTTTGAACTGATACGACTGGGCAAACAGAGACCATTCATGGCTGCTGAAGCACGGGCCATTGTCACTCATGACAGTGAGTGGATTCATGCCTGGAGAACGTCACCTTACTGGCCTTGATGACGGTCCGAGATGTGAGGTCTGAGAGCTTCACGACTTCAGGGTAATTGGAAAAGTAATCAATGATTAAGACGTAATCACGACCATTTGCATGAAAGAGGTCGATGCCAACCTTGGACCACGGAGAGGTTTCGATTTCATGCTGCTGAAGTGTCTCCTTACTCTGCGCTGGCTGGAAGCATTGACAGGTCGCACAGTTAAGGACCATGTTCGCGATGTCCTGGCTGATCCCTGGGCCAGCAGACAGCCTGCCTGGCTCTGCACCGGCACTTTTCCACACCCAGGTGGCCCTCATGGATTTGACGGAGCACCAAGCTCTGGAAACTGTGTGGAATTACAATCCGGTCCAGTTTGAGGAGGATACCATATCAGGTCGTCCTTTAGATTGAAAAATTGAGGGCACTGCCCTTTTTGCCAGCCATTGGCCAGGTGTTGCATAATATGCTGCAAGAGGAGGTCTTTGGCTGTCTCCTCACGGATACGAATCACCTTCTCATCAGATGCTGGGAGGGTGCTAGCACACAGCTGCACCTGTGACTCAACCTGTGACTCAATTTGCCGGATGACGTTCAGTGGTTCACTAGGCACGGTGATGGAGCAGGACAGTGTTTCGGCAATGATGAGCTTCTTGCCAGGCGTGTAGACCAGGTCAAAGTCGTACCTTCTGAGTTTGAGGAGGATGCGCTGAAACCGAGGCGTCATGTCATTAAGGTCCTTGTGGATAATGTGGGCCAGGGGCCTGTGATCTGTCTCGACTGTGAATGTTGGCAGGCCATAGACATAGTCATGAAACTTGAGAATGCCAGTGAGAAGGCCCAAGCATTCCTTCACGGTTTGTGCATACCTTTGTTCGGTGGGCGTCATTGCCCTTGATGCATAAGCAACGGTGCCCAGGATGAAGTGTCATCGCGATGCAGCAGGACCCGCACCGGTGCCATCCTGGCTCTCATCTGTCGATATTTTCGTTTCCCTGTCTGGGTCGAAAATGCCAATACGGGTGCAGTGTGAGCTTGGCTTTCAGCTCCAACCACTCTGCCTGATGGGGCCGCCTTCCACTTGAAGGCAGTGGACTTCTTCACTAGGTTTCGTAGGGCCGTGGTGTGTGAGGCCATGTTTGTGATGAACTTGCCCAGAAAATTGACCATGCCCAGGAAGCGCAATACCGCCTTCTTGTCTTCCGGGACCTTCAAGGCTGCGATGGCCTTGACCTTGTCTGTGTCGGGGCACACGCCCTGCTTGAAGATCTGGTCTCCTAGGAACTTGAGTGTCGGCATGCCAAAGCAACATTTGGCCCTGTTCAGCTTCAGGCCATTGCCAGTGGACACAGCGGAATACCTGCTGGAGACGGGAAACATGCTCCTCAGAAGTCGTGGACCATATGATGACGTCGTCCACGTACACATGAATCCCTTCGATGGCCTCCATCATCTGCTCCATGATACGATGAAATATCTCCAATGCCGAGACGATGCCGAACAGCATACGGTTATTTTTTATTTAAAATATTTTTTTTTTAAAGTTTTGCAAGTTTTTCATAATAAATAGTAATAATCCTAACACAGCAAAATAGAGTGAACATTAACATAGTGCAAAAAGAGAATATACAAAAAGAGAATATACAATAGCAATTGACTAGACGTGACACCACGCGCCTCAGTCTTCCCACACCCTCCCAACAGAGCACTCACCCCCACTCCCCTGTGGGTCGCTCCTGCTGACTTTTTAATTTTCCCTGAGAAGCCATCGGACGGTATTATACGCCCACTCAACAGCAGCAGCTCTGTACACGTGGCAAAATTATTTACACACATAAGTAGGCATCTGTTCGTGGTGTTGTCGTCCCTTGCTCATCCCAGACGGAGTTCGCTGCCGTTGTTGTCTCCTTCCGCTTCTGCGGCCCTCCTGTCCTTCCCCGTTTTCTCTGTTCCTTTGGACGTTAAGTTTGTTAACGTTTCCCTGCCTCCCCTCCCCCTCCCTGTCTCTCCTCTGTTGTTCCGTCTCTTCCCTCTAACCCCCCTCTCCCCGCTCCTGCCCCCCCCCTCCTGTGGCTCGCCTTTCCTTCCTCTTAGCTTTAGCTGTGTCCCCCCCCCCCCCCCCCTCTCCCCGGTCTATCTCTCCCTCTCATGCTTTGGCTACTCTCCCCTGTTTTCTTGGCTACCTGGCTATTCTTCTGCTTGTTTGTTGGCCACAAACAGGTCCCAGAACAATTGGGTGAATGGCTCCCAACGTTCTGAGGAAGCCGTCGTCTGGCCCTCGGATGGCGAATTTGATTTTCTCCATTTGGAAAGATTCCGAGAGGTCGGACAGCCAGTCTGCAGCTTTGGGTGGTGCTGCTGACCGCCAGCCGAGCAGGATTCTATGGCGGGCGATCAGGGAGGCAAAGGCAAGGGCGTCCGCCCTCCTCCCCAGGAATAGATCTGGCTGGTCTGAAACCCCGAAGACCGCCACTTTCGGGCATGGCTCCACCCTCACCCTCACCACCTTGGACATTGCCTCGAAGAAGGCAGTCCAGTACTCCACAAGTCTGGGCAGGACCAGAACATGTGGGCGTGGTTGGCCGCGCCTCCTTGGCACCGTTTCACATCTGTCCTTCACCTCCGGGAAGAACCTACTCATACGGGTTCTTGTTAAGTGGGCTCTTAAAAGTGTACCACTTTTAGCTGCCGTCAGGCTGAGCCTTGCACACGTGGAGGTGAAGTTGACCCTATGCAGTGCTTCGCTCCAGAGTCCCTACCCTATTTCGATCCCCAGGTCCTCCTCCACTTCATTCTTGTTGCGTCCAGTACGGTGTCGGCCCCTTCTACCAGTGGGTCATATATGTTGCTACAGTTTCCTTTATCTAGTATGCTTGCGTTCAGTAACTCTTCCAGTAATGTCTCTCGTGGCGGTTGTGGGTATGTCCCTGTCTCCTTTCGTAGGAAGTTTTATGGTTGCAGGTACCTTAGCTCATTCCCCCTGGCTAGCTGGAATTTCTCTGTCAGTTCGCCCAGTGTTGCGATCCTGCTGTCCGTGTATAGTTCCCTGACTGTCAGTGTCCTCCTGTCCTGTCCCCACCTTTTGAAGGTGGCATCAGTCAACGCTGGTGTGAACCTATGGTTGTTGCAGATGGGAGCTTGTACCCGACATTCTGATCAGGCCAAATTGTTGCCGTAGTTGGTTCCAGGACTGGAGGGTGGCTATTATCACCGGGCTGCTGGAGTGTTTTTGGGTAGGGATGGGAGCGCCACCATGGCGAGGGCCCGGAGGGAGGTCCCCATGCAGGAGGCCTCTTCCGCGCGCACCCATTCGGCTTCTGGCTCCTTGATCCATCCCCTTATTCGCTCGGGCCGTCGCCTCCCAGTGGTAAAGTTGTAGGTTTGGGAGGGCTAGCCCCCACCTGGATTTTGTTTTTTGTAAGACCTTCTTTGGGATCCTAGCATTCTTCCCCCCGCTCCCCATACGAACGCCATGATTAGTTTGTCTAGTGCTTTGAAAAAGGCCTTGGGGATGTAGATCGGGATTGATCTGAATAGGAAGAGGTGCCTGGGCAGTACGTTCATTTTGATCGTCTGGGCTCTCCCCTCGAGGGAGAGTGGGAATGTGTTCCATCTTTGCAGGTCCATTTTTACTTCCTCTGTCAGACTGGTGAGGTTCCATTTGTGGATCCCTTTCCAGTCATGGGCTATTTGGATCCCCCAGGTAGCGGAATTTGAGTCGGTCTTGTTTAAACGGCAGTCCCGTTAGGGCTGCCCCACCTACTTTTGCTCATGTTGAGTTTGTAGCCCGAGAAGGCGCCAAACTCTTTCAGGAGCGCGATGATTCCGTCCATGCTGCTCTGTGGATCCGAAATGTAGAGGAGCAGGTCATCTGCATAGAGTGAGACTCTGTGCTCTCTGCCTCCCCTTCGGATCCCCCTCCAGCTTTTTGCTGCTCTGAGCGTGATTGCTAGTGGTTCGATCGCTAGAGTGAACAGCAGCGGGGACAGTGGGCATCCTTGTCTGGTGCCCCTGTGCAGCTGGAAGTATCGGGAGTTGGTATTGTTGGTCTGTATGCTCGCCATGGGAGCGTTGTATAGGAGCTTTACCCAGGAGGTGAACCCTGTTCCAAGCCCGAACCGCTCCAGTACCTCTATGAGGTATTTCCATTTGACTCTGTCGAAGGCCTTTTCTGCATCTAGGGAGATGATCACCTCTGGTATTCTCTCCCCGGAGGGGGTCATTATAACGTTCAGCAGGCGCCTGATGTTTGAGGTAAGCTATCTACCTTTGACAAAGCCCGCCTGGTCCTCTGCGACCACGTCAGGTACACAGTCTTCTCACCTTTTGGCTTGGATTTTGGCCAGTATTTTGGCGTCTGCATTCAGCAGTGAGATGGGTCTGTATGACCCACATTCCATTAGGTCTCTGTCTTTCTTAGGTATCAGCGAGATTGAGGCTGTGCTCGCGTGGGTGGCAGTGTGCCCATCGCTAGCGAGTCTGTGAACATCTCCCTCATGTGCGGGGCCAGTGATGTTGCAAATGTTTTGTAGAAGTCCGCCGGGAACCCGTCAGGTCCCGGCGCCTTCCCCGCCTGCATGGAGCTAATGCTGTCCATGATCTCTCCCAGTGCTAGTGGTGCTTCCAAGCCCTGTTTTTTGCTCTCCTCCACGACTGGAATGTCCAGTCCATCAAGGAACCGTTTCATCCCAGACTCCCCCATTGGGGGCTCTGAGGTGGACAGCCGTTGGTAGAAGGCCTTGAAGGTTTTGTTGATCTTTCTGGTTCTGTTTCTAGCGTGCCTCTGGTATCCCTGATTTGTGCGATTTCTCTGTGGCTGCCTGCTTTCTCAGCTGGTGTGCCAACAGGCGGCTGGCTTTGTCTCCGTGTTCGTATAGGGTCCCACGTGCCTGGCGGAGTTGGTGCACTGCTTTTCTGGTGGAGAGCAGGTCAAAGTTCCTTTGTAGCTCTTTCTTCTCCACCAGGACCTCTACGGTCAGGCCTCGGTGTGTTTACGGTCTACCTCCAGTATGGAGTCGACCAGCTGCTGCCAAGCCAACCTTTCTTCCCTATCTCTTCACGCTTTGAAAGTGATGATTTCCCCTCTTAGTACGGCCTTTAGTGCTTCCCAGAACGTGGAGGGTGGAGACCTCCCCGTTCTGGTTGTTCTCTGTGTACTCTGCTATGGCCCGTGATAACCTTTCGTTGAAGGCCTTGTCCGCTAGTAGGGTGACGTCCAACCTCCATGTGGGGCGTTGGGCCCTGCCCGTCTCCAACCTCACGTCCATGTAGTGTGGAGCGTGGTCTGATATCACAACTGCGGAGTATTCCACTTTGTCTCTCCCCGGAAGCACCGTTTTCCCCACCACAAAGAAGTCAATTCTGGTGTATACGTTGTGTACTGGGAGAAGAAGGAGAACTCCTTTTCCCCCGAGTGGGTGAACCTCCAGGGGTCCACCGCTCCATTCTGCTCCATAAAGTGACTGAGTTCCCTTGCCATGCTTGAGGTTTTCCTCGTTTTGGGGTTTGATCTGTCTGGCTTTGGGTCCTGTACACAGTTGAAGTTGTGTCGTCGTGTCCCCCCCCCCCCCAATGATTAGTCGATGCGTCGCAATGTCAGGGATTTCAATATCGCACTCCCCTGGCCCTTGTTCCATAGCAGGAATGGTAGGTTTGTCCCATCCAGCCCTTTCTTAACCGCAGTCGGTCCTGCTCTCTCAGGTGTGTCTCTTGGAGGAAGACTATGTCTGCCCTCATATTTCTTAGGTGGGTGAGGACTCTGGATCTCTTCACTGGGCCGTTGAGTCCCCTTACGTTCCAGGTGACTATCCTGGTAGGGGGCTTCTGCCCCCTCGCTCCTGTGGGGTTAACCATACTTACCTGGTGGACGCGCCCCTGCCCTGCGGGGTTTCCCTTTGTTAGGGGGCCGTCCAGGATGGGCCGCTGTCACTGCTCTCTCCATGCGGTCGGGTCCCTGCGCTCCAGGGTTTCCCGTTGTCTCGGGGGCACCCGACATGGTCGGCCACTGTGCGTCCGCCATGCGGGTAGTCCCCCTGCATTCTGGGGTCTCCCTTCGCCCAGAGACCGTACTGGGTGGGTGCTTGCAGCGATTCCTTGTTTTGAGCCCTTGGTTGTGGCACTTTGTAGCCCTATTTCTTTTCTAGCCCTGTTTGTCCCTCCTTCCCAGTGTCGCCCCTCCCCGCCTCTCCCTCCATGTGTCCCCCCCCTCCTGGTCTCTCCCCTTCCACCCTCTCCCTTGTTACCCCTCCTTTGTCCCTCTTTCCCCTGTTCCTGTCCCAGTTTGCTCTCCCATCTCTGTTGAGTGGTCCCCCCCACCTCCAGCCTGGCGCCTTCACCCCTGTTGGGGGCGCGCTGCGGCCCTGCTTTGTTGCATGCCCCCGGCGCTAGCTTTCCCACTAGTACGGTGGCCCCCCCTCTCGGGAGTTACAGTCTTGCTTCTCCCCTGCCCGGCCTCTACAGTTTTCTGCCCGCTCTTCCCCCATCCTATCCTGAACTCCTCTTGCTTGCTCTCCCTTCTCCGCTATTCTCATTCCCTCGTGCTGGGGCCTGGCCTCCCACCTGAAGCGATCCCGCAGTGGTTTGTTCTTTTTCAGGGTGCGCTCGCCGTGGGGGGGGGCGGGGGGGGGGGGTGGGGGGGGTGGGGGGGGGGGGGGGGGGGTGGGGGGGGGGGGGGGGGGGGGGTGGTGGGGGGGGGCGGGGGGGGGGTGGGTGGGGGGGGGGGGGCGGGGGGGGGGCTGGCATTGCCTTACCCCTCCCCTCCCCCCCCGTCGGCGCGTTGTTGCCCCCCCTGCCAAGGGCCCCTCATTTCTACCTTTGGTGGTTTTCCAGCCCGTGTTCCTCGACGAAAGTGTTTGCTTCGGCGGGGGCTGTGAAGAAGTATTCTCTTTCTTGGTATGTGACCCAGAGTGTCGCTGGGTACAGCATACCAAAACGCATGTCACTCTTGTGAAGAGCTCGGCCCGTCTCCTGGCTAGGTCTGCCCCAATGTCCTCGTAAATTTTAATGAAGTGTCCTTCCCATTTGCAGGTTCAGTTTCTCCTGGCCCAGCGTAGGATTGTTTCCCTATCTTGGTACCAGTGCAGTTTAGCTATAACTGCTCTCGGGTGTTCCCCTGCTTTGGGCTTCGGGTGCAGTGGCCGGTGTGCTCTGTCCATTTCTGGTGGGCTGGGAAAGGTTTTCTTCCCCACTAAGTTGCCCAGCATCTTGGCCACGTATGCCGTGGGGTTTCTACCCTCGATCCCCTCTGGTAAGCCCACTATCCTGACATTTTGCCTCCTCGAGCGGTTTTCCTGGTCATCCACTCTGCCCTTCAGGCTCCCGTGTGTTGTGCCCAGTCTTGCCACCTCCCTCTCCAGGACCGTGATCCGGTCGCTCACGTCAGTCGCTGCTTTCTCCAGCTCCTTGATGGGTGCCTCTTGGGCTTCCAGTTTCTTCCCTTGGGCGTCTAATTTCTCCTCTGCTCTGCCCAGGGCCTGCTGCACCTCCGCCAGGGCCTTGGCCATTGCTGCCTGCACTGCGGCCTCTATGTCTGCCCTAGCCTCTGCCTTGTTTACCTGCTGATGTTCCCTCAGCACATCGGCAAAGTCTGCCTTCCAGTTCCAGCTCCCCCCTGGCCCCGGGGGAGACTGCACCTGTCTGCCCAGCTCATTTTGATGCGGCGATACTTCCGTTTTGCCGCTTTGTTCACTGATTAGCTCATCTGAACTGGCTCGCCCATTGCCCCGTCTGCCTTTGGTGCCCCTTCTCCCTCTGCTTTGGCTCCCTTCTGGCATTTTTTCCTCCCTCCACTCTTATTTATTTATTTATTTTCTCCCTTCCCTTTTTCTTCTCCCCTCCCTTCTCTTCTTTCCCACATTATTTTTCCTCTTTTATAAAATTCTTCTCAGGTGAACTTGTTTTGGGTGAGAACAAGAAAAGTGCAAAAATAATTTTTTTTTAAAAAGTTTTAAAAGTTTAAAAGTTTTCTTTTCAGAGTTTTGTGTTTGCAAAAGTTCTTTTTTCCTTCCTTTTCCCTCACTCACCCAGGTCGAGAGAGAGGGAGAGTTGCTTCTGGTCCGGAGTCCCTCTTTGTTCCTGCCTCGTGGTGTTCGCCGCCGGGGCGGGGGGGGGGGGGGGTGGGGGGGGGGGTTGGCCGGTCCCCGCTTTGTTCCCCGCTGCTCGGTCCGGGCCGTCGCTCGTCCCACCCTGCGCTCTCCTGCTGGGGGAGGGTGGGGGGTGGGGGGGGTCGGTCGCTCCTCCGTTCCTTCCTCCCTGCGGGTTCGGCCCCCGCTTCGGTCCTGGCCGCCGCTTCGGTGCTGGCCACCGCTTGTCCTGCCCTGTGCTCTGCTGCCCTCGGCATACGATTATAGCAGTACCTACCAAACGGTGTGTTGAAGGTGCAGACCCTTCTGCTGGACTCATCCAGCTGGATTTGCCAGAATCCATGTGACGCATCTAACTTCGTGAAAAAACATGCATCTGCCATCTCACCGGTGAGTCCCTCTCGCTTCGGGATGGGGTAGTGTTCTCGCATTATATTCTGGTTGAGATCCTTGGGATCAATGCAGATGCGCAGGTCTCCAGAGGGTTTTTTAACACCACCATCGAGCTGACCCAGTCAGTCGGTTTAGTTACCCTGGAAATGATCCCCTGCGGCTGCAGCTCCTTGAGCTGTTCCTTCAGGCGCTCCTTCAGCAGACCCGGGACCTGGCGTGGTGCACGGACCACTGGCTTGGCATCAGGTCGCAGTAGGATCTTGTACCGATATGGCAAAGTGCCCATCCCGTCAAACACATCTGGATACTGAGCGAGGATATCGTCAATGCCAGCTTGAAGATCCACATTGGAGGATGTCGTTGAATAAACCCGCTGCACCAGGTTTAGCTTTTTGCAGGCATGCGCGCCGAGTAGGGATGCCCTGTCCGGCTTGACAATTTCAAGCCTTAGCCGTGCATGGGTACTCCTGTTGGAGATGAGTAGATGGCAGGACTCCCATGCCGTGATGGCATTACCGTTATAGTCCAGGAGCTGGCAGGCTGCTGGAAAGACTGGAGGGCTTCTTGATGCGTTTGAAGTCTGCCTGTGAGAGGAGGTTGGCAGAAGCACCTGTGTCCAGCTTGAACTGGGTGGAGCAGTGGTTGACCTGCATCATCGCACGCCATTCCTCCTCCGAACCACAGCGAGGATGGACTGAATGCGAGATGAGTTAGGTGTGGCATGTGCACTTGTGGTAATGATGCCCACTCGTTAGGCGGACTCCAGGCACTCGTCCTCTGGATCCGTTGTACTGCCAAGATCAGAATCCTGTAATCGTCGTTGCACATTCTGGATGCGCCGTCGTCGGAATTGGGAGCGCTGGCCTCTGACTGGTGGTGCAGACCTGCACAAGGCTGCATTGTGTCCAGGCTTCCCGCAGTTTAAACATCGCCTGCCTCTTGCAGGGCAGTGTCCCTTTAAGTGGGCGTTGCCACAGTTTGGGCTCGTCATGACGTCGGCGTCGTGACGCGGTGTACATCATCGCACATGTGCTGTGCGGTCAGCAGACGTCTGCACCTGCGCAGTGTGGGTGTCGGCCGCTTCGTTATCCCGTTCGCATCGCGCATGCGTGGGGCTCCGGGAAAAGTGCGCGAGATGGCCGCTGTCTTCAATTGTGAGGCACTGCATCCGGGAGATGGCCTGCACACTCACTGCCTCGTGGGAGGCAAATTTCTCATTTTCAGCCGATTTGTATTGGGAATACCGATTTTTTATGTGCTCATGCACTGTACATGTTTCAATCGCGACTGGCAGGGTCATATGTTTGATTTTTAAGAGCTGCTCTCTCAGAGGACCAGAGTGAACTCCAAACACGATTTGGTCTCTGATCATGGAGTCAGCAATATCACCAAAGTTGCAGGACAGCGCTAGCAGGCGGCGGCTAGTAAAGAAGGCATTGAAAGACTCAACTTTACCTTGAAGACGTTGTTTGAATATGTAGCGCTCGAAGATTTCATTGGTGTCCACTTCACAGTGACTATCGAACTTGTCCAGGACGGTCTGAAACTTTGTCTTGTCCTGGCCTTCGGTGAAGTTAAACGTGTTGAAGAGTTTGATGGCTTGATCACCTGCTGTCGAGAGGAGAAGCATGATCTTTTTTGCACCAGACGCACCCTCGAGGTTTGAGGCTTCGATGTACAGCAGAAACTTTTGCTTGAATATCCGCCAGTTGGCACTGAGATTGCCGGAGGTCCTGAGTTGGTGAGGAGCCTGAATCCTCTCCATTGTGCCGGGATACATTTGCTGGTCGTCACGGAATGGACTGAGGTCAGCCACCTTAAATTAGTAGTCCCCTGGCATCATGTTGTGTTAGATACACTGGTCTAACACTGGCTGCAACTGGATGCAGCTTAGAACAAAACGATACTCCAGACCTTGAAGTTAGTTCAATCAGGTTTATTGAACTTATAGCACAGTTCTCTGTGAGTTCAACTCTCTGCTAACTTAAATGTGGTTACTCTGTCTGACTGAACCAGACTAGCTCTTAGCCCCGTGGTGGAGGTGTGAGATTGTAACAACACCCTTGACTCTCTAGATGTTCATCAGTGGAAAAAGGCAGGGTGTGAGTGCCTCGTGTCTTTTATAGTCAGATCCCACCCCTGAGTGTCCTGACTGCTTATTGGTCATGTCCTGTTCTCTGTGTCCATTAGCTGCTTGTCTGTATATCATTATGTGTGTGCATGCATATTATGACAGGCCCCTCAGACTAGGGGCTTTTCACAGTAACTTCATTTGAAGCCTACTTGTGACAATAAGCAATTTTCATTTCATTTCATTTTTAGGTGTGCCTAGTGCTTCTTCTGTCATACACTCCTGCACTTTTAATTTAACAAGGGTTGATCTTCTGGTTTAGTGAGTGGGGGATATGCCGGGCCATGAGGTTGTAGATTGTGGTTGGAGTAGTTCACAGCGCCTCATGGTGCCCATTCTTGAGTTGCTAGGTCTGTTTGAAATCTATCCCATTTAGCATGATGGTAGTGCCACAAAACATGATGTAGGTTCTCCTCAATGTGAAGACAGGACTCCGAGTCTGCAAGGGCTGTGCAATTGTCACCCTTACTGATACTGTCATGGACAGATGCATCTGCGGCAGACGTATTGGTGAGGGCGTCTCAGGACGAGGAGGAGATGTGAGGGCTAGAAGTGTTGGGCAGCTGGAGGGAGTAGGGGATGGAGGTGGAGAGGCTGGGGTGGAGGGGCACCTACACTCCACCAGACATTTAGGGGGGCACCTGATGTTAAATGGAGGCTGTTGGTGGAGCACCTTCCCCCATCCCCACCCTCACCGCTCCAACCTCCCGGCCCACTCTCCCTCGGGGCTTGAGCAGGGTCACCTTTCAGGCTGAGGACTCGCCCATCCCATGTAAAATTGCAGAGAGGGAAGGGTGGGAGGGAGCCTTGTGGGATAGCCATCCAAAGAATTTTATGGGCCCCACGCACCTGCAAATGTACCAGCGGGGGGACATAAAATTCTGCCAATGCTCTCAACTGATTTCAGTCTCCACGTTGGGCACTTCAGAAAACAAAGCTACTCTTTTACAAATGCACAGTTACATGTGCTAACATTGGGAATGGACAATGAGAGAAGCTGACCCTGAACTGGTTCAATGCATCAATGTAAAGGAATCGTGGTGCCTTCATTCTAGAGCACTGAAACACAGAAGGAAATTGTTCAGCCCATCGTGCCTCTAACAGTTCTTTGATAGAGCTAGTCCCTGATTTTTGTCCATAACTCTGAAATCTTCTCATCCTCAAGTACCTGTCCAGCTCCCTTTTAAAATTATCCAGAGGCTCACCTCTCACCTTTTCAGGTAGAGAGTTCCAGATCTTGACAAATCTCTGAGCATAAGAAATTTATCTCATCTCATATGTAGATCTTTTGCCAAATGTTTTTAAATCTATGACCTCTGGATGTTGATCCACTTGCCAGAGGGCAGCACGGTGGCACAGTAGTTAGCACTGCTGCCTCACGCCGCCGAGGTCCCAGGTTCGATACCGGCCCTAGGTCACTTTCCATGTGGAGTTTGCACATTCTCCCCGTGTCTGCGTGGGTTTCACCCTCACAACCCAAAGATGTGCAGAGTAGGTGGATTGGCCAAGCTAAATTGCCCCTTAATTGGAAAAAAAATAATTGGGTACTCTAAATTGTAAAAAAATAAATAACTGAAGACCATCAAGAATGGTAACATCCTGATAAAACACTTCCATTTTCTTTTCAAGACCCTGAAGTGTGGTGCCAATGATGTATTCGCACCCACTGACTTAAAATGCCTCTCAAATTGCATTTGTGTAGCTGCATCATATTTCCTGGATGTAGGGTCTATTGAGGCCCCGACAGACAATGACCTACTTGGAGGTGTGAAAAGCTTCTTTCTGATCTTATCCAAATAGAAGTATGAACCGTTCAGGAGTTAATTGCTGGAACATTAAATATTAATCACCATGGCAATCACAATGACTAAGAGTAGCTGTGCCAGACGTGAGCTGATGTAGGTTTCCTCCGGGTGCAAACTCCACATGGACAGTGACCCAGGTCCTCGGCGCCGTGAGGCGCCACAGTGTTCCCCCCCCCCTCAATAAGTATGTTACTTGTGTTGTGTTAATATTCTCCAGTTGGGCGGCATGATAGTGCAGTGATTAGCACTGCTGCCTCACGGCGCCAAGAACCTGGGTTTGATCCCGGCCCGAGGTCACTGTCCGTGTGGAGCTTGCACATTCTCCCCATGCCTGCATGTGGCTCACCCTCACAACACAAAGATGTGCAGTGTAGGTGGATTGGCCATGCTAAATTGCCCCTTAATTGAGAAATTAAGGTACTTTAAATTTATTTGAAAAAAATAATTCTCGTGGATATAATTCTCATGATGACCTGCATAAATTAGTGTTTTCACAAGGGGAAATTATCTTTTCTAAAAAAAAACCATAAAAGTGCAGAAATTCGCTCTCAGGCCTTTACCAATTCACAACCATGATATGAAGTTTATGAAGAGGTAATTAATAAACTGTTCTGATCACCCTGCTGAAATGGTCTCCACACATTGCTTAACGGTGGTCATGTTGAAGTCAAAATTGCGTCTACCAAACCCCCCCCCCCGGTACAATCCCGGCCCTGGGGTCACTGTCTGTGTGGAGTTTGCACAGTCTCCCCTACAACACAAAGATGTGCAGCGTAGATGGATCGGCCGCACTAAATTGCCCCTTAAATGGATAAAAAGATCTAAATTTATTTTTTAAAACATTTTTTTAGTTAAACAAAAATAACAAAAAGTACAATTGCCATTTACTTATTGATAAAAGATGTGTAGAATTTTTAGGATCTACCAGGCATTTAGGATATATAGGAATTTTAGGTCCCAATTTGTTGCTTACATCAATGGGAGCGATCTACCAGCCATGCTCCATAAATGGGGACCAGACGGAAAGGCACTAGTGGGGGTTTCCCAGGGGATTGGAGGCCAACCGGTGCATGCCCTCTGGGCAGGTTGGCACCCTTGCACTGCCATCTGGCAAGGTGCCAAGCTTACATATTTTCCACGCTGGTAATTAGGCCTGGGGAGTGCACTGGACGTGTGCGGGGGGGACTCCCTTACAGTGAGTTGGGAGGTTTCGCAGGTCACGTCGTGAGCTTGAGAGATCAGGACACCATTTAAAAATGGCCCCCCGATCACTCGCTGCACTGAGGAGTTCTGGTGAACGGAGGTCCTCAGTGCAGAAAGCGAGGCTGAGTGTGGCCTCAGGCACGCATTCGTTGCTCAGGCCCCGTATCTAACCGGATGGACTCTGTGCGGAGTCTGCACGTTCTCCCTGTGTCTGCGTGGGTTTCCTCCAGGTGCTCCGGTTTCCTCCCACATTCCAAAGATGTGCAGGTTAGGTGGATTGGCTATGCTAAATTGCCCTTAGTGTCCAAAAAAGGTAAGGTAAGGTGGGGTTACGGGGATAGGGTGGATGTGTGGGGATGGAGTGGAGATGTGGGCTTAGTTGGGGTGCTCTTTCCAAGGGCTGGTGCAGATTCGATGGGCCGAATGGCCTCCTTCTGCGCTGTAGATTCTGTGACATTAGATAGCGGGGTGACTCTCGGCGCTGCAAGCACCAGGAAAAACGCGGCTAAACACGTGCGCAATGGGACTCTGTTCCCATTTGGTTAGATCAGGTCCAGTATCATAATACAGAACAGTGCACTGTATTTGACTTTGTGCATTATCTTCCATGATTTTTGTTCACTGCAAGGAAATGATCAAACTAAGATCTGCATTTTAATTTAAAATGAAGCTTCTTAATTTTAAAAATCCTTATTTGTTTGACATACAACAATGGTTTGAATATATAAAGGAACCTTTATAAACATTAAAATGTATTACTGCCACGCAAAACCTTAAATTAGAGTGAATAAATGAAGACTTAGCGCGCCATTTCTGAAACGTTGCCAACCCCTGATCTGAAGCTTAGCTCGAACTATTGCACTTTTGTAATTTTGTATCAACATCTAAGTCATTATTATTACCTTTATTTTCAAATCTCTGTATGTCAATGTGTCAATTGAAATCTTAATTGTATTCTGTGAAAATCTGGTACTTGTACAAATAACAAAAGCAGGCAGGAGACAGACCTATTCAATCGCTCAGCTAGGTTTACAGTGGGGTCACTTAGAAGAGCATTCAGTAACATATAATTAGTGACCTTTTACATAGGCTGTTGGAGTTACATTTAAGTAATTTATTAAAACATTGAACTATATCAGGTAGAACATTTTCTCTAATGTTACCTCTAACATTCGCCCTTTACACTGTTCACGTCAGTCTTGAAAATTGCACCAATTTTACTCACAAAATGGTTCATAATTGTGGTGTTTAAAAAACATTTAACTAAGAAATAAGGGGCAGCATGGTGGTGTTGCTAACTTTTGGTTGGTTCTTAATTTGGCTCTATTTAATCACGTTTGCTCAAGAGTCGCCAGCTATCTTTCGACACCGCCACAAGGTTCAGAACCGAATACTGATCAATGACTCGATACACCAGTTAGTAAGTTCAAAAGCAATGCTCATTTATTTACACACAGTCAAATCTACTCATGCATAAACTCCACAAACTAAACTACCACTATTACTAAAGCCTATACTTAGCTTTGGGTGCCCACTCAGTCAGAGGAACAATGGCCGTTGCTCGGTTCTGAGGCTGCTGGGTTGAGATGTTTACAGGATAGCAACTAGGAGCGTCTATCTCGTAGCGTGCGTTGACTTGGAACTTACTTGGTCTGCTGTAGCTGCTAGGCAGGTCTCTCTCTTCGCTGAGAGCCAAGGCCAAAGAAGGAAGATTCTCCATTGGGTGATGCCTCTTATACTGCAAAGGGCTTTGCGCTCCTTTGGGCGGGCCTTGAACTTGGCCTCAACTAATTGGGTTTGTCCCAATCATCGGAATCGATTTTCCTCCAATAGAGGGGTGGTTCCCTGATCGCTGGGCGTGTCCTGGTGACTGTCAGTCTGCTTTGTCTTAGCTTCTTCTGGCACCGGGGAGTCTGCCTTAACATTGTGTATCTAAATGTTTCCCTTTTGTCCCCGGAGGTGGCTCATTAGTATGTAAATCATTTGGTAGTTTCTGTCCTGTCTGAGCGTTTAAGGTTCTAATCAACAGACAGAGCTTGCACCTGCTTGTTTCTTAGCCTTGTCCAATTTTCCCTGCATTCTTTGCGGGTGTCCATTTTGTAATCGGGACGTGGTCATCCCAGATGGCTACAGTGGCGCAGTGGGTTAGCCCTGTAGGCTCATGGCGCCGAGGTCCCAGATTCTATTCCGGTTCTGGGTCACTGTCCGTGTGGAATTTGTACATTCTCCCTGTGTTTGCATGGGTTTCACCGCCGCACCCCAAAAAGATGTGCAGGGTAGGTGGATTGGCCACGCTAAATTGCCCCTTAATTGGAAAAAATGAATTGTTTACACTAAATTTATTTAAAAAAAAGAAATAGCGATTAGAAAAAATACATTTCCAACATGCTTCACACTACAAAGGACCCGGGTTCGATCCTGGCCTCAGGTGACTATGTGGAGTTTGTACGTTCTCCTCGTGTCGAAGTGGGTTTCTTCCGGGTGCTCCTGTTTCGTCCACAGTCCAAAGATGTGCAGGTTTGGTGGATTGGCCATGCTAAATTGCCCCATAGTGTTCAAAGGTGTGCAGCTTAGGTGAATTGGCCATTCAAAATTGCCCCAAAGTGTCAAGAGTTACGGGCATAGGGAGGGGATGCTCTTTCGGCGAGTAGGTGCAGACTCGATGGGCTGAATGACCTCATTCTGCACTGTAGGGATTCTATGATTCTATGTGGAGCTTAGATTCTTCAAACAATCGACTTGTACTGGCTGTATTTTCCCGCACATCTGCTCGCCAGTAGAATGGACTGAAAATGGGAAGCAAACGAGCACACAAAAGTGGAAAGCATATTAACTGTCTTCAGCTACATATTGGGCAGGATTTTCCTCCCCCTCCACGGCGTGTTCTTTTTTTCATAAATTTAGAGTACCCAATTATTTTTTTTCCAATTTCGGGGCAATTTAGCGTGGCCAATTCACCTACCCTGTGCATCTTTTTGGTTTCCCATTGAACGGAACCTCACCCCTGCAAAACCATTGCAGGCGTGCCATTGGTGGGACCGTAAGATCCCGCCAACATGAACAGCCAGAAGATTCCACCCACTAGATATATCATATCAGCCTGTTAGTCTCTCCCTCTCAATGCACAGTTTTGTCATTGATAAGAATTCAGCAGTGCCTCCTTGTGGTGACACATGGAACTGGAATCCCTTATGGGCCCAAACTAAAGCTTCAGAGGAACTCAGAGGAGATTTCCCTCCAAGACATGAAGTGTTCTTGCTCTTAGCACACCCTCGCACTCAGGACCCAAACTCTCAGCTATGGTCGAATAGTTCCACTGCCTTGTGGATACCTCAGGAGAGTTCAAGGCTAAGGGAATAAACCCTGACAAAAGTCCTGGGAATGGAAGCAAATGGTGGACAAATGTCTCAATATGTCATGTTCTCAGCAACTTCTGCAACCAAGCCGGCGTCAAATGTACTATTTTGCATTCCTTTGAACTCAACTTAGGAGATCGAGAGGGGCACCTGATATTTGGACAGCCCAGGGTCTCCATAACTGTTGTCCAGGCTCGCGCCCCAGAGAGAACACCATGGTTTCATTGGAGAATGTTGTTTTTTTAATTTTAGAGTACCCAATTATTCTTTTTCCAATTAAGGGGCAATTTAGCGTGGCCAATCCACCTTACCTGCACATCTTTGGGTTGTTGGGGTGAAACCCACCCAGACACGGGGAGATTGTGCAAACTCCACCCAGACAGTGACCCAGAGTCCGGATCAAACCCGGGTCCTCTGCACCGTTGGCAGCAGTGCTAGCCACTGCACCATCATGCCACCCAACTGGAGAATGTTAACACAACACAAGAATGACAGTTACGAGTGATAAACCCAACTCGATTGGTGTGGCAAACAGGTGTCTCCGATGGTGCGAGGGTCTATAGTGCCTGACTAGTAAACCGCTGTCCTTCTCAGATCTGGCAGCGACTAATAAGGTACTGACCTGCCACAATCCAACTGCCTCAATTGGTGCTTGGAGTTTAGAGTCTCTGCTCAGTAAATGAATGGAATCCATAACACCAGGCAAACAAACGAAACAAAAAGAAAGGCGATGCCAACTCTTCGATTGGCAGGCTGAGATGTCAGGACCGTGTACACTGGACTGACTGACAACTTGCAGCTGGTCAGTAACAAGCACAAGGCAGCTGTGATGGAACTTGATAGGCTGACCATCCACATAGCATCCCAACAAGAGACCAGGCTCGCCGAGAGCAAATCATTGAGAGAAAAGCGGTATACAATTCATCCGGCAGGGAAAGAGCTCAGAGTAAACATGTGAGCAGTGCTCAGGCGTCGTTGTCAGGCTACTCTTAATGACCGAACCTCACACAAATGGTTCAGATATGTTATGTCCATCCACCTCTTAACTCAAACAGGGCCAGTTAACCTTATGAGTATCTACGTTTCAAAACTTTGCTCTGCTACAGAATCCCTAAGTCAGCACATTTTTTTTCTACTGGGGCATTTCAACACACAGGCGGGCATGGAATATGAGGAATGTCCTTCTTGCCTCTGACATCATTGTCTGGGAAAGATAAATGAGAACGAACAGAGACGATTTAAGCTCTGTTACTAAAATGAGCTTTGTGTAACTAACACCCTTTTTCAGAACAAACCATGCCACAGTGTGTGATGGAGACATCCTAGTCCTAGGCCTCGGCATTAACTGAATCTGATCTTCACCAGACAGGACTCTCTCTGAACAGCATTCTCAACACATGCAGCTACTGCAATGCTGGCTATGAGACAGAACCCCACCTGAGCTGCACATCTTTGGGAGAAAACTAGAGCATCCGGAGGAAACCCACGCAGAGACTGGGGAAAAGTGCAAACTCCAACAGACAGTCATCCAAGACCGGAATTGAACCCGTGGTCCCTGGCGCTGTGAGGCAGCAGTGCTAACGACTGTGCCACGGTGCTGCTCCTTAGTGTGCACTAGGATGAGGGAACAACCCTTGAAATTCATTAAAAGCAGACTTCCAGTGACAGGGATGTGCTGATAAGTCGCACACCAGGTGCCTCTCCTCCCGCGAACCTGAAAAATAGGCGTTTTTTGCTCGAAAAAGGCCCGCAAACGATACAAATCATCCTCACACCACTAACAAAATGAAGATAGAAGGAAAGATAGTGAACAACAGCCAGTCCAGAGTACGAGGGAAGACCAGAAGTGGGAAAAGCCTGGACAAACCGCAAACGGTTGAACCGACCAGCGCACAAGGTGGCAAAACGCGGACTTCGCCAGAGCGAGAGGAACCGACCCGCTGCAGAAGAAGCTCCCCTCACGAGGGGATGGATCAAGGAGTTCCTTTCAAGAGAGCTGAAGGAACACCGAGAATAAACAAGATTGGACATGCAAGCTGCGATGAAGGATGCGGCGACTGAAGCTCTGATGACCATGCAGGTGGCCCTGGACAAAGCCGAAAATGCTTGGAGACCCAGGAGGCAACGATTAAAAATCTGGACAGGGCTGCAGTGGATCAGAGCGACTGGATCATCACCCTGGCAAGGCAGGTCATGACACAAGGCAACCTGAGAGGAAAGGTTGAAAATCAGGAGAACCAGTTGAGGCGGCAGAACCTGCGAATCATGGGCCTACTGGAGGGTATCAATGGTAGGAACCATGCAGACTATATGGCCCAAATGCTGGGTAACCTGGTGGGAAGTGACAGCTTCTCCAACCCAGCAGAAATTGATAGAGTGCACCGGTCGCGCTGACCAAAGCCCAAAACTGGGGAACAGCCGAGGCCAGGACCGGGAAAGAAGCCTGCGCTGGTCCAGGCAGTCCCAAAACTGCAGCTGGGATAGTCACAAGATCTGGATCTATCAGGACATTGGGGCTGACCTGGCCAAGCACCAGGCTGAATTTAACAAAGCGAAGGCTGCGCTGTACAGAAACGGCGTGAGATTTGAAATGCTGTACCCAGCCAAGCTCAGGGTCACGGATCAAGGCAGGTGTCATGATATTCAGGTAAACATCATAGCACAAACATACATACATACTGATGGACAGATCAACGGACCAATCAACACACACACAACACCACAGCCAATCACTGGCAACAGCATACACTGTACAAAACAGGGAACACAACACTTCCTGGGCATTCCAGCAGGAGACAGCTCAGGGCACAGAGCTCATAGCAAGCCACTCAGACATCCACCATGTGCTGAGTGCCACTACAAGATAGTATTAGGAATAGGTCCACAGATTCTAGGGTTATGATCAAACCTCAGTAACCAATTTACCACTGTAAATAAATGTTAGTAATAAAACTGAGTTGTACCATTCGCAACTGTGTTGGTTCGTCTGTGTAGCAGAGTACCCAACACATCATAGTGCCAGGAGTAACTGTGGGACCTACCTACGAATCCTCCGGAATCTGCCATCCTGCGCCATGGATACCGTCAACACACCGCAGCCGCTACAAGTCGCTGGAAACCTCGGCGTTAATTGGAAGCTGTTCAAACAGCGCTTCCAGCTCTTCCTGGAAGCCAACGAAAAGGAGAGCGCTTCGGACACCAGAAAGATTGCCATCCTCTTCTCCACGGCAGGTCAACATGCCATCCATGTCTACAACTCCCTGGTGTTCGCGGAGGGTAAGGACAAGACCAAGTACAAGACGGTCCTTCTCAAACTCGACCAACACTTCAACGTCGAGGTAAATGAGAGTTATCTCTTCCAGCAGCGCCTGCAGGGTAAGGATGAGCCCTTTCAATCCTTCCTTACGCATCTCCGTATCCTCGCGCAGTCCTGCGGTTATGACACCACCTCCGATTCCATGATTCGGGACCAGATCGCTTTTGGGGTCACCTCGGGCACCCTACGCCAGCAGCTCTTAAAAATTAAAGGACTCATCCTAGCCTCCGCAATCGAAGCCTGTGCCCTGCATGAAAACGCGACTAGCCGCTACTCCCAATTTCAGGCAGCCGAATCGGTGCGGAAGGGGTCCTACGTGGCCGGATCGGTGAGGCAGGTATCCTACGAGGCCGAACG
The DNA here is from genome assembly GCF_047496885.1 of Scyliorhinus torazame. Classification (NCBI taxonomy): domain Eukaryota; kingdom Metazoa; phylum Chordata; class Chondrichthyes; order Carcharhiniformes; family Scyliorhinidae; genus Scyliorhinus; species Scyliorhinus torazame. Next base: position 206,970,162 of record NC_092714.1, read on the forward strand.
GTCCAGGCGATCGAGTTCCTCCCGGCCCGTGGCCCGGCCGAGGTCGGCCATTTCGTGCGCTTTTCGAGGCCTCCCGCGTTTGTGCACGCCAAAAACGACATTGACGCAGAGGGACGTGATGCGCAGGTGCGCTCGACGCAAGACCAAACTGCGCATGCGCGGTGGCGCAACGAACGCCATGACGTCACGACGTGCGGCAACTGCAGAGCCGCAGATTAAAGCGGCAATGTCCCGCAAGTAACCGACAATGCCGCCGCTGTGGCAAGATGGGCCACTACGCTGCCTGCTGTCGAGCAGCTCAACCTGCCAATGTTCCCCAATTCCGACAACCTCGCAGGGACGTGCATGCCATTCAGTCTCCTTACTACTAGTCGTGCCCAGACGATATCCAGACCAGTGACACAGACGACCGGGACACCTTCCGTGTTGCGGTCATTGATGGGAACCGGATGTCTCCAGCCAGGACCCACCAGCCGTTGCAAGTGAACACTGTCAATCCGGGTGATGAATGGTGTGCCACCCTAACGGTCAACCCAAATTCGTCGTCCAACTACTAGACTGGACTTATGAGCCTGTTTGTACATTGAACTCATAATACTACTGTGTTAATATGTTTCTGTTCTTCCTTGTCGTTACAGGAGTTCGTTGAAAGAACATTTCCCCATTCTTTGTTTATGGTACAACCTCGTTGTTATGTCGCACCCGACATCGCCCCTTGTATATAGTTTAGCCCCATGTACATGCTGTAGATATTGCACACACACACATTCAGCTGCACTCAGTACACATCTCTATTTATAACCACATAGGCACATGTTCTTGTAAAAAAAGGGGGATGTCATGATATTCAGGTAAACATCATAGTACAAACATACATACATACTGATGGACAGATCAATGGATCAATCAACACACACACAACACCACAGCCAATCACAGGCAAGAGCATACACAGTACAAAACAGGGACACGACACTTCCTGGGCATTCCAGCAGGAGACAGCTCAGGGCACAGAGCTCATAGCAAGCCACTCAGACACCCACCATGTGCTGAGTGCCACTACAAGATAGTATTAGGAATAGGTCCACAGATTCTAGGGTTATGATCGAACATCAGTAACCAGTTTACCACTGTAAATAAATGTTAGTAATAAAACTGAGTTGTACCATTCGCAACCGTGTTGGTTCGTCTGTGTAGCAGAGTACCCAACACATCAGCAGGGAGTATTTTTTCACAGTTGCTGCGGATGCTGACAAGTTCGTCGTAGAGAACGGACTGGAGAAGCAGCAGCAGGGGCAACAGTGAAGAGCCGCAGAATGAGACTCTGATAATGCAATGTTTTAACAAAAAAAAAAGGTTCTTCCCTTTTACAGTCTGTACAACAGCCAACAGTAGACCATTGCCACAGAGATCGTCTTACGTGGGAGAACACAGCCTTGTTTTGGAGACGAGAGCGGTAAGAGAAGGAAGGATGAGCAAGTACAGGTAAGCACAGGGGAAGGTAAGGGAAACGGCGGACAGGAAGCCCAGAGATTGGGCAATGGGAGAAAATGCAACCACAGGGCAGCACGGTGGCACAGTGGTTAGCACTGCAGTCTCACGGTGCCAAGGGAGGCGCTGAAGGCTGTGATCAGGGATGAAGTTATCGCTTATAAAGCATGAAGAGATAGGGAAGAGAGGATGGCTAGGTAGCAGCTAGTCGACTCCATACTGGAAGTAGACTGGCGATGCTCCAAGGCCCCGACCGTAGAGTTCCTAGCGGAGAGGAAAAAGCTACAGAAGGAATTTGACCTGCTCTCCACGAGGAAAGCAGTGCACCAACTCCGCCAGACATGGGAGACGCTGTATGAGCACGGAAACAAGGCTAGTCGCCTGCTAACTCACTAGCTGAGAAAGCAGGCAGTCATGAGGAAATAGCACAGATCAGGGACAGCAGAGTCAACTTAGTAGTGGAACTGGACAAGGTCAACAAAGCGTTTGAGGGGCAGCACAGTGGCGTAGTGGGTTAGCCCTGCTGCCTCTCGGCACCAAGGTCCAGGTTCGATTCCGGCTCGGGGTCACTGTCCGTGTGGAGTTTGCACATTCTCCCCGTGTTTGTGTGGGTTTCGCCCCCACAACCCAAAGATGTGCAGACCACGTGGATTGGCGATGCAAAATTGCCCCTTAATTGGAAAAAATGAATTGGGTACTCTAAATTTTTTTTAAAACACAAAGCGTTTGAGACTTTCTACCAGGTGCTGTACAACCTCGGAGCCCCCAGCAGGGGACCTGGGGATGAAGCAGTTCCTCGATGGACTCGACATGACAGTCGTGAGGGAGGACAGGAAACAGGAAACGGGGCCTGGGAGAAGTCATGAATTACCTCCATGCAGGCGGGGAAGGCATCAGGATCAGACGGTTCCCCGGCGGAATTCTACAAAAAATGCGCAACAGCACTGGCCCCGCACCTGCGGGAGATGTTCACAGACTCGCTGGCGAGGGGCACACTGCTGCCTACGCTAGCACAAGCCTCAATCTCACTGATACCTAAAAAAGATAAAGACCCAACAGAATCCGATTGCTACAGACCCAACTCGCTGTTAAACATAGACTCAAAACTACAGGCCAAGATCCTAGCCAAAAGGCTGGAGGACTGCATACCAGAGGTGGTTGCAGAAGACCAAATGGGCTTTTTCATGGGTAGACAGCTAACGTCGAACATCAGGTGCCTGCTGAATGTGATTATGACTCCATCTGGGGAGAGAATGCCTGAGGTGATCGTCTCCCTACGCAGAAAAGGCCTTCGACAGAGTCGAAAAGAAATATCTCATAGGGCAGCACGGTGGTGCAATGGGTTAGCACTGGGGCCTCACGGCACCGAGGTCCCAGGTTCGACCCCGGCTCTGGGTCACTGTCCGTGTGGAGTTTGCACATTCTCCCCGTGGTTGCGTGGGTTTGCCCCCACACTCCAAAAATGTGCAAGCTAGGTGGATTGAACACGCTAAATTGCTCCTTAATTGGAAAAATGAATTGGGTACTCTAAATTTATAAAAAGAAAAAAAAAAGAAATATCTCATAGAGGTACTGGAGCGGTTTGGGCTTGGAACAGGGTTGATCTCCTGGGTGAAGTACCTGTACAACGCTCCCTTGGTGAGTGTACGGAAAAATATCACCAGCTCTGAGTACTTCCAGCTGCATAGAGGCAGGAATGCCCATTAACCCCCTGCTATTTGTCCTAGCTATCGAACCATTAGCGATCTGGCTTAGGGTAGTAACGAATTGGAAAGGGATCCCGAGAGTGGACAGAGAGCACAGTCTCGCTCAGTGCGGATGACCTGCTCCTCAACATCTTGGACCCGTGAAGCAGCATGGTAGGAATCATGGTGCGCTTGAAAGAGTTTGGAACCTTCTCGGGCTACAAACTTAACTTGAGCAAAAGCGAAATCTTCCCGGTGAACCCGTAAGGGGGAGGGGCAGAGCTGTAGGGGCTGCCATTTAAACAGCCCCTACCTGTTCCGCTATCAGGAGATCCAAATCGCTGACGACTGGACAGGTAGCCACAGGTGTAACCTGACCAGCCTGACGGAGGAAGTTAAGAAGGACCTGCAGAGATGGAACACACTCCCACTCTCCCTGGCGGGAAGAATGCAGACGATCAAAATGAATGTACTGCCCAAGTTCCTGTTCCTGTTTAGGTCCAATCCAATCAACATCCCCAGGCCTTTTTCAACTCACTGGACACACTGATTATATGGTTTGTATGGGGGTGGGGAAGACTATAAGGATCCCAAAGAGAATACTGCAGAGAACGGATCCATAGGTGGCCTGACCCTCCCAAACCTGCAATATTACCACTGGGCAGCGACCACAGAGAGAGTAAAGGGGTGGATAAAGGAGCCAGAAGCAGGGTGGGTGCTTATGGAGGGGCAGCAATGACCTGAACCAAAGGGAACAAAAGCAAAATGAAAACCGGTGGGAAGTGAAACGCAGGGGACCACAATCACCATTGCAAACACTGTAAGGAAGGAATAAAAGAAAAAGAAGGGGAAACTGTGCTGTATCTATGTAAATAGTTGAAGCCGATCTATGTGTAAATAGTTTTAGTTTTACTTCTTATTTTCTCTTTCTTTTTTTATTGAATTTAGAGTACCCAATTCATTTTTTCCAATTAAGGGGCAATTTAGTGTGGCCAATCCACCTACCCTGCACACCTTTAGGTTGTGGAGCGAAACCCACACTAACACGGGGAGAATGTGCAAACTCCACATGGACAGTGACCCAGAGCCGGGATCGAACCTGGGACCTCGGCGCCGTGAGGTAGCAGTGCTATCCATTGTGCCACCGTGCTGCCCATTTTCTCTTTCTTATCTCCCACTGTTTGTTCATATTTATATTTGTTTTGTATACCAAAAGCACAATGAAAACATTTTTTTTATTAAAAGCAGAAATACTGCCCTTGCATTAATGTCAGCCAAACCACCTGTCCAGATAAAAACAGACAGTTGCACGACTCGATTGAACAAGTGCACTCAGGCATTCCCAGACAGAGTGCATTAGCAAAATGGAACATTCTTCAAGCCACTATTTGATACGTTTGAGGCTAGAATCACTGTGATGGAAGCTATTATTGATGCCAAGTGCTCCGCTCTCATTAATTACGTGAAAGAACAGAGCTAGAAAATGCAGAATGCACTAAGAGCTGCTTGAAGCAAAGTACAATGTGCCAATTGTCATAATATGCACCCATGCACATCATGAGGTAAAAGCAGGCAGTGACAGACACCCAGGTGAGCCAATCAACATACAGAACAGAACACGACCAATCACCAGACAGAACACCAGAGGGGGGCTTCCAACTATAAAACACACGAGGCATCAGCACTCTGCCTCTTTCCACTGGTGACAACTGTAGTGACAGTCAGGGTGTACAAATCATTCAACACCTTCTACACGTGGATCAGAGCTAGCCTGGTCTAGATAGTTAATGTTAGTTTACTTAGAGCAGTAGAGAGTCAACCCACAGGCAGCTGTGTGCTTCGTTACTGAAGTTCAATAAATCTTATTGAACCAACACCTATGTTTGGTGTATGCTTGATCATTTAACTGCATCGTGTTGCAGTCCATGTTACCCCAGGGTGAATAACATAACACCAATGACTATGCATTATAACTCTGTCCAGATGTCCTTTGATGTGATGCCGGTGTTGGACTGGGGTGAGCACAGTAAGAAGTCGTACAACACCAGGTTAAAGTCCAACAGGTTTGTTTCGATATCACTAGCTTTCGGAGCACTGCTCCTTCCTCAGGTGAATGAAGAGGTATGTTCCAGAAACATATATATAGACAAATTCAAAGATGCCAGACAATGCTTGGAATATGAGCATTAGCAGGTGATTAAATCTTTACCGATCCAGAGATGGGGTAACCCCAGGTTAAAGAGGTGTGAATTGTACCAAGCCAGGACAGTTGGTAGGATTTCGCAGGCCAGATGGTGGGGGATGAATGTAATGCGACATGAATCCCAGGTACCGGTTGAGGCCGCACTCATGTGTGCGGAACTTGGCTATAAGTTTCTGCTCGGCGATTCTGCGTTGCCGTGTGTCCTGAAGGCCGAATGAGGTAGACAACGCTGCAGGGAAGGATGTCCCGAAGCGTGGTACATTGGCGAGACCATGCAGGCGCTGCGACAACGAATGAACGGACATCGCTCGACAATCACCAGGCAGGAATGTTCCCTTCCAGTCGGGGAACACTTCAGCAGGCAAGGGCATTCAGCCTCTGATCTCCGGGTAAGCGTTCTCCGAGGCGGCCTTCAGGACACGCGGCAACATAGCTCTTCATTCACCTGAGGAAGGAGCAGCGCTCCGAAAGCTAGTGACATCGAAACAAACCTGTTGGACTTTAACCTGGTGTTGTAAGACTTCTTACAGATGTCCTTTGACACAGAGTGTGCTCATATCTGCACTACAAGGACACCTGCAAGCGAGATAGGAAGATGGTGGACATACATTGCTACTGACAACTGGGAGGCAGTCACTGATGGCCACAGCCTCTGGAAACTGACTGTTCGGAGGGACACTTGAAGAGGCGAGCAGAGAAAAAGCTCAACTTGCCCAGAAGACGGCCCAGAGAAAAGAGAGGCTGGCGAATTGTGTACCTTCTCAGGCCACTGCCTTGCTCTGCAGAAAATGTGGCAGAGACTGCCATACCCGGATGCAAACCATCATCTTATGTGGTGGAAGGCTACCTGTTGGAGAAAAAGTGAAACCTCAAGTGAAGTGTTTGACCTTTTCAGTATCACTCCATTGTGAAATAAGAAACTACGTTTAGATTATTTTCTTTAAGTATATGTGTTATATTTTCTGAGGATATTGTTTCACTTGGGTGGAACTTTCACCCTCTTGTTTACGCTATTTTCTTCTTTGTTTCATCACTTTCCCGTTCCTTCTAGGTATGGCGAATGTTGCTGGGGTACAGTTCCACATATACAGTCAGCACTGCAGAACGTCAAACCTCTCCCATTTTTCAGCCTTGTGTTTCCTTTGGTACTGATGCCAACTGTAAAGAGAAAAAAAGCCTTTCATGTCCTCAAGACGACACAAAGGATTTCACAATTACTGATGTACTTCTGAAATATAGCCAAAAATTTAGGCACAGGTAACAGACATGTGGATGTGGACATAGTGAAATCCCATAAACAGCAATTAGAGCAACTAATAAATACTAAAAGCAAATTACTGTGGATGCTGGAATCTGAAACGAAAGAGAAAATGCTGGAAAATCTCAGCAGGTCTGGCAGCATCTGTAGGGAGAGAAAAGAGCTAATGTTTTGAGTCCAATGACTCTTTGTCAAAACTAACAGACAGAGAAAGTGGGAAATATAGGGCGCGATTCTCCACTCCCATGCCGGTTGGGAGAATCGCCTGGGCCGCCAAAATTTCCGGGGACGCCGGTCCAACGCACTCCCGTGATTCTCCCAAGCGGCGGGAATGGGTCGGTCGAGTTTCGCGGGCCGCAGGCCGGAGAATCGCCGGAGACACCCAAAATGGCGATTCTCCGGCACCCCCGCTATTCTGAGGCCCGGATGGGCCGAGCGGCCAATCCAAAACGGCGGGTTCCCACTGGCGCCATCCACACTTGGGGCAAAATTCTCCCGAAATGGCGCGATGTCCGCCGCCCAAAACGGCGCCAATCAGACGGACATCGCGCCGCCCCAAAGGTGCGGAATGCTCCGCATCTTTGGGGGCCGAGCCCCAACCTTGAGGGGCTAGGCCGACGCCGGAGGAATTTCCGCCCCGCCAGCTGGCGGAAACGGCCTTTGTTGCCCCGCCAGCTGGCGCGGAACTGACATGTCGGGGCGGCGCATGCGCGGAAGCGTCAGCGGCCGCTGACAGTTTCCCACGCATGCGCAGTGGAGGGAGTCTCTTCCACCTACGCCATGGTGGAGACCGTGGCGGAGGCGGAAGGGAAAGAGTGCCCCCACGACACAGGCCCGCCCGCGGATCGGTGGGCCCCGATCGCGGGCCAGGCCACCGTGGGGGCACCCCCCCGGGGCCAGATCGCCCCACGCCCCCGCAGGACCCGGAGCCCGCCCACGCCGCCTTGTCCCGCCGGTAAGAAAGGTGCTTTAATTTACGCCGGCGGGACAGGCAATTTATCGGCGGGACTTCGGCCCATCCGGGCCGGAGAATCGAGCGGGGGGGCCCGCCAACCGCGCGGCGCGATTCCCGCCCCCGCCGAATCTCCGGTGCCGGAGACTTCGGCAACCAGCAGGGGCGGGATTCACGGCAGCCCCCAGCGATTCTCCGACCCGGCGGGGGGTCGGAGAATGACGCCCCTGGTCGCTGCAGTCGTGGGTGGTGCGTGAACGCTGGGGGGGGCAAGTATTACATCTTCTGCGATTGCATGGGAAGGTGCCATGGGTGATGGGAGAGGTACTGGGTATGGTGGATGAGTGGACTAGATTATCTCGGAGGGAACGGTCTCTGCGGAATGCTGACAGAGGGAGTGAAGGGAAGATGAACAACTATTTTAGTGGTGTTGATTGTGACATAAATATTGGACCTTTTCTTTGATCATAGGCAGCACGTTAGCACAGTGGTTAGCACAGTTGCTTCACAGCTCCAGGGTCCCAGGTTCGATTTGCGGCTTGGGTCACTGTCTGTGCGGAGTCTGCACGTTCTCCCCATGTCTGCGTGGGTTTCCTCCGGGAGCTCTGGTTTCCTCCAACAGTCGAAAGATGTGCAGTTTAGGTGGATTGGCCACGCTAAATTTCCCTTAGTGTCCAAAAAAATGGTTAGGTGGGGTGACTGGGTTACGGGGATATGTTGGAAGTGTGGGCTTAAATGGGGTGCTCTTTCCAAGGGCCGGTGTGGACTCAATGGGCCAAATGGCCTCCTTCTGCACTGTAAATTCTATGATTCTATGATATCAATTACGTCCAATTAACAGGGCTGATCAGATCCCAACTATAGTGTGCCAGCTAAGATCAGATAACTTTGCAGAGATCAGGATCAAATCTTGGACTTTCCTGACCTGTATAGCTGAGTATATATTATTGACTGTAAAGTGCTTTAGAATGTTCTGAGATTCTAAAAGGTGCTACTTATTAATGCAAGTCTTTTATTCTCTCACAATTGATCCATCAATCTGTAAGGGGGAGTTCTTGGTCAACCTATATGGAATATAGGGCAGCGCGGTGGCGCGATGGTTAGCACTGGTGCCTCATGGCGCTGAGCTCCCAGGTACAATCCCGGCTCACGGTTACTGTCCGTGTTGTATTTGCACATTCTCCCCGTGTTTGTGTGAGTTTTGCCCCCACAACCAAAGATGTGCAGGGTAGGTGGATTGGCCACGCTAAATTGCCCCTTAATTGGAAAAAATTAATTGGGTACTCTAAATTTAAAAAACAAAAGTTATATGGAATGTGATTTTTGTTGATTTTAGCCAGTTACCAATTGGCTTCAAAGTCAGACTAAATCATTCAGAGTCCTGGGTCCCATATTTGATTCCTTTCCTAGGTCAAGTTTACAGATTGCTCACAAGGAAATGATTGAGCAAAAACAGGATTAGATTCACCTTTGATGCCTTCCACAGTTAAACAGCTTGCTGATGCTCACTGTCTGTGATTGTGCATAAAGATTCATCACTTGGTCACCACTGAAAGGAACTTGCTAACTTATTTCTGTCGGGGCAGCACGGTGCCACAGTGGTTAGCACTGCTGCCTCATGGCGGAGAGGTCCCAGGTTCGATCCCGGCTCTGGATCACTGTCTGTGTGGAGTTTGCACATTCTCCCCGTGTTTGCGTGGGTTTCGCACCCACAACCCAAAGATGTGCAGGCGAGGCGGATTAGAACATAGAACATAGAACATTACAGCGCAGTACAGGCCCTTCGGCCCTCGATGTTGCGCCGACCTGTGAAACCACTCTAAAGCCCATCTACACTATTCCCTTATCGTCTATATGTCTATCCAATGACCATTTGAATGCCCTTAGTGTTGGCGAGTCCACTACTGTTGCAGTCAGGGCATTCCACACACTTACTACTCTCTGAGTAAAGAACCTACCTCTGACATCTGTCTTATATCTATCGCCCCTCAATTTAAAGCTATGTCCCCTCATGCTAGACATCACCATCCGAGGAAAAAGGCTCTCACTGTCCACCCTATCCAATCCTCTGATCATCTTGTATGCCTCAATTAAGTCACCTCTTAACCTTCTCTCTAACGAAAACAGCCTCAAGTCCCTCAGCCTTTCCTCATAAGATCTTCCCTCCATACCAGGCAACATTCTGGTAAATCTCCTCTGCACCCTTTCCAATGCTTCCACATCCTTCCTATAATGCGGCGACCAGAATTGCACGCAATACTCCAAATGCGGCCACACCAGAGTTTTGTACAGCTGCAACATGACCTCATGGCTCCGAAACTCAATCCCTCTACCAATAAAAGCTAACACACAGTACGCCTTCTTAACAACCCTCTCAACCTGGGTGGCAGCTTTCAGGGATCTATGTACATGGATACCGAGATCTCTCTGCTCATCCACACTGCCAAGAATCTTACCATTAGCCCAGTACTCTGTCTTCCTGTTATCCCTTCCAACATGAATCACCTCACACTTTTCTGCATTAAACTCCATTTGCCACCTCTCAGCCCATGCTGCAGCTTATCTATGTCCCTCTGTAACTTGTAACATCCTTCCGCACTGTCAACAACTCCACCGACTTTAGTGTCATCTGCAAATTTACTCACCCATCCTTCTACGCCCTCCTCCAGGACATTTATAAAAATGACAAACAGCAGTGGCCCCAAAACAGATCCTTGTGGTACACCACTAGTAACTGGACACCAGTCTGAACATTTCCCATCAACCACCACCTTTTGTCTTCTTCCAGCTAGCCAATTACTAATCCAAACTGCTAAATCACCCTGAATCCCATGCCTCCGTATTTTCTGTAGTAGCCTACCGTGGGGAATTTTATCAAACGCATTACTGAAATCCATATACAGCACATCAACTGCTTTACCCTCATCCACCTGTTTGGTCACCTTCTCAAAGAACTCAATAAGCTTTGTGAGGCACGACCTACCCTTCACAAAACCGTGTTGACTATCTCTAATCAAATTATTCCTTTCCAGATGATTATACATCCTACCTCTTATAAACCTTTCCAAGATTTTGCCCACAACAGAAGTAAGGCTCACTGGTCTATAGTTACCTGGGTTGTCTCTACTCCCGTTGTTGAACAAGGGGACAACATTTGCTATCCCCCAGTCTTCTGCCACTATTCCTGTAGACAAAGATGACTTAAAGATCAAAGCCAAAGGCTCAGCAATCTCCTCCCTAGCTTCCCAGGGAATCCTAGGATAAATCCCATCCGGCCCAGGGGACTTATCTATTTTCACACTTTCCAGAATTGCTAACACCTCCTCCTTATGAACCTCAAGCCTTTCTAGTCTAGTAGCCTGAATCTCAGTATTCTCCTCGACAACATTGTCTTTTTCCTGTGTGAATACTGACGAAAAATATTCATTTAGCACCTCTCCTATCTTCTCGGACTCCAAGCACAACTTCCCACTACTGTCCTTGACTGGCCCTACTCTTACCCTAGTCATTCGTTTATTCTTGACATACCTATAGAAAGCTTTAGGGTTATCCTTGATCCTACCTGCCAAAGACTCTCATGTCCCCTCCTGGCTCTTAGCTCTCTCTTTAGGTCCTTCCTAGCTAACTTGTAACTCTTGAGCGCCCTAACTGAACCTTCATGTCTCATCTTTACATAAGCCTCCTTCTTCCTCTTGACAAGTGTTTCGACTGCTTTAGTAAACCACGGTTCCCTTGCTCGACCACTTTCTCCCTGCCTGACAGGTACATACGTATCAAGGACATGCATAGCTGTTCCTTGAACAAGCTCCACATTTCCATTGTGCCCATCCCCTACAGTTTTTTTCTCCATCCAATGCATCCTAAGTCTTGCCTCATCGCATCATAATCATAACCTACCTCCAAATCTAACAACTGTCCTGGTTCATTACCCAGTACCAAATCCAATATGGACTCGCCTCTCGTTGGCCTAGCTACATACTGTCAGGAAACCCCCCTGCACATATTGGACAAAAACGGACCCATCTGAAAACGACCTTGGGTAGGGTGCTCTTTCGAAGAGCCGGTGCAGACTCGGTGGGCCGAATGGCCTCCTTCTGCACTGTAAATTCTATGATACTCTATGATAAAGTACTCGAACTATAGCGTTTCCAGTCAATATTTGGAAAGTTAAAGTCCCCCATAACAACTACCCTGTTGCTTTTGCTCCTATTCAGAATCGTCTTTGCAATCCTTTCCTCTACATCTCTGGAACTTTTCGGAGGCCTATAGAAACCCCCTAACAGGGTGACCTCTCCTTTCCTGCTTCTAACCTCAGCCCATACTACATCAGTAGACGAGTCCTCATCAAACGTCCTTTCTGCCACCGTAATACTGTCCTTGACTAACAATGCCACCCCTCCACCTCTTTTACCACTTTCCCTGAGCTTACTGAAATATCTAAACCCCGGCACCTGCAACAACCATTCCTGTCCTTGCTCTATCCATGTCTCCGAAATGGCCACAACATCGAAGTCCCAGGTACCAACCCATGCCGCACGTTCACCCACCTTATTCCGGATGCTCCTGGCATTGAAGAAGACACACTTTAAACCACCTTCCTGCCTGCACACTCCTGCAACTTTGAAACCTTACTCATGACCTCACTACTCTCAACCTCCTGTATACTGGAGCTACAATTCAGGTTCCCAAGCCCCTGCTGGACTAGTTTAAACCCTCCCGAAGAGCATTAGCAAATTTCCCCTCCAAGATATTGGTACCCCTCTGGTCCAGGTGTAGACCATCCCGTTTGTAGAGGTCCCACTGATCCCAGAATGAGTCCCAATTATCCATAAATCTGAAACCCTCCCTCCTGCACCATCCCTGTACCCACGTGTTCAACTCCTCTCTTTCCCTATTCCTCGTCTCGCTATCACGTGGCACGGGAAACAACCCAGAGATAATAACTCTGTTTGTCCTAGATTTAAGTTTCCACCCTAGCTCCCTGAATTCCTGCCTTACATCCCTATCCCTTTTCCTACCTATGTCGTTGGTACCTATGTGGACCACGACTTGGGGCTGCTCCCCCTCCCCCTTAAGGATCCCGAAAACACGATCCGAGACATCACGCACCCTGGCACCTGGGAGGCAACACACCAACCGCGAGTCTCTCGCTCCCACAGAATCTCCTATCTATCCCCCTAACTATGGAGTCTCCAATGACTAATGCTCTACTCCTCTCCCCCCTTCCCTTCTGAGCAACAGGGACAGACTCTGTGCCAGAGACCTGTACGGGCCACGTTAAATTGCCCCTTAATTGGAAAAAACGAATTGGGTACTCCAAATCGATATTAAAAAACGTATTTTGCCGATTTTCATTGGCTTTGAATCGCTCAGCCATGATTGTGAAAGGTGCTCTCTGAAAGCAAGGTCTTTCAATCCTCCCTTTAACAACAAGTGGAGCAAGCCTTTGGTTTAGTGGTAGCATTTTCACCTCTGAGACAGAAGTGCTTCTGCAAACAATCTCAGCGATTGTGGACCACAGCACTAACTCTGAATCCAGGGTTGATGTTGAATACTTGAGTCCAGTGGATATGAGTGCATCCCCTCATTGAAAAGGGTGTGGGAGGCCATGAAACATCCCTGCTGTATAAAACATCCTACCCTATCGGTCGGTATAAAGGTGATTACAGCCATTGTAGGAGACTTCATGCTACAACTCATCAAACTATTAATCAGCCTGTCAATCCTTCCAATTCGTCACGCTGTATGTAACGAATCAAAAATAGCAACCTGCTTTGGTAGCATTGTCCACTTTAAGCATTCTATGTTAATATTCTGTTTCTGACGTTGATTGTTGGTTGTAAAATGATGCTGGCCATCTTGGAATAGATGACTGTCTTCAGGTTGACTATTTCTTTTTTTTTCAAATTTGGATTACCCAATTATTTTTTCCAATTAAGGGGCAATTTAGTGTGGCCAATCCACCTACTCTGCGCACTTTTTGGTTGTGGGGGCGAAGCCCACGCAGACACGGGGAAAATGTGCAAACTCCACACGGACAGTGACTCAGAGCCGGGATCTAACCTGGGACCTCAGCGCTGTGAGGCAGCTGTACTAACCACTAGGCCACCGTTCTGCCCTAGGTTGACTATTTCTGTTGACTAATGGCACAAGTGCATCAGAAGATAAGGCCAGCCTGATTTGAATGTCTGCCACTGTTAATAGTTAAATGAGGTTTCCTGCAGCCATTGTGTGGTTACATTTTGGAAGAAACATCAGTAATTTTGTCAAAGCAGAGTTTACTGCCGGAATGTGGCCACTAGGTGTTTTTCACAGTAACTTCATTGCAGTATTAATGTAAGCCTACTTGTGACAATAAAGATTATTATTATTATTTCAATATTGAATTGAGTTACTGGATTAGGATGTTTGCATTTCAGCATCACAACATTACATGTAGAAAAAATGACGTTGCTACAGGTGGACAAAGGTTAATGTTGAAGGAATGGACTCGTTAAACTACGTCAGTCATATTTTATGCAAGTCTTGAAACAACATGACATTTTTATTGTTAATACATTAAATTATGTTTCATTATTTTCTTTCATCCATGCAACACCCATATCCTGTTATGCTACCAAGTTCACACCAGGATGACCCTATTAAAATGCTCGACTGCAGGATGAATCTGGCAGTGTAAACCCTATGAATTAGCATAGAAAACAAACGCCTCTGCCTGTCTCTATGATAACAGTACCCTGATGTTGCAGGCTGAAGCTGTATAAGGTATTCGACATACATACTCACACGTTTGCATATATAGAGTAGAGTGAGGATGACTTGTCACTATGGAGGTCCCAGGCACATTGCTGAACCGCAAGATTTTGAAGATCTCGGAGGTCTGTACAGCAGACTTCAGGCAACAAGTGAGGCTCCTAGAGTCACTCCAGATAGCAGTGTATAAGACTGTGTCAGTTGAAGGATTAAGAATAACTATATACTTTTAATGATCCTAGGTGTACAAATTTAATTATTTGGGGAAAATAAATTGTGTTTTTAACTTTTAATTTGCCTTCAATAACTTGTGTACCAAAAAAAATCTCTGATGCAGTGATTGCATCCTGGTTAGGAAATGGGCAATAATTTGTTCGTAGTTCTTGGTGACAAGTTTCATGAAAGTCCAGTATAGTGAACCTTGTCTGGCCCCTGACCTAGGGAGCAGTTGACCTCTGTAACCTTGCTTGGGCCTCTTTTATGAGGTTTTTTGTGCTCTAGCCAGATGGCCAAACTATCAAACAGTTTATGAGTAAATTGCCTTCTAAATTCTGCTGGTTGCCTGTTTCTTTCGATCATAATGTGAACCATCAGTATAAAAAGCTTTCAATTGAAAACTCAATAGGTGTTATGGAGTCAAGGCAGGCGCCGAGAGGACACCTTGTATATTGTGGTCAGCTGATCACACAGGCCTTGAATTCCACAACTGCATTCCAGATGACAGGTCATACAAAAACATAAAGTGGGGGGGGGGGGAGAAATCTATATTTTTGTCCCTCGTCCTCTCAGGTTCTTAAATCAGGTTCAGCTATAAGACCAAAGTCTGATTTTTGTTATTGCTTTCAAGTTACAATTTCTAGGTGATCAGTCATATTATTTCTTTGTTGTTTTATAGCGCCTATACATATGAAGAATATGAAATATTAATATCCTGGGGCTCTAACTGACTTATACATTTTATTGACCCTCCTGATGCTGATTTAACAGCTGATGCATTTTGAGGGTTAAGTGATAGATAATATAAATTGTGAATTTCCTTTCCGCAAGTCTCTTTTGGATGGTGATCTGTCATTTTGCAGACATTGAGCATTCTGCATAGTTCATATTTGTTAATCCACCATCCTGTATTTTCCAGTAATGTTTATTAAATGTGCCAAGCTGATTGAGTTATGACATTACATTACAAGAATATTAAAGCTGGGGTGAAAAGGTGATTTCTTTATAACAGCTGTAATTTATTCTTGGCTTTAGTTGACCCTTTGATTTTAGCTTGGCTCTGGATATAGTATTCCTCCTGATTGCATTATAATAGCCCTTAGGGGTCATGCTGCATTCCAGACCCCTGGAATCAGTTAGAATAATGGTAGATGACCATGTGTGCAGGTCTAAAGGAATGATAATAGGACACAACAGAAACACCAATGGCTATAGGCAAACATTTGGAGAACCACTTACTCATTTTCAGTTTGCATAAGTTGTATCCCCTTTTTTCTCCACTTGCCTTAGGTGTAATTCAAAACTTCAGAAGTCACAATAACTTTTAACATATGCCATCATCTGCACAGACTTCCATGTGTGCCTTTTAATTCAGTGTAAATGTTACAGTATAAATTTGACCAAGATACTTTTTTAAAACCAGAGTGGGTGGAAAGGTTTGCCAGGCACTTGTAATTAGCTTTGCAGCGTCAGGAATGAATAGTGTGAATATTCAACTCAGCTTCTTTGTGAAGAGTTACCACGGTAGGGTAAAAAAAACAGACAGCTTTGCTACTTCACTCTCACTAAACTACTTCTGTCCTGCAAATGGTATAATCTCATTGTCAGTGGTCAATCTCACAATGGCTCTACAAGTGACTCCTAATGTTCTGAACATCGCTAGCAATGTTACAAGACATTGCAGCATCACTAACAGTTATGTAAAGAATACTCCATTTCATGAGCTCTTTCAGTCAAAAGGGGTTGATTAGTTAAATCTCAGCAGTTTTGGGCCTGTACACCGACCATTTAATGTTAACTTTACGACATCCCTCTACATCAGTCTCATCTTGAATAGCATTTTAGCATAACGTGCTGAAAGTGATAATGCAATAAAAGCACTGACTGAATTCCATCAAAGCACAAATACAGTAATGTTGATCAGGTAAATTGGGTGATTCATTTGTGCCTTGCACTTCTCTACATTACATCACCCCTCCCCTACACCATTATAGAAACAGTTTGACTCTCAATAAGTAGTTTTCTGCCTGAGTAATTCATTTTTTTTAATTTAGAGGAACCAATTCATTTTTTTTTTCTAATTAAGGGGCAATTTAGAGTGGCCAATCCACTTACGCTGCACATCTTTGGGTTGTGGGGGCGAAACCCATGCAAACACGGGGAGAATGTGCAAACTCCACACAGACAGTGACCCAGAACCGGGATCGAACCTGGGTCCTCGGTGCCGTGAGGCAGCAGGGCTAACCCTCTGCGCCACTATGCTGCCCCTGAGTAATTCATAAGATGCTCGAATATATGATTTTACTTCGATTGAAGAAAACTGCTAAAAACAACATTTTTTAAAGGATGCTGTTGATCAAAGCTCATCATTCTTTGCCCAGACAAGTATCTTTTGCGGGACATCTGTGTTTCAAAGCCTGTGTCATAAAACTTCAAAGGCCTCGTGGTTTTAATATTAACTTTGCCAAAAAATATTTTTTTGTGGAAATTTAGAGTACCCAATTCATTTATTTTTTCCAATTAAGGGGCAATTTAGCATGGCCAATCCACCTACGCTGCACATCTTTGGGTTGTGGGGGCGAAACCCACGCAAACACGGGGAGAATGTGCAAACTCCACACGGACAGTGACCCAGAGCTGGGATCGAACCTGGGACCTCAGCGCCGCGAGGCAGCAGGGAATTTTGCCAAATTGAGAATATTGAGAGACCATTTGTGTAATCCCCTCCTACATATTCTCTCGTAGTATCAGGCAATGTGTGTCGGGGAAATTGCCAATGACTTTGGGCAGTCATTTTCAAACTCAGGTCCGCGACTCATGGGTGGTCATGGGCAGGTGTTGGTAGGGCTGCGGTGCCATTGGTCGTGTGGTTCCCGATCATGGGAATAAGTGCCCAACGGCCACGACCGGCTTTCAGAATACCGGCCATCCCGTGCATGCGTGCCCCCTCAGCAGTACGCAGGCCCGGAGCCCAGTGACGCAGACCACCTCCTCCTGACATCAGTGCACTGACCCAGGAGCAGTTTTTTTTTTGAAAATCTAAGGGGCGGGATTCTCCGACCCCCCGCCGGGTGGGAGAATCGCCGGGGGTCAGCGTGAATCCCACCCCCGCCGTCCTCCTAATTCTCCCGCCCCACCCCAAAATTGCCCCAGCATGTGTCGTGCTGCCCGCCTAGGAGAATGGCGGGGTCCGGCGCGACACAATAGGCCCGCGGCTGACCAAATTCTCCGGCCCGCGATGGGCCAAATTCCCGCCCATTCTTTGCCGGTCCCACCGGCATAAATTTGAGTAGGTCCCTTACCGGCGGGACCTGGTGGCATGGGCGGGCTCCAGGGTTCCTGGGGAGTCGCGGGGGGATCTGACCCTGGGAGGTGCCCCCACGGTGGCCTGGCTCACCGATCCACGCACGGACCTGCACCGTGGGGGCACTCTATTGTTCTGCACCGGAGGTTGTGGTCCTCCACCAATTCCCGGTGCGGAAGCGAATCCTTCTGCGCATGCACGGGGATGACGCCAGCATGCGCTGGCACTCCCGCGCATGCACCGACTCACGCCAGCTGGCGGAGGCCCTTCAGCGCCAGTTGGGTGGCGCCAAGCCCCTTTCCCACCGGCTGGCGGGGCGCCACCACTCCGGGGTGGGCCTAGCCCCTGAAGATGTGGAGGATACCGCACCTTTGGGGCGGCCCGACGCCAGAGTGGTTCACGCCACTCCGTCCCGCCGGGTAGGAGAGAATCCCGCCCATGGAGTCTTCGCTCCAGAAGCAGTGGCAGGGAGTAAGTCACGGTTCCCATCCATTGATGTCACATTCTCTGGAACAAAGCAGTTTAAAGAAATTTTCTTGAGGTATGGGTTTATTAATTGTGCTAATGCAGGCTTCCGGTGGCGGCTATGAAGGAGTAAGTCGCACAGTTGGTGGCTCCCGCTCGGGTCGGACCTTTGGGCCTTTTCCCCTGATTTCTTGTCGAACATGATTTGGTAAATTGATGTGAAGTGGATTCCGACATCAGTGCATGGAGAGGCGGACCAGCAGTGCTCGCATAGGAAGAAATAGGCGAACAGAGAAGGCTTTATAAACTCCCCATCATCCCCAGCGGTCGACAGAGCAGCTGATGCAGTTCATTCAGGAGGGCATCGCCAAGCAGAAACATGAATACTTGGACCCGATTAAGGAATCGGTTGTGCTGCTGGAACTTAGACTGGATGCTCAAGATCGGACGATCCAGAAAGTGTAGAAGGCGCTGACTGAGCAGGAGGAACATCAAACAGCAGTGGAGTTGGAGGTGGGGATGCTGAGGGACCAGCAGAAAAGGCTCTTGGAGAAGGTGGAGGACCTAGAGAATATGTCCCGCCGGCAGAACTTGAGAATCGTTGGTCTCCCGGAGGGGTCCGATGGAATGGATGCAGGGGCGTACAGAATGGGCATGTTCAAGATGTTACTGGGGGATAGGACGTTCTCCTGATCCTTGGAGGTGGATAGGCTCACAGAGCGCTCTTGAGGAAGCCGCGCGTGGGAACCCCCAAGGGCAATGGTGATGAGACTCCACAGGTACATGGACAAGGGGCTGGTTTAGCACACTGGGCTAAATCGTTGGCTTTTAAAGCAGACCAAGGCAGGCCAGCAGCACAGCTCAATTCCCATACCAGCATCCCCGAACAGGCGCCAGAATGTGGCGATTAGGGGCTTTTCACAGTAACTTCATTGAAGCCTACTTGTGACAATAAGCGATTTTCATTCATTTCATTCAAGGAGCGTATTTTACGGTGGGCCAGGCTGACACGGAGCTGTAAATGGGAGAATAGTATCCTGAGTGCAGAAGTGGCCAGGAGAAGAGCGGGGTTCAACCAGACAAAGTCGACCCTTTTCAAGAAAAAAGTTACGTTTAGACTGCTGTATCCGGCCCGTCTTTGAGTCATGTATGAGGAGCAACATTTTTATTTTGAGTCGCCTGAGGAAGCGATGGACTTCGCTAGAAGGAAAGGGCTGGTGGCGGACTGAGGATTTTGAACTTTGCTGCAGCGTTGCTGACCCTGGGAGGTGCCCCCACGGTGGCCTGGCTCACCGATCCACGCGCGGACCTGTGCCGTGGGGGCACTCTATTGTTCTGCACCGGAGGCCGTGGTCCCGGGGGGGGTGGGGGGTGAACAATAGGGGGAGAGTGTCTGGCGCCATGGGCGGGGGTCACCAAGCTAGCTGGGCGGGCTCGCTCACGGAAGCACAGTGGGGGTGGGCAGATGTTATGCTTGTTGAAGGGGTTGGTTTACATAGTGCTGTTGCTTGGGGGGGAGGGGGGAAAACTTTCTGTTGACGGGGTAGGGATTTTTGCTGTGGGACAGAAAGGAGATCGGAGGCGGAGGCTGCCTGGGGGCGGGCCGGCGGATGCGTGAGGCGCGGGCTGGAGACTGGCCCAAGAAAGGTGATGGCTGATCGCCGAAGAGGGGGGGGGGGGGGCGATCACCTGGAACGTAAGAGGGCGAAATGGGCCGGTTAAGAGGGCACGCGTGTTCGCACATTTGAGGGGACTGAAGGCGGACGTGGAAATGATACAGGAAACGCACCTTAGAGTAACTGATCAAATTAGATTAAGGAAGGGATGGGTTTGACAGGTTTCTCACTCGGTGCTGGACTCTAAGACTAATGAGGTCGCGATCCTGATTAACAAGCGAGTGTCATTCGAGGCGGGAAGAATAGTTGCGGATGCGGGAGGCCGGTGCATTATGGTTAGTGGGCAGCTGGAGGGGCTGCCGGTGGTACTCGTGAATGTGTACGCGCCAAATTGGGATGATGGGGAGTTTATAAAGAGGATGTTGGGGAAGATCTCGGACCTGGATTCGCACAAGTTGGTCATGGGGGGGGACTTTAACACAGTCATCGACCCTGAGCTAGACCGGTCGAGCTCAAGGACAGGCAGGGTGCCAGCAATGCCAAAAGACCTAAAGTGGTTTATGGAGCAAATGGGGGGGGGGGTGGACCCATGGAGATTTGGGCGGCCGAGAGTGAAGGAGTTCTCCTTGTACTCACATGTGCATAAAGTGTACTCCCAGATTAACTTTTTTATTCTCAACAGGGCTCTACTGACGGGGGTAGTGGACACGGGGTATTCGGCGATCACAATCTCAGATCATGCCCCGCGCTGGGTTGACCTACAGGTTTAGGAAGGAGAGTAGCCAGTGCCCGCACTGGAAGCTGGACATGGGACTTTTAGCGGGTGAGGAGGTGTGTGGGCGGCTGAGAAAATGTATTCAGAATTACCTGGTAGTTAACGACACGGGTGAAGTTTCGGCGGCGGTGGTCTGGGAGGCATTCAAGGCAGTGATTAGAGGGGAGTTGATCTCGATACGGGCCCACAGGGAGAAGGCAGATAGAGCAGAGATGGACCGACTGATAAAAGAGATACTGCAGGTCGACAGCAGGTATGCAGAGGCCCCAGAGGCAGGGCTTCTCAAAAAGTGACTGTGGCGGAGTTTGGCTTGTTAACTACCGGGAAGGCGTAAAGCTCCGGTGCCGGACGGGTACCCAGTAGAGTTCTAGAAAAGGTTTTCTGGGATATTGGGGTCGCTGTTGATGAGGACATTCAATGAGGCAAGGGAAAGAGGGGTGCTTCCCAGGCCACTATCTCATTGATCCTGAAGTGGGACAAGGACCCGGAGCTATGCGGGCCCTACAGACCGATCTCCCTACTAAATGTAAATGCCAAGCTGTTGGCCATAAATTTTGTCCTCTAGGATTGAAGACTGCGTTCCGGACGTGATTGGGGAGGACCACGCGGGATTCGTTAAGAGTAGGCAGTTGGCGGCCAACGTAAGAAGGTTGCTAACTGTGATCATGATGCCCCCAGAAGGTAGGGACGTGGAGGTAGTGGTCGCAATGGACGCAGAGAAGGCATTTGATCAGGTGGAATGGAAATATTTGTGGGAGGTACTGGGGCGGATTGGATTTGGGCGGGGCTTCATTGACTGGGTCAGACTGCTGTATCAGGCTCCCGTGGCGAGCGTACGGACGAACAGGTCAACATCAGGGGACGAGACAGGGATGCCCCCTCTCCCCACTGCTTTTTGCGTTGGCCACAGAGCCGCTGGCAATTGCGCTGAGAGCCTCAAGGGGCTGGAAGGGTCTGGTCCAGGGCGGGAGTGGAACACAGAGTCTCGCTATATGCAGATGACCTGCTCCTATATGTTTCAGACCCACTAGAAGGGAGGGAAGAAGTATTCTGGGGGAATTTGGCCGGTTTTCGGGTTATAAACTGAATATGGGGAAAAGTGAGATGTTTGCGATCCAGGCAAGGGGGCAGGAGAGGCGATTGGGGGAGCTGCCGTTTAGGGTGGTAGGGGGAAGCTTTCGGTGGTGCGGGAATGGGAACAGCTACACGGGTTAAATCTGGCCCCTCTAGTAGACCAAATGAAGGACGATTTCCGACGGTGGGACGCGTTCCCGTTGTCACTAGCTGTGAGGGTGCAACAGTGAAAATGAGGGTCCTCCCAAGATTCCCGTTTGTGTTTCAGTGTCTCCCCATCTTTATTCCGCGGTCCTTCTTTAAGCGGGTCAATAAGGTGATCACTGGCTTTGTATGGGCGGGTAAGACCCTGTGAGTAAAGAAGGGGATGCTTGAGCAGAGCCGGGGGAGGGCGGGCTGGCGCTGCCGAATTTTAGTAATTATTATTGGGCGGCGAATATAGCCATGATTAGGAAGTGGATGGTGGGGGGAGGGTCGGTAAGGTAGCATGTGGAGGTGGCATCATGCAAGGGCACCAGTTTGGGGGCGTTGGTAACGCGCCTCTGCCGTTCCCACCGGCACGGTACTCCACCAGCCCCGTGGTGGTGGTGGCCCTGAGAGTCTGGAGGCAATGGAGGAGACATGTGGGAGAGGAGGGAGCATCGGTGTCTCCAATCTGCAATAATCACCTGTTTGCCCCGGGAAGGCTGGATGGAGGATTCTGGAGATGGCAGAGAGCAGGGGTTGAGAGGATGCGAGATATGTTTATAGAGGGGAGCTTTTCTAGCCTGAGGGAGTTGGAGGAGAAATTTGGATTGACGAGAGGAAATTAGTTTAGGTACCTGCAGGTGCGGGACTTCCACCCAGGCAGGTCTCAACCTTCCCGCTCCTACCGCCAAGGGGGATACAGGACAGGCTAGCTTCCAGAATGTGGGTGGGAGAAGGGAGGGTTTCTGACATTTACAAGGAACTCATGGGGTCAGAGGAGACGCAGACTGAGGAGTTGAAATGCAAGTGGGAAGAGGACTTAAGAGGAGAGCTAGAGGATGGTCTCTGGGTCGATGCGTTGAGTAGTGTCAGCACGTCCACATCATGTGCCAGGCTCAGCCTGATACAGTTCAAGTTTGTTCACCGGGCTCACATGACAGTGGCGCGGATAAGCAGGTTCTTTGGGGTAGAAGATAGGTGCGCAAGATGTGCGGGAGGGCCAGCGAACCATGTTCATATGTTCTGGGCATGCCGGAAGCTCAGGAGATTTTCGCAGGGGTTTGCGGATGTCATGTCCAAGGTGTTAAAAACAAGGGTGGGGCAGCACGGTGGCGCAGTGGGTTAGCCCTGCAGCCTCACGGCGCCGACGTCCCAGGTTCGATCCCGGCTCTGGGTCCCTGTCTGTGTGGAGTTTGCACATTCTCCCCGTGTTTGCGTGGGTTTCACCCCCACAACCCAAAGATGTGCAGGCTAGGTGGATTGGCCACGCTAAATTGCCCCTTAATTGGAAAAATTAATTGGGTACAGTAAACTTATAAAAAGAAACAAAACAAAAACAAGGCACCGAGTCCAGAGGTGGCACTGAGTCCAGAGGTGGCGATTTTTGGAGTGTCGGAAGACCCGGGAATCCTGGAGGAGAAGGAGGCAGATGTTCTTACCTTTGCTTCCTTGGTAGCCCGGAGACGGTTACTATTAGCTTGGAGGGACTCAAAGCCCCGAAGTCAGAAACCTAGCTCACTGACATGGCTAGCTTTCTCTGTCTGGAGAAAATCAAGTTCGCCCTGAGAGGGTCAATGTGAGGGTTCGTCCGGAGGTGGCAGCCATTCGTCGACTTCTTTGGGGAAAATTAACGTCAGCAGAAGGCGGGGCGGGGGGGGGGGGGGCGGGGTGGGGGGGTCGGGGTTTAGTTTAGTTTAGAGTAGGGGCTTAGTAAAGGTGGGACCTGTAAGGGAGGAAGACGGCTTTTGCACTATGTTTATATTTTCATGTACATTGTTTATTCTGTTGTTATAAAACTATAACTACCTCAATAAAATGTTTATTTAAAAAAATTGTGCCAATGAAAATCAGGATGCAAAGTCCATGTGCATGACATGCAGGGAAGTACTGGCAAATGAAAACTATCAAAACTTCAAAGGCATTTGAAGACTAAGCATGGTGAGTTTGAGGATAAAACTCTTGATTTTTTTTCAATGGATGCAGTGAGAACTTATACCATCAGCTGAAGTCCTTTGCAGAAATGTAACATTCAAAGACAAAGCAAGTGAGGTTGTGAGGATCAAGCAGGCTCAGCTGTCATATTAAAGGTAAGTGAAAATGGTGGGTTATGTAGCCATCTGGGATGGCCTCTTCCTGAATGCAAAATGGATGTTTGCAATGATTGCAGGGAACTACGGACAATGCTAAGAAAGCAGTCAGGCACAGAGCCTGTACGTGTATTGGAAACGCAGCTCCCAGACGAGACTGAAACTGTAGGTTCATGAGCATATTGATGGCTCATCTTCAGGAACAAAAGGAGATACTCAAGTAACCGATCTGGCTCCAGACCTCACGGCGCCAGTTCTCCAAACCGAAAGCACAAACAAAGCCAGGCCAACGGCCACCTAGGACATGCCCAGCCATCAGGGCACCCACCCCTTTATTGGTCAAGATCAATACAAGCGATCAAGATACGGCCCATTTGATTGGGGCCAAGTTCAAGGCCCGCCCAAAAGTGCGCGAAGCCCCTTTGGGTATAAGAAGAAGGCCCCAAGAGAGAATCGCTCTCTTGGAATCGGCTCTCACAGCGGAGAGACCCTTCCACCAGCTACACCAGAAGCAAGTAAGTCCAAAGTCAATGCTCACTACCAGACGGACGACCTTTGCTGTTCTCCTGTACCCCCCTTCGACCCCAGCAGCCTCAGACCCGAACAACGGCCATTGTTCCTCTGACTGAGTGGGCGCCCAAAGCTAAGTATAGGCTTTAGCAGTAGTGATAGTTTAGTCTGTAGTATTTCGTGCATGAGTAGATATTGCCATGTGTGTAAATAAATAGTATTGACTTTGAACTAACTAACTGGTGTACTGGCTCTTTGATCAGTATTCGGGTTTGAACCTTGTGGCAGTATCGAAAGATACCTGCCGACTCTAAAGCAAACATAATTCGGATTAAGGAAGGCGACCATATTGACCGCCATATTTAGAACCAAATAAAGAATGCAACAGTTGTGATGTTCGGATGGCGCGGGCCATGTAGGCTGTCCTGCATGAGCCGCGAAGGATGGTAGGCATGGGTCCTGAAGGATGGTTGGTTGGTAATATTGGGTCCTGGGCAAAACGTTTGAAAAACACTGACTTTGGGCACTGTTTTCTCTGCAATGTTCCTGAAAGCACTGGCTACAGTTCCACAGAGCACAGCAGTCCTCCGATACCTCCCACAAGTGACCACTCCTTTAGTACAAGTTCAGACAGTGATCAGTGTCAGATTTAATCATTAATGGTGTCACGGACAGCATGGTGGCACAGTGGTTAGCATTGTTGCCTCACAGGCCGAGGTCCCAGGTTCGATCCCGGCTCTGGGTCACTGTCCATGTGGAGGTTGCACATTATCCCCGTGTTTGCGTTGGTTTTGTCTCCACAACCCAAAGATGTGCAGGGTAGGTGGATTGCCCCTTAATTGGCCCTTAATTGGAAAAAATGAATTGGGTACTCTAAATTTATTTTAAAAAAGGAATGGAGGCCAGTAATCTCCCAACAAACCCCAAAATCAAGAATGTTCAGCTTCATCTTGTGCACCAGTGCAATATGTGGATGCCAGGATTTGGTTCCGGTGAGATTGGGCCAAATGGGTGGGTCTGCACAGCTGCAGCGCATGGATGGAGAATGGCACTGATACATGCAACAACAAACAAGCAATGCATTGATGGACAGATCATTCCTACGACAAAGTTCTGGACATAACACATTTTCAGGCTTATCCTCCGTTTCTGCTGAGGAACATGCGAGGGGTGATACCATGGGTGAAATTCTCCTACCCGCCCCGCCACATTTCTGCCCAGACCGGCCGGCGGGAGTCTCCGTAACACCGGCCGGTCAATGGGGTTTCCCATTGTGGGGCAGCCCCACGCCGTCGGGAAACCCCCGGGCGCCGGCAAAACGGAGACTCCCGCCGGCGGAGAATGACGCCCCACATGTTTTTTTCTGTGTGTAAATGAGCTGACATAGCTTTGTATTGGTACCAATATGGAATGGTGATGTTTCCTTGTTGTTTGCTGGTCAGTGTGATATGTGGAATGTTACGGAGTTGATTTTCAAATCTTTGTTAATGTTGATCGTTTTTTGCCAATAAAATATTCTCAAGGGGCTTCTCATGGGTACACGTGCCATGTCTCAGATGATGATTATGGCATTTTGGTTATGATGGACTGGGGAAAATGACTGGAAGGAAGGACAATGGACAGGCAATGGCAGGAAATCAAGGAATTAATAAGTGAACTCCAAAAGTTGTTTATTCCTTGTTGGCGCAAGAGTGGACAGGGAACTGTGACAAACCATGGCTTACAAGCATATTAGAGATAATATTAGATTCAAAGAAGGGGCATACAAATTAGCACTCCCTCCGTAGCAATAACATCCTTCCTCAGATAAGGGCGGGCCTGTGCCGTGGGGGCACTCGATTCCTCTGCGCGACTGCTGTGGACCTCCGCGATGGCCGACGCAGAGATGAACGCCCCCTGCGCATGCGCTGGGATGATGGCAGCACACGCTGGCACTCCTGCGCATGTGCCAACTCGCCCTTCGGCGCCAGTTGGCGTGGCGCCAATCCCCATTCCGCAAACCACTCCGGCGCCGGCCTAGCCCCTGAAGGTGCGGAGGATTCCACACCTTTGGGGCGGCCCGACGCCAGAGTGGTTCACGCCACTCCTTCGCGCCGGAGTTGCCCGCCCCGCCGAGTCCCGCAGAATCCCACATCAGGTCTCTGTCCTGGAAGTGTTTGTAGGACAGATAGGCAGCAGTTGTAATTGTCCCTGTTATGGATATCCACAATATTTAAAGTGGCTTGACGGCCTCACAGACGAAAAGACCCTCACATCCCACCCCTCCGCCCCCTCCCCCCCCCCCTCCCTTCCACCCGGCTCGAGCACCTGGGCCAGCTTCACGTTTTTAAAAAAGAGTACTCGACGACAGCCGTGTGATTTCTCGCTGGAGAGCCGGTTCATTCCCCAGAGGCCGTTACATTCAACTTCAATCTTGCGAATGAGATGGAAATTAATGCAAATTGGGGTTAATGAAATGCTTGCCATAAATGGGCAATATCTGAAACGCACCATCGGGAGTGAGCCTGTTAGATCGCAAACTGGCCTTCCCGCTATTTTTTTAAAATAAATTTAGAGTACCCAATTATTTTTTTCTCCAATTAAGGGGCAATTTAGTGTGGTCAATCCACCTAACCTGCACATCTTTGGATTCTGGGGGTCAAACCCACGCAGACATGGGGAGAATGTGCAAACTTCACATGAACAGTGACCCAGGGCTGGGATTCAAACCCGGCTCCTCAGCGCCGCAGTCCCAGTGCTATCCATTGCACCACATGCCGCCCCTTTTCCCGCTATTTAACACCAATATTTGCGCTAGGCGCAATGCAGTGGTCACATCACGCCCGTAGCTTTTAAGGAGAGACCTAAAGGAGCAGAGAAGGGGTTAAGAAGCAGAGAGGTTCAGGGAGGAAATTCTAGAAATTATGCCCAGGAAGCTGAAGATATGGCCGTCAATGATGGAGAGATTAAAATCAGGGATTTGGAAGAGGCAAGGTAGAGAGAAACAGATAACTCAAAAATAAATTTTTCGGCAAAGCGAATGAATAATAATTAGAATTGGAACCCAGCATTGAATCCAGCTTTGTTTTAAAAAAAATAAATTTAGAGTACCCAATTCATTTTTTCCAATTAAGGGGCAATTTAGCATAGCCAATCCATCTAACCTGCACATCTTTGGGTTGTGGGGGCGAGACCCACGCAAACATGGGGAGAATGTGCAAACTCCACACGGACAGTGACCCAGAGCCGGGATAGAACCTGGGACCTCGGCAACGTCAGGCAGCAGGGTTAACCCACTGCGCCGCCGTGCTGCCCAAATCCTGCTTTCTTATAGCTTGCTGGTTGTGGTGCTGGGGAGAAGGCACTGAGATCAGTGGTAGTACTTCAATCAGGGCTAACCAAACTCCTACATTTTGCAAACAGCTCTGCACCATAGTCTCCTCCAATTGTTTTTACATTTGTTCTGGTGACATAAACATCATAGGCCAAGGTCAGCTTTTATTACCAAACCCTAATTACCCTTGAGAAGATTGTAGAAACCTATCAATTCCTGCAGCTCATGTGGTATGGGTACGCCCACAGTGAATTTTTGCTCAAATATAGCAAGATATGGGGCTGGATTCTCCGCTCCGCCGTGCCATATTTCTGCCCCGACCCGCCGGCGGGATTCTCCGTTACGCCGGCCAGTCAATGGGGTTTCCCATTGTAGGGCAGCCCCATGCTGTCGGGAAACCCCCGAGCACCGGCATAACAGAGTATAACGCCGGTGGAGAATCCCGGTTATGGTCTGCACTTGCCTTCCTCTTGCAGTCTCTTTAGCCCCAGCTCTCAAGCAGTTATAAGCTGCTGTGGTCTGCAGAGTTGCACAGATTGTTCCAACAATATATCACAGAAATTTCAACAGGAACAGAGAAAGTTGCAAGATGAAGGGCGTGATCTACTCGAATGGGGACAGAGTCCAATAGTTGGTGAGATTAGCCAGGTGTTTCCCACCGCGCAGAGCACCAAGAAACACTTCCCTATCTAACGCCCATCTGGGTAGATTGGGGCCTCAGTGGGGAACTTCCCGACAAGGACGCACTTAGCCCCATTTTCTGCATCTAGGTCTCCGTTTGCCTGAACTCCTCAGTGCAGCAAGAGAAATGGAGTCCCGATCTCTCGAGCTCCCAACAACCCCCCCCCCCACCGCAAATCCCCCCCCCACCTCCACCACCACCACCACCACCACAGCAGCGCAGGGCAAAGCCCAGCCAGATCGCCGCCGTGCAAAAAATGCCAGATTGGCACCCTGGCAGTGCCCCTTCCAGCTGGCAGTGCCTTCTGGATACTTGGCAGTGTCAGGCTGCACACAGGTGGCACTGCCAGGGTACCCAGATGGCAGCAGCAGTGCCAGGTACCACCCTGCCCAGAGGGCATGCGCCTGGGGGCCTCCAAACCCCATTGGAGACCTGCACGAGTGCCGTTCCGTCTGGTCCCCGTTTTGTGGACTATCTGTCTCACTCTAATATGCAGATTTGCCAGAAAGTGCTAACACACACAATGGGTGGGATTCACATTGCGGCATCTCTCGAGATTGCTTTAGGCCTCGTGACACATGGCGAGCCGGATAGATCCTGCAAGTGAAAGCTCCCGGCATCTACTGGTCGCGTTGTGCCACGCTGTGCTGCTGTTTAGGGGCAACACAATTGGTAGATCCCACCCATTATTTCACTTTTTTGAAAAAATAAATTTAGAGTACCCAATTATTTTTTTCCAATTAAGGGGCAATTTAGCATGACCAATCCACCTACCCTGTACATCTTTGGGTTGTGGGGTTGAGACCCACGCAGACGTGGGGAGAATGTGCAAACTCCCAACGGACAGTGACCCGGGGCTGGGATCGAACCAGAGTCCTTGATGCCATGAGGCAGCAGTGCTAACCACTGCATCACTATGCCGCCCCTATGTCAATTCTTATTAATTTTAGCTCATGTTATTTGTGGCTCTTGGGTACGGGATCAGTTTGGCCTAATGAAAGTGATAGTAGACCCATATCTTCCCACCCTCATCCGTGCCCCTCCCCCAACCCATCCTCCTTTTGTTCCTGCAGGCACATATCTGCACACAATGACAAACTTGTCAACTGACCCATGGGCAGTGTTCTTTAGAATCTCAAATAGGAGATCTCTTAAGTCAGGGAGGCTTTACTCTCGATGAATTTCAATTGTGATTGAGATTCTTGTGTTTTACTCACACGCAAAAATCGTATCGTGCAGCTGACTGTATTTTCTGAATGTACCTCAAATCTCTCCAGCCGCCACTGGATCACACCAAACTTCCTTACTTTAACTTGTTTAATTAAAATAAGCATTAATTAAGATACACCGGGCGATTTCGGGGAAATCCCCGAGTCCTCACGCACTCCCCGACTATCGTCGGCCTTTGGGGCCGCCACAAGCAGCCAGCGGGGCCGGTTTAAAAACCGGCAAAGAACCCCGCCCGGGTGTCGGGCGCCGGGGGCTGAGGCGCCGGGCCCGGCAGGTCAGAGCAGCGGGGGCGGAGCTACGAGGAGGCCGAAGCGGCAGGCCCGAGGCCAGGGCACCATGGAGGGAGGGTGCTCCACGTCGGATGGCACCCACCTAGGAAGAAGAAAGAAGGTTGAAGCCTGGTCCCAGGTGAATGTAGAGGAGAAAGAAAGAAGATTTAAGGAAGTTTGGTGAAAGTTTTTTTTTTCAAAAAAGAAGAATGTCAGATTGATGAAGGGCAGGAGGGTGAAGGGGGAGAGAGGAGAAAGGAAAGAAGATAAAAAACAATAAGCCGCTAAAGGATGCGAAAAGCAGGGTCAAAGAAAGGAGGAAACGCGGGTTTGCCGCCGAAGGAGAAGACGAGCAAAAGCAAAAGTGTTGACAGGATGGCGGAAGCCGAACTGCAAGGCGGGACCGCACTACCTACGGTGGAGAAGATGACCGAGGTGATGGTGGTGGAGCTGGAAAAACGTTTGGTGAGGCACATGGAGGTCCTGAGGAAAGAGATGGCGGTCGTGGTGAGGTCATTGTTGGAGGAGGCACTCGGCCCGATGAGGGTGGAGGTGGCAAAGTCATTGGCCGAGGTGAGAGAGCAGGGCGAGAAGATGAAGGAGGTGGAGGAGGCCGCGGCACGACACAGCGACCAGGTCACCTCGATGGGGGACGGGCTGCGGAGGGTGGTCGAGGTTAACAGAGGACTCCGAGCAAAGCTGGAAGACTTGGAAAACCGCTCAAAGCGGCACAATTTGAGAATTGTGGGCTTGCCCAAAGGGACAGAGGGCCCAAGGCCAACGCAATACTTCGCTAAGAAGTTGGCGGAGCTGATGGGGGAGGGTAAGAGCCCCACCCTGTATGAGCTAGACCGAGCTCATCGGTCATTAAGGCCGAAGCCCAAAGTGAACGAGCCGCCAAGGGCAGTAATTATCTGCTTCCATAAGTTTTGCATGAAGGAGAAAGTATTAAGCTGGGCGAAGCAGGAGCGTGATGTGCTGTGGGATGGTACTGCGGTTCGGATCTACCAGGACTGGACGGTGGAGTTGGCAAAAAGACGAGCAGCTAAAGGATGCGAAAAGCAGGGTCGAAGAAAGGAGGAAACGCGGGTTTGCCGCCGAAGGAGAAGACGAGCAAAAGCAAAAGTGTTGACAGGATGGCGGAAGCCGAACTGCAAGGCGGGGCCGCACTACCTACGGTGGAGAAGATGACCGAGGTGATGGTGGTGGAGCTGGAAAAACGTTTGGTGAGGCACATGGAGGTCTGGGCGAGTGAAGGCGGCTTTGTACAAGAAGGGGGTGCGATTTGGTGTGGTGTACCCGGCGAAGTTGAAAGTAACATATAACGCCAAAGACTTTTATTTTGAGACAGCGGAGGCGGCTGAGGCGTTTGTGAGGACAGAAGGCTTGGGACAGACGTGAAGAGCGGAACTGGAAGAGAGACTGTGGACTGTGTTTGAGCGGCTGGAAAATGTACAAATGTTACAACTTTCTTTTTACTGATTTGTATTGAAATTTACTTCTCGTTGCATTGTTACAGAGTTCAAGTTAATGGTGTTCTGTGTTGCGACGGTTAAATGTTATGTTAGTGAATTGTAGGGGTTGGATTGTTGGGTTTGTTTTGGTGTTTCGTTCTCTGGGACTGGGCGGAAGGGGGCGAGAGGTCTTGGCGGGGGAGCCACCCGCGCTAGCTAACTAGAGTCAGTTAGTGAACGGGGGTGAGGTGAGAGGAGGACTGCGGACGTTGGAGCCTGGATAGCAGGCTTCAATGGGCCTACGAGGCGAGCAAGAGGGGGTGGAGGGATGGATATTGGGGGATGTTTTTGTAGGGGGGTGTTCTTGGGAGGGGGGGAAGGGGTTCGATGTTAACAATGGACAGGGGCGGGTCAGGCTTATGGGGCAGGGACCGGTGGTATGATGATGGTGGATAAGAAAGGTGTGGGGGGGGGGGGGGGTTTGAGACCCCCAGTAAGGATAGTCACGTGGAACGTGAGAGGGCTAGGAGGTCCGGTCAAGAGGCCAAGGGTGCTTGCACATCTTAAAAGTTTGAAAGCCGATGTAGCAATGCTGCAGGAGACTCACTTGAGGGTGAAGGACCAGGTGAGACTTAAAAAGGGCTGGGTTAGCCAAGTGTTTCACTCCGGATTTGATGGAAGGGCTCGAGGGGTAGCGGTGCTGGTCAGCAAAAGAGTACGCTTCCAGATGGAGAAGATGGTGGCAGATCAGGGGGGTAGATATGTGATTGTGACAGGGGCACTGGAGGGGAGATTCGTGGCGCTGTTAAGTGTATACTGTCCCAATTGGGACGATGTGGGATTCGCGAGGAGGGTGTTTGGGGCTATTCCCAACTTGGACACGCATGAGCTGATTGTGGGGGGGGACTGGAACTTGGTGCAGGAGCCAAGGTTGGACAGATCACGACCACGCTCTCTGGTCCCATCAGGGGGGGCAAAGGCGCTGGCTGGGCTAATGGTGGAAATGGGAGGGATGGGCCCTTGGAGGTTCCTGCACCCAAGGGAATGGGATTATTTGTTTTTCTTAGCGGTCCATAAGGTATACTCGTGGACCGACTTTTTTGTGGTGGGGAAGGCTTTGCTGGCTGGAGTCAAGGGGTCGGAATACTCTGCAATTGCAGTGTCAGATTACGCTCCACGTTGGGTGGATATGGTGCTAGAGAAGGGGGCAGCGCAGAGACCGGGGTGGAAACTGGATGTGGGGCTTTTGGGGAACCAAGTCTTCTGTGAGAAAATTGAAAAGGTAATTAAGGAATATGTAGGTTTCAATTGTACGGGTGAGGTGTCGAAGGCAGTCGTCTGGGAGGCTCTAAAGGCGGTGGTGAGAGGTGAGGTAATTTTGTTTAAGGCCAGGGTGGATAAAGAGGAGAGGTTGGAGCGGCAGAGGGTAATAGATGAGATGTTGGAGGTAGATAGGAGGTATGCAGAGGATGGGGATCCGGCGAAGCTGGAAAAGAGGAAGGAACTACAGGCGAGCTTCGACCGACTGTCCACCAGGAAGGCGGTGCGCCAACTGAGACGAGCAAGGGGTGCAGTTTATGAACATGGAGATAAGGCATGTTAGCAGGTCAGCTCCGGAGGGAGGCAGCGGCAAGGGAAATTCTTCAGGTGAAGGATAGGGCAGGGAAGTTGGTGGTGGCCCCAGTGCTGATTACCAAGGTTTTTGAGGAGTTTTATGAGAGGTTGTACAAGTCAGAGCCACTCGGGGGAGACCGTGAGATGCAGGAATTTCTCGATGGGTTGGAGTACCCGAGGCTAGGGGAGGGGGACAGGGCTACATTAGAAGGAGCAATAGTGGAGCAGGAGATAAAGGATGCGATTGGGAGGATGCAGTCGGGGAAGGTGGCAGGGCCGGATGGGTTTCCGGTCGAATATTATAAAAAATTTAAGGATAGGTTGGCACCCCTGATGGTGGGGATGTTTGAAGAGGCGATAGGGAAGGGGATGTTGCCACAAACCTTGGGGGCAGGCATCGATTTCCCTGTTACTAAAAAAAGATAAGGATCCGACGGAGTGTGGGTCGTATCGGCCCATATCACTTCTGAATGTGGACGTAAAAGTGTTGGCGAAGGTACTGGCGGGTAGGCTGGAGGAGTGCCTCCCGAAGGTGATAGGGGAGGATCAGATGGGGTTTGTGAAAGGGAGGCAGCTGTTTTCGAACATTAGGAGGGTTTTGAACGTTGTTATGGCACCGGCGGAAAGAAAGGAAACAGAGGTAGTTGTGGCATTGGATGCCAAGAAGGCGTTTGATCGGGTAGAATGGGGGTACCTGATGGCAGTGCTGGAGCGGTTTGGGATTGGACCAAGGTTTGTGAACTGGGTAAAGCTATTATATAAGGAGCCGAAGGCGAGTGTCCGCACAAATAATATCAGTTCGAGATACTTTTCTCTCCACCGTGGGATGAGACAGTGATGTCCTATGTCCCCCCTGCTGTTTGCACTTGCGATTGAGCAAGAGTGACAAGAGTGAGTACTTTGTGGTGTCTCGGCCGGGGGTGGGGGCAGGGGTGGGGGGGGCTGCCATTCCGTAGAGCAGGGACTCATTTTAGGTATCTGGGGGTGCAGGTTGCCCGGGAGTGGGGGAGGCTTCGCAGGTACTAGTTTGGTGGGGAGAGTGAAAGCCAATCTGGCAAGGTGGGATGGCCTTCCTCTGTCACTGGCGGGTCGGGTACAGGCGGTTAAAATGAATGTGTTGCCGCGATTCCTGTTTATTTTTCAATGCCTACCGATTTTCCTGCCAAAGTATTTTTTCAGGGAGATTGAGGGAAGGATTACCTCATTCATATGGAGAGGGAAGGTGGCCAGAGTGAGAAAGGTGCTGCTACAGAGGGGAAGGCAGGCAGGGGGTTTGGGTCTCCCAAACCTGTTGTACTACTACTGGGCGGCGAATGTGGAGAAAGTGCGGAGCTGGATCAGAGGGGTTGATTCTCAGTGGGTCAGAATGGAGGAGAATTTGTGCAGGGGGTCGGGGCTGAAGGCACTTGCAACAGCGCCGCTCCCGAAAGCTCCGGGGAAATATTCAGGGAGTCCGATAATAATAGCTTCATTGAAAATCTGGAGGCAGTTTCGGCAACACTTCGGGTTGGGTTTCGGGTCAAGGGAAATGCCGATTCGGGGGAACCACAGATTTGAGCCAGGGAGGTGGGATGGAAGTTTTCAGAAATGGGAAGAGAAGGGGATTAAGACGCTAAAAGATTTGTTTCTTCGGGGTCGGTTTGCTGGATTGAGGGAGCTGGAAGCGAAGTATGGGCTAGAGCAGGGAGAAGTGTTTAGGTACATGCAGGTTCGGGATTTTGCCAGGAAGGAGATGCAGAGCTTCCCAGAGGAACCGGCCTCCACATTGCTGGAGGAGGTGTTGACGACAAGGGGACTGGAGAAGGGAGCAGTGTCAGCGGTTTACGGAGCTATTTTGGAAGAGGATAAGGCACCACTGGAAGGGATCAAAGCAAAGTGGGAGAAAGAGCTGGGAGTGGTTATAGAGGAGGGGGTCTGGTGTGAGGTGCTCCAGAGAGTGAATGCCTCCACCTCATGTGCGAGGTTGGGGCTGATACAGCTGAAGGTGGTATATAGAGCGCACCTCACGAGGGCGAGGATGAGCCGATTTTTTGAAGGAGTAGAGGATGTGTTGCGGGGGGGGGGGGGGGCACGAATCACATTCATATGTTTTGGTCCTGTTCAAAGCTAGGGGAGTACTGGAAGGAGGTGTTTAGGGTCATTTCCAATGTGGTGCGTGTGAAACTGGACCCGGGTCCCCAGGAGGCCATATTCGGGGTGTCGGACCAGCCAGGGTTGGAAACGGGAGCGGAGGCAGATATCATAGCCTTCGCCTCGTTGATCGCCCAAAGGCGGATCCTGCTGGGATGGAGAGCAGCCTCTCCACCCAGTGCCCTGGCGTGGCGAGGGGACCTGTTGGAATACTTGACCCTTGAGAAGGTTAAGTTCGAACTGAGGGGAAGCTCGGAGGGGTTCTACAAGTCATGGGCACTATTTATTATGCACTTTCAAGAACTGGATAACATCGAACATTAGTTGGTGGGGTGGGTGGGGGGGTGGGGTGGGGGGGAAGGGGGTTGTGTAGTTTAAGGGTGCCTATGGGTAATCCCTGATTCCTTTTTGTCATTTGTTTATGTAAACATGCGGGCTGATGTTTGGGGGTTGGTGGGTAGATGGGATCGTTGTTATTATGGGGACTGACATATCTTGCTGATTATTGTTTATTGTTGATGGGTGTAAATGTGGGAGAAAATGTGAAAAAGGAGGAGAATAAAAAAAAATTTTTTTTTAAAAATTCAGATACATCCTTAGTCAATTGCCAGACATGATGGAATTCACAATGCTTTTAATTGTGCCTGAATTTAAAGAGGCACGATTACCATTATAATGCACTGAACACCCTGCAGCAGAACAATAACGTTTCTTGGAAAGGGGCATGAGAATTCCTCACTGTTACCCTTACAGAATAGACATGTATGCCATGGAGAACATGGCAAATGCTTCCCTATTCTCATGATTAGGAAAAGGAACATAGAGAATGGTCAGGCTTACCTGTTCCTTGTGGTGCATTCATTTTAGGTGAGTTTATTCCAAATATGGATAACTTTGGTAATATTGTAATTCTGAACTCTGGGAGAACAAATCAACTTTCCTAATGTTTCAGTTACTTTTGTAATTCCAATAATAGCTACTTCTAATGTCAATGGCGTTAAATTATATGATGCACAATATCAACTCTCTTATGATTAAGTGTATGTTACCATAGATGAGAAAAATATTAGTTAGGTGTGGGAATTTTGGGTGTATTAACCATCATTTTCCAAACCTTCTAGATTCAGGAATTGCGCTGCGGGTTTGGGAAATTGAAGATGTCACTCCATTAGTTAAGAGAAGCAGACAGAAAGCAGTTTAATGAATGTTACTGGGACCTATCACCACTGGTATCATGACTAGGGACTTGGGCAAGTATGAGGTGGTCAAAGAGAGTCAACAAGGATTTGTGAGGGTTAGATCATGTCTGACTAAATTTGAATTTTACTGAGGATTTCACTACATGATGAATAAGGGAGTGTCTATGGATGTTCTCAATGTTGATTTACAAAAAGAGTTTAATAAAGTTCTACACTGGGGATTATTAGCCAAAATTACAGAACATGGAGCTGGAGGTAACCTTTTGACATGAGTCGGTAACTAGTTGGAAGGTAAGAGACAGAACAAGACAAGAGTAAAGAGTTTGTTGACTGATTGGCAGGAAAGGGGTTGTTTCCCAGGAATTACTGGTGCTTCAGCTTTTCATCATTTTTATTATTAACTTGATTGAAGGGACAAAAAAGTACATCTCCAAATTTGCATATCCAATACTTACAACACCAGGTTAAAGTCCAACAGGTTTGGTTTGAATCACTAGTCTTCGGAGTGCAGCTCCTTCCTCAGAAAGCTAGTGATTCAAAACAAACCTGTTGGACTTTAACTTGGTGTTGTAAGACTTCTTATTGTGCCCACCCCAGTCCAACGCCGGCATCTCCACATTATTGTTTTAATGGTGAGGAACTACAGGAACTGTGGAATCACAGAATCTTTACAGTGCAGATGGTCCATTTGGACTATCGAGTCTGCATTGGCCCTCTGATAGAACATTCTAGCTGGTCGCAACAGCCTCGAGGCAGGAGGGACAGAGAAAAACACAGTTGAGAGATGGCAGACAAGCAGAGTCATCTTTCCTTCATCTAATTGAATCGCATCTTCAAAATGTGCCATCTGAAAACAATCAAAGGCAGGGCAAAAGATAGGGTGTAATGAGTAGGAGTAAGGGAAGAGTGAATGTGGGAGTTAAACCTCAGATGAGCGACATGGAAACTGAGAGATCGCGGGAAGGGTATGGAGCTGAGGAACTCATTCAAAAAGCGAGAGGTCGGAGGATGTTAGTGGTAATTATGAGTTAATGGGAAGGTGAAGGTATAAGCGACAAGAAGAAAAAGAGGGGAAAACATGAGAGATTGGGGTGGTGGACAAGAAGCAACTTCATAGAATAGAATGATAGAATCCCGACAGTGCAGAAGGACGCCATTCGGCCCATTGTGTCTGCACCATCCATCCGAAAGAGCATCCTACCAAGGCCCAATCCCACACCCTAACTCCGTAATCCCACCTAATCTTTGGACACTAAGGGGCAATTTTAAACTGGCCAATTCACCGACTCTTTTTGCAGTAATTTCATTGCAGTGCTCATGTAAGCCTACTTGTGACAATAAAGATTATTATTATTATTCATCTGGGAGGAAACCGGAGCAACCTGAGGAAACCTACGGGGAGAATGTGCAAACTCCACACAGACAGTGACCCAAGGCTAGAATTGAACCTCGGCCTCTGGCGCTGTGAGGCAGCTGTGTTAACCTCTGTGTCACCGTCATCATTCTGGCACAATCTTCCCCCTAAATGCAGTGATACAACCCTTTTCTCACCGTACTTTGAGCTCTATTCAACACAATGCCATCGCATACCACTTTACCACCCACCATTCAACTCAAAAGAAAAGAAGTTTAAAATAAACGTAGAGTGAATAAAGACAAGGCGCTGGATTCTGTCCCCTCGCCCACTGTAAGAACGCCACGGGCGAGCCGCAGACATTAAAGAAGTCCATTGACCTCGGGCGGCATTCTCCTGTCACCCGAGAATCCCGCCCCAGGTGTAAACAAAAAAGAAGTGCTCTGGCGAGTAAAGGGGAAGAGAAACAGATAAAAAGAGAAAGTGAGACTAGAAATCAGAAATATGAAGACATCAGAGATGGATAAGACAGTTTCCTAACTTAATACATATGCAACTAATGTAACATGTTACACATATTACATGTTGCAAATAATTAATATTGGTTAAAATGTCTTGTATGAATGTGTAATTTTTCTAGTA
Source organism: Scyliorhinus torazame (assembly GCF_047496885.1). Lineage (NCBI taxonomy): Eukaryota > Metazoa > Chordata > Chondrichthyes > Carcharhiniformes > Scyliorhinidae > Scyliorhinus > Scyliorhinus torazame. The sequence continues at coordinate 207,008,624 of NC_092714.1, forward strand.
AGTTATAAGTTTTGCGATAGTTATATTATTTTAACCTTATTTGTTATTTGCATATTGCTTGTGTTTTTATCTTGCAATAGTTCTATCTAAGTTTTGATCCTTAACCCCCTTCTATCATTGAGGATTGTGCTATCAAAGTAGCTACTCAGTTTGTGTGCCAGTATTGTATCTTTTACATTCAATTTTAGAAATAACGATTTAAAACTGTTGCAGGAAATAAATTGTTTCATTGGGGAAAAGATGTTATCATGGCTCAAGCGTTTCCATATTGGGTGAATCAGCCATCAGCAAATGGCGCCAAAAATTGCACCCTTCCACTTTCGAATGTACCATAAATTAATGCAATTGGACAGCATTTTAAAACTTAAGTTTGCTTCAAAAATATTTCTTGATATATTTACAAGTTATTTTGATGCAGTTTGATTACCATAACTTTTTAAAAATAAATTTAGAGTACCCAATTATTATTTTTTTCCAATTAAGGGGCAATTTTAGCCTGGCCAATCCACCAACCTTGCACATCTTTGGGTTGTGAGGGTGAAACCCACACAGACATGAGGAGAATGTGCAAATCCCACACGGAAGATGACCCAGGGCCGGGATTCAAACCCGGGTCCTCAGCACCGCAGTCCCAGTGCTAACCACTGTGCCACATGCCGCCCCTTGATTACAATAACTGAAGAGGGTATTAAAAAAATCATTTTTAAACACGTCAATTCTCCATGACCTAACTTACAGAAAATAGCTTTTAAAAAGAATATACGAAACCATTTGCTTGTTATGTTGGCGTGTAATAGTAAATTTCATTGTAAATTAAAAACATTCAGAAACTTTTAAAATATGCAGTTTAGTGTCCTTGTACTCGAAGGCTCCAGCTTAATGATTGGGCTGGGAGAGTGGACTTAGGTAGAGTCCTCTTTCATAGGACCAATGCAGACTCAATGGGCTGAATGGCCTCCTTCTGCACTGTTGTTGGGATTCAGTGTAGGAGCAAGACTTGCTCTCATCACAATAGGCACATGTACAACAGATAAACGTGGCCCAAACACACCAGGATACAGAAGGGGAAACGTGAAATGACTCCTACCGCTAAGTGACAGGGACCCTAGTGAAACCCAACAGACTGTTCTGAAAATTGAACATGGTTGTACAAATATAAATGCAACCCAGTGTTAGAGCCCCAGGCATGGCTATGGTGACAAGGAGGGGCCCGAGGTTGGCTGTTCATACCTAATGTAACTGTTATTTTAAATAACAATAAAGATATATATTTTTTTAAATTAGGCACCCTGTTTACCTTCTCCAGCCATTCGCCAATCAATTTCTCAATGAACATGTGCTGTTCATTTCTGGTACTTTTATTTATATATTTTAAAAATAAATTTAGTGTATTCAATTCATTTTTTCCAATTAAGGGGCAATTTAGCATGGTCAATCCGCCAGCCCTACACATCTTTGTGTTGTGAGGACGAAACCCACGCAAACACGGGGAGAATGTGCAAACTCCACACGGACAGTGACACAGAGCTGGGATCAAGCATTTCTGTTACTTTTAGATGAATCACTTCTGTGATACTCGTTACTGATCCTCTAACTTGCCTCAATTCTGGAAAACTGTTCTAGCGTCAGTGGCTCCCAAATATCACATGACCGGCTTGTGCAAATTTTGAAAACAAACCTACGTCCTTTCAGTCAGAAGTGCCGCAAGTTGGAATGTACACCAACTAATAATCAGATCGTTTTAAAAATGTTTTTAAAAATAAATTTAGTGTGTCCAATTATTATTTTTTTCAAATTAAGGGGCAATTTAGCATGGCCAAATGACCTACCCTGCACATCTTTCTGGGTTGTGGGGGTGAGACCCACGCAGACACAGTGAGAATGCGCAAACTCCACACAGAGAGTGACCTGGGGCCGGGAACAAACCTGGGACCTCCACCATGCCATCCAATCAAATCGTTTTTAAGTGAAAAATGTCCCCATTAGGTATCCAAAGTCAGCATGGAATTGAAAGTAAAAACAGAAACTGGTGGAAGAACTCACCAGGTCTGGCAGCCTCTGTGAGGAGAGAAAATTGAGTCAATGCTTCGAGTCTGTATTACTTTTCAAAGAGTCATGCAGACTCAAAATGTTATCTCTGTTTCTCTCTCCACCTCCTGACGTATTTCAGCAGCTTCTGTTTTTATTTGAGATTCCAGCATCTGCAGTATTTTGCTTTTAAATAATTGGAAGTATTCACTTTAAAGGCAAACATTATAAAAAATAATAGCTGCCATATTAAGAAAAGTGTGCAATTCTGTTTTGGCATGCTGATCAAACAGGGCAAATTGAAATCTACCAAAAACTTGACCTACAAATTCAAGATAGCTAACCCTTGAAACTAGCTTTGAATACATGCCATATAGTTCGTGAAGATCTCGGGTTAGAGTGAAATACAGTAGAGATGGGTTGATCCTTCCTCTTTTTTTATAAATTTGGAGTACACAATTCTTTTTATCCAATTAGGAGGTAATTTAGCATGGCCAATTCACCTACCCTACAGATCTTTCTGTGTTGTAGAGGTGAGACCCATGCAGACATGGGGAGAATGTGCAAACTACACACGGACAGTGACCCAGGGCCGGGATCGAACCCGGGCCTTCGGCGCCGTGAGGCAGCAATGGTAACCACTGCATCACCATGCTGCCCCAGGGTTTATCCTTCCTTAATCATGGAATTTACAGTGCAGAAGGAGGCCATTCGGCCCATCGCGTCTGCACCAGCTCTTGCAAAGAGCACCCTACCCAAGGTCAACACCTCCACCCTATCCCCATAACCCAGTAACCCCACCCAACACTAAGGGCAATTTTGGACACTACGGGCAATTTATCATGGTCAATCCACCTAACCTTATAACTGTGGGAGGAAACCGGAGCATCCGGAGGAAACCCACGCACATACGGGGAGGATGTGCAGACTCCGCACAGATAGTGACCCAAGCCGGAATCAAACCCGGGGCCCTGGACTGTGAAGCAATTGTGCTATCCACAATGCTACCATGCTGCCCTTAACACTGACAACTTTGTATTCATATAAGCACCTACATAATAAAACATCCCGAGGTGCTCCAGCACTGTCATACAACATTTGGCATTAAGTCACATGCAGCGGGCAGCACGGTTATGCAGTGAGTTAGCTCTGCAGCCTCATGGAGCCGAGGTCCCAGGTTCGATCCCGGCTCTGGGTCACTGTCCATGTGGAGTTTGCACATTCTCCCCGTGTTTGCGTGGGTTTCGCCCCCCACAACCCAAAGATGTGCAGGCTAGGTGGATTGGCCACGCTAAATTGCCCCTTAATTGGAAAAAATTAATTGGGTACACTAAATTTTTTTTTTTTATAAAGTCACATGCAGAGATGTTCGGACAGATGATCAAAGGTTTGGGCAAAGAGGAAGGTTTGAAGAACCATCTTAAAGGAGAAGAAAGATGTTGAGACGTAAAGGGATTTATTTCAGGACCTAGGCAGATGGAGTCATTGCTACCAATGGCATACTCAACACTCCTTTGCGGATGGAAGATTGCCCTGAGATGCAGAAGACAATTTGCAGCAGTGATTATTTAAAAATGTTTTGTGTATGTATCTCACTTACCAACCGCCACTCCCCCTAACCAACCCTCCACCCCACCCATTGTAATCAATTTGCATATAGGAAGATACTACAAGCAGAAATCTAACAATTAAAAAAAAAAAAATTAAAGTACCCAATAATTCTTTTTTCAATTAAGGGCAGTTTAGCGTGGCCAATCCATCTATCCTGCACATCTTTGGATTGTGGGGAGAATGTGCAAACTCCACACGGACAGTGACCCGGGGCCGGGATCGAATCTGGGTCCTCGGCGCTTTGAGATGGCAGTGCCAACCATTGGGCTACTGTGCCACCCTTCAGAAATGCAATAATAACCAGGGGCGCGATTCTCCATTAAGAGTTCGCATCACTACTGCTGCTAGAAAATTTGACCGATCCATTCGCATGCACCGAGATTCTTTACTCCCGCTGCTTGTCAATGGGATTTCCCATTGCTGCCACCCCACGCTGCCAGGAAACCCATGGACAGGGGTGCTCTGCCGATGGGACCAGATAATCCCGTCGCCAGCGAATGGCCAGAGAATTCCGGCCCAGGTAATCTCTTTCTATAATGTTGACTGAGGAATGAATGTTGCCCAGAGAGACCTTGCTAGTCTTTGGAATAGTGCCATGGGATCTTTTACACCTTCCTGAAAGCTGGGCTGGGGCCTTGGTTTCACCTGAAAGTAATTATGGGAACTTGAAGCACTTTGCAGGATCCCGTTCATTTCACTAAAAATTAAACCCCAAATTCCATTTCAATTGAATTTGAATTGAACCATTTTCAAATTCACAACCTACAACATTTTTAAACAGCAATGCAGTCTATGGTCACAGTATAAAACTGGTTCATCCTCATACCTTTAAAAAAAAAATTTCGAGTACCCGATTCATTTTTTCCAATTAAGGGGCAACTTAGTGTGGCCAATCCACCTAGCCTGCACATCTTTGGATTGTGGGGGTGAAACCCACGCAAACACGGGGAGAATGTGCAAACTCCACACGGACAGTGACCCAGAGCCAGGATCGAACCTGGGACTGCGGCGCCGTGAGGCAGCAGTGCTAACCGCTTCACCACCGTGCTGCCTATGATCCTCATACGTGATTCTGTGGACTGTATGGTAGCTGGTAGTGGCAGGTGCAGGATTACCCAGATTGAAACTATCTTATTTATTTAAATAAACAATTGTTAAGCAATGCTAGGAAGGGGAAAAGGTGAATCAGCATGTCAAAATAAAATCTTCAAACCGAGTTCTGCTAAAGAAACACAGCAAACTCTTCTTTTCCATTTGATCCAGATGCTGAGCAATCTGGTTGTACAATTCAAGCATTTTGTTTTTAACACCTTAAGAACTCACAAGGCTATAATAGTCTGTTTGTTTGGCTGTTACAATCTCCAATTCCAATTTTATAAAAGAAAGATCTCTTCTAATATATGAACAAGCTGACACAGGGATTGAAGAGCTAGCTGACAGTTTAAAATACTGATGATTGCCGCGTTTGATTTATTACACGTGCTGAAGCAAGATGAAGCTTTAGTTGTTTTCACCTCCTATGAATAGGCTTTTAAGATATTCTGAGAGGTTTGTTATATGATTATTAGCCATTAACGTTGATTGATGGAGCATGATTCAGAATAAAGTGTACAAGGTCACCTTAGATCACTGGTGTGCGTTATAGTTACACAAAACAACGTAACCATTGCAAATGGGAACAGCACCAACTCATAATTTGCTGTACATTTTCGACTGTAAAGCATTCATATTGTGGATTAGTGCCGTTTCTATGAGACCAAAATTCATGATGTGGGAGCTGATGTTTCCATTGATAAATCTGGCTCCCTCATTGTTATAGCCCGCAAGGGTCTTACGGGGGGGGTGAGAACAATTAACTTCCCTGTGAATCTTGTAGAATATGAGCTCCCCCATTAAGGGGGTGGGGGACCTCTAAACAATGTCTAGTTGGAGGGTATATAAGGCCAGCTAGTTTGGCACTGACAAGGCAGACCCAGTTGGGATTTACCGTGTGATATGTATAATAGTTGCTATAAATAAACTAAGTTTCTTTGAAAGGTGTGGACCCCTTCATGGCCTTATAAAACTCATTCCATGCCACATGAATAGATCTCGTTATGCCTGTTTTGGGGGCATTGAGCAGGTGCAAAAAGGCCCAATTTCATGCAGAAATTTCCTCAGTGTGTTGTTCAGGTATCCTTGATGGTCACTTAAAACAGGCAGTAGTGTGTAAATGAGGCCCCTCACCAAAATGGATGAAGCTGAGCAGCAGGAGAAGAGTCTGCCCCACTCAGAATTCATGAGGGGCATCTGTGGACAAAGTGTCCACCTAAGGAAACCGAGTAAAGGTTTTCTAGTGAAGTTAAAAGGAGCAAGTCATGCTCCTTCTGGTCCCAGAGCCACCCAACTCACCTCTTCCAATCACACCTCTCCCCCTTGCTCTAGCAGCAGACCTTCGTTTCTCTCAGCTTCCACTCCAGCATACATCTGAGGCCGTTTATCAAGGCAGGTGGTTCGAGTTCAAGCCGGCAGAAGGACAAGCTTCCTGAGGAGGCATGTCAGGCAGCACCAATTCACCCAGATTAGGCATGTCAATCCTAACTGCTGAGACACAACAATATGCCTTTGGTTGACAACCTGCCCGTAATAGCTTTTCTGCTCAGGTCAGAGTTAAAATGCATTAACATAATCAAACTCCATTTCTAAAGAAGGACCTTGCTGGCTTTAGTCAGGTGTCTTCAGAAGGGCAGGTTACATTTGAAGACATTGGGATCCAGGCACAACATGGTCGTGCAAGTCACCCCATCAATTTGAATTGCGGATCTCCTTGCTTTCCCAATTAAAATGGAAAAGAATAGGCTAACAGATGGATTTTATAAGATGGATTTCCACTCAGCTTATGATAATGAACTCATCCAGTGTATATTAATCCACATTGAAAGTCCCAGGTTTGATCAAATTGTGCTAAGTGTCATGATATGTTATTATGTGTTAATCATTGATTAATTTTCCAATTGCCCTGAAGTCATGAAGCTCTCAGACCTCACATCTCGGACAGTCATCAAGGCCTGTAAGGAGACTTTCTCCAGGCATGGTATCCCGCTCACTGTCATGAGTGACAATGGCCCGTGCTTCAGCAGCCATGAATGGTCTCTGTTTGCCCAGTCGTATCAGTTCAAACACGTCACTTCCAGCCCACACTATCCGCAGTCAAACGGAATAGTTGAGAAAGGGGTGCACATAGTGAAGCAACTCATCTGCAAGGCCGCGGATTCTGCGTCTGACATTCACCTAGCGCTGCTTGCGTACAGGGCGACCCCACTGTCCACTGGCATGTCGCCGGCTCAACTCCTGATGAACAGGGACCTGCGAACGACACTTCCAGCCATACACGTGCCCAACCTGGATCACCTCCCGGTGCTGCAGAAGGTGCAGCAACTCTGAGACTGGCAAAAACAGGGCTATGATGCTCATGCCACCGATTTGCCCGTGTTATCCCCGTCAGACACTGTTCAGGCCAAGATCCCTGATGGAGGCTGGTTAGCTCCAGCTGTCGTTGTTCCACAGGTTGCCCCCCCCCGCTCGTATGTTGTGCGTCTGGCTGATGGTTCTGTTGTGCAACTAAACAGACGGGCCCTGCGCAAAGTTGCCTGCCCGCAACCACATTCTTCTCCGTTTCCTTCTGTTGTTTTGCCACCTCCTGATACCTCGACTCACGAGGCCACCAGTCAGGCTTCAATCCCACTCATCAAGGGGCTGTCGTCCCCACTACCACCTCTCCGGCGGTCGACCTGGATCAGACGCAAGCCACAGAGGCTGGACTTATGAACATTTGTTCTGTTTGCTATGTTCTGTGTTCTCGCATTAGACAGCTGTTTTCACATGTACATATGTTCACATCCACTGCATGTATATATGTTAATATTGGCCTATTCTTGTAAATACATTCACATATGTCATCCAAACATGAAAAAAGGGGAGATGTCATGATATGCAGACACACACATAATGATATACAGACAAGCAGCTAATGGACACAGAGAACAGGACATGATTAATAAGCAGGCAGGACACTCAGGGGTGGGATCTGACTATAAAAGACATGAGGCACTCACTCTCTCCCTCTTTCCACTAATGAACATCTAGAGAGTCAGTCAAGGGTGTTGTTACAATCTCACATCTCCACCACGTGGCTAAGAGCTAGTCTGGTTCTGTCAGACAGAGTAACCCCATTACGTTAGCAGAGAGTCGAACTCACAATGTGCTAACTGTGCTATTAGTTCAATAAACCTGATTGAACTAACTTCAAGGTCTGGAGTATCTTTCTGATCTAAGCTGCATCCAGTTGCAGCCAGTGTTAGACCAGTGTACCTAACACGACACTAAGATTACTGTTTTTTACCAGGATAGCAGCAAGAGCTGGTATAGCCCCAATATCGCAGGTTAAAAAGGGAGAAATCTGGCAAGACTTATGCTCGTGATTGTTAAGAGTCATACCTGAAAGTCAGTATGTGCAAATATCAACGTGTGAGGATGAGATTGAGTTCAGCTGTGATTCCCCTTGTAAAACCTTGCTGAAACTCACCATTTAGACTTTATCTATAAATATTGGCAGCTTAGAGCCCAGGGATGTTCAATGCTAGTGGAACCGTATCTAATACACGTCAGTATCTTGACAAGGTGGTCAAGGGGAAGTTGAGGAGAAATTCCACAGCATCTTCAAAATGCTTTTAGACTTTTCTGATTATCACAAACCCTGCAACCACTTCTACAGGAAGTACTCATCACTTGTTTTCCAATAAATCATGACCTTTTAACCCTTTCTGTGTGGTGACTTGAGTTTGATTTCATCCCTGTTTAAAGGTACATCAAAGTCTCCTTTGAGATGTAAAGATGTGCGAAGGGCTAATTTGTTCCAGATGAATGCAGGCCTTTAAACAAAAACATTTTATGAGCATCTAGCAGTGAAAGGGTAAAAGGACTGTCATCATCTTATCCTGCTGAACAAACAAAATCTTGTGATTATGGTTAACGCAACAAACGTGATTCCCCTAAAAAAAACAGCTATCGCCAAATGTTTGATGTTTTGTCAGCTCATGGCACTTATTAAAACAATTCCTTTCAAAAGGTTAAGATCCTTGGTACATGGGTTTCAAACTGTACGATGAGATGTCTGTTGTTTGTCTTCCTCTGTACAATATCCATTGATGCAATAAACTGAAATTGTTTGAACTGATATTATTCAGTAGAATAACCTTACGGAGGGTATTGTAATTTTGGTAAGGTATTTGAAAGTATAAACTTAGGATTGTGGTGACTTTGTGAGGAAGCCAAATCATAGTGCAGATATGCAGTTGGTGTTTGTATCCTTATTATTGGAGCCTAAATTAGGATGGTAAAAGGACCAAAGTACTGAGCACCGACATACATTTGAGTTCTCACCCTTTTGCATTTGCAGGTTGATCTTGATCAAAGCAGCCAGAGCTTTTTACCCACCCCCGCACCCAAGAAAGGGGCATGATTCTTATGGTAATTGGGATCAGATTACTTAGTTATGACTCAGGATGCCATTTTCATCTCGGAGCAGTGGATTACTGCATGCCTCTGCTCCTGTCCACTAAACTATAGCTGGTAAAAGACAGGGGGTCGCCAATCCCAGCAGCAGTTAAAGGGATCCTCAGTGGTCATCATGGAAAGCTGGAAGCAATTATCTTTTTTTGTAATTAGTTTTGGGTTGTGAGACCGAAAGGCTTCAACAATGTTTCTTGCTGCTGTAGGTGTTGCTTCCTCCTCAGGACCAGTGCTTCATATCACTCGTGTTGAGTTTATGCCTCCTTTCCAGGAGGGAGGTGATCGACAGGTTTTGCAAATTAAATCTCAGTCAATTGTCTGATCGGCCTATGGACAACTGTCTCATGGCTTGGAAGCTCCAGGTGTCAAAGAAGTTTAATGTCATAGTGATCACCATGCAACCTGCAATGCCAATTGTCTGCAGGTGCATTTCTAGGAGATGGCAAAGCTATCTGATAGCTCCCCTTGTCAAGATTCAATATTATAGATGGGCTATCTCTGATTTTCCCACGTCTGGATCTGTAAATATGGACCATGTTGTAATGATGGGTGTGGACATTTTACTTGAAGTAAATCTATTTTTGTCTTTGTTACATATAATGTAATAGAATCTACAGCACATGGGGCAGCACAGTGGCGCAGTTGTTTGGACAGCTGCCTCAAGACACCGAGGACCCGAGTTCGATCCAGGCCCGGGGCACTGTCCGTGTGGAGTTTGCACATTCTCCCCGTGTCTGCATGGGTCTCACCCCACAATCCAAAGATGTGCAGGGTAGGTGGATAGGCCATGCTAAAGTGCCCCTTAATTGGGGAAAAAAGAAATGGGTACTCTAAATTTTTTTTTTTAAAATCTACAGCACAGAAAAATGCTACTTGACACAACTAGCCTATGTTGGTGTTTGTAATTCACACAAATCTCCTCCTGGTTCATTTACCTCATATCAGCCTTTCATCATATCTTTCTATTCCCTTTTCTCTCATGTACTCATCTAGTTTTTTTTTCGAAAGCATCTCAGTTTGCCTCAGCCACCTCCTGTGGTAGCAAGTTCCATGTCCTGATCAATCTCTGAGTTAACAAGTTTCTCCTTATTTCTCTTTTAGATTTATTAGGATCAATCTTGTGTTTCTGGTCCCTAGTTCTGGATTTTCCCACAAGTGGAAACATTCTCTTCACCTCTATCCTGCTCAACCTGTTCACTATTTTAGATCTCCTCTATGCCTTCTCTTTTCCAAAGTCAAAAGCCGTGGCCTGTTGGATCTTTCTGGATAGTTGTAATCTCACAGTTCTTGCGCCATCTGTGTAAATCTCCTTTGCACTTTCTCCAGTGCTTTACTGTCTCTTCATTTATTAAAAATAAATTTAGCGTACCCAATTCATTTTTTCCAATTAAGGGGCAATTTAGCGTGGCCAATCCACCCAGCCTGCCCATCTTTGGGTTGTGGGGGCGAAACCACGCAAACACGGGGAGAATGAGCAAACTCCACACGGACAGTGACCCAGAGCCGGGATCAAACCTGGGACCTCAGCACCGTGAGACTGCAAGGCTAATCCACTGGGCCACCATGCTGCCCTTACTGTCTCTTCATGACTTGACCTTCCTCAGTTAAGTCATGGAGTGCTGCGAAACCCTAAAATAAATTCACATTCTGAACACGGAGGAAGAGAGGGTGAGAGAGAGCTCTTAGCCTACAAATGCCTATTTTTAAATACCCATTCTATTTAAAAATCCTCATTTATTCAGCACAGAAATTAACTTGGTGTTTAAAATGTATTATCCTTAACCAGAATGCAATGCTTCAATAGTTCCTAATTTAAAATTCTCCTCGACATTTTACTCAGTAAGGAGAGCAAACCAATGGATCCCCAGATTGAGACTTCATTTTATTCTGGCACCCTCTGGTGTTATGGTGCTGAGCTTCTTCAACCTTTCTGTGGTCACTGAGAGAAATTTTGATGAGTGTCGATTCCAACCCGCCCACCAATTTTGTGCCATGCCACTAGGTGGGGTGTCGTACCATAGAAAACTGGCAAACTACCCATTTCCCCTGAAAGCCAGTTCATCAGCCTTCAGAGTGGAATTAGTTCTATTGCTCAGTGGAGAATGAGCCTTAAAAACTGAGGTTGGAGACTCTGCCAAGTGCTCAGGCATGAGACATAACTGGATTTTCTGAGGATCCAGATGCAGACATTGGATTCCAAAAGTTTGGGATTGTCAAAAGCTTTTAATTTATTCTGATACCTAAATATTTAGTTAGCTCTTATACATAACAAACTGCATTTCTAAAACTTCTTTGTACGACAACGAAACACCCCAAGAACTTCCAAAGGTAGATGTCAAATGAATTTATATTTAATATATATATGTAATATATATATTATATATATATAACACACACATTCATGTAATATGTTTATAGTTAAGAAATGGACTTACCAATCTCAAAACGAGGACAGAAATCAATTGCAGTACTAGGAAAAAGATCAATGCACAAAGACGACATTGTTTTACCAATATCTTTAACATAATCTGTAAAAATAGAATATGAGGAAAGGGGGCAGCTTCAACGCTTTGTGTAAACCCTAATCTTAGCATTTTGAGTAAACATGAAGAAGAACATTACAAATTATAGGATCCCAATTCCATTGAATTTCAGAACATTTTTCTCAGTCAATAAAGGACTTTCTGGTCTTTTGGTCAGTTCTGATGTCTGTCCAAATGCAAGTTCCCACTCCTGATGTTTTCTAACGAGTGTCACTGGGCAGAATGTGTGTCTGGAAATTCAGTGAGGACAGGATTGGACCTATCCCTGATGCCTCCCACAGTTGAATGGCAATTGCTGACAAGGCGGCTGCACAATGAGTAAATGTTTTGGACAAGGATTATAGGAACATTGGCACAGTTGAAATTATTCTCCAAGCATCAGTAATTGCCTTCAGGAAATGAGGCAAGAAAATTCGACCAGGGCAAAAGGCTTTGTATATATGGGCTGTGTGCAATTGTAGGACAGTTTTTAATACGTCAACTGAAGCCGTCATGGGGAACTGGGAGGACTCTGAAGATAAGATACATCAAAGTTTGACCTGACAGCTGTGACATTGTGCAGGCTGCTCTCCTGAGAGTTTATAGACTGGATTGACAGGCAGGATTAAACCTAGTAATTGTGATAAACAATAGCTGAACTATGATTGAGAGCTGCCACCTGGGAGAGACACACAATTGCGCGGGGAGGGGACGGGAGCTTGGGGGAAAGAAAATACTGATAAATTGGTGCTGATTGTTTTTATTCTTTATTCGCCTCTGTCTTGGTCAACTAAATAAAAAAAAAACTTGCATTTAGATACACACTGAATCTTGGACATTCCAGTTTTATATTGCTGCTTTTGTACTTATTTAGCGATCAGTGTCACCAGACCCACACAACCAGAATTTGTAATGATTCAGTTCTACGTTACTACTGCAGTGCAACACTTTGTTACCGTCATATTGTAACAATGCAAGCACTCTCCGCCTTCTGAAACTGAGGCTGTTAAACTTTCCCATTTTCTAGTTTTTGAATTCTACAGTCAATTTCAGCATCCACCCTGCCACTTGGGCTGAGTTCAGCTAACTCAGGACAAACTGCAGACATTCATCCGCCTGATCCGCCAGCCAGTGGAGTCCTTCAAGCACCCCGTTACAATTGTACTCTGATACTGCCATACAGCAATCGTTTGATATGGTATTACAGTATGATTATATTATATAATGATGCTACTTTAAAGTACTGTGAGGCCAGAATGATAGTTCTTCCTTCACTTTCTCAAATCTTGCCATTTTTCAATGCACATGTATTATATAAACCAGAATTTTAGCACCACCGCATCCCCCAATTGCTGCCTCGGGTATGTTGTTTGGCGAGGGTGTATAATATTGGGCACCATGGCGCCAGTGCTGTGCCTACTACCTATCTGCCTTTGCAAGGATTTTATCCCGCAGTGAGGGGCAGGAGGAGACTTTGGGTGGCCTGCCCGCCCATAGGCCAATTGAGGCCCTGAAATGGACAATTATCAACATTTAAAGGTCTCCTCCCATCGCTGCTAGGATTATAATCGCGATACCCTGTGCCCAACCCCATCAAGGTAGCTCCCACACTCAATGTTTGCACCCTCCTCCTCCCCCCCCTCACCCCCACCCACTACTATCACATTGAAGAACCCAGCCCAGACCCTGACGAAACAACAAACATTAAGTCCTGATCAATAGCCATGTGCCATCTGAGTGACCGATAACTCTCCAGTCAGGACTTCCTTCCCATTGGAGTGCAAGTCTCACCCTGAGATGTAAGTGGCTGTGGGGCAACCTGATTGAACTGAGGCAGGGACATCATCTCTATGTAAGATTTTGCCTCTATGCAATTTGCACTAATCTGACGTCTGTCATGGCAGACCTGTCATATAATGAGCTTGGTGCAATTCAACTAACTGGGCTTTTAGTCCAGACTTCTGATTTACAGGGGAAGATGTTGTGGACTTTTTGCATAGTTCGCTTATGACAGTACACTCCGAGGAGGGGCTGTTTGACATGCTTATTTGGTATGTGGCACGAGTAGCTGCCTGCACTGCACTTGACTGGCTGATGATACATATGAAGAAGTCAGAGGTTCCAAATTGGCTAGTCCCTTTTTTGGGTGCGGGAGATGCAATTAGTGAGCTGCCTGGACCTGCCCATAGTAAGGTGAGTAACACACCAAACAGGATTGACCAGCCAGCAAGAGGCACCAGACATGACAATGGCACACCCTGCCCACTCGACCCTGCAAAGCCTACTTGCTAACAGCCTTAGGTGGGACATGTGCCAAAATTGGGAGAGTTATTGCATAGATTAGTAAAGCCACAGCATGACCTGGTTAAAGTCACTGGACCATTCCTTACAGCCAATGCCCCAGTCTCCTCCATCCCATCGTTGAATATTTCCTGTTCCATTCGCAGGACAGATCTACAAAGGGTGAGAGCAAAATGATATCCAGTTGGGAGGGAATTTCCCTGGGAGGCCTCAGTAACCCCAAGATTCCATGAAAGTTCATGGTCTCAAGCCAAACATATGCAAGGAAAACTCTTGCTGATAAATACCTACCCCCCCCCCCCCCCCCCCCCCCCCCGCAGCTGATGAATCAGTACTCATTGATGTTGAACACTACTTTGAAGAAACACTGATAATAGCAAGGGCACAGATTGCATACAGGTTGGAGGAGTTCAATGCCCCTCATCAAGAGTGTTTCAGTAGCTAACTACTGCCTGTTCGGCACCGACCAGAGAAGGAACCGAGTAGTAATCTACCAGGTAGTGTACATATCATTGTTATAAATAACCTAGTTTTTTTATTTTACTTGGATTGGACTCCGCTTGACTTTATTAAACTAGTGACCAGGAATAAACTGGTTTGCTGTTGTCGCTGCATGCTAGTCGGCTGAGCTACCCCCACCCCTCCCCCAATTTTCTGGACCCAGGTTGGAGCCAATTATTTTGCCATGCCTCTGTTTGGGCGGTTAGATGCATTTGATGCCAGTGTTGAAGACTGGAATCAGTACACAGAAAGGATGCATTACTTCCTCTGGGCCAACAACATCACAGAGAACGAGCACCAGACGGTGATACTGTTGACGGCCTGTGGAGAGCACACGTTCAACATGATTTGGAGTCTCACATACCCGGCGGCACCAGAAAAGCACCCGTTCGACCAACTCATGGTACTTCTGATGCAACACCTTAACCTGACCCCCTTCAGTAATCGTTCAAAGGTATCATTTTAACATGGTGGAGAGGTCCCCCGGTGAGTCCATTGCCAAATTCATATTATGGCTATGGAAGGTAGCCGGGTTTTGTGAGAACGGAGCTGTTTTATCGGATATGCTCCGCGATCATTTGATCTGTGGTATAAATAAGATGGAAATGCAAAAAAACTTTAGGCCGAAATCTCCCTGACTTTTCAATAGCACTGCAGATCTGTTTGTCCTGAGAAAGCGTGGAAGGCAGCATCATGCCTCACAGGGTATCCCCATGGCCCAGACGAACCACCGCAGCGACTCAGGCCATCGAGATGTTGGATGTCCCTGGACTTGGCTGAATCCGATACTGGCCCATGTACGTCATGTGGGTGCCGGTCTAGGCGTAAACGCAGGCAGCAGGAGGGCCAGTTCTCCAGGTACCCTTCCTGAAGTAGGCGTCAGCCCCGGGGACAGGCCTTGCATCTGGATGACCCAGAAAAGGCCAAAGATGAGGGTGAGATGGAGCTAAACTGTTTAGCAGCACATCGTGTGGCCCCTATTTGTGTCCCGATACAGGTGAATGGCCATATTCTCCAAATGGAATGGGATGCTGTTTCTGTGGAGGCACAGAGCACCTTTGATCTTATTAAAGAGGGAGCGCATACTTTGACTGACACGGAGGCTCGGTTGGTCACATACTTGCGAACAGCTGAATATTGTGGGGTCCACCATTGCTTCGGTAGTTTATGGGTGTCAGTCAGTTTGCCTTCCCCTCATTGTCGTGCAAGGAAGGGGACCTGGCCTGCTGGGCTGCATTTGGCTACACCGGTGAAGTTGGATTGGCAACATATCCTCCATGTGAGTTCTGGCAGTCTATGTGTGGTGCTGAGCAAGTTCATAGAATCATAGAATTGACAGTGCAGAAGAAGGCCATTCGGGCCATCGAGTCGACCCTTGGAAAGAGCACCCTACTTAAGCCCACTAATTCACCCTATCCCCGTAACCCAGTAACCCCACCTAACCTTTTGGACACTACAGGGCAATTTAGCATGGTCAATCCACCTAACCTGCACATCTTTGGACTACGGCCGGAAACTGGAGTACCCGGAGGAAGCCCACGCAGACACGGAGAGGAAGTGCAAAGTTCGCTAAGGTTTTCCAGCCTGGCTTGGGTACAATTAAAGATCCAGGTGGACGTGGAGGCCAAGCTCCGATATTGTCATGCCCACCGGTTTCCTACACTTTACTGGAGAAAGTCGGGACCGCACTTCGTCGCTTGGAGAGTTTGGGCATAATTAGACCTGTGCGCTTCACAGATTGGGCATGCTAGTGGTCCCGTCATGAAACCGGGTAAGACAGTCCGTCTCAAGGGCAGCACGGTGGCGCAATGGGTTAGCACTGCTGTCTCACGGCGCCGCGGTCCCAGGTTCGATCCCGGCTCTGGGTCACTGTCCGTGTTGAGTTTGCACATTCTCCCCGTGTTTGCGTGGGTTTCGACCCCACAACCCAAAGATGTGCAGGGTAGGTGGATTGTCCACGCTAAATTGCCCCTTAATTGGAAAAAATGAATTGGGCACTCTAAAATTTTTTTCAAAAATAGTCCGTTTCTGTGGAGACTATAAATTGATGGTGAACATGGCTTCGAGGTTAGACCGTTATCCTTTACCATGCATCGAGGGTCTGTATGCTTCGTTGGCCAGTGGCCGTAGATTTACAAAATTGGACATGAACAAAGCTTTTCTGCAGTTGGAGCTCGATTAATCCTCATGGAAGGACATCACGATCAATGCACACAAGGGGCTCTCTGAGCATACCCGGTTCCCATTCGGCGTATCATCAGGGTACGCAGTCTTCCAGCGCATCATGAAGAACATCCTGCATGGATGGCTGCGTGTTGTGATTTCCTTAGGTGACATGCTATTCACAGGAACCATGGGCCAGGAACATTTTCAGAACCCGAGGTGGTGTTGAAACGTTTTTCAGACTATGGGGTCTGCCTAGCCACGTGAAGTGCGTATTTTAGGTGAGAGAACTCATATATTTGGGGAATCAGGTGGACCGAGATGGCCTGCACCCAATCACTGAGAAAGTGAGAGCCATCAAAATGGCCCCCAACGCACGAGATGCCACAGAACTTTGTTCTTTTCTTGGACTGATTCATTTCAAAATTGGCAACCGTCCTGGCCCCCCCCTTCACTTTCTCCTCAAGAAACACCAGCCCTGGGAGTTGAGGAAGGCCCAAGATGAGACATTTAAGAAGGTGAAACGATGGTTCGAAAACCTTATTCATCACATGTGGTGCACCACCTTACGGGATTGGGGCAGTTCTGTCTCAGTGGATGGACGCCTGTTCGCCTTTGCCTTACGGATGTTGGCTGCAGCTGAGAGAAAGTACATCAAATCAAAAAAAGAACAGGTATGTTGGTGAAGATATGTTCAAGAGGGATT
Source organism: Scyliorhinus torazame (assembly GCF_047496885.1). Classification (NCBI taxonomy): domain Eukaryota; kingdom Metazoa; phylum Chordata; class Chondrichthyes; order Carcharhiniformes; family Scyliorhinidae; genus Scyliorhinus; species Scyliorhinus torazame. The sequence goes on from NC_092714.1 coordinate 207,026,006, forward strand.
GTCTGGTGGTCATATCTGGTTTAAAGGGGTATCATCTACGACCGCTGTTTCTTTATCTTTATGGATCACAAGCTGTTGCTGGGCCTCCTCCATGAAGAGAAGGCGATCCGACCAATTGCTGCCTCAAGGATTCAGCTCTGGGCCTTGTTATTGGCTGCTGATGAATACTCTTTTGAGCACCGCCCAGGGACCCAGATTGTGGGTGCTGAGACATTGAACCGTCTTCCTCTGTGGACCGAATCTGAAAACCCCCCCGACGGCGGACAAAGTGAACGCTGTCCTGAATTTTATGGACTCCTTGCTCATCCCTTCATCGTGTATTCATGACTGGACGTAAACAGACCACAGCCTTGCCAAGGTACGGCATCTGGCGCCTTACGGTGTCCAGCATCGCGAGCTACCATGGGAGTTGAAGGCTTTCTCCTCCAAGTTCTCTGAGCTGACCGTGGGAGTGGCCAAGGAGCCCTTGGGCTTGCATCCATGCTGATTTTTTGAGTCTATTCCTGGGTTTGATGTTTCTCGTCCTGGTAGACACGCACTCCAAGTGGTTGTAGGTCCAGAAGATGGTGGCGATCACCTCCCAGGCAACTGCCGAGCGATTGAGCATTTGTTTTTCCACCCATGGGATCCCTGAGGTGCTCGTAATGGATAACGGGGCCTCTTTAAGGAGCAACGTACTTGCTGCTTTGTGAAAAGTAACGGGTTTGTCGTGTCCACACTGCTTCATACCATCTGGCATCGAATGGCTTGGCAGAGAGGGCCATGCAGACGCTTAAACGGAGGCGAAAGAAACAGACTTTGGGCTTGATGGACACCAGGATGCCATGTTTTTTATTCTCATACAGGACCGCGTTGCACCCAGTAACTGGGATGGCCCCCATTGAGATGTTCATGGGCCATAGGCTTCATGCACGACTGAGTTTGATTATCTCGGCCATCGGCATGAAGGTGCAGCATAACCAAGATTTGCAAGCGGATTGCCCAGTTTGATATCGACCTCTCCAACGCTTTGCACTTGACGACACAGTGTTCAAAGTTCAAAGACGACTGGAGCGGCGCGATGGCGCAGTGGTTAGCACTGTTGCCTACGGCACTGAAGACCTAGGTTCGATCCCGGTCCCGGGTCACTGTCTGTGTAGAGTTTGCACATTCTCCCCATGTCTGCGTGGGTCTCGCCTCCACAAATCAAAGATGTGCAGGTTAGCTGGATTGGCCACTAAATTGCCCCTTAATTTGAAAAAAAAAAAATTGGGTACTCTAAATTTAAAAACAAAGTTCAATGACGATGCTCACTGGCTCTCTGGGATTGTCGTCCATCAATCAAGACCAGTCTCTTACCAAGTTCAGGTCCGGGGGAATTTGGATCACATTCGCTCATGGTGGTTGCTCTCTCGTGAGGAAGAAACCTGTCCTGCATTCTCCGACTGCATTGCTGAACCAACCTGCTGTGAAGCCTCTGGTCTACCTTGAAACCGGCATGATTGACATTGTATCCTCAGATTCTGAAATGAGACGCAGACGTCTGAGGTCTAGGATGGTGATTCAACAGTTCAACTACCTCCGGCCGATCATCCACCATGGCATTCCTGCAGCAGACTACATTCCCCTGCGAAGTATATGCCGACTGATCTGGTGCAGCAGGTACACAACGATTTGCCGGAACCAAAGTGAGTTTGACGTCAACCACCTGACCCTCCTTCTCCTCCTCATCGGTCAATCCCCGCATTGGACTTACCGGGTGGGAATGATGGCCCTCACAGAATACAAGCTCCCACGCTGATAGGCAGGGAACTCTATTAACCATTGTATAAAAGGTCGGCCAGTTAGGCACTGACCAGGGAAGGAACCCAGTAGGTATCTATCGGGTCATGTACATATCGGTATTATAAATAAACCTAGTTCTTTATTTTACTCGGTGTGGACTCCCCTTGTTCTTATTAAACTATCCAAATTGGAAGACATAGTTGCCAGATTGGGTTTGTGGCTGCTGGTGATGGAACCAACAAGAGGGACAATCCCTCTTGAACATGTCTTCACCAGCATACCTGTTGTAAATCCATCTTTCACTGACAGTATTGGCAGGAGTGACCATCACAGGAGGTGGAATTTTCTGGCTGTTCCCACTGGCAGATCCCACCGACAGTGAGCCCCACCGTTGGTTCCCTGATGGTGGAGGATGTGAACAATGGGAAGATCTCGCCGCCGGCCAATGGTAAACCACCTCTGCTGCTCCAAAGCACGATGTTTGAGGGTTGGGAGGGGGTGGGGCGGGGGGGGGGATAAAGTCCCGCTCACACTCTTTGTAGATATCAAATCCCATCTTCATACTGGGGAGACCATCCATCCTGTTGTGTCGCACTCTGGCCTTGTTAAATCGGATAAATTCAGAACAGATCGATCAGCTCAAAATTTGTGAATCCATGAGGTGTTGCAGGCCATCAGCAGCAGCAGAACTGTATTTGACCACAATCATTGGTAACCTCATATGGGCCCAGCATATCCCTTACTCCATCAATACCACAGAAGGGGACCAACCATGATTCAATGAAGACTGCAAGAGAGCATGCCTGGAGCAGCACCGTGCATATCTAAAATTGAGGTGCCCGTTTGGTGAAGCTACAACACAGGATTACTTACATGCCAAGCAACAGAAACAACATGCGATAGACAGAGCTCAGCGATCTCACAAACGACAGATCAGATGTAAGCTCCACCGTCCTGCCACATCCGATTGTGAATGGTAGTAGACAATTAAACAACTCACTGGAGGAGGTGGCTCCACAAATATCCCCATCCTCAATGATGGGGGACTTCAGCACATCTGTGCAATAGGGCTAAGACCTTAAATTATATTTTTCAGCAAATCAAGGCGTTGATTCAAAGCAGGAGACCATGTTAGTAATAAAGGAAATGAGAGAAAGAACAGAGAGATAAAACTCAAGAATAAAGCAACAGTAAAGATTACTAGGATAACAAAAAGACAAAACTTAAGGCTCAGTATCTGAATGCATGTAGCCTTCGTAACAAAATAAGTGAATTGATGGCGCACATTAAAGTAAATAAATACGATCTGGTAGCCATTATGGAGACTTACCTGCAGAATATCAAGGATTGGGTCCTGAATATTGAGGGTAATATGGCATTCAAGAAGAATAGGAAGTTAGTAAAGGTAAAAGGAGGGGTGATGCTGTTAATTAAGGATGGTATTGGTGTAATAGTTAGCAGTGATCTTAGTTCAGGAGATAAGGATGTAGAGTTGGTTTTGGTTGAGGTGAGGAATAGTCAGGTGAAAGATTCACTAGTGGGAGTGGTCTAGTGGCCTCCTGACAGTTACCTCAGTGGAGGACAAAGTATTCAAGAAGAAATATTGGGAGCGTGTAATAAAGGAACAGCAAAGTTCCCTAGATTCGGGGAAGAATTAGACTTGAAGATAGCAAGAATAACTCTTTTATTCAGAAAGGGAGGGAGACAGAAAGTAGGAAACAACAGGCGAGTTAGTCTAACATCTGTCAAAGGGAAAATGTTAGAAGTCATTATTAAAGATTATAGTAGGGCACTTGGAAAAATTCAAGGCAATCCAGCAGAGTCAACATGATTTTGTGAAAGAGAAATTGTGTTTAACCAATTTATTGGAGTTCTTTGAAGGATTCACATGTGCTGTGGATAAAGGGGAACTGGTGGATGTACTATACTTAGATTTCCAGAAGGCATCTGATAAGATGACACATAAAAGATTATTGCGGAAAATAAAAGCTCATGGTGTAGGGGGTAACATGTTGGCATGGATAGGAGATTAGCTGGCTAACAGGTAACAGAGTTGGCAGAAATGGATCTTTTTCTGGTGGGTATGATGTGTTGAGTGGTGTGCCACAGGGATCAATGTTGGGGCCTCAACTTCTTACAATCTTTATAAATGAGTTAGACAAAGGGGCTGAAGGTATGGTTGCTAAATTTGCTAATGACACAAAGATAGGTAGGAAAATAAATAATGAAAAGAGGTAAGGAGGCTACAAAGGAACATAAATAGGTTAAGTGAGTGGGCAAAAATCTGGCAAAAGAAGTATAATGTGGGCAAATGTGAAATTGTCTGGCAGGAAGAATAAAAAGAAGCTCATTATCTAAATGGTGAGACATTGGAAAGCTTTGAGGTGCAGAGGGATCTGTATGTCCTCGTGCATCACAAAAGGTTGGTATACAGGTACAGCAAGTAATTAGGAAAGCTAATAGAATATCATTTATTGTGAGGAGAATTGAATACAAATGTAGGGAGGTATGCTTCAGTTGGACAGGGCATTGGTGGGACCACATCTGGAGCATTGTATACGGTATTGGTGTCTTTATTTTTTTTGTTTTTGTTTTAAATTTAGAGTACCCAATTCAATTTTTCCAATTAAGGGGCAATTTAGCGTGGCCAATCCACCTACCTTGCACATCTTTGGGTTGTGGGGGCGAAACCCACGCAAACACGGGGAGAATGTGCAAACTCCACACGGACAGTGACCCAGAGCCGGGATCGAACCTGGGACCTCGGCGCCGTGAGGCTGCAGTGCTACCACTGCGCCACCATGCTGCCCTTTGGTGTCTTTATTTAAGGAATCATGTAAATTAAGCAGTTCAGAGAAGGGTTACTGGACTAATACCAGAATGGATGGGTTGTCTTAGGAGGAAAGGTCTCCTCCACATTCTTACTCACTCTCTCCCGTTGATTCATAGCCTTGAAGTCTCCTCCCTTTAGGCCTCCCATGATTTTATACTCATCATTATATGTCCCCTCAGCATCACTTTTTCAAAACAAATCAACTCCACTCTTGGTCTCAACTGGAAAGTGATCCATGTGTCTTCTTAACCTCCTTAACTACCTGTCCTGCTATCTTCAGGGATCTGTGGACATACACTTCAATGTCCATCTGTTCCTCTACACTGCTCAGAATCCTATCATTTATTGTGTATCCATAGTTTTGTTTCCTCGCCCCAGATATATTTCTTCACACTGCTCTGGATTCAATTCTATTTGCTACTTTTCTGCCCACCTGACTAGCCCATTGATATATTTCTATCAGTCTCCAACTTTCCTCCTCAACATCAATCACATGATCATTTTTTCTTAATCATGTTGCTGCACTTCAGTCCAAATCATTACCATGTGGCATAAAAAGCAAGGGACCTATTGAACCTGCAGAACCCCATTGGAAAGAACAATCCAGCCACACAATCAGCTGTTGATCATTACACTTTGCTTCCTGCCACTCAACCAATTGTGAACTCAATGCCGTTTAACCTTGAATCCCATGAGGTCCTACTTTTCTGACCAGTTTGCTATTTGGGACCTTGTCAAAAGACTTGTTAAAATCCCTGTAGACTACATCAAACTTATTACCCTCATCAACCCTCCCTTTTAACCTCCTCAAAAATTTAGTGAAGATAGTGAGGCAGGAGCTTCCCTTCATTCATCCATGCTGACTGCCCTTGATAAATCTGTGCCTTGCCAGATGATGATCTATACTGTCACTCAAAACTTTTTAAAAACAATTTTCCCACCACTAGTGTTTGGCTGACTGGCCTATAATTAGTTGGTCTGTCCCTTCCTCCCTTTTTAAACAATGGTACAATTTTAGCAGTTCTCCAGTTCTATGGCACCATAACCATAATCAGAGATGATAAGGAAATGATCGTCAGAGCCTCCTCCCCCCACCCCCCAGATTCACTCCGCAGCCTGGGATACATTTCATTTGGCCTGGTGTATTATTCATTTCAAAGCTGTCAAAACCCTTAATGGAATCCTGGCAGAATTCTGTGCAGAAAATGACTGGCAGCATGGAGGGGGCACCACAAAATTGGTGCAAGATCGCCACAGCGCTGCTGCAAGCAAGGTAATTTGTATCCCCCGGTGTCTTGGCAAGGCAGCCCTCACTTTATATATGTGTATATTGGCAAGGGATTAGAGGGAATGAAAGGGAACTTGCTCTTTTTCAAATTATGAGCTGCTCCTGTGTTGAAAGGCCTCAATGCTAATAACCATACGGAGCCAAAGAGTAGTACAACAATATGCTTCATAAGAGTAGTCAGCGTTCACTTGCATAGGTATTGATGTGTGCTGAACACGGGAGAGTTTGACTCAGTTGAAGGTGAGGATATCAACATGGATCACAGACATTTTCTTAACGAAAGAACAGATACATCTATTGCTTGAAGTTTTTGTGGGGAGGAATTCATTTGTATTGAGCTTGCAATGGCACAACATTAACTGCAGTATTCTTTAATGGTATTCATGCAGAATGCTGCATAGGCCATGCAGGTAGTGCCCCGCAATGCTGCTTTCCTTTGGGGAGTTGAGGCTAAGCCTGATTACCGCTGCTACAAACAAGACTACGCAAACAATTTTCTCCCCACTGAAGCACATTTTTGCTGTTTGTTCATTTCCACCATATTGTGCTTATTGTACTTGTGTACCATTTACCACCCAAAGAGATATTTTTAAATATTCTATCGTTACCTCCAAGGAAACTTCTGTTGTTGAGAATCATAGAGCACACAACTATTTGCACACCATGCATCATCTCTGTTTATTCCTAGCTTATAATAGTATTCTTTTCATATGGTAACAGTGGCTGAAAGAAATGCTCTAATATGTACCATTGGTAAATCTTCATATCTATAATTGTCCCTTGCAGACATCCAGAAATTATAATAGTTCTTTTGTGGTCAATGTAATAAACTTGTCATAGTATAGCGGAAACAAAAGTGGTCAGCCTCTGGACAACTCTGCAGCTAGAATTTAAAATGTTCAGTGTAGGCTGTCAATTTGAAAGTTGTTAATCAACTGCCTTCATAACGGTACCATAACACATCTGCTACCAAAGTAAAATGGGGTTGCAGAGAGTGAGTGACAGGGTGAAAATTCATGGTCTGAATTGAAGGATTGTCTCTGAAATTACTTTTATACACTTTTTTTATTTTATAAATTTAGAGTATCCAATTCTTTTTTTTCAATTAAGGGGCAATTTTAACGTGGCCATTCCACCTACCATGCACATCTTTGGGTTGTTGGGCGGGGAGAGACCCACGTAGACATGGGGAGAATGTGCAAACTCCACATGGACAGTGACCCGGGGCCGGGATTGAACCCGGGTCCTTGGTGCCGTGAGACAGCAGTGCTAACCACTGCGCCACCGTGCCACCCTGTCACTGAAATTACAAATGTCAGATATCATGAAGCGATGCATTACAGCCATGTGCGCAAATCAACAGACATTAAAGGAGCTGCACTGTTATCAGCTATATATCCCAGGAATAAATTCCTGGAGCAACGAAGAGCAGTTTATACTGCAAAGTGATATTTCCCACATCAATTTTAATGGAAGTAGAGTTCTCAGAAAAGTTGAGGATGAATAAAAGCCATTCAGCCAAGTTTATCCATTAACATTTCATGAGATCAAATTGTATTTTATATAATCCCAAACTGTTTGCCTCTATTATCTTGTGTGGTAAATTAACTGAATATTTAGCAATCCTGGAATATTGAAGGCATTCGTAATATTGATTTTGAAATTTACAACATAATTTATTTATCTAACACCTTTAACATAGTAAAATGTCGCTGCACCACCTAAAGCTGCAGACTAGCTGTCCGGCCTATCGGAATTTCTCCGAATGGAGAAAATCAAATTCACCATCCGTGGGTCGGAAGAGGGCTTCCACAAAACATGGGAGCCATTCACTGTTCCAGGACCTGTTTGTGGCCAACATATAAATAAATAAGTAGTCAGTAGCCTGGGAGAAATAGCCAGGACAAGAGAGAAAGAGGAAAGTGAGGGAGGACCCGGGAGGGGGAGAATGGTGAGGTAGCAAAACCCAGCAAGAAAGAATGGGGGGCAGCACTGAAGAAGGAGGGAAGGGGATGGGAAGGGGGGGATGGGGGGGAGAACAAAAAAGTGGAGCCAGAAGGGAGAACAGATAAGAGAACAAAAACAGGTGGGAGAGCACAGGGTAAGACAACAGTGGTAGCAACCACAGCACAGCGAGAGAACGCGAAGAAAAACGGGAAGGGGAAACGAGCAATGGCTGATGCCGAGGCAACTGCACAAAAGAATATAAAAAGCATTGGGGGCACCTGGTGCCCCCTCCACCCTGGTTAGATTTCCTAGAGCCGATGTGTTTTGCTTTGCAAGGTCAATAAAAAACATTTATTAAAAAAAGCATTATAAAATGTCCCAAGGTGCTTCACAGGAGCCTTATAAAACGTTGCTTCCCATTCATTTTTCATTAATTTAGATCCATGTCCACTGATCCTAATTTCTTGTTATTCTTTGGAAATTATAACCTGCGTTTACCCGATCCACACCATTTAAGTTCAATATTCATATGCTTCAGTGAAGTTATTTCTTACCACTCATCTTCAGAAACTATAACAAGTCAATATGAGCATGCCCATTGGCTGTGCATAGCACAAATTTCCTGTTCTTTATCTTCCTATTTAAAAAAAAAAAATTTAGAGTACCCAATTCATTTTTTTCCAATTAAGGGGCAATTTAGCATAGCCAATCCACCTAACATGCACACCTTGGGTTGTGGGGGCGAAATCCACACTAGCACGGGGAGAATGTGCAAACTCCGCATGGACAGTGACCCAGAGCCGGGATCGAACCTGGGACCTAGGTGCCATGAGGCAGCAATGCTATCCACTGCACCACCGTGCTGCCCTTTTATCTTCCTATATGACTGATCAGCAGGTGAGATCTTTTTTTTTCCAATTAAGGGCAATTTAGCGTGGCCAATCCACCTACCCTGCACATCTTTGTGTTGTGGGGGCAAAATCCATGCAAACACGGGGAGAATGTGCAAACTCAACACAGACAGTGACCCGGGGTCGGGATCGAACCAGGGACCTCGGCGCTGTGAGACAACAGTGCTAACCACTGTGCCATCACTTTTTCATTAACTTATTTATGATCAGTATAGTTGCACTTTTCTGCATTCTGCATTCTTTATGATTCAAGAATTTTTTTTCTCTTGGTGACGTGATCAAAATCCACACAGTATTCTTTTAAATAACATTCATTTCTACATTATCTTTAATGTACAAAATGTCCCAAGACACTTCATAGAGATATTACCAACCAAAAATGGAGGCCAAGGTGAGATTAAGATATCATAATGGCTGAGGTTTTGAGGTGGGCATTAAAAGAAGAAAGGGAGGATTGAAATGAAGGTAATGTTTTAAAATTTATAGGATTTGGGCATCGCAGGCTGGGCCAGCATTTATTGCCCATCCATAATTGACCTTGAACTGAGTGGCATTTCAGAGGGCATTTGAGTTCCAATCACATTGCTGTGGGACTGGAGCCACATGTAGGCCAGACAAGGAAAGGATGGCAGATCTCCTTCCAATGGGCATGAAGTGAACCATGGATTTTTACGACAATCGACAACGATTTAATGGTCACCATTAGACTTTTAACCCCAGATTTTTATTGAATTCAAATTTCACCATCTGTCATGGTCGGATTTGAACCCAGGTCAGGGCAGCACGGTGGCGCAGTGGTAGCACTGCAGTCTCACGGCGCCGAGATCCCAGGTTCGATCCCGGCTCTGGGTCACTGTCCGTGTGGAGTTTGCACATTCTCCCCGTGTTTGCGTGGGTTTCGCCCCCACAGCCCAAAGATGTGCAAGGTAGGTGGACTGAACATGCTAAATTGCCCCTTAATTGGAAAAAATGAATTGGGTACTCTAAATTTATTTTTAAAAAAGGATTTAACCCAGGTCCCCAGAGCATTAACCTGAGTGATAAACCTCTCTACCACTATCTCCCAGAATATGGGGTCGGGATAGCTGATGCAAAATGTAGCAATGACAAATGAAATTAAGGGAGAGGACGCACAACAGGCTGAAGAATTCAGATGGGGTTGTGGAGCTGGAGAAGGCTACAGAGATGGACATGGGTAAAATTAAAAAGGGATTGAAACATGAGAATGATCATTTTTAGTTTGAGACATTGGGGACTGGAAGCTAACATCGGTCAGCGAAGGCAGGGGTAATGGGTGAGCAGGGTTTTCTGACGGCAACTATTTGGATAGCAGAGCTTGAATAAGTTGCAATATATAGAGAGACAGGAGCAACGCTAGCAATGTAAGATTGGAATAGCCACTTCATTCCAGGCGGCACTGGCTGCCCTGTGGCTCATTCTCCCGGACCCTCGGCTGAACAGGACAACCCTCCTGGCCTCCACTGCATCGAGGAACCTCCCAAGGTCTGCATCCCCGAATCTTGGGGTCGGTCTTCTCGGCGCTATGGCTGCGAGCTGAGTGGGGTTTGCTGTTTATGTGCTGCCTGACGTTGTTAGTGGGGGGTCTGGTGAGTGCGGTCCCGGTAAATTGGCTGGAGAGCCTGCTTTTGCAGTGAGAAGCACGTGGGGCCCTGTTAAGTGGCCCAATTAACATTTCATAGCAGTTCCCGCTCGCTACCACACTTAGAAATCTTTCCAGAGAATCGCACCCAGAGTTAACAGGTGGGACATTGCAGTCCTGCCGCTGCTGGGACCATCCGGTCAATGGACCTCTGGCTGGGTCACTGCGTCCCTCATAACGAATCTCATCAAGGAATGGCCAGAAAATCCCAGCCAAAGTTTCAAGCCTATGATCTTTCATCAGAAGAGAGAAAAGTTAGAAATATAATAGGTTTTGGGCGGGTGAACGCGGGGATGGTGGGAAGAAGAATAAAAAGGAAAGTCAGTGTTCAGGCAGAAGCGATTACACAACAAAAGGGTACATGATGAAAAGACTGAAGGGAACGGTAATAGAACAAGTGAAGAAACCAAAAGTGTTATAACCTGCCTGCTTTCCATTGGCTGGGGACTAATGACAATCCCACAATCCTGTGGGAGTATGAGCTTTCCCAATGAGGGGGGCGGAGAAACCATTAGTAAACTCCATGGATAAATAAAGCTGGCCAGTTTGGAACCAGCAGGAAGGAGTGTGCAGCAAGGGAAGTTGCTGCTGCTGTTATATAGATGTTATTGTAAATAAATGTTATTACTTTGTATCCTTAAAACTCGTGCTGGATTCTTCGTGGCCCTTACAAAACTGGCGACGAGGGTTAAAGTGAATAGCTGTCTACACTGCTGAAGCCACCTCCCTGGATTTTTGTTGGATACAGGTTGGAAGTTGTTTTCTATTATACCATGCCTCTGTGCGGACGTTTGGATGTTTTTGATGCTGTGCTGGAAAGCTGGAACCAGTACACACAACGGATGCGTTACTATTTCCGGGCAAACAATATCACCGAAAACGAGCGCCGGGCCGTCATATTGCTCACCGCCTGCGGCCTGCATACGTTTGGGGTGATTAGGAGCCTTACGTACCCAGCTGCGCCGGACACCAAAACGTTTAATGAACTTGTGAATATAGTGGGGCAACATTTTAACCCAACCCCGTCCACGATAGTCCAGCGTTACCGGCTTAATACCGCTGAGAGGACCCCTGGAGAATCCCTTGCCGACTTTCTATCCAGGCTACGCAGGATTGCGGAGTACTGTGACTATGGTGAGACCTTGTCAGAAATGTTACGCGACCGTTTGGTTTGCGGTATTAACAATGCGGCCACCCAGAGAAAGTTGTTAGCTGAGCCAACATTGACTTTTCAACAGGTCATTCAAATAGTATTGTCCCGAGAGAGCGCAGATCGAGGAGTGCAGGAGCTACAGGGAATGGAAGTGCATGCCTTGGGGCGCAACCCCTTCCATCCGAAAACGTCCCCCCGCACTCTTGCGGTACCTTGGGCGAGGCGACCTCCGGACCGACACCAGTGGCCGTCGGACATTCCTCCCCGAAGGGAGCCTTCTCCAGAACCAATAGATGAGGAGCCATGTCCGTGTCAGGCTTGTACACGCCGACCCCATCGCAGACGCCGGTCCTGGGGGTGCCAGAGGCGCCGTCGTTCCGACCAAAACTGGGACCAGCCCAGGGGCTGTACCTTCCATGTGGATGAACCTGCGGCAATTACTCCTGAGGACGTGGAGACGGAGGACGACTGCCTGCAGCTGCATTGTGTGGCAGCTTCCCGTGTGACCCCCATTAAGGTGACAGTACGGGTCAATGGTCACCCGCTTGAGATGGAGTTGGACACTGGCGCAGCGGTCTCCGTGATCACCCAGAGGACATTCGACCGCATCAAGCAGGGTATACAGACCCTTACATTAACCGACTCACAGGCCAGGTTGGCCACCTACATGGGGGAACCACTGGAAATTGCAGGAACTACAATGACCCCTGTTGTTTATAGACGCCAGGAGGGGCGTTTCCCACTTATCGTGGTGCGCGGCCAGGGGCCCAGCCTGTTGGGTCAGGACTGGTTGCGCCATTTGTGGTTGCAATGGCAGCACATCCTCCAAACAGTTTCTGGAGGGTTGACTGAGGTGCTAGGACGATACCCAGATATATTCCAGCCTGGTTTGGGTAAAATAAAAGGGGCCGTAGCCCGTATCCAAGTCGAACCAGGAGCCACGCCGCGCTATTACCGGGCGCGCCCGGTGCCTTACTCGTTGCTCGCGAAGGTAGAAGGGGAGCTCACTCGTTTGGAGAGTTTGGGTATTATCAGGCCTGTCCGTTTTGCAGACTGGTCAGCACCAATTGTACCTGTAATGAAGCCAGATGCCACAGTTTGCTTGTGTGGCGACTATAAACTTACAGTGAATACGGCTTCCCGACTCGACCGATATCCAATGCCTCGCACAGAGCATCTCTACGCGAAGCTTGCAGGCGGACTCTCGTTCACAAAATTAGATATGAGTCACGCCTACCTACAGTTGGAGCTGGATCTTGCCTCCCGACCATATGTAACGATTAATACACACCGGGGCCTGTATGAATATACACGGTTGCCCTTTGGAGTATCCTCTGCCTGCGCTATTTTTCAATGTGTTATGGAGGGCATTTTGAGAGGTTTACCACGTGTCGCTGTCTACTTAGATGACCGTTTGATTACAGGGACGTCGGAGCAGGAACATTTTGGAAAATCTGGAGGCTGTCCTTTGACGCTTTTCGGAGGCTGGAGTCCGTTTACGTCGCACAAACAATACGCAGCAGGTCATCTGCATATAGTGAGACACGGTGCTCCTCCCCCCCCCCGCCCCCCCGAACCAACCCCCTCCAGTTTCTGGACTCCCTCAACGCCATGGCCAGCGGCTCAATCGCCAGGGCAAAGAGCAGGGGGGACAAAGGGCACCCCTGCCTCGTTCCACGGTACAACCTAAAATACCCTGACCGCAGCCAGTCCATCGATACACTCGCCACCGGGGCCTGGTACAGCAATTTAACCCACCCTATGAACTCCTCCCCGAACCCAAATCTGCCTAACACCTTGTGTAAGGGGCGCATACCTCATTTTGCTTTGAGAGGGGTGTTAAATTGTTAATCGGTTAGAGGGATAAGTTGTTTTGTCTTGTTGGCATATTGCCCTGTTTTCTTTGTATTATTTTCCTTGTTGGAGTGTTTTGTAAAAATTATTGAAAAACTTTGAATAAAAACATTTTATTTTAAAAAAGAAAGACCAGTTGACCTCGGGTGGTCATTTCCGGTCTCGGGGGAAGGAGGGACCTAGAAATCCCGCCCAGTGGTGTGCAAGGTTTCTACAGTTTTGTAAGGCTTCTACACACCATGGGCGGGATTCTCCACTCCCGCGCCAAAGTGGCCGCACCGTCGTGAACGCCGTCGTGAACGCCGTCGAGGTTCACAACGGCGCGAAATGGCCCCGATCCCGACCGATTCAGGCCCTGACAATGAGCTAGGATCGGGGCCGCGTCATCTACACGCGCCAAGCCTTGTCGCCCGCGTAAAGGCGGCGCCACATAGGTGACGCGGCCGGCGCCACATACCTGCTGTCATCCGCGCATGCATGGTTGCCGTCCTCTCTAAGTCCGTCCCGCAAGAAGATGGCGGACGGATCTTGCGGGGCCGCGGAAGGAAGGAGGTCCTCCTTCAGAGAGGACGGCCCCATGATCGGTGGGCACCGATCGCGGGCCACCCCATATTTGAGGTACCCCCCGGTGCAGGATCCCCCCTCGCCCCCCCGCAGGCCGCCCTCCCAGCGTTTGCACGCTGTTCCCGACGACAGCGGCCGGGGGGAACCCGCCGTTTTGGCCTGGCCGCTCGGCCCATCCGGGCCTGAGAATAGCGGGGGTGCCGGAGGGGCAGCACGGTAGCCTTGTGGATAGCACAATTGCTTCACAGCTCCAGGGTCCCAGGTTCGATTCCAGCTTGGGTCACTGTCTGTGCGGAGTCTGCACATCCTCCCCGTGTGTGCGTGGGTTTCCTCCGGTGCTCCGGTTTCCTCCCACAGTCCAAAGATGTGCAGGTTAGGTGGATTGGCCATGATAAATTGCCCTTAGTGTCCAAAATTGCCCTTAGTGTTGGGTGGGGTTACTGGGTTGTGGGGATAGGGTGGAGGTGTGTACCTTGGGTGGGGTGCTCTTTCCAAGAGCCGGTGCAGACTCGATGGGCCGAATGGCTTCCTTCGGCACTGTAGATTCTATGATTCTATGAATCGCCATTTTGGGTGTCTCCGGCGATTCTCCGGCCTGCGGCCCGCGGAACTTGACCGGGCCGTTCCCGCCGCTTGGGAGAATCGCGGGAGGGCGTCGGACTAGCGTCCCTGGAAATATTGGCGGCCCAGGCGATTCTCCCAACCGGCGCGGGAGTGGAGAATCTCGCCCCATACCTCTGGGGCGAAATTCTCCGTTATCGGCGCAAAGTCCGCCGATCGGCGCAAATCTGACTTGCGTCACGTCGGAAAAATCGTTGCAAAGTCTCCGGCCCGAAATGGGCCAGCAGCGACGTGTCGGGATCCGCGCTTGCGCACGTGTTTCACGCCGTGCAGCGTCATACACGCCGCACGGCGTGACGGCTCATAAGGCCGCGCTGCTCCCCCCCACCCGACCGGAACACCCGACCGGAACACCCGACTGGATGGCTGGCCGCCGCTCAGCCCCGAGGTTCCAGTCACGGGATGTGGAGGCGCTCCTGGATGCCGTGGAGCAGAGGAGGGAGGCCCTGTATCCCGGGCACAGCCGCAGAGTTGCCCCACGCCACAGCCGGAGTCTGTGGAGGGAGGTGGCAGAGGCCGTCACCGCTGTGGCCCTGACACCACGGACAGGCACCCAGTGCCACAAGAAGGTGAACAACCTCGTCAGAGCAGGCAGGGTGAGCCTCCCCCCCCCCCGCCCGATATCTATGTCCCCCCCCCCTCCCCCATATCCCCCCTCCCCAATTGCCCCCTCCCCCATAGCCCCCCTTCTCCATATCCCCCTCCACCATATCCCCCCTCCCCCATATCCCCCCCTCCCCCATATCCCCACCCTCCCCCATATCCCACCCTCCCCCATATCCCACCTTCCCCCATATCCCACCCTCCCCATATCCCCCCTCCCCCATATCCCCCCTCCCCCATATCCTCCATATCCCCCCTCCCCCATATCCCCAAGTGAATCCAGCCCCAACCTTAACCTCTGCAATACACGCGCAACCGATGGCGTGCATTCATATACTTGCCTAACACTGTTGCCTTTTACCCCTGCCACCACCCCCACCCCCCCGCCACAGGAGAAATGCGCACACAACACCAAGGAGCACGTGAGGACTGGAGGAGGCCCCGCTGATGAGAGGCCACTGACCGAACACGAGGAAAGGGCCCTGGAACTGGCTGGCGGACCTGAGGACCGGGAGGTTGCTGATGCAGAGGTCGGGGGCATACTAGCAAGTGAGCCACCGACAGCCCGTCCCCATATCCCCCCTCCCCTATATCCCCCTCCCCCATATCACCTGATCACTGCCTGCGTGTCTAACCATGCATGCTTCATTGTGTATCGCAGGACCAAACGTCGAGGCACCCATCCACGCAGATGCAGACTGCCCGCAGGATGCCCCGCGGAGGACACGGGAGACGGAGAGACCCGGACCCTTCGGCATGCGACGCCCGCAGGATGCCCCTCGGACACCACGAGAGACGGAGAGACCCGGACCCTCCGGCATGCGACGCCCGCAGAATGCCCCTCGCACACCACGGGAGACGGAGAGACCCGGACCCTCCGGCATGCGACACCCGCAGGATGCCCCTTGGAGACCATGGGAGACGGAGAGACCTGGAGCAACAGGGAGACGACGCCCCCGTCACGTGCGGGTGCGACGATGCAGGCGTGTGCCACCCAGCGACGAAAGGGGCAGCCACAGGCCCCCGTCACAGCCGAGCCAGGACACCACTACCCAGGACACCACTACCCGGGACAGCACTACCCGGGACAGCACTACCCGGGACAGCACTACCCGGGACAGCACTACCCAGGAAGACGAAATACCGGACAGTGACACAGAGTGGATGGGTGGAGACGAACCCCCACCCCAAAGTGCCATGGACTCAGAGTGGGACGAAGAGCACGACACAACGCCACTGCTGTCACCAACACCCTCCACCATCGCAGAAACACTCACCTCGGTTGGGCACTTTAGTGATGAGGCGTCTGGTACACTCACTGGTGCGCACAACACAGCCGTCCCAGTACAGCAGGTGGAGGTAGGGGCAGCAGAGGGGCCGGGCGGTCGGAGGGCAGCCCAGCCCAAGCGAACATCTGCTGCCCAGATGGATCCCGGGTTCCTGGAGTTACCACACCCACACATAGATCCGATGCAACCACCGACCCGGAGACGAGCGAAGAGGGTGACGTGCGGCTTGCGGCGGCTGCAGTCGCAGGTGGAGGAGTCCACCCGCGTCCAGGAGCTGGGAGCGGTGCCGGTCATGCGTGCCACCCAGGCCGACACCGCACGGGTGGCGTCCGCGGTGGAGGCAATGGGTGCGACGGTGTCAGACATGGGGAACGGTTTGCGAGGCCTGGGGCTTTCCGTGCAGGCGGCGTCTGTGGCCCAGGACATGGCTGCCCTCTCACAGGAGGCCATGAGCCAGTGCCAGCGCCAGATGGCAGAGGCACTCAACGCCATGGCCCAGTCTCAGCAGGCCATAGCCCAGTCTCTGCAGGCCATGGCCCAGTCTCTGCAGGCCATGGCCCAGTCTCTGCAGGCCATGGCCCAGTCTCTGCAGGCCATGGCCCAGTCTCAGCAGGCCATCGCTGAGGGCATCGGCGCCAGTGGCCATGTGCGAGCCGGCGTCGCACAGTCACAGACAGGGTTTGCCAACCCCCTGGGCTCCATGGCTGCAAACCTGCAGACCCCTGTCAATACCAGCACGGGCCTCCAGGACTGGCAGCGCCAGATGTCGGGGGGGGCGTCGGATGGCCAGTACGTTTGCATCCCCCACCCATGTAGAGGCCTGGGGACCATCGGGCACCCTGAGGGAGGAGGAGGTGGTGTGGTCCGTCCCGGCTCCCCCTGTAGGGGAGGTCCCGGAACACCGCAACACCTCGGACTCCCCCCCCCCCCCCCCCCTTCCGTCCCAGGTGCATCGGGTGGGCAACGGGCAGGACAGGCTGGCAGCTCGCCATCCCAGTCGCCCGGGCCGCAGCCTGCCCCATCTAGGCCAGGACGCCCCAGGAAACGGCCGCCAAAGGGATCCTGTGTCAAAGGGCAGGAATCACAGGAGTCCACCTCCAGTTCTGCTGTACCGTCTGGGGAACCACGTAGACGTAGTCAAAGGGCCCGTAAGGCCAAACAATTAGACACTGAGTAAGTTGGCACTGGTGCAGGGCACAGATGAGTTTTAGGGGCTAGGGCACGTGCATGAACTCCTTTGGTTATTAAAGTCAATGTTACACCTACAGAAGCTGCCTTTGTGCTCTGTCCAAAGCGTGCGGGGGTGTCATGTACGTTGAGCGCAAGTGTGTGTGTGAGGGGTGGCCTTACCTCAGCCCCAGGTGAGTCTGCCCCATTCCCCCTGGGCCGCCATCAACATCCCCCCCGGGCAGAGGACGGGACCGTGCGCTGCAGCGTCACAGCCGCATGCAGGGATGGTCCGGGTGGATGGTGGTACTGTGGCCATGGGTCAGACATAGTCCAACGATGTGGAGCCAAGAACTCATCGCAGGGCGGGTTGTCATCATCCTCCATGGCCTGCAATAGACCCGCAACTGTGTGAGCCCGGCCATTGTGCCACAGGTGGTTCGGCAATGGGGGGGGGTGGTGTGCATGCGGGTGGGGTGGGTGGGCTTGGGGAGGGTGGTGAGGGTGCTGGGTGGGTGGGGGGTGTGGTTGGTCGGCTGTTGCCATGGTGTGCGGTCTGTGGCCACACTACCCGATTCCCACGCCCATCTAGTCAGTGAAGCGGGCGGCTATCAGTCTGTCCCGTGCCCGCTGGGCCAGCCGGTAACGGTGGACAGCCACCCGCCTGTGTCTAGCCCGTCTGCCCTGACCATTGCCCCCAACCCCTCATCTGGGGAGGACTGCGCCTCTTCCTGCTGCTCCTCCACTCCGCCCTCCTCTGCCTGCGGCACATCGCCCCTCTGTTGGGCTATGTTGTGCAGGACGCAGCACACCACAATGATGCGGCCGACCCTATCTGACCGATACTGGAGGGCGCCCCCAGAGAGGTCCAGGCACCTGAAACGCATCTTCAGCATGCCAAAGCACCTCTCTATCACTCCCCTTGTCGCTACATGGGCATCATTGTAGCGGTTCTCTGCCTCATTGAGTGGCCTCCGTACAGGCGTCATCAGCCACGATCGCAATGGGTAGCCCCTGTCGCCCAGCAACTAGCCCCTCAGCCGGGGATGGCGTCCCTCGTACATGCCGGGGATGGATGACCGCGACAACACGTATGAGTCGTGTACACTGCCTGGGTAACGGGCGCAGACGTGCAGGATCATCATGCGGTGGTCACAGACCACCTGTATGTTCATCGAATAGGTCCCCTTCCTATTGGTGAACACGGCCCTGTTTTCTGCAGGTGGCCGCACAGCGACGTGCATCCCATCAATCGCGCCCTGGACCACGGGGAACCCGGCCACGGCAGAGAAGCCCACGGCCCGGGCATCTTGGCTAGCCCGGTCCACAGGGAAGCGGATGTAGCAGTGTGCCATGGCAGATAAGGCATCTGTCACTGCCCGGATGCACCGGTGCACCGATGTCTGCGATATGCCGGACAGGTCCCCACTCGGTGCCTGGAATGACCCCGTTGCATAAAAGTTCAGGGCCACCGTAACGTTGATGGACACGGGGAGAGGGTGTCCCCTGCCAGTGCCACGCGGTGACAGGGGTGCCAGCAGGTGGAAGATGTGTGCCACGGTTTCCCGCCTCATCCGGAGTCTCCTCCTGCATTCCCGGTCCGTGAGGTCCTGGTATGACTGCCGGGGCCGGTACACACGGGGCGCCCTCGGGTGCCTCCGTTGCCGTGGGGCCGCGACGTCCTCCTCCCCCTCCTCGTCCTGTCGGTCAGGTGTCCCTCCAGCCTGGGCGGCTGCTGCCTGCCCCTCTGCGGCAGCCTGCGCCGCCTCTCTGGCACGCTCCTCCTCCTCCTCCTCATCCAGGGCAACATAGACATTAGCGGCTGCTGCCACGGCGGCCAACATCGCTGGATGATCGGAAAACATGACGGCCTGGTTGGGGGGGGGGGGGGGGGGGGGGGGGGGAACGATGACATGCCATCATTGACCATATCCCCTCCTTCCCCCCAGCCAGGTGGCATGGACCGCATGGGTCCAACTGTTGGAGGCTGGCACCTGGCCAGGTGGAGCAACTCACTTGCCCCCCCTCCCCCTCCCCGGCACGGTCCTCCTGAACCTCCTCCCCGGCACGGACCCCAACCTCCTCCCCGGCACGGACCCCCCATCCCCCTCCCCGGCACGGACCCCCCATCACCCTCCCTGGCACGGACCCCCCCCAACCTCCTCCCCGGCACGGACCCCCCATCCCCCCCCCAGCACGGACCCCCCCCAACCTCCTCCCCGGCACGGACCTCCCATCCCCCTCCCCGGCACGGGCCCCCCCAACCTCCTCCCCGGCACGGACCCCCCCAACCTCCTCCCCGGCACGGACCCCCCCAACCTCCTCCCCGGCACGGACCCCAACCTCCTCCCCGACACGGACCCCCCATCCTCCTCCCCGGCACGGACCCCCCCCATCCCCCTCCCCGGCACGGACCCCCCCCAACCTCCTCCCCGGCACGGACCCCCCCAACCTCCTCCCCGGCACGGACCCCCCCAACCTCCTCCCTGGCACGGACCCCCCTCCCGGCACTCCCCCGGAGCGCAGCCCACTCTAACCAACCCCCCCCGCCGCACACACACACACACATCCCGAGACACACCTCTCCCCACACATTCAGGCTGCAGCCACGCCATCGCCTGCCCAGAGCCAACCCCCCAGGCCGTCACTCACCTCCACGCTGGTCGGCATGAACCTGGAGCACAGGGTCACGCCGATGAAAAGGAGGTTTGATTTACGTCGACGTGAACGGTCACCACGTCGACGGGACTTCGGCCCATCCGGAAGGGAGAATATCGGCAGGCCGAAAATCGGCTGCCTTGCGCAGACCCGTGCCATTCTCCGACGGCAGTGGCGCCATTAACGCCCCGCCGACTTTTCTCCCTTCGGAGACTTCGGCAACCGGCGGGGGCGGGATTCACGGCGGCCAACGGCCATTCTCCGACCCTCTGGGGGGTCGGAGAATGACGACCCTGATATTCCCAAACCAGATAAACAAGCCATAAAAATTAAAACTGTTACAGGCAATGAAGGCCTCCAAAAACTGTACATGTTGGGTCTGACCATCTTAAAAATCCAGATTAAAAAAATTTAGATTACCCAATTAATTTTTTCCAATTAAGGGGCAATTTAGCGTGACAAATCCACCTACCCTGCACATCTTTGCGTTGTGGGGCAAAACCCACGCAAACACGGAGAGAATGTTCAAACTCCACATGGACAGTGACCCAGAGCCGGGATCAATCATGTTGTTCCCTGAGGCAGCAATGCTAGCCACTGCGCCACTGTGCTGCCCTGAAATCCAGATGAAATATGATCAACACTCGAAGATCTATTATGAGCGAAGCTCAACTTCAGAATTGATGTTTGAAATTCATGAACGAAATTCTCCGGAAACGGCGCGATGTCCGCCGACTGGCGCCCAAAACGGCGCAAATCAGTCGGGCATCGCGCCGCCCCAAACTGTGCGGAATGCTCTGCATCTTTGGGGGCCGAGCCCCAACCTTAAGGGGCTAGGTCGGCGCCGGACGAATTTCCGCCCCACCAGCTGGCGGAAAAAGCCTTTGGTGCCCCGCCAGCTGGCGCGAAAATGACATCTCCGGGCGGCACATGCGCGGGAGCGTCAGCGGCCGCTGACGGCATTCCCGCGCATGCGCAGTGGAGGGAGTCTCTTCTGCCTCCGCCATGGTGGAGACTGTGGCGGAGGCGGAAGGGAAAGCGTGCCCCCACGGCACAGGCCCGCCCACGGGTCGGTGGGCCCCGATCGCGGGCCAGGCCACCATGGGGGCACGGCCCCCCGGGGCCAGATCGCCCCGCGGCCCCCCCAGGACCCTGGAGCCCGCCCGCGCCGCCTTGTCCCGCTGGTAAGGTAGGTGGTTTAATCTATGCCGGCGGGACAGGCATTTTAGCGGCAGGATTTCGGCCCACCCGGGCCGGAGAATCGCGTGGGGGGGCCCGCC
This sequence comes from Scyliorhinus torazame, assembly GCF_047496885.1. Taxonomy (NCBI): domain Eukaryota; kingdom Metazoa; phylum Chordata; class Chondrichthyes; order Carcharhiniformes; family Scyliorhinidae; genus Scyliorhinus; species Scyliorhinus torazame. The sequence goes on from NC_092714.1 coordinate 207,047,598, forward strand.
AACCGGCACGGCGCGATTCCCCGCCCCCGCCGAATCTCCGGTGCCGGAGACTTCGGCAACTGGCGGGGGCGGGATTCACGCCATCCCCCGGCGATTCTCCGACCCGGCGAGGGGTCGGAGAATCTCGCCCCATGTCTTTTAGGCAACAACCAACAGAAATCAGGGGCAAAATTCTCCGACCCCCCACCGGGTCGGAGAATCGCCGGGGGCTGGCGTGAATCCCGCCCTCGCCGGTTGCCGAAGTCTCCGGCACCGGATATTTGGCGGGGGCGGGAATCCCGCCAGCGTAAATTAAATCACCTACCTTACCGGCGGGACAAGGCGGCGCGGGCGGGCTCCGGGATCCTGGGGGGGTCGCGGGGCGATCTGGCCCCAGGGGGTGCCCCCACGGTGGCCTGGCCCGCGATCGGGGCCCACCGATCCGCGGGCGGGCCTGTGCCGTGGGGGCACTCTTTCCCTTCCGCCTCCGCCACGGTCTCCACCATGGCGGAGGCAGAAGAGACTCCCTCCACTGCGCATGCGCGGGAATGCCGTCAGCGGCCGCTGACGCTCCCGCGCATGCGCCGCCCGGAGATGTCATTTCCGCGCCAGCTGGCGGGGCAACAAAGGCCTTTTCCGCCAGCTGGCGGGGCGGAAATTCGTCCGGCACCAGCCTAGCCCCTCTAGGTTGGGGCTCAGCCCCCAAAGATGCGGAGCATTCCGCACCTTTCGGGCGACGCGATGCCCGTCTGATTTGCGCCGTTTTGGGCGCCAGTCGGCGGACATCGCGCCGTTTCTGGAGAATTTCGCCCCATTGACCAATTCATGAGTAATTGCAGAACCAAGGGACATAATTGCAACTTCATGGCAGCAGTGCTTCCAGGCTAGGTCAACTGGCTAGGTTATAGAAGGCAGAGAGCAGCAATGGAAGGGTGCCTTTCTGATTGGTGGGCTATGACTAGTGGTGTTCCGAAGGGATCAGTGATGGGACCTTTGCTGTTCATAGTGTATATAAATGTTTTGGAAGAAAATGTAACTGGTCTGATTAGTAAGTTTGCGGACGACACAAAGGTTGGTGGAATTGCGGATAGCGATGAGGACTGTCAGAGGATACAGCAGGATTTAGATCGTTTGGAGACTTGGGAGGCAAGATGACAGATGGAGTTTAATCCGGACAAATGTGAGGTAATGCATTTTGGAAGGTCTAATACAGGTAGAAAATATACAGTGAATGGTAGAACCCTCAATAGTATTGACAGTCAGAGAGATCTTGGTGTACAGATCCACAGGTCACTGAAAGGGGCAACACGGGTGGAGAAGGTAGTCAAGAAGTTATACGGCATGCTTGCCTTCATTAGCCGGGGCATTGAATATAACAATTGGCACGTCATGTTGCAGCTGTATAGAACCTTAGTTAGGCCACACTTGGAGTATAGTATTCAATTCTGGTCGCCACACTAGCAGAAGGATGTGGAGGCTTTAGAGAGGGTGCAGAAGAGATTTACCAGGATGTTGCCTGGTATAGAGGGCATTAGCTATGAGGAGCGGTTGAATAAACTTGGTTTGTTCTCACTGAAACGAAAGAGGTTGAGGGGCGACCTGATAGAGGTCTACAAAATTATGAGGGGCATAGACAGAATGGATAGTCAGAGGCTTTTTCCCAGGGTAGAGGGGTCAATTACTAGGGGACATAGGTTTAAGGTGAGAGGGGCAAGGTTTAGAGGAAATGTACGAAGCAAGTTTTTTACACAGAGGGTAGTGGGTGCCTGAAACTCGCTGCTGGAGGAGGTGGTGGAAGCAGGGACGATAATGACGTTTAAGGGGCACCTTGACAAATACACAAATAGGATGGGAATAGAGGGATATGGACCCCGGAAGTGTAGAAGATTTTAGTTTAGACGGGCAGCATGGTCAGCGCAGGCTTGAGGGCCGAAGGGCCTGTTCCTGTGCTGTACTTTTCTTTGTTCTTCTTTTCTTTTCTTTGTTCTTTGAGCTAGCTGACCGAATAAATTGAGCTCATGATAGCATCTACCCCAATGGAAGCATTCCAAAAAGACATTGTGGTCAACCCAAAGATTACACTATGGGAGCACTATTACAAAGTGGACACAAGTACAAAGCCATACTAATGGTTAGACAGAGGGTCTACAGGCCATATATAATTTGTCCTTGATAGCCAAACAGGCAAGCCGAGTAAGCACTGTGGGTGATGCAGTCTCATACCCAGAAAAAGCCCAGCTTTTAGCCCTGTGTGCAAGATATGTGAGAAATCAAAGAATGACCAGGGTGAGGTTGGGCCGGTCAAGGACAGTAGTGGGAACTTGTGCATGGCGTCAGAAGAGGTAGGAGAGGCGTAGAATGAATACTTTTCTTCAGTTTTCACCAAGGAGAGGGGCCATTTTTTTTCTTTAAGTATATTTTATTCAAGTTTTTTGGCCAAACATAACAATACGTAGTGTTTCCTTTACACAACAATAAAGCAATATAAATAACCGTGGCCAGTTTTAAACAAATAAATAAGTAATATATAAACAAAAACAAAAAACAAGACTAAATGGCAACTGCCTTGTCCAAAAAAATACAATCCAACAATCCAATGTACAATTACATATACCAAATACCTATACAAAAACAATAACATCCCTGAGAGTCCGTCCGATTCCTCCCCCCCACCCCCCACCCTCCCCGCCCCCTCCCGGGTTGCTGCTGTTATCTACTTCTTTTCCATTCCCTCTATCTTTCTGTGAGGTAGTCGACGAACGGTTGCCACCACCTGGTGAACCCCTGAGCCGAACCCCTTAACACGAACTTAATCCGTTCTAACTTTATGAACCCTGCCACATCGTTTATCCAGGTCTCCACACCCGGGGGTTTGGCTTCCTTCCACATTAACAATATCCTGCGCCGGGCTACAAGGGACGCAAAGGCCAACACGTCAGCCTCTCTTGCCTCCTGCACTCCCGGCTCTTCTGCAACCCCAAATATAGCCAACCCCCAGCTTGGTTCGACCCGGACCCCCACCACCTTCGAAAGCACCTTTGCCACCCCCACCCAGAACCCCTGTAGTGCCGGGCATGACCAGAACATGTGGGTGTGATTCGCTGGGCCTCTCGAGCATCTCGTACACCTATCCTCTACCCAAAAAAATTTACTAAGCCGTGCTCCAGTCATATGCGCCCTGTGTAACACCTTAAATTGTATCAGGCTTAGCCTGGCACACGAGGACGATGAGTTTACCCTCCGTAGGGCATCAGCCCACAGCCCCTCCTCAATCTCCTCCCCCAGTTCTTCTTCCCATTTCCCTTTCAGCTCATCTACCATGATCTCCCCCTCGTCCCTCATCTCCCTGTATATGTCCGCCACCTTACCGTCCCCCACCCATGTCTCTGAGATCACTCTATCCTGCACTTCCTGCGACGAGAGCTGCGGGAATTCCCTCACCTGTTGCCTCGCAAAAGCCCTCAATTGCATAGACTGAAATGCATTCCCTTGGGGCAACCCATATTTCTCCGTCAGCGCACCCAGACTCGCAAATGTCCCATCTACAAATAGATCTCTTAATTGTACTACCCCAGCTCTTTGCCATGCTCCAAATCCCCCATCCATTCTCCCCGGAACGAACCTATGATTGTTTCTTATCGGGGACTGCACCGAAGCTCCCGTCCCTCCCCTATGCCGTCTCCACTGCCCCCAAATTTTCAATGTAGCCACCACCACCGGGCTTGTGGTGTATTTCTTTGGTGAGAACGGCAACGACGCCGTCACCATTGCTTGCAGGCTAGTCCCCCTGCAGGACGCCCTCTCCAATCTCTTCCACGCCGCTCCCTCCCCTTCTCCCATCCACTTACACACCATTGAAACATTGGCGGCCCAGTAGTACTCACTTAGGCTCGGTAGTGCCAGCCCCCCCCTGTCCCTACTACGCTGCAAGAATCCCCGCCTCACTCTCGGGGTCTTCCCAGCCCACACAAAACTCATAATGCTCTTCTCAATTCTTTTGAAAAAAGCCTTCGTGATCACCACCGGGAGGCACTGGAACACAAAAAGGAATCTCGGGAGGACCACCATTTTAACCGCCTGCACCCTACCTGCCAATGACAGGGACACCATGTCCCATCTCTTGAAATCCTCCTCCATCTGTTCCACCAGCCATGTTAAATTAAGCCTATGTAATGTACCCCAATTCTTGTCTATCTGGATCCCCAGGTACCGGAAGTCCCTTGTTACCTTCCTCAACGGTAAATCCTCTATCTCTCTGCTCTGCTCCCCCGGATGCACTACAAATAACTCACTTTTCCCCATGTTCAGTTTATACCCTGAAAAATCCCCAAACTCCCCAAGTATCCCCGTCACCTTTGGGATCAGTGCCCTTCCCAAAACAAAAAAATCTATTTGTGAAAATACTTTATGTACATAGGAGAAAAACGAAAATTCCTTACTCCTAGGTCTACTAAATCTCCAGGGATCTACTCCTCCCATCTGCACCATAAAATCCTTAAGCGCCCTAGCTGCAGCCGGCCTCCTTCCGGTCCTGGACCTCGATCTGTCCAGCCCTGGGTCCAGCACCGTATTAAAGTCTCCACCCATTACCAACTTCCCCACTTCTAGGTCCGGGATTCGTCCTAACATGCGCCTCATAAAATTGGCATCAGCCCAGTTCGGGGCATACACGTTCACTAATACCACAGCCTCTCCTTGCAGTTTGCCACCCACCATCACATATCTGCCCCCACTATCCGCCACTATAGTCTTTGCCTCAAACATTACCTGCTTCCCCACTAGTATGGCCACCCCCCTGTTTTTTGCATCTAGCCCCGAATGAAACACCTGCCCTCCCCATCCTTTGCGAAGTCTAACCTGGTCTGTCAGCTTCAGATGCGTCTCCTGAAGCATAACCATATCTCTTAATCGGCCCGTTCAGCCCTCTCACATTCCACGTGATCAACCGGGTTGGGGGGCTCTTTACCCCCCCCCCACCCCCCTTGACGACTAGCCATTTCCTTTTTCAATCCAGCTCCTCACCCGGTTCCCACGTAGCTGTATCCCCCCCAGGCGGCGCACCCCCGCCCCGACCCACCCCTCCCATACCAGCTCCCTCTTCTCCCCAGCAGCAGCAACCCAGTTAACCCCCCCCCCCCCCGCTACATCCCAAGCAAGCGTAATTGCACCCCCCATGTTGCTCCTAGAAGTCAGCAAACTCTGGCCGACCTCGGCTTCCCCCGTGACCTCGGCTCACACTGTGCGAGGCCCCCTCCTTCCTGCTTCCCTGTTCCCGCCATGATTACCATAGCGCGGGAACAAAGCCCGTGCTACCCCTTTTGGCCCCGCCCCCAATGGCCGGCGCCCACAGCTCCTCGTCCTTCCTCACCCCCTCCCCCACGACATGGGGAAGAGAGAGAAGTTACAGGGTCGCAGGTTCCCTTCATCCCACAAATTCACCCCCCCACTTTTGTCCCAAATGTTCTTTTTCTGGCCCGCTCACTCCAGCTTCTCCTCGACAATAAATGTCCACGCCTCGTCTGCCATTTCGAAATAGTGGTGTTTCCCTAGATGTGTGACCCACAGTCTTGCCGGTTGCAACATTCCGAATTTGACCTTCCTTTTATGCAACACCGCCTTGGCCCGATTAAAGCTTGCCCTCCTTCTCGCCACCTCCGCACTCCAATCTTGATACACGCGGATCACTGCATTCTCCCACCTACTGTTCCGAGTTTTCTTGGCCCATCTGAGGACCATCTCTCTGTCCTTGTATCGGAGAAATCTCACAACTATTGCTCGAGGAATTTCTCCAGCCCTCGGTCTTCGCGCCATAACCCGATAGGCTCCCTCCACCTCCAGCGGACCCGTCGGGGCCTCCGATCCCATTAACGAATGCAGCATCGTGCTCACATATGCCCCGATGTCCGCCCCTTCTGCACCTTCGGGAAGACCAAGAATCCTTAAGTTCGTCCTCCTCGCATTGTACTCCAGCACCTCCAGCCTTTCCACACATCTTTTGTGTTGTGCCTCGTGGATCTCCGTTTTCACCACCAGGCCCTGTATGTCGTCCTCATTCTCAGCAGCCTTTGCCTTCACCACCCGAAGCTCCTGTTCCTGGGTCTTTTGCTCCTCCTCTAGCCCCTCAATCGCTTGTAATATCGGGGCCAACAGCTCCTTCTCCATCTCCTTTTTGAGTTCATCTACGCAACGCCGCAGGAACTCTTGCTGGTCAGGGCCCCATATTAAACTGCCTCCCTCCGACGCCATCTTGCTTTGTGCCTGCCTTCCTGGCCACTGCTCTTGAGGATCCACCGCAATCCAGCTACTTTCCTCTCTTTTTTCCATCCGTGTCCGGGGGGGATTCCCTTCTGGATTACCGCACAGTGTTATTTGCCGTTAAAATTGCCGATGGGGCTCCTATTAAGAGCCCAAAAGTCCGTTCCACCGGGAGCTGCCGAAACGTGTGACTTAACTGGTCATCGCCACACCCGGAAGTCCGAGGGGCCATGTTTTTGAGGATGAGAGTGTGATACAGGCGGGTAGGCTGGAGGAGGTAGATGTTCTGAGGAAGGATGTGTTAGCAATTTTGAAAAACCTTAGGGTCGACAAGTATACTGGGCCAGATGGGATATATCCTAGGATTCTTTGGGAGGCAAGGTATGAGATTGCAGAGCATTTGGCTTTGATCTTTGGGTCCTCACTGTCCACGGGGATAGTACCAGAGGACTGGAGAGTGGCGAATATTGTTCCACTGTTCAAGAAAGGGAATAGGAATGACCCTGGGAATTATAGGCCGGTTATTCTTACTTCGGTGGTCGGTAAGTTAATGGAAAAGGTCCTGAAGGATAGGATTTATGACCATTTGGAAAGATGCAGCTTAATCCGGGATAGTCAACACGGATTTGTGAAGGGTAAGTCTTGCCTCACAAATTTGATTGAATTCTTTGAGGAGGTAACTAAGTGTGTAGATGAAGGTAGAGCAGTTGATGTCGTATACATGGATTTTAGTAAGGCGTTTGGTAAGATTCCCCATGGTCGGCTCATGAAGAATGTAAGGAGGTGTGGAATAGAGGGAAATTTGCCCAATTGGATAAGTAACTGGCTATCACATTGAAGACAGAGGGTGGTGGTGGATGTAAAATTTTCAGACTGGAGACTAGTTACCAGCGGTGTACCACAGGGATCAGTGCTGGGTCCTCTGCTATTTGTGATTTTTATCAATGACTTGGAAGAGGGGGCTGAAGGGTGGGTCAGTAAATTTGCTGATGATACCGAGATTGGTGGAGTAGTTGATGAGGTGGAGGGCTGTTGTAGGCTGCAAAGAGACATTGATAGGATGCAGAGCTGGGCCGAAAAATGGCAGATGGAGTTTAACCCTGATAAGTGTGAGGTGATTCATTTTGGTAGGACAAATTTGAATGCTGATTACAGGGTCAACGGCAGAGTTCTGAGGAATGTGGAGGAACAGAGAGATCTTGGGGTTCATGTCCACAGATCTCTGAAGGTTGCCACTCAAGTGGATAGAGCCGTGAAGAAGGCCTATAGTGTGTTCGCGCTTATTAACAGGGGGCTTGAGTTTAAGAGTCGTGGGGTTATGCTGCAACTGTACATGACCCTGGTGAGACCACATTTGGAGTATTGTGTGCAGTTCTGGTCACCTCACTATAGGAAGGATGTGGAATCATTGGAAAGGGTGCAAAGGAGATTTACCAGGATGCTGCCTGGTTTGGAGGATAGGTCTTATGAGGAAAGATTGTGGGAGCTAGGGCTTTTCTCTTTGGAGTGGAGGAGGATGAGAAGTGACTTAATAGACGTTTATAAGATGATGAGGGGGATAGATAGAGTGGAAGTTCAGAGGCTATTTCCTCGGGTGGATGTAGCTGTTACAAGGGGGCATAACTATAAGATTCAGGGTGGGAGATATAGGAGGGATGTCCGAGGTAGGTTCTTTACTCAGAGTGGTTAGGGTGTGGAATGGACTGCCTGCTGTGATAGTGGAGTCGGACACTTTATGAACTTTCAAGCCATTATTGGATAGGCACATGGAGCACACCAGAATGACAGGGAGTGGGATAGCTTGACCTTGGTTTCGGACAAGGCTCAGCACAACATCGAGGGCCGAAGGGCCTATTCTGTGCTGTACTGTTCTATGTTCTATGTTCTATATGTGATATCAGAAGGCATTGAAAGCACCAGTGCAAAAAGCCAAAGTCAAATCAAGTAGTTCAACCTCATGTGAAACCATAACAAGACATCAGACAGTGATCCAAACATGCAGGAATGCATGCCAAACAAAATGCACACAATGTCTAGCTAAGCTATATGGCCATGGTCAAATGATGAAGATGACCAGACCATTGACACACAAAGTGACCGGCGCAGTGAACATCAAAGAATGCACTGGAACAGTGATACCAAAAGAAGACTTTACCACGCGGTGGGGGGGGGGGGGGGGGGGGGGGGGGTGCAGTGGATAGCACTGGGACTGCGGCGCTGAGGACCCGGGTTCGAATCCCGGCCCTGGGTCACTGTCCGCGTGGAGTTCGCACATTCTCCCCATGTCGGCGTGGGTTTCACCCCCACAACCCAAAGACGTGCAGGTTAGGTGGATTGACCACACTAAATTGCCCCTTAATTGGAAAACAAAAAAATTTTATAAATAATTGGGTACTCTAAATTTATACAAAAAAAGACTTTACCACCATCCAAATTATATGCCAACAGATGCAGGGTCAGTATAATATACATGCAAAACTGGGCACTGGTGTAGTTGTGAACATTCTTTCACTTCACACACTGAAATGTATGTTGCCACAGAAATTACAAGCAATGAATCAACCAACAAGGGCAGCACGGTAGCACAGTGGTTAGCACTACTGCCTCACACCGCCAGGGACCCAGGTTCAGTTCCAGCCTTCGGTGACTGTGTGGAGTTTGAACATTCTCCCCATGTCTGTGTGGGTTTCCTCCCACAGTCCAAAAATGTGCAGGCAAGGTGGATTGGCCATGCTGAATTACCCCTTAGTGTCCAAAGATGTGCAGGTGCGTTACAGGGAGGCATGGTGGCACAGTGGTTAGCACTAGCACCTCACGGTACCGAGGACCAGGGTTTGATCCCGGCCCCAGCTCACTGCCGTGTGGAGTTTGCACATCCTTCCCATGTCTGCATGAGACTCACCCTCACAAACCAAAGATTTGCAGGGTAGGTAGATTGACCACGCTAAATTGCCCTTTAATTGGAATAAAAATTGGGTACACTAAATTTTAAAAAAAGTTAGGTAGCGTTACGAGTTTACAGCTATAGGGCAGGGAAGTGGGCTTAGGTACAGTGCTCTTTGAGAGGGTCGGTGCAGACTCGATGTGCTGAGTGGCCTTTTACTGCACTGTAGGTATTCTAATCAATGCTAAACTCACCATGTACATTGAGTCAGAGATTCCATCCTTGGGATTCATTACACTCAAGTGTTGCTACAACAACAGAAATTTAATGTTGTGGACGCCAAATGACCAGGTCTACAGGTGCGCAAGGATCTTGATCACCATCCATGGCTTAGTAGGACAATGGCGAAGATCACAGACCGAATGAGCACCATTGATGCCCTACATTTACACTGGGAGAACATTATCTAACTCTAGATGTAGATCAGCAGCCAACAGGCTATCAGGCACTGTTTGAACTGGATGCGTATAACCATTCTCAACTTGCAAACTTCATACTGCAGAATTATTGCGGAATTGTTATTCCGCAGAGAAACCTCCACTGTCATCACTCATTGAAACTCCTAGGAATATGTGATGTATTACTTTAAAAAATGGGGAAAGATGCCCACAACTGGCAATCAATAACCCAAACTTAACAATGGACAGGAAGCTTGAGTGCAACCCCCAACTGATGGCACCTGGAATCCAGTGGAAATCATCAGCGTATGGCCAGAACCAAGATTGTATCAGGGACGAACACCAAATGGCATCTCACTACAAGGAAAGGGATGTCAAATCAGAACAATACTACAACCAGAAATACCCAGCAGTCCCATTGCAACTAGAACATGGTCTAAGGCACAACATAAACAAAGAAACACTAACCAGCATTCTGAAAGTGTCCAGCAGCTTCCAGCAAAGATCACCATAACTAAAGTTGGGTGGATAAGCAAACCGCTGATACATTTCATAGACTTGTAAATGTATTGTTTTGTACACAGGGAGTCTTCAGACGTCCGACACAGTCGGTCCCTAAAAACCACGTTGTAAGTCGAAACATCGTAAATCGGAACCGATTTTCTCGTAGGAATAATGGTATAAATGGGGGATTGGTTTCTGAACCTAGGCCAGAAATCACGCACGGGGCGCCCGGTGGTGTTAAATGCTCTCAACTCTTGCCCAGTCAAGTTGCTGAGGCGACTGTTGCCTCCTGCATACTTTAGCACAAGTTCCTTGGTTAGTGTGGGGTATAATGAATCCATTGATCACTGACAGTTACATGTTTATTCTTGAACTTCTGCGACTCTGAGCGCATATTCATTACTCCATAAGCATATAAATGTATTAAAAATGCAACTGTTGTGCCAAAATAATTTGACAGAATGAAACACTCATTTCCAACCTAATAAATATGGTTTGTCCTGTCCAGTCACACAAATGGGTGGCGTAGAACCTCTATGCGCATGTATGAAATGCTGGTGTGGCATCGAAAAGTCAAAACCAACATTGTACGTGCTGTTTTGTCGTAAATCGAACACTGCAACGCCTGTAATGGTACATTGAGTCAAATGTCATCTTCTTTTGCATTTATGAGAATAGTTTGATTCTTCAAAGATACAACTTTAATGAGAAAAAAGGGGGTTGTTGTGATGTGTTGACAGGCACGTCACAAGGGAGGGTATCTTAAACTATTGTCAATCGCTACCACATCGACACAGGATGTGAGTATTAGTCCTATGCCTTGTAGTCAGTCTGCAAGCAGCAGGGTAGAGATCAAATGTAGATATTTATCTATTTGTATATAGTCTTATCTTCAAATAAAGAACCTATGTTATTCTTTCACCAATCCTTTTGGTATGTTTACATTGAAGCGGAGGAGAATGCAACAAGTTGCTCGGTCAATGTCCTCAATAGAACACAAATGCATTCTCATCTTTCTGTGAGTTGGCACATCTCCCACTCCTTCCCCCTACCCTGAGCTGCAAGTAACCTGTGCCTAGTGTCTCACCATGTGAAGATCCTGCCTTTAAGATACCCTCTATAGTGTGCACATGATTAGTATCTGAGCTGATGTGAGCGTGACAATAAGTGACAGTGTTTCTTCTTCATTGTTATCTTCCTGCTCTTCCACCTCTTCCTCTTCCATCACTCGCTGGTCAGGAGGCATTATGTGAACAGAGGAAGGCACAATGCTGGGTTCCTGGTTAGTGGAGTGGAAGGAAAAGCAAGAGTTGCAAGGTTAAAGCATCTGCAGCTTATAAATCAGAAAAGATTCTGGAATTTGGGAGCAGTGGGGTATAAAAAGGAAGATTAGATATGACGATATCATCACCTTCAATCTCCCTGCTGGTCAAGGCCTCAGTCACGGCCACCCATTGTTGCTGAGTACTATATCCTCCAAAGGACTACTGACATGCAGTCATTGACCTCTGCTGGCTACAGTTGTGCACCACCTTACTGAACGAGAGAGTAAAATGTGTCAGTGAATGGGGTGTAATGCATTTGGGTGATGTGGTTGTTAACATTGAAGAGTGAAAGATGTGGGTTTGAGTCTTGCACCAGTGCTACAGTGGAAGCTGAAACTATGATTGATTGATGGAGATTGTTGGTAGGTGAGCAATGAGGTTGTGGACATTGAACAGTGTATTAGGCTGATCGTGCAGTTGGTGGGATATGCATTTGAAGGTATAGTCACTGATCTTGACCACTCATGTGAGAGAATTGAAATTCTTGCAGCACTGTCCTGGTCTTACAGGATAGCATTGACCATGACAACTATGTGTTCCCGTTGTCTTCACAGTGTTCATCTGGAAGGCTCCTGTGGACATATGATCATTCTCATCCTGTTCACCTCATGCACCAGGCCTGTAATGCTGAATTAGAGAACCTTGGGGTCTACACTCTGCCCTGATAGGCCATCGACACTTCTTCCTGCTCAGACTCTCCTCCAAAAATAGTTCCAGAATCTGCTCCGTTCAAAATACACCTGTCCCTGAAGAGGTGCGGGCCGCCATGAACTTGAGCTAGCTCGACATGATTTTGTACCCTGCAGCAATCATGTTGCTGAGCAGGCAGTACAAGGTTTATATGCTGAGGAAGTGCAGTCCAAAGCTGCACCTTCTAGGATCAGAGCAGCTCAAAAGTCACCTTGTGAGGGTATTTGTAGTCTTCCCCAGTCAGCAGCCTTCCACCAGCCATGCTGCCGTCACTGGAGCAGCACTGTAGAGTAGGACAGGTAAACTTACCCATAAGATATGGGAGTATTGGATTTTCCGCCTCCCACCACCGCTAATCGGGTTCGTGATCTGGTGAAGAATCGAGTGTTGGGTGCCAAACCCATTCTGATGCTCCACTGCCCCACCGCCTCCCTCAATGACCATCCTGTCTCGCGATTTGCATGGATTTAAACCTCATTAATAGGCTGGAAGTCCGAATCTCCACCCCTTCGCAATGCTCCGCCCCTTACAGCCGGGAGTCATGCAGACGTGATTTGGTGTATTTACTTTTTAAAAAAATTTTAGAGTACCCAATTCTTTTTTTTCGAATTAAGGGGCAATTTAGTGTGGCCAATCCACCTACCCTGCACATTTTTTTGGATTGTGGGAGACCTACGCAGATAATGGGAGAATGTGCAAACCGCACATAGACAGTGACTCAGGGCAGGGATCGTTGGTGTAAGTATTTACAAGTGGGAACCAGATACCATGGACGTTGAGGGGGAGCAAGGAGGTAAATTAACTTTTTTAACTTGTCAGGCTTGCTGGGGGTGTACGCCTGGTCCCCTGTGAGTAAGTGTGGCAAGTGTGTGGATTTGGATGCCCCCTCTCAGGACCAGTGTGCACCCCCCCCCCCCCCCCCCCCCCCCACTGACAATTAATTCTCCGCAAAGAAGTCGATGAATGGTTGCCACCTCCGGGCGAACCCTAACACTGACCCTCTCAAGGCGAACTTTATCTTCTCCAGGCTGAGAAAGCTCGCCATGTCGGTTAACCAGGCCTCCAACTTCGGGGGCTTTGAGTCCCTCCAAGATAGTAATAACTAGCAGAGAATGGTTTCGATCCATCGACCTCTGGGTTATGGGCCCAGCATGCTTCCGCTGCGCCACTCTGCTCCATCCTCCAAGCTAATAATATCCGTCTCCGGGCTATCAGGGAGGCAAAGGCCAGAACATCTGCTTCTTTCTCCTCCTGGACTCCCGGATCTTCCGACACTCCAAAAACCGCCACCTCTGGACTAATTGCCACCCTTGTTTTCAATACTCTGGACATGACGTCCACAAACCCCTGCCAATATCCCCTAAGTTTTGGACATGCCCAGAACATGTGGACATGGTTCGCTGGTCCGCCCGCACATTTTACACACCTGTCTTCCACCCCAAAGAATCTACTCATCCGGGCCACTGTCAAGTGGGCCCGGTGGACCACCTTGAATTGGATCAAGCTGAGCCTTGCGCATGTAGTGGTCGCGTTGACTCTACTCAACGTGTCCGCCCATAAGCCATCCTCCATCTTTCCCCCAAGCTCCTCCTCCCACTTACGCTTCAGCTCCTCGGTATGCGTCTCCTCCGCCCCCATTAGTTCTTCGTAAATGTCCGAGACACTCCCCTCCCCCACCCATCCCCTAGACACTACCTGTCCAGGATCCTCCTTAGTGGCAGGAGTGGGAAGGATGATACCTGCCTGCGCAGAAAGTCCTGCCCCTGTAAATATCTGAAGTCATTCCCTCTTGCCAACCCAAACCTCTCCTCCAGCGCCCTCAAGCTAGGGAAGCTCCCTTCCAGGAACAGATCCCCCATCCTCTCAATTCCCGCCCTTCGCCATATTCGAAACCCCCCATCCAGGCTCTCTGGGGCAAACCGGTGGTTGTCACGTATTGGGGATCAAACCGATGCTCCCACTGCTCCAACGTACCTCCTCCACTGACCCCAGATCCTCAAGGCCGCCACCACCACGGGACTGGTGGAATATCTCACCGGCGGGAACGGCAGAGGTACCCAAGAACGCCCCCAAGCTGGTGCCCCTACATGAAGCTGCCTCCATCCGCTCCCAAACCGACCCCGTCCCCACCACCCAGTTCCTTATCATAGCAATATTGGCCGCCCAGTAGTAATTACTGAAGTTTGGCAGGGCAAGCCCCCCCTCCCCCCGATTCCTTTCGAGCATCGCCTTCTTCACCCGTGGGGACTTACCCGCCCAGACAAAGCTCAAAATGATTTTGTTAATCCTCTTAAAAAAGGACCGCGGGATGAAAATTGGGAGGCATTGGAATATAAATAAAAATCTCGGTGGGACCATCAACTTAACCGTCTGCACCCTACCAGCCAGTGACAGCGGTAGCATATCCCATCACCGGAACTCGCCCCTCATCTGCTCGACCAACCGGGTAAGTTCAACTTATGTAACCGGCCCCAGTCGCGCGCCACTTGTATTCCTGGGTACCTAAAACTGTCCCCCACTAACCTGAATGGTAGCTCCCCCAGCCGACCCTCCTGATCTCTTGCATGGACTACAAACATCTCGCTCTTTGTCATATTCAGTTTATATCCTGAAAACCGTCCAAATTCCCCCAAGCTCGCCATGATCTCACCCATCCCTGCCCCTGGATCTGCTACAGAAAAGGGCAGGTCGTCCGCGTACAGCAAGACCCTATGTTCCACCCCCCGCCCCCAACCAGCCCCTTCCAACTCCTTGAAGCTCTCAGAGCAATTGTCAGCAGCTCTATAGCTAACGCCAACTGCAGTGGGGAGAGGGGACATCCCTGTCTTGTCCCCCGGTGCAGTCTAAAATAGTCCGAGGTCGTCCTATTCGTCCTTACGCTAGCCTCCGGGACCTGGTACAACAGCCCCGATAAAGCCCCGACCGAACCCAAATCGTCCCAACACCTCCCATAGATAGTCCCCACTCCACCCGGTCGAACGCCTTCTCCGCATCCATGGCCACAATTACCTCAACCTCCCTACTCTCCGGGGGCATCATAATCACGTTGAACAGCTGATGCGACCATCAATTCACTTGAAGACACGTGGAGAAGTAAACCGTAGTTTTAATCAGCTTAGAACTGAGCCTGCCTGCGACCGGTACAATACTGAAGGCGGCCCCGCAGGTCAGCTGCACTTATACTTCCTCTAAAGGGGTGGAGCATGGGCGGAGCCCGTACATGCCCCAACATATCCCCCTGTGGGTGAAGCCACACAATGGCCCATAGGTGCAGCCCACAGGGTTAACAACATAACACAACAGCAGAACATGATACAAATGCATTGGTGAATTATTAGCACTATACATTCACCACATTCACCCCCTGTTAAAAAATGAAGTCCGGCTGGGGTGACGGGCTCATAGGTTCAGTCGGTCCGGTGCCCGGATCGTACGTTGTGACTGCCGAAGCACTGGCGTTACAGCCTCTTCGGGTGGCTGTGGAAATGGGTCCAGAGTGGGCACAGGCGTGGACTCCGGGAGCGGCTCTTCTGGAGCTTCATTCTTGTGGACTGTGTGACGGGTGGGAGGGAGCGCAGGAACCATATAGGGGTGGGGGCGCTGAACATGGGAGGTTGGACGGGACATAGTGTGAGGGATGCAGTAGTGATAGCGGTGGTGGAGCCTGCGGGCGCAAGGTCCTGGAGGGAGACGGTATCTTGCCGGCCATCGGGGTGTTCAACGTACGCATAGTGTGGGTTGGAGTGCAGGAGCTGGACCCTCTCTACCAGGGGGTCGGTCTTATGGCTCCGAACGTGTTTTCGGAGGAGGACTGGACCCGGTGTCATCAGCCAGGGCGGAAGCGAGGCCCCTGAGGTAACTCCCCTAGGGAAAACAAACAAGCGGTCGTGAGGAGTCTGGTTTGTGGCCGTGTAAAGGAGGGACCTAATAGCGTGGAGCACTTCGGGGAGGACCTCCTGCCAGTGAGAAACTGGGAGATTCCTGGACCGTAGGTCAGTAGGACGGTCTTATAGACCGTCGCGTTCTCCCTCTCCACCTGCCCGTTTCCCCTGGGGTTATAACTGGTAGTCCTGCCCGAGGCGATGCCCTTACTGAGCAGGTACTGACGCACTTCGTCGCTCATGAACGACGAGCCCCTGTCGCTGTGGACATAACTGGGGAAACCCATCAGGGTGAAGACACTATGCAGGGCTTTAATGATAGTGGTGGTGGTCATATCGGAGCAGGGGATGGCAAACGGGAAGCGGGAGAACTCATCTATGATGTTAAGGAAGTACGTGTTGCGGTTATTGGAGGGGAGGGGCCCTTTGAAATCGATACTGAGGCGTTCAAAGGGCCGGGATGCCTTTACCAGGTGGGCCTTATATGGTCGATAGAAGTGCGGTTTACACTCCGCACAGATTTGGCAGTCTCTGGTTATAGCTCTGACCTACTCGGTGGAATAGGGCAGGTTGCGGGCCTTGATGTAATGGGTGAGCCGGGTGACTCCCGGGTGGCTGAGGTCATCGTGGATAGCCCATAGTCGGTCATCTTGCGCGCTGGTGCATGTGCCGCGGGACAGGGCATCTGGGGGCTCGTTGAGCTATCCAGGACGACATACTATATCGTAGTTATAGGTGGAGAGTTCGATCCTCCACTTCAAGATCTTATCATCTTGATCTTGCCCCACTGTGTATTGTCAAACATGAAGGCAACCGATCGTTGGTCGGTGACGAGGGTAAACCTCCTACCAGCGAGATAGTGCCTACAGTGCCGCACGGCTTCCACGATGGCTTGGGCTTCTTTTTCGACTGCGGAGTGTCGAATTTCAGAGGTGGTGAGGGTGCGTGAAAAGAACGCTACTGGTCTGCCTGCTTGGTTGAGGGTGTGGGCGAGAGCGACCTCTGAGGCGTCGCTCTCCACCTGGAAAGGGACGGACACGTCCACCGCACGCATCGCAGCTTTGATGCAGTTGAAGGCCTGGCGGGCCTCGGCTGCCAGTGGAAAGAGGGTGGCCTTAAATAGTGGGCGGGGTTTGTCCGCATACTGGGGGACCCACTGGGAGCAATAGGAGAAATATCCAAGGCACCTCTCCAGGGCCTTGGGACAGTGAGGGAGAGAGAGTTGTAGGAGGGGGAGTATACGGTCAGGGTCGGGCCCTAGGACCCTGTTTTCCACGACGTAGCCGAGGATGGCTAGCTTGGTTGTGCGGAAAATGCATTTCTCCTTGTTGTAGGTGAGGTTGAGTTTCTGGGCAGTTTGGAGAAATCGGGGGAGGTTGGCATTGTGCTCCTGCTGATCATGGCCGCAGATGGTGACATTGTCCAAGTACGGAAACGTGGCCCGCAGCCCGTACTGGTCCACCATTCAGTCCATCACTCGTTGGAACCCCGTTCATGACGCCAAAGGGGACCCGGAGGAAATGGAAAAGGCAGCCGTCTGCCTCAAACGCCGTGTAGTGGCCGTCCTCCGGGCGGATTGGGAGCTGGTAGGATGCAGACTTCAGATCCACCGTGGAGAACACGCGGTAGTGCGCGATCTCATAGATCATAGATTATCATAGATTATCATAGAATTTACAGTGCAGAAGGAGGCCATTCGGCCCATCGAGTCTGCACCGGCTCTTGGAAAGAGCACCCTACCCAAGGTCAACACCGCCACCCTATCCCCATAACCCAGTAACCCCACCCAACACTAAGGGCAATTTTTTGGACACTGAGGGCAATTTATCATGGCCAATCCACCTAACCCGCACATCTTTGGACTGTGGGAGGAAACCGGAGCACCCGGAGGAAACCCACGCACACACGGGCAGGATGTGCAGACTCCGCACAGACAGTGACCCAAGCCAGAATCGAACCTGGGACCCTGGAGCTGTGAAGCAATTGTGCTATCCACAATGCTACCGTGCTGCTGATCGTGCTGCGATCTGATTTACCATGTCTGCAATCTGGGGAAGGGGGTACGCATCGAGTTGCATAAACCGATTAATGGTCTGGCTGTAATCAACCACCATCCAGAACGTTTCCCCGGTCTTGACGACCACCACCTGAGCTCTCCAGGGGCTATTGCTGGCCTCTATGACCCCCTCCCGCAAGAGACGCTGGACCTCGGACCTAATGAACGTCCTGTCCTGCATGCTAACCACCTGCTTCTGGTGGCTACTGGCTTTCAATCGGCAGTGAGGTTTGCAAAGAGGGGGGGGTGGGACCATTTTTCCGGTCGCGAGGCTGCATATGGTGAGCGGGGGCCGGGGCCACCCGAATGTAAGAGTTAGACTCCTGAGGTTGCACTGGAAGTCGAGTCCCAAAAGGAGAGGAGCACAGAGGTCTGGGAGCACATATAGTTGAAAATTAGCGTACTCAGCGCCCTGTATCGCTAGGGTTGCAGTAGTGCACCCTTGGATTTGCACCGAGTGCGACCCAGAGGCGAGGGATATGGTTTGTTGCGTCCGGAATATTGGGAGCGAGCAGCGTCTTACCAGGTCCAGGTGAATGAAGCTCTCTGTGCTCCCGGAGTCGAAGAGGCAAGGTGTCTCATACCCGTTAACCCGGACGGCCATCATGGAGTTCCGGAGGTGCTTAGGTCGCGACTGGTCCAGGGTGACCGCGCTGAGTTGTGGGTGGCCGGCGGCGTGATTGGAGGAGCTGGGGCGACCCCTCGATGACTGTCCATGTAGCAGATGGCGGCCCCCGTTGGGTGAGCGTGGCGGGCGGTGAGGAAGATGGCGCCCAAGATGGCGGCCCCCATGGATCACATGTGGCCGGCCGCGTGGGGGAGGGTGGCCAAGATGGCGGCCCCCATGAGTCGCACGTGTTGTGCGGACGCGGAGTCGGCAGGCACGCTGCAACCTTGCGGGGTCTGCGGGCCTGTGAGTCTGTGGATCGTGTCTGTGAGTTCGAGTTCTTAGCAGACCTTGGCGAAGTGTCCTTTTCGCCCGCAGCTGCTGCAGTTCACGCTACGGGCCGGGCAGTGCTGTCGGGGGTGTTGGGACTGGCCGCAAAAATAGCAGCGTAGCCCCCCATGATGAGCAGGCAGCCGCGCTGCACAGGCCTGGGGTAGTCTCTGGTCGGGGGCCCACGAGGGGGTCGCGTGATCGGCCGAGAACGCAGTAAGGCTCTAAAAAGCGACCTCCAGAGAGGTAGCGAGTTTTACCGTGTCGTCCAGATCCTGGGCCCCTTTTTTGAACAGGCGCTGTCTCACATAGTTCGATCGGACCCCCGCCACATAAACATCTCGGATGGCGAGCCCCTTGTGCTGAGTGGCCATAACGGCCTGGTAGTTACAGTTGCGCGCAAGGGCTTTGAGGTCGCGTAGGTAAGCATCTAGTGACTCCCCGGGGCGCTGGCGGCGAGTGGTGAAGATGTGACGTGCGTATACCTCGTTCACAGGCCGCACATAGAGGCATTCGAGTAGTGCGAGGGCCTCTGTATAGGAAGCAGTTTCGTTGAGCTGGACAGAAATGCGATGGCTCACCTGTGCGTGGAGGAGGCTCAACTTCTGTTCGTCAGTGACGGATGGCATGGACGACGTGGCGAGATAGGCCTTGAAGCATCGAAGCCAATGTGAAAACATTTCTTTCACCTCCGCGGCCTGTGGATCGAGTTCCAGTCTGTCAGGTTTGAGGGCTGATTCCATAGTAGTATTTATAGCTGCTTAAATTGATGCGACCATCAATTCACTCGAAGACATGTGGAGAAGTAAACCGTGGTTTTAATCAGCTTAGAACTGTGCCTGCCTGCGACCGGTACAACACTGAAGGCGGCCCCGCAGGTCAGCTGCTCTTATACTTCCTCTAAAGGGGTGGAGCCATGGGCGGAGCCCGTACATGCCCCAACATACCCCCCTGTGGGTGAAGCCACACAATGGCCCATAGGTGGAGCCCACAGAGTTAATAACATACATAACATAATACAGTGCACTGGTGAATTATCAGTAATTATACATTCACCACAGCAGCCTCCTTATATTGGCCACCAACTTCCTGCCCTTGACAAATCCGGTTTAACTCTCCAGAATCACATCCGGCACACAATCTTCAATCCTGGAGGCCAAAACTTTGGCCAGCAGCTTGGCGTCCACATTAAGCAGTGAGATCGGCATATAAGACCCACATAGCTCCGGGTTCTTGTCCCGCTTCAAGATTAACAAAATAGTTGCCTGTGACATCGTCGGGGGCAGAACCCCTCTATCCCTCGCCTCATTGAAAACCTTGACCAGCAACGGCCCTAATATCCCCGAGAATGTCTTGTAGAATTCCACCGATAATCCCTCCGGCCCCGGGGCTTTACCCGACTGCATTGCTTTCAAGCTCTCAGCTATTTCTTCGGCACTGATCGGAGCCCCCAGCCCGTCCACCAGCTCCCTGCTCACCCTTTGGAACGTCAGTCCATCCAAAAAGCGTCTCATCCCCTCGGGGCCCCGTGGGGGGTTCCGAGCGATAGAGTCTGCTGTAAAAGTCTCTGAACGCCCTGTTTAGCCCAGCCGAGTCCACTACCAGATTCCCATCCCCATGAACCATCTTTTCTATTTCCCTGGGCGCCTCCGTCTTTCTAAGCTGCTGTGCCAGCATTCTGCTGGCCTTCTCCCCATGTTCATAAAACGGCCCCCTCGCCTTTCTAAGCTGCTCCACTGCCTTGCCTGTGGACAACACCCCGAACTCAGCCTGCAGCCTCCAGGAATGTTCCCTTAACAGTTCCACCCCCGGGGTCGCCGCATACCTCCTATCATCTCAGCCCTATCCGTCCTGTACCTATGAGCTCGGATTGGGATCAGCTCCCCTCTCCCCACTGCCTTCAGCGCCTCCCAGACGACCGCTGCTGAGACTTCCCCCGTGTCATTGACCTGAAGGTAATTCTGCATGCATTTCCTCACCCTCTCGCACACCGCCTCGTCCGCCAACAAGCCCACGCCCAATCTCCATTGTGGGCGCTGGAAGCTCTCCTCACTAACCTGCAGTTCCACCCAGTGTGGGGCATGATCCAAAATAGTGATGGCCGAATACCCTGTGTCCACCACCCTCGCCAGCAAATCCCTGCTCAAAATGAAAAAATCAATCCGGGAGTAAACCTTATGCACATACGAATAAAAAGAAAACTCCCTCCCCGTCGGCTGCCTAAACCTCCATGGGTCGATCTCCCTCATCTGCTCCATGAACCCTATCAGTTCCTTTGCCATTGCTGGCACCGTCCCCGTTTTTGAACACGACCGGTCCAGGCCGGGGTCGATGACCGTATTAAAATCCCCTCCCGTCACCAACTTGTGCGAGTCCAGGTCAGGTATCTTCACCAGTACCCTCTTTATGAATTCTACATCGCCCCAGTTTGGCACGTGCACGTTAACCAAGACTACCTTCCTCCGCTCCAGCTTACCGCTCACCATGACATAACGGCCCCCCCCGTCCGAGACTATACTGCCCACCTGGAATTGCACCCGCTTATTGATTAAAATCGCCACCCCTCTAGTCTTGGTGTCCAGCCCCGAATGAAAGACCTGACTGATCCAACCCTTCCTTAGCCTAACTTGATCTGCTACTTTCAGGTGTGTCTCCTGCAACATTACCACATCCGCCTTCAGAGCCCTCAGATGCGCGAACACACATTCCAGGTGATCAGCCTGGTTGGGGGGCACCGCGTGTCCCCCCCTCCGTCGAACAGCCATCCGCTTTCCTGGGCCCGCCCCCATCCCATGCACCACACCTCCAGCGGCCCGCCTCCTTGCAGCCCCCACCCCCAACCTCCTCTCTGTCCCAAAACCTAAGTCCCTCCCTCGTCAGCAGAGTAACTCCTCCCCCTAGCAACACCACCTTGTAACCTAACCCCTGCCCTGTATTGAACATATACACACCCCCCACTGTGCTTCCATAGACTAGCTCACCCAGCTAGCCCGGTGACCCTCGCCTCCGGTGCCAAGAAGTCTCCCACCGATTGTTCCCTACTCCCCTCCCCCCGCCCATCGAAACCACTTCCTTCATCAAACCGAGACCGAACAATCTCCCAATTACCACAGGAGTCAACCAAAACAGAAAACCCGCAAAGAACCCCCCCAATAGTGCAAATTAAAGTAATAAAAAGTAAAAAGCCCCCACCAGCCACCCCCACCAAAACACCGAAAACCCATAGAAAACGAATAACTTTTACTTCACCAGCTTCATCCAAACTTAAAAGCAGAAGAAAAACGATAGTCAAAACATGTACACATCACTCAGAAAAGTTACAATTTAAAACATAAAGGTTCTCAGTTCTGCGCCAGCCCCTTCTTCTTGGCAAAGTCCATCACGTCTTCGGGCGACTCGAAATAATGGTGCTGGTCCTCGTGAGTAACCCAAAGACGCGCCGGGTAAAGCAGCCCAAATTTCACATTCTTCTTAAACAGGATCTCCTACACTTGCCTGAAGCCTGCCCTCCTTCTGGCCACCTCCACACTCAGGTCCTGATAGACCCGCAATATGCAATTGTCCCATTTGCAGCTCCTAGTACGCTTGGCCCACTGGAGAACACACTCCTTATTCAAAAATCTGTGGAACCGGACCACCATCGCCCTTGGGGGGGTCCCCCGGCCGTGGCTTCCTCGCCATCGCCCTGTACGCCCGGTCCACCTCCAACGGTCGGGGAAAAGCCCCCTCGCCCAGAAGCTTCGGGAACATATTCGCCACAAAAGCGCCCGCATCAGCCCCCTCAGCCCCCTCAGGGAGACCAACAATTCTTAAGTTCTGCCGGCGAGCTCTGTTCTCCAGATCCTCCACCTTCTCCAGCGGCCTCTTCTGCTGATCCTTCAGCATCCCCACCTCTAGTTCGACCACCGTTTGGTGCTCCTCCTGGTCCGCCAGCGCTTTCTCCAACTTCTGAATCATCCGATCCTGGGCATCCAGCATGCGCTCCAGCCGCTCGATCGACTCCTTTATCGGGTCAAGACAGTCCCGTTTCAGTCTGGCAAAGCCCTTTTGGATGACCTGCGCCAGCTCCTCTGTCGATGACTGGGCCGTCGCAGCAGGGGTCCAAACATCAGCCATGTTGTCTTCAGCTGCCACTTCCACCCAGCCCTTGCTTATCTTTTTAGTTCTTCCTTTTCGGTCCCTTGGGGTTCTCCGTTCCATGCACCACTGTGTGGATCCAGAGCCTAATTGTCTGCACCTTCAAAGCCAAAACTCAAAACCACGAAAAAGTCAGGGAGAAAGGTCCAAAAGTCCGGCCAGAACGGGAGCCACCAAATGTGCGACTTACTTCCTCATAGCCGCCAACGGAAGTCTTGAATGTTCACAATGCTGACTGCTCACAAGATCCTGGAAATGCTGAGGGACACTAGTCATGTGGCAACCCTTCCAGCAGCCCACCTGCCCCCTCCCACATCCCAGCAGTACCATCAAGGGCATGGGCGTGCCCATGCTCATCGCCAGACCACCAGTTGTTGGCTATACTCTCTGCACCCCTTAGAAGCGTTGCTCCACTGCAGAGGTAGCAAGGGGTAGCAGGGCTCATACCAAACAATGGACACATGCACCAGCGCCCTTGGAAACCTCACTGGCACACAGCTCCTCTCAGAGTAACAGCCTCACTAGTGACACTATCAGCTAGCCCACCTCTGAGGGCCACGAGCTGTCTCCAAGCCCTGTCTGTCCACTGGGCCCCTGATCCAATCCATCTTACCCCCGGCCAGGAAACTTGACCAGCTGCCTGTCACAACCTCTTTGTAAAACCCATGCTCCATAAAACACTGCAGCTAAGCTATGAGCAAACGCACACATCCGTCGCTCACCCCAGTTGTGCAGTTTGCACGTTTTCCGTGTGTCTGGGTGGGTTTCCTCTGGTGCTCTGGTTTCCTCCCACAGTCCACAGATGTGCAGGCTCGGTGGATTGGCCACGCTAAATTGCGCCTTTGTGTCCAAAGGTTAAGACTGAGATATGGTGAGGGAGTGGGGTGCACTTTCAGAGGGTTGGTGCAGACTTGATGGGCCAAATATCTTCCTTCTGCATTGTAGGGATTCTATTCTATGATAACCTCCATCTGTAGGACTTGATGGCATACCAGCCTCTTAGCATGCAGCCGATTAGCTGAACAGTATGAATGTCTCCATCACACAACCAGATGCCACCCATCTGGTGGTAGAGCACAAAACTCACACAGTGAGGAGACCCACAGTAAACTCCACCGGGGGGGGGGGGGGGGGGGGGGCACAGGATAGGGACCTCAGAGTCTCTTGCTAACTCCAGTTGCAAAAGCCAGCATTAGCACACTGTGCAGGGACAGGTGGTGAGGATAGAGGCTCCCCACATGGCAGACTGGGTGCCATTCACTGATGGGGATAGGGTGGTAGTGCAGACTACCATGGGTGGAGGAGGGGAAGGCACATCGTGAGGGTAGCACAGCAGGACAACTCAGGTTGACCATGTAACTGGTGGCATTAGATGGTCAAGGGAATCCTCATCTTGCTGACATTCTCTGTCTCTCCCTCCTCCCCCTGCAGAGACATGAATTTCGAACTGTAGCCAGCTATGCTTGCTATCTACCTGGCCCTGCTGTTGTTGTAAGTTCACAGCACCAGGAGCACCAAGGACCAGCCCAGAGAAGACCCTGCACAACAGACGCCTGCCCCAGAACAGCAAGGCACTGCCAGGAGGCTCATGTACCAGCTGAGGCGGCACGTGGTGCAATGGTTAGCACTTGGGCTACGGCGCTGAGAACCCGGGTTCGAATCCTGGCTCTGGGTCACTGTCCGTGTGGAGTTTGCACATTCTCCCCATGTCTGCATGGATTTCACCCCCACAACCCCAAGATGTGCAGGTTAGGTGGATTGGCCATGCTAAATTGCCCTTAATTGGAAAAAAAAATTATTGGGTAATCCAATAATTTATATTATATTAAATTATATTTAAAAAAAAGAAGTGGGACTTCCGGTGGCGGCAGGTAGGAGGAAGCCGCACGTCGGTGGGCTACCGCCCGAGAATTGATATTTCGGAGTTTTGATGCCCCGTGCCAGGAGCAACTTTTGATTAAACAAGGGTAGGAAGGCACAGAGAAGAGAGATGTCCAAATCGCAAAGAAAAACGGCCGTGAAAAAGGGGGCTAATGAAGGTCCGTCGGTGGTGGAAAGTTCAGCTTAGGAACTGGAAGGAAGGCGGAGGCGGGGGCGCCGAGTGAGGCCGCACTGCTCACGGCAGAAAGGATGACCGAGGCGATGGCCGTGGAACTTGACAAACAGTTCACAAAACACATGGAAGCGATGAGGAAGGAGATGGGGGCGGTGTTGAAAGTGCTGGTGGAGGAGGCGATTGCCCTGGTGAGGGAGGCGGTATCGAGCGCAGCAGCTGAGGTGCGGGAGAAGGTGAGACACTGAAGGAAGTGGAAGAGGCACTAGCGCAACACAGTGATCAACTCACCTCGATGGGAGGGAGCTGCGGAGTGAGATTGAGACCAACAAGGGTCTGCGAGCCAAAATGGAAACCTGGAAAACAGTTCCAGGCAGCAGAATCTGAGGATCGTGGGTCTGCCCGAAGGGGTGGAAGGCCCGAGGCCGACGGAGTATTTTGCCATGATGTTGGCAGAGCTATTGTAGGAGAGGGAAGATCCCTCTCGATACAAACTGGATCGGGCACATAGGTCGTGGAGGCCTATACCAAAGGCGAGTGAGCCGCCAAGAGTGGTGACTGTTTGTTTCCGTACGTACCGCATGAAGGAGAAGGTCCTGTGCTGGGCAAAGCAGAAGTGGGAGGTGCAGTGGGCTGGAGTTGGTATACGCATATACCAGGACTTTACGGTGGAGTTGGCGAGGAGGCGGGCGGCCTTCGGCCGAGTGAAGACGGCACTGTATAACAGCAAGGTGTGGTGTGGCATAGTGTATCCAGCTAAGTTGAGGGTGACCTACAAATCCAAAGACTTTTATTTTGAGACGGTGGAAGCGGCGGAGGTGTTTGCGAAAGCAGAAGGGCTGTGGCAGAATTGAGAAATGGGACTGAGGACTGGTCTTGTATTGTGGGTAGGGGGTTGGTAGGAGAGTATGTAGCTGTATGTAGCTTTATCTTTTCACTGCATGTTGTTGTATGTACTAAATGAGTCGACACAGTCTATTTGGACAAGGTAAGAGTTGGGACTTTCCTTTGCAATGATGGTTCTTTGGGGCTTGTGTGTTTATGGTG
This sequence comes from Scyliorhinus torazame, assembly GCF_047496885.1. Lineage (NCBI taxonomy): Eukaryota > Metazoa > Chordata > Chondrichthyes > Carcharhiniformes > Scyliorhinidae > Scyliorhinus > Scyliorhinus torazame. The sequence continues at coordinate 207,073,804 of NC_092714.1, forward strand.
GGGTTATGTGTTAAAGGGGATTTCTTTGTTCGGGCAGAGGGAAGGAGACCCGGGTGGGGTCTTCCACACTGGCTGGTTTAAGCCGGCCAGTGAATGGGAGTGAGATGTGGGGAGGGGCTGCGCCCATCAGAGTCTGGTAGAACAGGTTTCAATGAGCCTAGCCGGGGTGAAAAGTTAGGGGAAGGGAACGATACTGGGTGAGATGTTTTCGAGAGGAAGTGGAGGGGAGGAGTCTAGGAGCGGAGTTTACAATTCATGGGTGTCATTCATTGTACACTTTCGGGGATTGGATGGCCTTGAATATTAGCGGGGCTTGGGGTGGTTGGGGCGGGGGGGGGGGGGGGGGGGGGGTGGAGTATATATGTTAATGGTAACCATGGGCGATTCCTGACTCCTTTTTTAGGTTTTTTTTAATTTGATGCTTCTTTTGTCATGTGGGCTGTTGTGTGGATGTTGGTGGGATGATGGGATCGTTGTTGTTAATAAGGGGGTTTGATATTGTATCCGTTAACGTTTACTGTTTATTGGTAGGGATAAATTTTGAAGAAAATGGGAAAAAGGAGAATAAAAACATTTTTTTAAAAAGAAGTGGAGGTGACCTACTGTTTGCCTCACCCGCTGCCCTGTAATGCCCTTGATGGGCACCCTCTGGATGGCCTGGACCCAGATGGGCCTGTTGACTTTCAGGTCTCACAAGTGACGACACGTCAGCCTGTTCAGCCCGTTCTTCCTGAGATACGCCAGTGTCAAGTGGTGGGGGATTCAGAAGGGCTGACGTGTTCCAGCACCTCCTCCGCAGTGGGTCTCAGCATGGGCCCCATCACTTCCCCCTCCCTCGGGGTGCTCACTGGCCCCGGGATACTCCACGGAACAGCGAGGAGGGCAAATGAGCTCCGGAAGTGCCACCGTCACCTGACACTGCACGTCCTAGAGGCCCACACTCATTGTCATCATGGTTTTGATGCCCTCAGCCAAGGCATGCTGAGACTGAGTCATACCCATCAGTGCCTCAGACAGTTCACTATGTGAGTGTGTCATGCCCTTCAGTGCCTCAGCCTGTCACTCTGTGTCCAGACATGGTCCCAAGATCTGGAGCGCTGAAGCAATGTCCACCAGAGCCCGGACCATGACTGCCTGTGACTGGGGTCTCCTGTCCTGCGCCTCAGCCATGGGCAGCACAGTGTGCTTGGACATCCTGACACATGGCTCTGATATCTTCCCCCAGGCATTCCACCTTGCCATCACACTTTCAGTATTGGCCTGGGAGCCATGCATTGTCGGCAACATCTCCTGTGCCTGATGGTGAGTGGACTCCTCTAGCTGGTTTAGGGGCTGGTTTAGCACAGTGGGCTAAACAGTTGGCTTGTAATGCAGAACAAGGCCAGCAGTGCAGGTTCAATTCCCAAACAGGCCTCACCGAACAGGCGGAATGTGGCGACTAGGGGCTTTTCACCGTAACTTCATTGAAGCTTACTGTGACAATAAGCGATTCTTATATTATTATTAGCTAACCTTGCAGGCACGAGAATGTCGCTGACATCCCCTCCTGTAGATCCTGGTTCTGAGTCTGCATCTGTACGAGTACTGGGATAATTTTTTCCAGAGGTCAAACATCTGTCTGGGCTGATTTGTTATGTTGTAGGAAGGTTCAGACGTGGAGATAACTTCAACACGTGTATTAAACTATTTACACTTCTATTACTCGGGTTCGACACTACTGCTAATCCTACTATAGCTACCCAGACTGACTAACCAGCTGCTGCAATCCACTTGGTCGGTGTAATATTGAATCAATCCTGTGTCTGTACTCACTGACTGCCTCCACTGGAAAGAAGCAGATCATGTGTGTGGTGTCCTTTATATATGGGTTGATGTAATGCCCCCCTATGGTCGTGTCACCTCCTTGTGTATCGTGAATGTCCATTGGTCGTATTTTATCGAACTGATCTATTGGTTGAGTGTGTGTGTGTGTGTGTGAGATGTTTCTGGTGCTCCCTCTAGTGTCTAGCTAGCCTACATGCATTTACATTGATGCACATCACCACATCCTCCTTTTTTTATATGTTCATATTTTCTGTACACTTTAAATTGAACAAAGAACAGGTTGATAAGGTAAGGTATATTATACAAGTCATGGGAACAGTGATTAAACAGTAAATCCAAATCATTTGTGTGAGTCCATAAACCATCAATGATCATGATCAACTGTCTCTCTTGGTGATGAACGCCATCAACGTCCCTGTGCCACAGGAACCGAGAAGTGGTCAAATCACTTCGCTGTCTGATTTGGAGTCCCTTTCTTTTTTCGATGTTTGTGATGATGCTGTCGGATGGCATCTTGTAGCTGATAAGGTGTTGACGTTGAAGAGGTACCATCAACAGTATCATTCGAGGTCATGGATGTGCCATATGTTGAAGTTGGATAAGACTATACATACTGGTTCTGGCCACATGCTGTGCAGGAAGGGTGATCCTGCTGAGAACCGTTGAAGCTTGTCGAATTGGAAACAGAATTGCTGCTCGCATAAATACCTGGTGATGGTGTGAAACTAGAACCTTGCATCTGATAGGAATATGCTGTCTGGCCAGGCTGGGGTGCAGCAAATCCTGAGCTGTAACTAAGGCATCCAGTCTGTGGTGCAGATTGCACTTGCGGTAGTCCTCCTTCGGTCTTGATTCCATTAGTGGGTAATCCGTAGTGCTGGCCTGTTTGAGAATATGCTGCATAGACTGCTGGCTGCAGCATGCCTGAATACTGGGTTTGTCCAGCATGAGCTGTCATTGGCTGCACTGCTGGTGTGGAAAGAATGTGTGGATATAGCTGTGGTGAATATTGGTGTATTCCTCTTGGACTGTAGCCGCTGCTTGTTCTTCCTGACCCAGTGTAATTGTTGAGTGATCCATCTCCTGTCGTTGTGGCATCTGCTGTCACCCTGAGTGTGCCATCACTGAGGTTGCGGCACTCCCTGTCTGGAGTAAAGTCCGGCTTACGTGAATCAGAGTCGGCATTTGGTTGCTCCCCATCTGGAGTCTTGTCTATTTTAACTGAGTCAGTGTTGGTTTGTTGATGCTCCCCGTCCGGAGTCTTAGCAGGTTCACTGGAGTCCGCTGAGATTTCTTGAAGCTGCACGTCTGGAGTCGGAACATGCAGGAATGCATTGACTTGTGGAGAGGTTCGTGCGAATGAGGGCGGAAGTATCATGGTGTCACCGGAGTCACCAGTGGTCTCACAGTGATCGTCGAGTGCCTCTGTACACACTAGCTGAGGTCTGTCACTTTGCACATCTTGCATGGGAAGTGAGATGCTGTCGTCACTCGTCTCACATACCGTGGGTAGAGCCTCAGTAGCTACTTGTTGTTCACTTGCGTTGGGTAAATTGTCAGAGTCTTCATCTGGGGGTGCAAACAATGTGGGTGGACTGTCATTGTCTTGCTGTTGTCCTTTATTTGGGCTTGGATTGTCATCGTCGCTTTGTTCTTCACTGTAGCATGATAGACCGTCATGGTCGTCCTGCTGTGCACTGGAGCGTGGTAGACTGTCATAGTCTTCTTGCTGTTTACTTGAGCATGGCAGACTTGCATCGTCTGCCGTTTGTTGGTCAGAGGAGGTTGCTAGACCCTCATGGTCTTGTTCCTGCAAGGACTGCGCGTCGGAGTCTTGCGTTGCTTCTATCATGGAGGCTGTCCACGAGCTCGCTGCGGAGGCTTGTGACACTGGAGTCACTCCTTGTTCGTGCAAGGACTGCGCTCTGGAGTCTTGCTTGTCTTCTTTCGTAGAGTTGGAAACCCTGAGCGGTGCGTGGACCACGCTCTGTGTGGCAGCAGGCCGCTCTCTGTGGGCTTGTACCGCTCTCTGTCTCTTGGTTTCAGGCTGCAGCATCATCCTGCACTCACGAGTTGGGATGTCCTATCTGCTGGGCTGAAGATCCTCAAATCCGAAGAACGAATCCGCGTCTGCATCGGATTCAGTACGGGGGTCGCCAATGTTCAACACGTCTAGTTGCGGTTCGGATTTGGTACTGGGGTAGCCTCCCTAGGTGAAAGGTTCGTCCGAGTCATAGTCTTCTAGGACCATATCATCACTGTTTGCATTGGAGCTAGCATTGGGCTCGCGAGGTCCAGAGAAAATGAAAAGGGCAGTATCGAAGTATTCAAGGTCAGAATCATCGGTTTGGGCATAGGTAACTGCTTGTTGCAGGGTTCTTCGGAGGTTAATTTTATTTCCTGATTCAATTTGAGGCATTGTGCTGTCATTCCAGGTGAAGGAAGGTTGCTTTACAGCTTTAAAATATTTTTTCTTTGATTTGGGACGTTTCCCCTTTAAATGGGTGTGGTCCGGGTCCTCTGACATCATGACACATGTGACATAGCACGTAGGAAGCGATTGCGCATGCGCAGATTGTTGTTCCTTTACCGATGGCCGTTTTCGTGATTGCGCATGTGCGGCGTCTCGCACATGCGCAAACGGACCTTCCCATTCTGTGCGCTTCTCGCGCAACTGTGCAAGTGCAGTCCCTTTAGCATGATGGCCGCCGATCAAAACTTTTTCTCTGTTCCGGGATCTCGGCATCGTGGTGTGTACTGCCGCTTCTCTTACCTTTTCTTGCTGGTTGGAGTGTGTTTTCCTCACAGTATTTGCCGAATTTGTCCAGGACTGCCTGGAAGTCGCTCCTGTTTTGCCCCTTGGAGAACCTGAATTTTTAAAAGATTTCTTCTGCTCTGTCACCGACGATGGTGAGGAGAAGCTCTGTTTTTCCAGCATCGGCCATGTCTTCTAGTTCGGCTGGCACCAGGAAGATTTCAAATTTTTGCCTGAATGCCCGCCAGTTTTCGCGGAGATCGCCGTGGCACTGGAGCTGCTGCGGAACCCGGATCTCGAACATCTTGCCTGGGTATCATTGCTGGTTGTCACTGTACGCTGAGGTATGGCTATGTGGATTGAAACAGTTCACTCCTGGTACCATGATTTGTTATGTTGTAGGTGTAACATAAGCGGCTTCATTGTGGTGCACTTGACAAGGAAGGTTCAGACGTGGAGATAACTTCAACACGTTTATTAAACTATTTACACTTCTATTACTTGGGTTCGACACTACTGCTAATCCTACTATAGCTACCCAGACTGACTAACCAGCTGCTGCAATCCACGTGGTGGGTGTAATATTGAATCAACCCTGTGTCTGTACTCACTGACTGTCTCCACTGGAAAGAGGCAGATCATGTGTGTGGTATCCTTTATATATGGGTTGGTGTAATGGCCCCCTGTGGTCGTGTCACCTCCTTATGTGTCATGAATGTCCATTTGTCGTATCCTATCTAACTGATCTATTGGTTGAGTGTGTGTGTGTGATGTTTCTGGTGCTCCCTCTAGTGTCTAGCTAGCCTACATGCATTTATATTGATGCACATCACCACATGGGTGACAGCTGTTCCCTGGGCCCGGGCTACCCTCCAACCATTTGCTCCCTCGGGAGTCACTGCCTTCATCTACTCCCCCGGGAGTCCGTGCCTCCACCTGATGCATATGGTGCGCGCCAGAGGATGACGCAGTAGCCTGATCACTAGCATTAGCCGCGGATGTGACAGTCTCTGGGATGGCAAATGGTACAGCTGACAGTAGTGCTGAGATTTTTGTGATTCTGGGGTGTCTTGAGGGTCTCATGAGGCGCAGCAACTCTGGATGTCCCGGCCTCGTCTGATGGTGATCCTGCAAGAGAAAAGCCAAGGGTTGAGAACTTGGGAGGGACAGATCTACTGGAGATGATAGAGCCATTGCTATAGGGACATTTGCGTTGTATTGGCCTCTCACATCTTTGGCTCATGCCGAACTCCTTTCGACCCACTGCCCTCTCCTCAACCACCCTGGCGATTTGCAGTGCCGTTTCTTCAAACGGATTGTGGACCCATAAGTATGCGATGCCCTGTCTGGTTTTCCCTCGCTCCCAGCAGTTATGGGCCAATTTATCCTTCAGGACACAGAAAAAATATATTCAGATGCTGGGATACGTGTTTGATGACGGGTTTGTAGCTGTTGGCATGTGTGTGCAAGGATCCTGGCCAAGGACGGCAATTCATGTATTGGGGGTTCGTAGAGGGTGGTCTGTAAGGGAAATGTAGAGAGGTATTGTTGGCCTCTGGGACATTAGAGGCAGGTTTGAAGGGTGAAGGAAAAGAGTGATGCCAGGAGCAAAGTGTTGCTCACTTATCTGAGTTTTCAGAAGGAAGTTGTTCTTTTTACGGCATTGCTTGTTGATCCTCTTCGTTACGCCGGCAGCAATGATGGCCTCTGCCACCTGATTCCAAGACTGATTGAGAAGGTCAGGTTTGGCTCTCTGCCCCATCCTGGGGAAGAGGGTGTCCTTTCTCTCCTCGATGGCATCCAGTAATCTATCAATTTTGGCATCTAAAAAGCGAGTGGCAGCTCTTCGAGTTGCCATCTTCTTGCTGGAATGAGAGAGTGGTGTAATTGTCACGCTTAAAAGCTGCTTGTCAGGCTCTAAGGGCTAATCCCGACCTCAGAGAATGAGACGCCAGCGGGGCAGAAATCCCACGGGCTGTCTGTTGCCCGAGTGTTGGCCAATTTGCACGTGCTGGATAGTTTGTCGCCGGTGGTACATGCGGCAGTGCACATTTACGGCGATTATCCCCCGGCAGGAGAACTGAGGGCTGGATTCTCCGATTTTGCGGCTATGTCCGGAGTGGAGGGGGGGTATCAGGGGAGCAGGGGAGGGCCTCAAGTGATGTCCTGAGGCCATCCCGACGGCGTGTGACGTACTCAGCGATGACGCTGCTTTTGAGCGGCCTGCGATGGGCCACGTTTTGTGCTTTTAAAAATTGTGAAACCGAAGGCGGTGCGCCAACTGAGGCGATGAAGGGGTGCAGTTTACGAGCATGGAGGGTACGTTAGTGGGTCAGCTTCGGAGGGAGGTGGCAGCAAGGGAAATTGTTCAGGTGAGGGACAGGGCAGGGAAGTTGGTGGTGGCTCCCGGATCTGATTAACAAGGAATTTGAGGAATTATAAGAGAGATTGTACGGGCCAGAGCCACCTGGGGGAGACCGAGAGATGCAGGAATTTCTAGATGGGCTGGGGTACCCAAGGTTAGGGGAGGAGGGGCAGGGCTACATTAGAAGGAGCGATAATGGCGCAGGAGATAAAAGATGCGATTGGGAGGATACAGTCGGGGAAGGTGGCAGGGTCGGATGGGTTTCCGGTGGAATAACATAAAAAATTCAAGGATAAGCTAGCACCCCTGATGGTGGGGATGTTTAAGGAGGCGATAGGGAAGGGGGTGTTGCCACAAACTTTGGAGCAAGCAGCGATTTCCCTGTTGCTTAAAAAAGATAAGGATCCGACGGAGTGTGGGTCGTTTAGGCCCATATCACTTTTAAACGTGGATGCAAAGATATTGGCGAAGGTACTGGCAGGTAGGCTAGAAGAGAGCCTCCCAAAGGTGATAGGTGAAGATCAGACGTGGTTTGTGAGAGGGAGGCAGCTCTTTTCGAACATTAGGAGTGTATTGAACATGGTTATGGCACCGGCAGAGGGGAAGGAAACAGAGGGGGTTGTGGCATTGGACGTCGAGAAGGCTTTTGACTAGGTAAAATGGGGGTACTTGATGGCAGTTCTGGAGCAGCTTGGGATTGGACCAAAGCTATTATATAAGGAGCCGAGGATGAGTGTCTGCACAAACAACATCAGCTCGAGATACTTTTCTCTCCAACGTGGGACTAGGCAGGGATGTCCTATGTCCCCCCTGCTGTTTGCACTCGCGATTGAGCCGTTGGCCATCGCATTAAGAAGTTGAGGGGTATGGAAAGGGATAGTGCGGGAGGGGATAGAACATAGGGTGTCCTTATATGCCTATGACTTGTTATACGTGTCGGAACCGAGTGTGTCAACAGGGGGAATATTGGAACTGCTTCGGGTGTTTGGGTCTTTCTCGGGGTACAAATTAAATCTAGACAAGATTGAGTATTTTGTGGTGTCTTGGCTGGGGGTGGGGGCAGGGGTAGGGGGGCTGTCATTCCGTGGGGTAGGGACTCACTTTAGATACCTGGGGGTGCAGGTTGCCCAGGAGTGTGTGTGGGGGGGGGGTCTCTGTAGTTACAACATTTCTCGTTTAGTGGGGAGAGTGAAAGCTGATCTGGCAGGGTGGGATGGTCTCCCTCTGTCACTGGCGGGTCGGGTGCAGGTGGTTAAAATGAACGTGTTGCCGCGATTTCTGTTTATTTTCCAATCCTGCCGAGGAGCCACAGGCAGAGCCAGCAGGGACAAGCCCAGGCATGTAACAATACAATACAGTGGTTTACCACACCCCCAACCCAAAGTGTTGGCGCAACTGCCTCCAAATTCTCAATTCTTTGGCCGATTTTCCTGCCAAAGGCATTTTTCAAAGAGATTGAAGGAATGATTACCTCGTTCATGTGGGGAGGGAAGGTGGCCAGAGTTAGAAAGGTGCTGCTACAGAGAGGAAGGTAGGCAGGGGGTTTGGGTCTTCCGAACCTGATGTATTATTACTGGGCGGCGAATGTGGAGAAGGTGCGGAGCTGGGTCAGAGTGGTTGATTCCCAGTGGGTCAGAATGGAGGAGAATTTGTGCAGGGGGTCAGGATTGAAAGCACTAGCAACAGCGCCGCTCCCGATGGCCCCAGGGAAATACTCAGGGAGTCCGGTAATAATAGCTTCATTGAGAATTTGGAGGCAGTTTCGCCAACACTTTGGGTTGGGGGTGTGGTAAACCACTGTATTGTATTGTATTGTTACATGCTTGGGCTTGTCCCTGCTGGCTCTGCCTGTGGCTTCTCCTCTTGGGCTCATGTATAAAGGTGGCTGGTCTCCGCCTCTGATCCAGTTCGGGATTTCTGTTTAGTGTATTAAAGCCTCAGTTACGTTCACCACTCGTTGTGTGTTCATTGATGGCATATCAGGGGGCAAAGTCAAGGGAAATGCCGATTCGGGGGAACCACAGATTGGAGCCAGGGAAGTGGGATATAAATGTTCGGAAATGGGCGGAGAAAGGGTTTGAGACACTAAAATATTTGTTTCTTGGGGATCGGTTTGCAGGATTGAAGGAGCTGGAAGCACAGTATGGGCTGGAGCAGGGAGAAGTGTTTAGGTCCATGCAGGTTTGAGATTTTGCCAGGAAGGAGATACAGAGCTTCCCAGTGGAACCGGCCTCCACATTACTGGAGGAGATGCTGGAGGGGGGACTGGAGAAGTGGGTAGTGTCGGCGGTTTACGGGCTATTTTGGGAGAGGAGAAGGCACCACTGGAAGGGATCAAAGCAAAGTGGGAGGAAGAGTTGGGAGAGGGTATGGAGGTGGGGTTCTGGTGTGAGGTGCTCTGGAGAGTGAATGCCTCCATCTCATGCGCGAGGTTGGGGCTGACATAGCTGAGGTGGTATATGGAGGACACCTCACAAGGGCGAGATGAGCTGGCTCTTTTAGGGGTAGAAGATGTGTGTGAATGTTGTGGGGGGGGGGCGGGCCTGCAAATCACGTTCATATGTTTTGGTCCTGTCCAAAGCTGGAGGATTACTGGAAGGAGGTTTTTAGGGTAATCTCTAAAGTGGTGCATGTGAAACTGCTCGGGCCCTCGGGAGGCCATGTTCAGGGTGTCGGACCAGCTGGGGTTGGAAACGGGGGCAGAGGCAGATGTTGTAGCCTTCACTTCATTGATCACCCAAAGGCAGATCCTGATGGGATGGAGAGCAACCTCTCCACCCTGTGCACTGGCGTGGCTGGGGCACCTGTTGGAATTCTTGACTCTTGAGAAGGTTAAATTTGAACTGAGGGGAAGGATGGAGGGGTTCTACAATTCATGGGCATTATTCATTATGCACCTTCAAGAATTGGATAACATCAAACATTAGGTTAGGGGGGTGATTGGGAGGGTTGGGGGGAGGGGGACGGTGCGTGTTAATGGTGACTATGGGTGATTCCTGATTCCTTTTTGTCATTTGTTTGTGTTAACATGCGGGCTAATGTTTGTAGGTTTGATGGGAGGATGGGATTGTTGTTATTGATATGGGGATTGACATTATATTCGTTACTGCTTATTGTTTATTGTTGGTGGGTGCAAATTTGGGAGAAAATGTGAAAAAGGAGGAGAATAATAATAATTTTTTTTAAAAGTAATTGTGAAACCAGCGTCGTGGATGCTGAAGGAGAGATAGGGGGGACGGAACGTATCCAACGTTGCCATAGTTTGATGAGAGTTTTGCTACTGGCTGGGGGGCTTCTGCCAGACCGGGGGGAGAGCTGGGGGATGGCCAGGAGATGGGCTGTGGGGTCGGGGTGGATGGGCACGGAACACCATTGTCACATCCGGAAAGGCAGCCATGCAGCTGCATATGCCACTGAGAGCCCACCGTTAACTTAGGACCACGGGTTGTTTAGGTATCCCCCCAGGTCACCCCCCTCCCCCCCCAGATGCCCTCAGCTCTTTGGGCGTGCTCCTGCACAACCAGTGCCATCTTGTTGGCTGGGATGAGTGTGTGTGGGGATTGTAATCTGTATATGCGGCTGCAGCTTGCCAGCCTCCCGAGTGTCAATCACAGACCTGGCGAATCCTGCACCGTTTTCCATTGGAATCGATTGTTTTCCACGTGGCACTGATGCTCGACCCTTCACAGTTGCTGAATCGATCCAGGTTTAGCACCAGTTTTGCTGTTGTGAAAATCCACGATCTCTGAGGGCTGGATTCTCCTTTGCCCGACACCGATATCATAATCGACAATCAGGCGGAGAATCCCTTTTGACGCCAAAATCGGGGGTGGCGCCTGTTAATGGCTGCTCCACCCCCTCCAAAATGGCATTATAGGTGAGTATGCCGCACGCCATTGGGACTACCTCAGGACGTCACCTGAAGGCCCTCCCCCAATGCTCCGCCCCTGATGGGCCAAATTCCCGATGGCGTGGGACAGGTGTGCTCTGAGTTTTCATCAACCTCGAATGGCGGCTCTGGACTGTGTCCAGTGTCGCCCCAGTTGGGGTGGGGGCGGCGGGGAGCGATTCCACTGGGCGGGGGGCTTTGGCGGGGGCTGGGGAAACTGGTGGAGGGTGGTCCGGGGTGGCGACGGGGGTACAGGGGGGCACTATCTGGCAGGCCGGGTCCACGCGCGGCTGGCACCATGTTGTACGGCGCGACTGTGTATGCAAATAACATGACACAATAGGGCAGCGTGGTGGCGCAGTGGGTTAACACTGCTGCCTCACGATGCCAAGGTCCATGTTCGATCCCGGCTCTGGGTCACTGTCCGTATGGAGTTTGCACATTCTCCCCGTGTCTGCGTGGGTTTCGCCCCCACAACCGAAAGATGTGCAGGCTAGGTGGATTGGCCACACTAAATTTCCCCTTAATTGGAAAAAATTAACTGGGTACTCTAAATTTTAAAAATAACGTGGCACAATAAGGAATTTAACAGTTCTTTTTAAATGCTATGAAAATATTTATCTGAATCAATGTCGTGTGTAACCCAGACTATTTTTCTGTCTACATTTTTCTTTGCTCATTATATCCTGTCTTTTATTATTAATGGAATTCATTGTTTATTCACAGAATGTTGATTGTCTTTAACAATGAACTGTTTAACCTGTTTATCATAATGGAAGGATAAAATTGATCACAATTATGTGAGAGATGAAGTAAACTGTATGTAATTCAGACTGTGATTGTTGTGCCAAGTAATCTAATCTGGGTAAAAAATACACTCCCTTAATAAAATTCGAGCACAGACTATAATGGGTACAGACAGAAAAATGTATTGGATTTACAGATCCAATTCACTGAAAGGGATATTGTTGGCTTGATAATTCAGGTAAGATAATTGCCTCAGTATGTAAACACATCACAGGGTGATAGGATTAGATGAATGGTTATATCCATCAGAGTCATCTCCTCTGACATATTGCTGCAACTTGAAGATTTTTAACCAGAGGTCATATTGCCTATCAGCTGCAAAGGAATATGGGGCAGGATTCTCCGAAACGGCAGCTAAGTGTTGACGCCGGCGTAACATCAGAGTGTTTCACGCCGGCGTCAATGGGCCCCTTGGCCCACTGATTCACTTACCTGAAGGTGGCCAGCAGTGCGCCGGAGTTCTCCACGCAGTTCTGGCTGCCGATACGGGGCCCTGCACTTCCAGCCGCAGATCCGCGCAACATGGCGGACCCACACAGCAAGCCGGCCACAAGAATAAAGGCCCCCCCCCCCAGATCACGCGCGCCCGCCAATCGGTGGACCCAACCGGAACCCTAGCTGCCCTGGAGGATCTCCACCCTCCCCCCCCCCCCGTGACAGATTCCCCCCCCCACTAGGGCGACCGCGGCAGCCACCACTCTGAGTGTCCAGCAAGTGGAACTATGTTAGAACCATGCTGGCAGGAACTCGGACAACTGATGGCGGACAATCGCTGCAGGGACCTTTTTCAATGGCCCCCGACTGCCGCGGCATCGACTGTGCTCACGAGACTGGCGTCGATTCTCCGGTCTGCGGAGAATCGCGGGAAGGTGTCGGACCCGATCACGCAATTTCGGCGCGGAGGCTCGGAGAATCCTGGCGTTGGTGCCATGTCAGGCAGATGGTTTGCAAGACTTAACTAACCTATAGAATTAATCGCCACAACACATTAATTAAACACCATCATTGAAGGGGCGACACGGTGCTGCAGTGGTTAGCAATAGAGCACTGAGAATCCAGGTTCGATCCCAGCCCTGGGTCTGTGCGGAGTTTGCACATTCACCCCGTGTCTGGTTGGGTTTCACCCCCATAACCCAAAGATGTGCAGGGTAGGTGCATTGGCCATGCTAAATTGCCTCTTGATTATAAAAAAATAATTGGGTACTCTAAATTTATTTTAAAAACACCACCATGGCTTTTAATGCTGAATTTTTACTCCTTTACTTTTTGTTATTTATTGAACTTACAACCCTGGTACTTGTGTGAAGAATTACGTGGAATGATAACGGAAGCATGTAGAAATTTAAATGTTTATACATAAAAATGTGTTGGCTGATTTACTGTGGGCCAAGGCCAATCCTGTTCTCACGCATCCAAGCACGTCCACATTCCAGAAGTGATCAAAAAATGATCAGGAGCAGGAACACTTGCTGTGTTTTCTTTCCTCACTGTGCTCATACAATATTCACACACGCTGGCTTTCCAGCAGGGTTTCTGTTTTGCTTGAGAACAGGAACTCTGGATGACTTTTTTGTGTGAATACTAGAGCGAATTATCATCTAAAAAGGATAGAACTTTCTAATTGGTGAAAAGGTGGAGGTCTAAAAAGATTTGGGTTCCCAGATGCATAGATCATAAAATGTCTTGAACAACATAAAATATAATTTAACAAAGAGCTAATGGCATAATGCTCTTTATACCTGGTTACTAGAATATAAGGGGTAGAAGTCATGCTTCAACTGTACAAAACTCTGATTACCACACCAAAAGTACTGTGAGCAGATCGGGGCACTGTCTTAGGAAGGATACATTGGCTTTGGAGTGAGTGCAACGTGGATTTGCCGGAAAGGTATCTGGGCTCTAAGAACTAAATTATGAGGAGAAATTACACAAATTGGAGTTGTGTAATTTAGAAGGCTGAGGAGTAACTTGCTGGAAGTTTTCAGGACATTCATAGATAATTTCTCTCTCTCCACACTGTGTTCTCTGGTTGGGGAGTCATTTTGTAATAAGGAAGTGCATCTTCACACAAAAAGAGGTAGAACTCTCCTCTGCAAACAACAGTTGATATTAGATCAATTGTTAGTTTTAAATCTGAAATTGATAGGTGTTTGTAATGTGTAAGGGATGTGGGGCAAAGGTCGAGTTAGGTTGCAGTTCAGCCACGATCACATTGAATGGCGGAACAGACCTGAGGGGCTAAACTCCTTACTCCTCTTCCTATGGCTTCCTAATAAGATCAGCTAACTCAGCACTGATTGGACCTACAACCCTACTGGTCATAGAGTCACAGGATTATGCAGCACAGAAAAGGCCCTTCAGCCCATCGCATCTGTGCCAGACAAAACAACCACCTAACCATTCTAATCCCATTTTCCAGCACTTGGACAACAGCTTTGTGTGTCCTGGGATCGCAAGTGCACCTCTAAACACTTCTTAAATATTGTGAGGGTCTTTGCCTCCACCACCCTTTCAGGCAGCGAATTCCAAACGCCCACCACCCTCTGGGTAAAAAGGTTTTTCCTCACATCCCGTCTAAACCCTCTGCCCTTACCTTAAATCTATGCCCCCTGGTCATTGACCCATCCACCAAGGGGAAAAGTTTGTTCCTGTCTACTTTATCTATACCCCTCATAAGTATATAGATCTCAATCATTTCCGCCCTCAGTCTCCTCGACTCCAAGGAAAATAACCCAAGTCTATCCAATCTCCTTTCTTAACTAAAACTCTCCAGCCCAGGCAACATCCTGGTAAACCTCCTCACCCTTTCCAGTGCTATCACATCCCTCCTGCACACAATACTCTAGCTGTGGCTTAACCAGCATTTTATACAGATCCAGCATAACCTCCCTGCTCTTAAACTCACTGCCTCGGCTAATAAAGCCAAGTATACCATATGCCTTCCTAACCACTGTATCCACCTGCTCTGATACCTTAAGGGACCGGTGTACATGCACACCAAAGACCCTCTGATCCTTGGTGCTTCCCAGGGTCCTGCCGTTTATCATGTATTCCCTTGCCTTGTTTGTCCTGCCCAAGTGCATCACCTCACACTTATCCAGATTGAATTCCATTTGCCACTGATCTGCCCATCTAACCAGCTTGACTATATCCTCGTGTAATTGAAAGCGATCCTCCTCACTATTTACCACCCCACCAACTTTCGTATCATCCGCAAACCTATTGATCAAACCTCCTCCTACATTCATATCTTAATTATTTCTATAAATCACAAACAGCTATAAATCCAACACTATCCTTTTGGGCAGTGGACACAGGTTTCCAGTCTGAACAACTCCCCTCGACCATCACCCTCTGCTTGGTGCCACTCAGCCAATTTTGAATCCAATTTGCAAAATTTATTTGGATCCCATGGGCTCTTACTTTCGCTATACGTCTCCCATGTGGGACCTTATGAAAAACCTTGCTGATCCAAGTAGACTACATCAAATGCATTTCCCTCATCTACACACCTGGTCATCACTTTGAAAAATGCAATCAAGTTGGTCAGATGTGACCTCCCCTTAACAAAACCATGCTGACAGTTTTTGATTAATCCTTGCCTCTCCAAATGCAGATGAATTATCTCTCAGAATTGCTTCCATAACTTTCCCCACTACTGAGGTTAGACTGACTGGCCTTTAGTTTCCTGGTTTATCCCTTCCTCCCTTCTTAAATAATAGTACAACATTGGCTATCCTCCAGCACCTCTCCTGTAGTCAGAAAAGGAATTGAAAATTATTGCCAGCGCCCCTGCTATTCCCCCCCTTGACTCACACGGCAACCTGGGAGATATTTCATGTGGCCCTGGAGATTTGTCTACTTTTAAGCCTGTCAGACGACTTAGAACCTCCTCTCTGTCTATGTTACTCTCTCTAATTTTATTATGGTCCTCCCTGATTCCTTTACCCACACTGCCCCTCTCATGAGTGAACCCTGACATAAAGTATTCATTTAGAACCCTGCCTACATTCTCCGGCTCCACAAATTTTCACCGTGGTCATTAATGGGCCCTGCTCTATCCCTAATTATCCTTTTACCCTTGATGTACTTGTAAAACAGTTTAAGATTTTCCTTTGTTACCTACCAGTATCTTTTCTTGTCTCTTTTGTGCCCTCCTAATTTCCTTTTTAAATTCCCTCTTAAACAATTATGTTTTCTAACTAGAGTAAATGAAGAAGCAAACAGTTGCCCTGGATCAGATGCTTTCTTCCAATCATATTGTATAGTGTGAAACTGCCAAATGATGCAGAAACTTTTAATTTTCTTTATTCTTTGATGGGATGTGGGCAACACTGAAAAGGCTTAGCGTTTATTGCCCATCCCTAATTGCCTTTGAACTGAGTGGCTTTCTAGACCATATCAGAGGGAAGTTAAGAGTCAACAACATCGCAGTGGATCTGGAGTCACATGTCGGTAAGGATGGCAGAATTCATCCCCTAAAGCAGTATTTTTCAAACGTTTTTTTCTGGGCCCCATGCCTGCTGACTTTCACGACCCACACCACCTTTGCTTATCTTTAATGTAAAAGGGGAACCTACTTGGTCCTCAAAATCGCACTCCAATCAGATTCACAGGAGGAGAGGGCAATGCACATATCAGGTGCATAGTTCTGCCAGTTCCTTTGTGCTGTCGTCATTTTTGTGGGAACTGAAAATCCAACCTCGCACATGTCGGTCATTGTGAAAGACAAAGCAACAAAATGCTTGTTTTACTCAGCATGTGATATTCCTGGGAGATGCTACTCCAAAATGCTGATGAACTTTTGCATGTTTTTAATGTGCTGCCACAGGTCAGGTACAGCAGTTTAGCCTTTCATCTGGGGTCAGCTGTAAGTTAGTAAGTGACTCTGGGATCTCAGCCTCAAAAGGAATTTTCCACCCATCACTTCCCATTGAAAATCTTCGGTAGCACAGTGGATAGCACTGTTTCTTCACAGCAGGTTCCTACGTTCGATTCCCCGCTTGGGCCACTGTCTGTGTGGAATCTGCACGTTCTCTTCGTGTCTGTGTGAGTTTCCTCCGGATGCTCCGGTTTACCCCCACAAGCCCCGAAAGACGTGTTGTTAGGTAACTTGGATATTCTGGATTCTCCCTCTGTGTACCTCAACCGGCGCCGGAATGTGGCGACTAGGGGCTTGTCACAATAACTTAATTGCAGTGTTAATGTAAGCCTACTTGTGACAATAAAGATTATTATTATTATTACTTCCCTGCATATCGCACAAAAGGGCTTTGCATCCTATTTGCATTGGCACAATTAACAAAACCATACCTTAAGAAATTACCTTTATTCTGCTTTGTCCCCAAGTTAAGTTTCTTCTGCTTAGGCTGCTCACCAGAGACCCTGGAGCTCTGTATCGGGCCAACACTAGCACACCTCTGTCATTCCATGGACTCTCCTGTGCAGCTCTCTCCAACTGATTTAGATGTCAGATCACGGTCGTCTCTTCCTTCTAACAAATGCTCCATCTTCACTGCCCTCTTGCCTTGCTTGCTGGCTGTTAGAAAATGGAAGAAGCTCGCCACCATGATTTAGCAACAAAAGCATGTACTCACAGAGCACTTGACATAAGTGTACGTGCAGGAAGCGCTAACACACTCACTGCTGCTGCTTATGGTCGGAAGACTGCACGCAGTCTCATCTCGTTCTCATTTTAAAGCCGTTAGCGGCTTTTTAAAAAATAAATTTAGAGTACCAATTACTTTTTTACAATTATGGGGCAATTTAGCATGGGCAATCCACCTACCCTGCACATCTTTGGGTTGTGGGGGTGAGACCCACGCAGACACAGGGAGAATGTGCAAACTCCACACAGACAATGACCCAGGGCCAAGATTGAACTCGGGTCCTCAGCGGCGTAGGCAGCAATGATACCCACTATGCCACCGTGCCGCCCAAGCAGTGGCTTTAAATGTCGGTAGTCGCTGTTGCGTGCATCCTCCGGGATGGGGGCCACGGTGGGACTCCATGGCTGATCACTCTGCAAACCTTCCGACATTCACCCACAAACCCACCCGCCAAGAGTGTGTGTACCTTCACTCCCAGCAGTGTTGACCTTGGTGCCACGCATTATTTATTTATTTATTTATTTTTAAATACATTTGGAGTACCCGATTTTTTTTAAATTAAGGGGCAATGTAGTGTGGCCAATCCACCTAACCTGCAAATTTTTGGGTTGTGAGAGTGAAACCTACGCAGACATGGGGGAGAATGTGCAAACTCCACACGGACAGTGACCCAGGGTCGGGATTCGAACCCGGGTCCTCAGCACCGCAGTCCCAGTGCTAACCACTGCACCACGTGCCGCCCTGGTGCCACGCATTATTAGCATCATCTCCAACACCCGTAGCCTTTGAAATTAAATGAAATGCAAATCGCTTATTGGCACAAGTAGGCTTCAAATGAAGTTACTGTGAAAAGCCCCTAGTCGCCATATTCCGGCGCCTGTTCGGGGAGGCTGGTACGGGAATTGAACCGTGCTGCTGGCCTGCCTTGGTCTGCTTTCAAAGCCAGCGATTTAGCCCTGTGCTAAACCAGCCCCTTATGGAACTCCTACCATCGGTTAAGCACTTGCTGGAATGCCGCTGACATTCCCTCCTGAATCTCACAGTTGTGTCCTATCATCTGCATCAGCTCTGGGGTAACCTTGTTCAGAGGCTCGACAAAGGGTCATTTGGACTTGAAAGGTTAGCTCTTTTCTCTCCCATCAGATGCTGCCAGAAGTGCTGAGATTTTCCAGCATTTTCTCTTTAAGGGACAGCAGTATACCATCACTAGTGTGCAATGTGGTCCTGTCTTGGTTTCACTTTTGACTGTGAGCAGAACACAGCACTTCTCTGACATCTTCAAGTTTTCTATCCATGTTTATCTGTTCTCAGGTGCCTGGTCAAAATAAATGAACCCATAATCTGTGTTTTGTGCATCTCTTAAGAGTGATTGGTTCCTTTATATAATTATAACAACACAATAATTCATGGCAGTATAGTGAAGGAGTGTTGCATTGTAAAAGGTGCCACCTTTCGCCATTTCATGCCACTATTTTGAAGGCCAGCAGGAGAGTTCTTCCTGATGTCTTGGCTAATATTTATCCCTCACCAAACATCACTTAAAAGTAAACTTTTTAAAAATAAATTTAGACTATCCAATTCATTTTTTCTAATTTAGCGTGGATAATCCACCTACCATGCACATCTTTAGGTTGTGGGGATGAAACCCATGCAAACATGGGGAGAATGTACATACTCCACATAAACAATGACCCAGAGCCGCGATTGAACTTGGGACCTTGGCGCCGTGCGGCAGTAGTGCTAGCCACTGTGCCGCCGTGCTGCCCTCACTTAAAAATAAACTTACTTGACCATTATTATATTTCTGTTTGTGTGACCAGTCTGTGCACAAAATGGCTGCCACATCTCCTACATTAAAACAGTGATTATGCTTCAGAATTTAATTGACTGTAAACCACTTTTGCATGTCATGAGGTCAAGAAAGGCACTGTTTAAATCCAATGTTTCTTTCTCTGCTGAGCGTTTGAACTACTACCCACCCATATCACATTGAATACCTTCCTCCACATAACACTGCCCTCCTTTAGCATTATCTCACCCCCTACCGACATCCCTATTCATATTGTTGCCAGATACAAATTGGATTAACCCATTTTTTATCCTTACCAACCTCCCTTCCATCATGTACTCTCCAAAAACTTCAACTCATCCAAACTTCACTTGAAGATATATCCTATCCCCCAATTAACCCTGTTTACCCATCATCCTTGTCTGTGCTGTCCTACATTGGCTCCTGGTTTCCCTATACTACAAATTTAAATTCTCATCCTTGTGTTTAAGATCACTGACCTCAACCTTCCTTTATTTTTCTGTAACTTCTCAAATTCTACAATATCACTTCATATTTTTTGTACTTCTGACTTCAGCCGCTTAATTATCCACCTTTTCAGCCGTCCCTTCTGCCTTCTTGTGGGGCGATTCTCCGCGGCGCGGACCAAGTGCCCGCGCCGTCGTGAACGCCATTGCGTTTCACGACGGCGTGAACAGGGCCCAGGCACGACCTATTCTGGCCCCAACATGGGGCCAGCACGGCGGTGGAGCAGTTCACGCCGCTCCAGCGTCCTTACGCAGCGCCAAATGGGCACCGCGCCATCTTGCGCATGCGCGGGGAACTTCTTAAGCGCGCCGGCCCCTCACCAACATGGCGCCGGTGTTCTGGGGCCGCTCGCGGAAGGAGGTAGGCCCGGGGCGGGTGGGGGGAGAGGCCAGCCCGCTGATCGGTGGGCCCCGATCGCGGGCCAGACCCCATCGGAGGCCCCCTCCCCCGGTGAAGGAGTCCCCTCCCGCCCCCCAGGCCACCCCCCCCCCCCCCAACGCTCCCGGTGAGCTCCCGCTGGCAGCGACCAGGGGTGGACGGCGCCGGCGGGAACCTGTCGTATCGTAGTGGCCGCTCGGCCCATCTGGGCCGGAGAATCGGCATTCGCCGTTTGCCGCGATTCTCCGAGCGGCCCGGCACGAATGGCACGGCGCTGGTTTCAGGGGGGGTGGGAGAATCGCGTGCAGGGGTCGGGGCGGCATGGCACGATTCACGCGGCACCCCGGCGATTCTCCCACCTGGCGTGGGGGGGGGGAGAATCTCGCCCTTGATTTCACCATCTGGATTTGTTTTTTAATTTTACAGTACCCAATTATTATTTTCTCCAATTAAGGGGCAATTTAGCGTGGCCAGTCCACCTACCCTGCACATCTTTGGGTTGTGGGGGTGAGACCCACACAGACATGGCAGGGGGGGATGTGCAAACTCCACACAGACAGTGACTAGGGGTCCGGATTGGACCCGGGTCCTCAGCGCTGTAGTCAATCTGGAATTTAACTCCTCTGACTCTCCCCCTTTATCTTGTTCCTCAGTAGTCCCACCTAGTCTCTCCTTCATTGACTTAGATTCAAGTTTCCTCATGCATTTGTGAAGAGCCGGGATGATTATCTGCTTTAACTACGCTGTACACATGTAAGTTGTTTGTCGTGCACTGTCAAAACATGCAATTTCCTTTGGGGGGCTAAATCAATTTATGACATCGCTATTTTTCCTGCTTAATAGGAGTCTGCTGAATTTAGCAAATGCTGGAAATTATTGCTTCTTCGGGAGATGGCTATTTTTGGATTGCAGTATAACATTCATGCTGGTGCACATAATGTTCTGCTCTTTATTACATAGCTTACCAATTTGTCACAAGCAATGTGACAAGAGAGCAGCAGGATATTAAACAACTCATTGCACTGACACGGAATACAATTCAGTTCATTCACCAGCACGCCAAGCCCCACCCACAGCTGCCATGTACTCTATCTAATTGGTGCCATTATTCACGACAACAAAACATCTGTCCAGTGGCCGCTGCTTTGGTCATTTAAGTTTGAGTTCAAGGAAGTCAGATGACCCATAGCTAACACCATTGTACGTCAGCCCCTTTTGACAAATGGTTTAATGAGTTACTGGTAAAGAAAACCTGAAAGTTTGAGAAACAAAACTCTATTCTGGGTTTTGAAATCTTTGTGGCAACATTTGTGCTTTGTAGATTCCCTTAGGCTCTCATTTAAAACTGCAGTAGATCCTTTGGAAAAAGGGATGGCAGTTTCACATCAATGCAATTAGCTCCATGGGGGAATGCTGGGTCAATGCAATACCTATAATAAAAATCACATATATATTTAACCCGCTGGATGCAAATTATTTAAGCAACTTTGAGAGAAAAGAGAATATCTGCATTAAAGAGGATATTGAGCAGTAATTGATTCGGAGTGCCAGGCCCTATATGTTAGGAATCGTAGGAAATGCTTGAACTGAAGGGTGGTTGCAGCAAAAATGTTAACACACAGCATTGAAAAAAAAAAATATGCCCCTTAGTATATCATTAAGTTTGTCCAGTGGGACGTCCAGTGGCGGTATGTAGGGAGAGGTTGCGCATGAGGTATCTCCCGACAGTTTAGTTTGCTGATGGTGATGACAGATTTCTATACATTTTGACTTGTTGGTGGGTTTGGTGGCCATCTTGGGTGGGCCTTGCGCCTGTACTCTCTAAGCAGTTCCTTGACAGTCCCTTTTAGTGGAAATAATTGACTCCGGGATGGAGGGGTGGCGGTGAGGCCCCCACTTCGGTCGGTCACTTGGAATGTAAAGGGATTGGATGGCCCAGTGAAAAGGTTGAGGGTATTTGCTCACCTGAGACATTTCAGTGCTGATGTGGTTTTTTTGCAGGAGACTTATTTGCAGCTAAAAGACCAGAACAGATTGCGGAAGGGGTGGGTGAGCCAGGTATTTCATTCGGGTTTTGACAGTACGGCCCAAGGTGTAGCAATTTTGATCAATAAAAAGGTTATTTTTTCTACCAAGGCCGTGACGGATCCCAAAGGCAGATATGTGATGCCCCCCCCCCCCCACGGACCCACCCCCACCCCCACCCCCCACCGACCCCCCCCCCCCCCCCACCGACCCCCCCCCCCACCGACCCCACCCCCCCAGCCCCCACCCACCCACCCCCCACCCCCCCACCCCCCCAGCCCCCCCCCACCCCCCCCACCCCCCCCCACCCCCCCCAGCCCCCCCCCACCCCACCCCCCCACCCCACCCGGGTTGCGCAGTCCTTTGGTTCCTCAACTATTTTCTTTTACTTAGCTTACTCCTCGTTGCTAACCTTGAACAAGTTTTGGAACAGGCCGACGAACTGCCCCCAAGTGTATTCAGAATGTCCAAATTACCTGACAGTACGTCTTCCGGGACTGTGGGAGGAAACCGGAGCACCCGGAGGAAACCCACGTAGACACGGGGAGAACGTGCAGACTACCCACAGACAGTGAATCAGCCGGGAATCGAACCTGGGACCCTGGAGCTGTGAAATAACAGTGCTAACCACTGTGCTACCACGCCACCCATGATATTGAAAGGCATTGGATCATTGCAAACAGGCAAAGCCCTGGCCCTGATGGATATCCCATTGAGTTATACAAGACATTTGCAGGTCAGTTGACTCCATCTATATAGGACATGTTCAATGACTCTTTGCCCCAGGGTTCATTGTCCGCTACACTTGCACAGGCTTCTATTTCTCTGATCCTAAAGAAGGACAAGGACCCACAGAATGTGGGTCATATCGACCCATATCGCTTTTGAACGCATTGACCAAACTACGAGCCAACGTGTTGCCAATACAATTAGAGTTCTGTCTCCCAGAAGTTATTGCAGAAGACCAGGCTTTGTCAAGGGTTGGCAATTGCCAACCAAAACGCGACGATTGTTGAATATTGCTCTTTCCCCCTCTCCTGTGCCCGAGCTAACACTGATTGTATCCATAGATACCAAGAAAGCGTGTGAAAGCGTGCAGTGAGGGTATCTTTTGAAGATCCTTGGGAGATTCAGTTTGGGGAAAAATTCATTTTGCGGGCTTGACTATTGTATAAAGTAGATGTGGAACGGATGCTTCCTCTTGTGGGCATTCTAGAACGAAAGGTCATGGGCGAAATTCTCCCCCAACGGCGTGATGTCCGCCGACTGGTGCCAAACACGGCGCCAATCAGACGGGCATCGCGCCGGCCCAAAGGTCCGGAATGCTCCGCATCTTTGGCGGCCTAGCCCCAACATTGAGGGGCTAGGCTGACGCCGGAGGGATTTCCGCCCCGCCAGCTGGCGGAAATGGTGTTTGTTGCCCCGCCAGCTGGCGCGGAAAAGCGGCGAATGCGCGGGAGCGTCAGCGGCCGCTGACAGTTTCCCGGCGCATGCGCGGGAGTGTCAGCGGCCGCTGTCAGTTTCCCACGCATGCGCAATGGGGAGAGTCTCTTCCGCCTCCGCCATGGTGGAGGCCATAGCGGAGGCGGAAGGGAAAGTGTGCCCCCACGGCACAGGCCCGCCCGCGGATCGGTGGGCCCCGATCGCGGGCCAGGCCACCGTGGGGGCACCCCCCGGGGTCAGATCGCCCCGCGCCCCCCCCAGGACCCCGGAGCCCGCCCACGCCGCCTGGTCCCGCCGGTAAATACCAGGTTTGATTTACGCCGGCGGGACCAGGCAATTTCTGGGTGGGACTTCGGCCCATCCGGGCCGGAGAATCCAGCGGGGGGTCCCGCCAACCGGCGCGGCCCAATTCCCGCCCCTGCCCAATCTCCGGTACCGGAGACTTCGGCGGGGGCGGGGGTGGGATTCACGGCGGCCTATGGCCATTCTCCGACCCGGCGGGGGGTCGGAGAATGACGCCCCATATCTCAGAATAAGGGTAGCAAATTTAAAACAGAGTTGAGGAGAAACTACTTCTCCCAAAGAGTTGTGAATCTGTGGTATTTGATAACCCAGAGTGCCGTGGATGCTGGGACAGTGAGTAAATTTAAGAAGGAGTGAGCAGATTTTTAATTGGTAATGGGTTGAAGGGTTATGGAGAACGGGCACGTCGGTGGAGTTAAGGCCAGGATGAGATCAGCTATGATTGAATGGCAGAGCAGACACAATGGGCCAAATGGCTTAATTCTGCTCCTGTACCTTCTGAACATATTGTTTTCTTCTTTTATAACTCTGGAGTACCCATTATTTTTTCCAATTAAGGGGAATTTTAGCGTGGCCAATCCACCTACTTGGCACATCTTTAGGTTGTGGGGGTGAGACCCACGCAGACACGGGGAGAATGTGCATACTTCACACGGACAGTGACCCTGGGCCAGGAACAAACCTGGGTCCTCAGTGCCACGAGGCAGCAGTGTTAATCACTGCACCACCATGCCGACCATATATCTTATGAACTTATAAAGTCCCCATGGCTCTTGTCTGCAATAATGCCTTGAGTTGTTTTTTTTTAAATTGTGGTACAAGGCAGGGGGTCCACCATCTCTGTTTTTGTTTGCCTTAACGATTGAACCATGAGCCATAGCGTTGAGATCTTTCGAAAAGTGGAAGGGTATAAGGCAGGGAAGGAGTGTACAGAGGGTGTCTTTGTATGCAGATGACCTGCTCCTTTATATAATGGATCCAGTCTCCACTATGGATGAGATAATGAAGCTCCTTTTCAGGGTATAAGTTGAATCTGGAAAAGAGCGAGTACTTTCCAGTCAAACCACAGGGAGGGGAGCCAGTCTGGGGATGTTACCTTTTTGTCTTGCCAGATCTAACTTTCATTATCTGGGAATCCGGGTGGCCCATGATTGGGCCTCGCTTCATAAATTGAATCATGCTAGTCTGGTGAGTGGGGTTAAGTCGGACTTGCAAAAGTGGGATAACCTCCCGCTGTCCAGACTATATCCTCCTAAGGTTTTTTATTTATTTTTCAATGTTTCCTCACTTTTCTCCCTAAGTCCTTTTTGCACGCTAACCCCCAGTACGCCTACGTGGCGTTCCCTGACGGCCGGCAAGATAGTCTCCCTTCGGGACCTGGTGCCCGCCGGAACCCCACGCGCATCCGAACCATTACCCCCCCCCCCCCACACAGCACCTCAGTGGAGGGTCAGTCCTCCCGCCACTCCTGCCTAGGCCCTCCCACCCACCGACGCCCCCTACAGGCGCCTCCATCTCGGGCCAACCGTTTGCCCCACCAGCGCCGTCTAGGGGTGACAAAGCTGCCATGGAGGCCAACGCCACGCTCCCGGAGTCGCAGACACCCAGACCCCCACCAGAATCACCACCGAAGCCCAGACGATCCAGGAGGACGACCAGGCCACCCGACCGACTGATTGTTTCACTGTAACTATATCTTCCACGCTTGTAAATATTCTCGACAACTCTGTAAGGAGGTATCACGGTACCTCCATATCTGATCATACCATGTAAATGCAACTGTAACCACTGGCCACCACCCCCTCTGGACTCTTTTTTAACAGGGGGTGAATGTGGTGAATTATCAGGTATTACAGTACCCAAGAGGCTGAAGACCATTGGTTAAACCTAGGAGTTTACCATTGGCTGTTGGTATGTAGCTCTGCCTTGACAGGCGGGGTATAAGAACGGGTGCCGTTCCAGCAGCCCTCATTTTCTGTACCGAAGCTGCTGGAGAACAGTTCTAGTCGATTAAAGCCTTCAGTTATGTTACAACCTTGTCTTTGATTGTAATTGACCGTGCATCATTCGGGTTAACAAGTTGGTGTCCCCCTTGATTTGGGCGGGTAAGACTCCAAGGATCTGTAGGACGTTTCTCCAAAAGGATAGACAGTTAGGGGGTTTTAGCATTACCCAATTTGCTCTTTTATTATTGGCCAACCAATATTGAGAAGGTGTTGGGGTTGGTTAGTGATCCAAGTTCCATATGGAGACAGATGGAGGCGGGTCCTTATCGGGGCTCTAGTTTGAGTGCCTTGGTAACTACCTTGCTTCCATTCTCTCCTGCGAGGTTTTCTTCGAACCCAGTGATGGTATCCACCCTGACAATGTGGAAGCAATTTAGACAACATTATAAGATTATCTCCATGTCGTTGTTGGCCCCTATATGGGGAAACTAGCTTTTTGTGCCATTACGTTTAGACATGACGTTTAGATTGAGGGAGGGGAAGGGTCTTGAGAGATTTGGGGACTTCTTCATGGAGGGGCTATTTGTGAAATTTGAGGAACTGTCGGTAAAGTTTCAACTCTCTGGAGCGAACATGTTCTGATGTTTCCAGATTCGTAACATTTTGCAAAAGGCATTTCCCTCATTTCCCTTGTCACCATCATCCTCCCTGTTGAGGAGAACCATGGGCGGAATTCTCCCCCCCCCCCACGCCAGGTGGGAGAATCGCCCGGGCACCACGCAAGTCCCGCCACGTTGTCCCGTCACCCGCACGAGATTCTCCCACCCTCCCCCCCCCCCAAACCGGCGCGGCGTGAATCACGGCTGGCCGTTGGGAGAATCGCCGCTTGCCGTTGGTAATGGGCGAGCGGCGATTCTCCGGCCCGGATGGGCTGAGCGGCCTGCCCAACACGACAGGTTCCCGCCGGCGCCATCCACACCTGGGGCGAATTTCTCCCGAAACGGCGCGATGTCCGCCAACTGGCGCCCAAAACGGCGCCAATCAGACGGGCATCCCCCCGGGGCCATATCGCCCCGTACCCCCCCCAGGACCCCGGAACCCGCCCGCGCCGCCTTGTCCCGCCGGTAAATAGGGGGCGTCATTCTCCGACCCCCCGCCGGGTCGGAGAATCGCCGGGGCTGCCGTGAATCCCGCCCCCGCCGGTTGCCGAAGTCTCTGGCACCGGAGATTCAGTGGGGGCGGGAATCACGCCGCGCCGGTTGGCGGGCCCCCCCGCTCGATTCTCCGGCCCGGATGGGCCGAAGTCCCGCCGATAAATTGCCTGTCCCGCCGGCGTAAATTAAAGCACCTATTTACCGGCAGGATAAGGCGGCGTGGCGGGCTCCGGGGTCCTGGGGGGGGGGGGCGCGGGGCGATCTGACCCCGGGGGGGCGCCCCCACGGTGGCCTGGCCCACGATCGGGGCCCATCGATTCGCGGGCGGGCCTGTGCCGTGGGGGCACTCTTTTCCTTCCGCCTTCGCCACGGTCTCCACCATGGCGGAGGCGGAATAGACTCCCTCCACTGCGCATGCGTGGGAAACCTTCAGTGGCCGCTGACGCTCCCGCGCATGCGCCGCCCCGACATGGCTTTTCCGCTCCAGCTGGTGGGGCAACAAAGGCCTTTTCCGCCAGCTGGCGGGGCGGAAATTCCTCCGCCGTCGGCCTAGCCCCTCAATGTTGGGCCTCGGCCCCCAAAGGTGCGGAGCATTCCGCACCTTTGGGGCGGCGCGATGCCTGTCTGATTGGCGCTGTTTTGTGCGCCAGTCGGCGGACATCGCGCCGTTCCGGGAGAATTTCGCCCCAGTGCTTTAATTTACGCCGGCGGGACAGGCAATTTATTGGCGGGACTTCGGCCCATCCGGGCCGGAGAATCGAGCGGGGGGGCCCGCCAACTGGCGCGGCCCGATTCCCGCCCCCCGCCGAATCTCCGGTGCCGGAGACTTCGGCAACTGGTGGGGGCGGGATTCACGGCAGCCCCCGGCGATTCTCCGACCCGGCGGGGGGTCGGAGAATGATGCCCCTGGTCGCTGCTGGCGGGAACAGCGTGGGAACGCTGGGGGGGTGGCCTGTGGGGGGGGCGAGGGGGGTTCCTGCACCCGGG
The DNA here is from genome assembly GCF_047496885.1 of Scyliorhinus torazame. Classification (NCBI taxonomy): domain Eukaryota; kingdom Metazoa; phylum Chordata; class Chondrichthyes; order Carcharhiniformes; family Scyliorhinidae; genus Scyliorhinus; species Scyliorhinus torazame. Next base: position 207,101,606 of record NC_092714.1, read on the forward strand.
GGGGGGCTCAAAAGGGGTCTGGCCCACGATCGGTGCCCAGCGATCGGCGGGCCGGCTTCTCTGAAGGAGGTCCTCCTTTCCTCCGCTGCCCCACAAGATCGATCCGCCATCTTCTTGTAGGGCGGCCGCGGGGAGGACAGCAACCGCGCATGCGCGGGTGTCGCAGTTGCCTCATTTACGTGGCGCCGCTCTTACGCGGTGCCAAGACCCGGCGCGCGTAAATGATGCGGCGCCGCTCCTAGCCACCCGGGGGCGGGAGAATAGGGGGCTGGGAACGGCCTCCGACGCCGGAGTGTAACACTCCGGTTTTCACTCCGGCGTCGGGACTTAGTCTCCCGATGGGAGAATTGCGCCCTGGGGCGGGATTCTCTGACCCCCCCGCCGGGTCGGAGAATCGCCGTGAATCCCGCCCCCGCTGGTTGCTGAATTCTCCAGCACCGGATATTCGGCGGGGCCGGGAATCGCGCCGCGCCGTGCCGGTTGGCGGGCCCCCCCCCCCGGCGATTCTCCGGGCCGGATGGGCCGATGTCCCGCTGCTGGAATGCCTGTCCCGCCGGCGTGGATTAAACCACCTCTCTTACAGGCGGGACAAGGCGGCGCGGGCGGGCTCCGGGGTCCTGGGGGGGCGCGTGGCGATCTGGCCCTGGGGAGTGCCCCCACGGTGGCCTGGCCCGCGATCGGGGCCCACCGATCCGCGGGCGGGCCTGTGCCGTGGGGGCACTCTTTTCCTTCCACCTTCGCCATGGTCTCCACCATGGCGGAGGCGGAAGGGACCCCCTCCACTGCGCATGCGCGGGGATGCCGTGAGCAGCCGCTGACGCTCCCGCGCATGCGCCGCCCGGCAAAGCCATTTCCGCGCCAGCTGGCGGGGCACCAAAGGCCTTTCCCGCCTGCTGGCGGGGCGGAAATCAGTCCGACGCGGGCCTAGCCCCTCAAGGTCAGGGCTTGGCCGCTCAAGGTGCGGAGGATTCCGCACCTTTGGGGCGGCGCGATGTCGGACTGATTTGCGCCGCTTTTGGCACCGGTCGGCAGACATCGCGCCGATTGCGGAGAATTTTGCCCCATGTCTGTAATTCGTAACCTCCTATGGGTGGCACAATGGCGCCGTGGTTAGCACTTCTGCCTCACGGCGCCGAGGACCCGGGTTCGATCCTGGCCCCGGGTTACTGTCCGTGTGGAGTTTGCGCATTTCCCCCGTGTCTGCATGGATCTCACCCTTCAACCCAAAGGTGTGCAGGGTAGATGGATTGGCCACGCTAAATTGCCCCTTAATAGGAATAAAAATAATTGGGTAGTCTGAATTTTTTTTACAAGTAATTCTTAACATCCTTTGGTGGCCATTTTCAGGGTATCGGACTTAACGTTGCTGCAAGCGGGGGTGACGACCTATGTTCTCACTGTGGCCATCTAAAATGGCCGTCCGCAAAGGATAATGGGAATTGTGGTCAGGTTGAGACACAGACGATACACAACCCCTGTGTATTGTGCAGAGGGATACTTGCACATGCTAAATGTCAATCATCAATTTCCCCAGGACAATGGACTCAGATTGAAACATAGCAGCAGTATCAGACTCGGGGGCGCCTATTTACCTTATCTGGATGTGCATACGTGCCTTGGACAATAACAACTAGTCTCCGCCCAGCTATCAAGGTACCTGCCCCAAATTGGCCAGAATCGATTAGGGTGATCAAAATCCCATCGATCCATTGGATCCCGAGTTGGGACCGCCCAAAGGAGCGCGAAAGATCGGAGGGTAAGAGGAACTGCACGACCAACATGCTTTCTCTTTTGGGACCGGCCTCTGCCCCACCAACTGCAGCACATCGACCAGTCAGGTTCAAGGACCCGCGATCGCTACCTGAAGGACAAGCCGCAGCCTAGACGTACCTGAAGACTTCCAGCCGCCACACGCGATAAAGGTCTTGGGCGAAATTCTCCCCCAACGGCGCGATGTCCGCCGACTGGCGCCAAAAACGGCGCCAATCAGACGGGCATCGCGCCGGCCCAAAGGTGCGGAATGCTCCGCATCTTTGGGGGCTGAGTCCCAAAATTGAGGGGCTAGGCCGATGCCGGAGGGATTTCCGCCCCACCAGCTGGCGGAAATGGTGTTTGTTACCCCGCCAGCTGGCAGAAATGGCGTTTGGTGCCCCGCCAGCTGGCACAGAAATGCGGCGCATGCGCGGGAGCGTCAGCGGCCGCCGACAGTTTCCCGCGCATGCGCAGTGTGGAGAGTCTCTTCCGCCTCCGCCATGGTGGAGGCCGTGGCGGAGGCGGAAGGGAAAGAGTGCCCCCACGGCACAGGCCCGCCCGCGGATCGGTGGGCCCCGATCGCGGGCCAGGCCACCGTGGGGACACTCCCCGGGGTCAGATCGCCCTGCGCCCCCCCCAGGACCCCGGAGCCCGCCCACGCCGTCTGGTCCCGCCGGTCAATACCAGCTTTGATTTACGCCGGCGGGACAGGCAATTTCTGGGCAGGACTTCGGCCCATCCGGGCCAGAGAATTGAGCAGGGGGTCCCGCCAACCGGGCGGCCCGATTCCCGCCCCCGCCCAATCTCGGGTACCGGAGACTTCGGCGGGGGCGGGGGCGGGATTCACGGCAGCCAACGTCCATTTTCCGACCCGGCGGGGGGTCGGAGAATGACGCCCCTTATCTCACCTGCACAGAGCCGGTCACTTGAAAAGTTAAGCAAAGGTAATTTCAGCTGTAAGGTGTAGTTTAATGTGTAACCGCCTGTAGATTATTACGCATAGAACCAAGCCTATGTTTAATAATAAACAGTAATTGAACTAATATACTGGGTGTGTGGTCATTTATCCAGTACACGGAACGTACTCGCGTCTTGTGGTTATTATTAATAAAGATAAAAGAGCAACATCACCTTTGCCTGGTTAATAACCCGGAGGCGAGTTCTACTTTAGGGTAGACCAAGGTAAACTCAGGCAGAGTGAAGAAGGGGCATGACAATTGGGTTAATTGTTGAGGGTGAGGAATGTTTCAGGATTTCAACTCCTCATTGTTATCCAGCAAGTTCCTGTGCATAGGCATCGGCTGAGGATAGAAATGGACTGATCTGTGTTGCTCCTACTATATAATATCCTGCCAAAGTTTATCTCAAGTGATGGGGTGCCAAAGTTTATTTCTAGCGATGGGGCCCTCCCATCCCCACCACCAATTGGAGAGTTGGTGGCAGCCCCGTGTTACTTCTATGGGGGAGGCCCAAGGCTTTTTAAGTGCTTGCCAATCAAAAGCTGGCAAGTCTCCATTGTTGGCAGTTCCATCAGAAGTGGTGGCTTCTGTTGGTAATGCTCCAACGCCCAGGCTGAGGATCGTTGCTGGATCTCCTGACGTGAGTGAGTAGGGCAGGATGGGGGTTGAGAGTCACTGGAGGGGATGGACGGAGTTCAGGAGTTCAGGCATGGGTGGGGTGGCTTTCAATGGCACCTCCTTCCCAATGCCAGCTCCCTCGATCGGGCACTGAGTTTAATCCTTCAGCTGCCATTAAATTCCGATGGCATTAGGGATAATTGGTATCAAGTGACTCATTAGCAAGCCTAATTGACATCCTGCTGCCGCTGTTGGGTTTCCCACATTGGGGCCTTGCCACCTCTAACATATTTGGAGACTGTTTTCCTAACACCAGCAAGTACTTCCATCCAATGCCCCTGACCACCACCGCCTTTCCCTCCCCCACCCCTCCCAAGGTTCCCCCTCCATCGTCATCCCCATCATACCTGCTGCGATTGGTTCAATTAAATTCCCCTCATCCTGGTTTTATCAGCTCGATTCACTGAGTCAACAAGGAAGCTCCCACCCATCCAGGTTTGAATGCTCAAGTGCAATGCAGTACAGATTCTGGTAGCACACAGCACAGTGCTAAACTGATGGGACTTACCCCTCTCCATAGCAACAGCATTAGCTCCACAGCATTGGTGGGTGGGGGTGGGTCAGGATGAAAACATTATTGCTGCAGGTGCTGCTGCAAATTCCCCAATTGTACCAGAATATGGGGCAAATATCAATTTTAGTTGACTAGTAAGCTGTTCTGGTTACAATGTTGTAAGTTTTCAAAAGCTGGTAAAGATTTTGTGTGGGTGCATTTTTCGATCTGACTGTTTGATAAGATGCTGGTCTATTATCTAACTCTCTACCTAAACATCTCTGCCCTTCCATCTCTCTGCCCAGTTCTCTATATTCATCTCAGCCTGTTGCTAACTTGCTGTTGTCTCTTAATTTGGCTCTGTTTAATTACGTTTGCTCAAGAGTCGCCAGGTATCTTTCGATACCGCCACAAGGTTCAGAACCGAATACTGATCAATGACTCGATACACCAGTTAGTAAGTTCAAAAGCAATGCTCATTTATTTACACACAGTCAAATCTACTCGTGCATAAAACTCTACAACCTAAACTATAACTATCACTAAAAGCGTATACTTAGCTTCGGGTGCGCACTCAGTCAGAGGAACAATGGCCGTTGCTCGGTTCTGAGGCTGTTGGGTTGAGCTGTTTACAGGGTAGCAACTAGGAGCGTCAACCTCGTAGCGTGCGTTGACTTGGAACTTACTTGGTCTGGAGCAGCTTTGGCGGGTCTCTCCTCACTGGGAGCCAAGGCCAAGAGATCGATTCTCTCTTGGGGAATCCTTTTTATACCCAAAAGGGCTTTGCGCGCTTTTGGGCGGGCCTTGAACTTGGCCCCAATTAATTGGGCCGTTTCCCAATCATTCCTATCGATTTTCCTCCAATAGAGGGGTGGGTTCCCTGGTTGCTGGGCGTGTCCTAGGTTCTGTTTATGGTTAGTTTGGGATGTGGTGTTTTAGTCTCCTCTGGCGCCGGGGTGTCTGGCTTAGCATTGTTTACCTAACTGTTGCCTTTTTGTTCCCGGGGATGAATCATTAGTATGTAGATGGTTCTGCAGTCTCGGTCTTGTCTGGCTCCAATCAACAGACAGACCTTGCACCTGCTTGCTTTCACGGTATTGTCCAATTTTCCCTCCATTCTTTGCAAAGTGTCCATTTTGTAATCGGGACGTGGCCGTCCCAGATGGCTACACGCCAATCTATCTACCATTCTACCTAGCCATCTACCCTTCCACCTGTCTCTCTCCATCTATCCCACTATCTACCTATCTATCTGTTAGTCTAACTATCTGCCTCTCTATTTATCAGTTTACCCATCAGGAGCGCACAATATCGACACCCGCCATTAGGTTGGTTGCCAATCAATAGATGCTCTATCGCAGCCACCTATTTTGTTTCAATTAATACAAGGGACGAATATGGGGCCTAAATTGAGTCTGTGAGGCAGGGCACGACTGGGCTTAAATCAATTTCTAAACCTCATGTCCATCTCTACAATTAAATGCAGCCTTCAAAAGATCATTGCAAGACCTCAATGAGAAATGAATATCAGCTCAACATGATAACACACATGGAACACTGAACACCACATCCCAAACTAACCATAAACAGCACAAGAGATGAACAAAGTGTCTTTAACAAGAAGGGAATTCATCATCACAATTGCAGTTCTACAATTTGCTCAAATAATACTTAATTATCTATTAAAAATTTTAATTTGTTCCGTTAATAGACATTAATTAATACTTTAGATTGTGCATTAATCACTTGCATGGTTACTGTAATAATGTAATAATTGCATAAAATTCATTATTCTGATAAACTAGAAAATGTGATCACTATTTGGTGATCTGGGGCGAAATTCTCCCGAAACGGCGCGATGTCCGCCGACTGGCGCCCAAAACGGCGCCAATCAGATGGGCATTGCGCCGCCCCAAAGGTGCGGAATGCTCCGCATCATTGGGGGCCGTGCCCCAACATTGAGGGGCTAGACCGGCGCCGGAGGAATTTCCGCCCCGTCAGCTGGCACGGAAATGACATCCCCGGGCGGCGCATGCGCGGGAGCGTCAGCGGCCGCTGACAGTTTCCCACGCATGCGCAGTGGAGGGAGTCTCTTCCGCCTCCGCCATGGTGGAGACCGTGGCAGAGGCGGAAGGGAAAGAGTGCCCCCACGGCACAGGCCCGCCCGTGGATCGGTGGGCCCCGATCGCGGGCCAGGCCACCGTGGGGGCACCCCCCGGGGCCAGATCGCCCCGTGCCCCCCCCAGGACCCCGGAGCCCGCCCACGCCGCCTTGTCCCGCCGTTCAAAAGGTGGTTTAATCCACGCCGGCGGGACAGGCAATTTATCGGCGGGACTTCGGCCCATTCGGGGCGGAGAATCGATTGGGGGGGGCCCGCCAACCGGCGCGGCGCGATTCCCGCCCCCGCCGAATCTTCGGTGCCGGAGACTTCGGCAACCGGCGGGGGCGGGATTCACGCCAGCCCCTGGCGATTCTCCGACCCGGCGGGGGGTCGGAGAAATACGCCCCTGAATTTGGATGTTTGTTTAACTCCACTACTATTTAAAGTTGCATTTATGTTATAAAAGTGGATTAAATTTGCTGTAAGTGGTAAGATCTTGTAAGACCTTGTGCAGAAATATAGCATCGTTCTCCCAAAAACCGCAGCGGGAGCATAAAATGCCTTTTCAGTTATTTCAAATAATCCCCAACCATGTTTCATATCTTTATTATTAGAATATGTGACCATGATGTATCTTCTAACATGCCAACGTGCTTTAACCTACATATGAAAATGACGCTTAATCAAAATGTTGCTGTTCGTTACAGGAAGTCACTTAATGGTGCCTATTCCTCTGAGTGTGGAAAGAGGGAAAATGGAGAGCTGTTAGGATTTCACTCTGCAATTTGATCTAAATTCATAGATTCATAGAACCATAGAATCCCTACAGTGCAGGAGGAGGCCATTCGGCCCATTGAGTCTGCACCAAACTGCTGAAAGAGCCACCCTACCCAGGCCCACTCCCCCGTCCCATACCCGTAACCCCGCCTAACCTGCACACACCTGGACACTAAAGGGCAGTTTAGCATGGCCAATCCATCTCATCTGCACATCTTTGGACTGTGGGAGGAAACCCGAGCACCCGGAGGAAACCCACACAGACACGGGGAGAATTACTCCTTCAATGTAATTTAGAAACAAATTTATGCTCAGGTACAGCACTTTTAAAAATAATATAATCTCTTGTGTACTGGCTATGACAGAAATCGCTTAGCTCATTAAACTGACCAACTATTTTGTTCTAATTGCTGTGGATAATGAATAAACTACCTGCATGCATGTGAAATAAACCTTCTGTTAGTATGCTTTATTCTTTTGTACCAGTGAGCACAATCCTATTGAAACAGTGGATTGTCCGGTATAAAAGGCCAATATGGTTTAAATTCAATTCACTAACCAACAGGTGTCATACACCAGCAGATCCATTACTGCAGCAAACAGAATATACAGCCCTGTAGTGAGCTGGTTGTACCTTTAGCAGAAGTGGGCTGTATCACCACAGAAAAAATGGTGCAATGTGGGAGGACCCAAGACCTGTAAACATACAGACAAATTCTCAATTTGTTTAAGAGCGTATAGTTAAAAGAAAATTACACTACAGTACAAAATTAATTTATCTGCAGGCATACAGCAGATAATTAACAGAACTTCCAACAGTGATAATGCAGATGTTGATTCCTAAACAATGCAACTATTAGGAAATGACTTTATATTGCAATTAGCGGAATGGGTGCTTATTGAAATCAAGATAATAGTTTGTATTAATAGCTACAATTTTGAAAAGGTAAACAGGGTAAATTATGTAAATAAATTACAAATACACGAATCATTGGACGAAAGTGGCTCAAAATTGTGGCGAGGTGTAAATGCATATTGAGAGGATCCAATTCTTTTTTTCCCAATTAAGGGGCAATTTAGTCTGGCTAATCCACCTACCCTGCACATCTTTTTGGGTTGTGGGGGTGAGACCTGCTCAGACACGGGAAAAATGTGCAAACTCCACACGGACAGTATCCCGGGGCCGGGATCGAACCCGGGTCATCGGCGCCGTGAAGCAGCGGTGCTAACCACTGTGCCATCACCCTTATTGAGTTTGTTAGTTTTATGACTTGACTTGGCTCAGTTGGTCGCAGTCTTTGCTAGATGATTGTGGGCTTATGCCCCATTACGTACCTGTGCCCGTATTCTAGACTGGTACTTCAGCGCAATGTTGATAGAATGTCGCACTATCGAAGGTGCTGTCTTTTTTTGTGAGATGTCAAATTGTGTACACATGAAATATTTAACTAATAGGAGGGAGATCTATCAATGCCTGTGCCAACTTGCCCGACCAACAGCATCCAAAACAGATTATCTCATCACTCGTTCATTTGTGGTTTGTGTGACATTGCACATCGGCTGTTGGTTGGCCTACATAAGAGTGACTGCACTCCAGTGATTTCACTTGAAAAGCACTTCAGGTCATCCTGACCCTGTGAAAAGTACTAAATAAATAGCAAAAAAAAATAATTCTTTCCCTTTATTGAAATAATTCGTTATAAGCTACTCCTACCCACAAAAATTAAAGTCACATTTTTAAGAAACATATCCTCCTCAGTGAAATGGCTATCTGTCATGAGGCTAGAAGTTTTTTATTTTGTGATTTTTAGTTTATTGAGTAAGTGTTCAGTGCCTGAATAGGGAGCCATCAACTAATGTGTTGAGAGAACAATTTCCATCTGAATTAACTTTCTTTTGTGACTGAGCTGACATAATCACTTTGAAAGATATATTCGTCACTTGTTTTGTTGTGTTCTGCTCCTTCTTTAAGACTTTCTGTTATTCTGAGAATGATGGATGTAATGGACAATCAAATGCTGATGCTTTGCTAATGATGATCTAGAATTGGACACTAGGAGATTATTCCTGGAAAATGCTCTCTCTTATTTTTGTTCTTTCCTATGTGGGCAAATATCCTGGGCGCGATTCAGCAGACAAATGTTAAAGTCCGCTTTTGGGCATGTTCAGCGGGAGAGGCGCCGAGAAAAACCCCGCTACTCAACAGTTGCTGTTTTAATGGGCCTTGGGGAGTTTCTCCCCATCGGGGCCACACTGTCTGAAAGGTGGGGGGTGGTGGGGTGGGGCTGGGGAGGGGGTGGGGTGGGGGGGGGTGAAATCCGGGCTGTCGATCAAAATGGCACCCTGATATTCGAACAGCCATGCCTCCTGGTGAGATCAGCTTGGCAGCAGGAATTCTCGCATCCACAGGGCAATTGAGCCACTTAAGTTACACATTAGGGCCTCTTCCCACTGTTGCTGGCATTTTATCAGCGGTAGGGGTAGGACTGGGGCCATTGGTGTGGAGATCACCAGGCGAACCCTGGTGACCTCCCGATGTGTTCAGAAGCAGGGGCCCTCCTATTCAAGCACTATTTAGTCCAGGCTGGAGCCCATGGCACCAATGGCCATTCTTGTTTGCACTCACCAACCCCCCCACCACCCCCCCTAACCCCCCCCCCCCCCCCCCCGCTCCCTGCCCCCACCAGCTTCACTCGCTATATGCTGCCCCGCTGGCACATGGCACACTGGGAATAGAGTGGGGTTGAGCAGTGAACCAAATTGTTCCCACGCCCTGGTGCTAAATATTAGGGGTCAAATTTCCACAATTGCCGTCGTCTTCTGACTCCTTGTAAGTATGCACCTTGATAATAAATTTCAGCAAACTCTTAACTGTAGGGGAGTGAGGCAAGTGAACACCATCCAGTCATTTTCTGACATCCAACACATGCACGTAATTTCAGCAAGGGCCACTGGATAGCAATAATGAGAGCAATTGTACACAATTTTCCTCTCCTATATGAGAGGTGCTAGATGAGAGCAGTTAAGACTGTTTTCATACTCTATAATACCTGTGCTCGTGGCAAAACTATCCAAACTGGGGCTGGCACAGCAATCAGTAATTGGAACGTGGTATTTGCAATATTTATGATAGCTGGGATAATTTGTATTGTCATTTTGGGACGTAGTGCTCTAAGATGGATCTTAACAGAATACAAAGGCAACATACCATAGCGAAGATTGAAACCTGTCCTCTGCATCTCCCTGCTACTCAGTGGATAAAGGGCGGAGTTCTCCAAACCTGCTCAAGAGAGGTTTGGTAGCTGGTGGAGCGAGAATCTGGGGCGTCATTCTCCGACCCCCCGCCGGGTCGGAGAATGGCCGTTGGCCACCGTGAATCCCGCCCCCGCCCCCGCCGAAGTCTCCGGAGGGAGAAAGGTCGGCGGGGCGTTAATAGCGCCGCTGCCGCGGAGAATGTCACGGGTCTGCGCAAGGCAGCCGATTTTCGGCCTGCCGATATTCTCCCTTCCGGATGGGCCGAAGTCCCGTCGACGTGATGAACGTTCACGTCGACGTGAATCAAACCTCCTTTTCATCGGCGTGACCCGGTGCTCCAGGCTCACGCCGACCAGCGAGGAGGTGAGTGACGGCCTGGGGGGTTGGCTCTGAGCAGGAAATGGCGTGGCCGCAGACTGATTGTGTGAGGAGAGGTGTGTCTCGGCTTGTGTGTGTGTGTGTGCGGCGGGGGGGGGGGGGGTGGTTAGAGTAGGCTGGGCTCCGGGGGGAGTGCCGGGAGGGGGTCCGTGCCGGGGTGGAGGTTGGGGGGGGTCCGTGCTGGGGTGGATGTTGGGGAGGGGGTCCGTGCTGGGGTGGAGGTTGGGGGTTGGAGGGGGTCCGTGCTGGGGTGGAGGTTGGGGGTTGGAGGGGGTCCGTGCTGGGGTGGAGGTTGGGAGGGGGGTCCGTGCTGGGGTGGAGGTTGGGGGTTGGAGGGGGTCCGTGCCGGGGTGGAGGTTGCGGGGGGGGTCCGTGCTGGGGTGGAGGTTGGGGGTTGGAGGGGGTCCGTGCCGGGGTGGAGGTTGGGGGGGGGTCCGTGCTGGGGTGGAGGTTGGGGTGGGGGTCCGTGCTGGGGTGGAGGTTGGGGGTTGGAGGGGGTCCGTGCTGGGGTGGAGGTTGGGGGGGGGGGGTCCGTGCTGGGGTGGAGGTTGGGGTGGGGGTCCGTGCTGGCGTGGAGGTTGGGGGTTGGAGGGGGTCCGTGCTGGGGTGGAGGTTGGGGGTTGGAGGGGGTCCGTGCTGGGGTGGAGGTTGGGAGGGGGGTCCGTGCTGGGGTGGAGGTTGGGGGTTGGAGGGGGTCCGTGCTGGGGTGGAGGTTGGGAGGGGGGTCCGTGCTGGGGTGGAGGTTGGGGGTTGGAGGGGGTCCGTGCCGGGGTGGAGGTTGCGGGGGGGGTCCGTGCTGGGGTGGAGGTTGGGGGTTGGAGGGGGTCCGTGCCGGGGTGGAGGTTGGGGGGGGGTCCGTGCTGGGGTGGAGGTTGGGGTGGGGGTCCGTGCTGGGGTGGAGGTTGGGGGTTGGAGGGGGTCCGTGCTGGGGTGGAGGTTGGGGGGGGGGGGGTCCGTGCTGGGGTGGAGGTTGGGGTGGGGGTCCGTGCTGGGGTGGAGGTTGGGGGTTGGAGGGGGTCCGTGCTGGGGTGGAGGTTGGGGGTTGGAGGGGGTCCGTGCCGGGGTGGAGGTTGGGGGGGGGTCCGTGCTGGGGTTGAGGTTGGGGGTTGGAGGGGGTCCGTGCTGGGGTGGAGGTTGGGGGTTGGAGGGGGTCCGTGCCGGGGTGGAGGTTGGGGGGGGGGGTCCGTGCTGGGGTGGAGGTTGGGGAGGGGGTCCGTGCCGAGGAGGGTGATGGGAGGGCAAATGAATTGGTCCACCTGGCCAGGTGCCAGCCTCCAACAGTTGGACCCATGCGGTCCATGCCACCTGGCTGGGGGGAGGAGGGGATATGGGCAATGATGACATGTGGTCGTTCCCCTCCCCCCCACCAGGCCGTCATGTTTTCAGATCATCCAGCGATGTTGGCCGCCGTGGTGGCAGCCGCTCATGTCTATGTTGCCCTGGATGAGGAGGAGGAGGAGGAGCGTGCCAGAGAGGCGGCGCAGGCTGCCGCAGAGGGGCAGGCGGCAGCCGCCCAGGCTGGAGGGACACCTGACCGACAGGACGAGGAGGGGGAGGAGGACGTCGCGGCCCCACGGCAACGGAGGCACCCGAGGGCGCCCCGTGTGTACCGGCCCCGCCAGTCATACCAGGACCTTACGGACCGGGAATGCAGGAGGAGACTCCGGATGAGGCGGGAAACCATGGCACACATCTGCCACCTGCTGGCACACCTGTCACCGCGTGGCACTGGCGGGGGACACCCTCTCCCCGTGTCCGTCAAGGTTACGGTGGCCCTGAACTTTTATGCAACGGGGTCATTCCAGGCACCGAGTGGGGACCTGTCCGGCATATCGCAGACATCGGTGCACTGGTACATCCGGGCAGTGACAGATGCCCTTTATGCCATGGCGCACCGCTACATCCGCTTCCCCGTGGACCGGGCCAGCCAAGATGCCCGGGCCGTGGGCTTCTCTGCCGTGGCCGGGTTCCCCATGGTCCAGGGCGCGATCGATGGGATTCACGTCGCCGTGCGGCCACCTGCAGATAACAGGGCCGTGTTCACTAATAGGAAGGGGACCTATTCGATGAACGTACAGGTGGTCTGCGACCACCGCATGACGATCCTGCACGTCTGAGCCCGTCACCCAGGCAGTGTACACGACTCATTCGTGTTGTCGCGGTCATCCATCCCCGGCATGTACGAGGGATGCCATCCCCGGCTGAGGGGCTGGTTGCTGTGCGACAGGGGCTACCCATTGCGATCGTGGCTGATGACGCCTATACGGAGGCCACGCAATGAGGCGGAGAACCGCTACAATGATGCCCATGTAGCGACAAGGGGAGTGATCGAGAGGTGCTTTGGCGTGCTGAAGATGCGTTTCAGGTGCCTGGACCTCTCTGGGGGCGCCCTCCAGTATCGGTCAGATTGGGTCGGCCGCATCATTGTGGTGTGCTGCGTCCTGCACAACATAGCCCAGCAGAGGGGCGATGTGCCGCAGGCAGAGGAGGGCGGAGTGGAGGAGCAGCACGAAGAGGCACAGTCCTCCCCAGATGAGGGGGATGGGGGCATTGGTCAGGGCAGACGGGGTAGACACAGGCGGGTGGCTGTCCACCGTTACCGGCTGGCCCAGCGGGCACGGGACAGGCTGATAGCCGCCCGCTTCACTGACTAGATGGGCGTGTGAATCGGGTAGTATGGCCACAGACCGCACACCATGGCAACAGCCGACCACCCACACCCCCCACCCATCCACCCACCCAGCACCCTCACCCCCCTCCCCAACCCCACACACCCCACCCACATGCACACCACCCCCCCCACCCCCCCATTGACGATCCACCGGCGGCACAACGGGCCGGGCTCACCCAGTTGTGGGTGGACGCGTGTCTATCGCAGGCCATGGAGGATGATGACAACCCGCCCTGCGATGAGCTCCTGGCTCTACATCGTTGGACTATGTCTGACCCATGGCCACAGTACCACCATCCACCCGGACCATCCCTGCATGCGGCTGTGACACTGCAGCGCACGGTCCCGTCCTCTGCCCGGGGGATGTTGATGGCGGCCCAGGGGGAAGGGGGCAGACTCACCTGGGGCTGAGGTAAGACCACCCCTCACACACACACTTGCGCTCAACGTACATGACACGCCCGCACACTTTGGACAGAGCACAAAGGCAGCTTCGGTAGGTGTAACATTGACTTTAATGACCAAAGGAGTTCATGCACGTGCCCTAGCCCCTAAAACTCATCTGTGCCCTGTACCCGTGCCAACTTACTCAGTGTCTAATTGTTTGGCCTTACGGGCCCTTTGACTACGTCTACGTGGTTCCCCAGACGGTACAGCAGAACTGGAGGTAGACTCCTGTGATTCCTGCCCTCTGACACTGGATCCCTTTGGCGGCCGTTTCCTGGGGCGTCCTGGCCTAGATGGGCCAGGCTGCGGCCCGGGCGACTGGGATGGCGAGCTGCCAGCCTGTCCTGCCCGTTGCCCACCCGATGCACCTGGGACGGAAGGGGGGGAGTCCGAGGTGTCGCGGTGTACCGGGACTTCCCCTACAGAGGGAGCCGGGACGGACCACACCACCTCCTCCTCCCTCGGGGTGCCCGATGGCCCCCAGGCCTCTACATGGGTGGGGGATGCGAACGGACTGGCCATCCGACGCCCCCCCGACATCTGGCGCTGCCAGTCCTGGAGGCCCGTGCTGGTATCGACAGGGGTCTGCAGGTTTGCAGCCATGGAGCCCAGGGTGTTGTCAAACCCTGTCTGTGACAGTGCGAAGCCGGCTCGCACATGGCCACTGGCGCCGATGCCCTCAGCGATGGCCTGCTGAGACTGGGCCATGGCCTGCTGAGACTGGGCCATGGCCTGCAGAGACTGGGCCATGGCCTGCAGAGACTGGGCTTTGGCCTGCTGAGACTGGGCCATGGCCTGCTGAGACTGGGCTATGGCGTTGAGCGCCTCTGCCATGTGGCGCTGGCACTGGCTCATGGCCTCCTGTGAGAGGGCAGCCATTTCCTGGGCCACAGACGCCGCCTGCACGGAAGGCCCCAGGCCTCGCAAACCGTTCCCCATGTCTGACACCGTCGCACCCATTGCCTCCACCGCGGACGCCACCCGTGCGGTGTCAGCCTGAGTGGCACGCATGACCGGGACCACTCCCAGCTCCTGGACGTGGGTGGACTCCTCCACCTGCGACCGTAGCCGCCGCAAGCCACCCGTCACTCTCTTCGCTCGTCTCCGGGTCGGTGGTTGCATCGGATCTATGTGTGGGTGTGGTAACTGCAGGAACCCGGGATCCATCTGGGCGGCAGATGTTCGCTTGGCCTGGGCTGCCCTCCGACCGCCCGGTCCCTCTGCTGCTCCTACCTCCGCCTGCTGTACCGGGACGGCTGTGTTGTGCGCACCAGTGAGTGTACCAGATGCCTCATCACTAAAGTGCCCAACCGTGGTGAGTGTTTCTGCGATGGTGGAGGGTGTTGGTGACAGCAGTGGCTTTGTGTCGTGCTCTTCGTCCCACTCTGACTCCATGGCAGTTTGGGGTGGGGGTTCGTCTCCACCCATTATCTCTGAGTCACTGTCCGGTATTTCGTCTTCCCGGGTAGGGGTGTCCTGGGTAGTGCTGTCCCGGGTAGTGCTGTCCCGGGTAGGGGTGTCCTGGGTAGTGCTGTCCCGGGTAGTGCTGTCCCGGGTAGGGGTGTCCTGGGTAGTGCTGTCCCGGGTAGGGGTGTCCTGGATAGTGGTGTCCTGGGTAGTGGTGTCCTAGGTAGTGGAGTCCTGGCTCGGATGTGACGGGGGCCTGTGGCTGCCCCCCTCATCCCTGGGTGGTCGCTCCCGCACGTGACGGGGGTGTCGTCTCCCTGTTGCTCCAGGTCTCTCCGTCTCCCGTGGTGTGCGAGGGGCATCCTGCGGGCGTCGCATGCTGGAGGGTCCGGGTCTCTCCGTCTCCCGTGGTGTGCGAGGGGCATCCTGCGGGCGTCGCATGCTGGAGGGTCCGGGTCTCTCCGTCTCCCGTGGTCTCCGAGGGGCATCCTGCGGGCGTCGCATGCTGGAGGGTCCGGGTCTCTCCGTCTCCCGTGGTCTCCGAGGGGCATCCTGCGGGCGTCGCATGCTGGAGGGTCCGGGTCTCTCCGTCTCCCGTGGTCTCCGAGGGGCATCCTGCGGGCGTCGCATGCTGAAGGGTCCGGGTCTCTCCGTCTCCCGTGGTCTCCGAGGGGCATCCTGCGGGCGTCGCATGCTGGAGGGTGAGGGTCTCTCCGTCTCCTGTGGTCTCCGAGGGGCATCCTGCGGGCGGTGTGCATCTGCGGGGATGGGTGCCTGGACGTTTGGTCCTGCGATACACAATGAAGCATGCATGGTTAGACATCAGGCAGTGATCAGGTGATACGGGGGAGGGGGATATAGGGGAGGGGGGATATGGGGACGGGCTGTCGGTGGCTCACTTGCTGGTGGGCCCCCGACCTCTGCATCAGCAACCTCCCGGTCCTCAGGTCCGCCAGCCAGTTCCAGGGCCCTTTCCTCGTGTACGGTCAGTGGCCTCTCATCAGCGGGCCCTCCTCCAGTCCTCACATGCTCCCTATTGTTGTGTGCGCGCTTCTCCTGTGGGGGGGGGAGGGGGGGTGGTGGCAGGGGTAAAAGGCAACAGTGTTAGGCAGGTATATGAATGCACGCCATCGTTTGCGCGTGCATTGCAGAGGTTAAGGTTAGGGCTGGATTCACTTGGGGATATGGGAGAGGGGGGGATATGGGGGATATGGCGGAGGGGGGATATGGGGGACTTGGGGGATATGGAGGAGGGGGGATATGGGGAGGGGGATATGGGGGATATGGGGAGGGGGGATATAGGGGATATGGGGAAATGGGGGAGGGGGGATATGGGGGATATGGGGAGGGGGGATATGGGGGATATGGGGAGGGGGATATGGGGGAGGGGGGATATGGGGATATGGGTGAGGGGGGATATGGGGGATATGGGGATATGGGGGAGGGGGATATGGGGGATATGGGGGATATGGGGAAAGGGGATATGGGGAGGGGGGAATATTGGGGAGGGGGGAATATGGGGGAGGGGGGATATGGGGGAGGGGGGATATGGGGATATGGGGGAGGGGGGATATGGGGGAGGGGGGATATGGGGAGGGGGGATATGGGGGATATGGGGGAGGGGGGATATGGGGGATATGGGGGAGGGGGGATATGGGGGATATGGGGGATATGGGGGAGGGGGGATGGGCGATATGGGGGAGGGGGGAAATGGGGGAGGGGGGGATATGGGGGAGGGGGGATATGGGGAGGGGGGATATGGGTGAGGGGGGATATGGGGGATATGGGGATATGGGGGAGGGGGGATATGGGGGATATGGGGGATATGGGGGAGGGGGGATATGGGGGAGGGGGGATATGGGGAAAGGGGATATGGGGAGGGGGGAATATGGGGGATATGGGGGAGGGGGATATGGGGAGGGGGGATATGGGGGATATGGGGGAGGGGGGGATATGGGGGATATGGGGGAGGGGGGATATGGGGGATATGGGGGATATGGGGGAGGGGGGATATGGGGAGGGGGGATATGGGGGAGGGGGGATATGGGGGAGGGGGGATATGGGGGAGGGGGGATATGGGGGATATGGTGGAGGGAGGATATGGGGGATATGGGGGAGGGGGGATATGGGGGAGGGGGATATGGTGAGGGGGGATATCGGGGAGGGGGGATATGGGGAGGGGGGGATATGGGGGAGGGGGGATTTGGGGAGGGGGGATATGGGGAGGGGGGGGATATGGGGAGGCTCACCCTGCCTGCTCTGACGAGGCCATTCACCTTCTTGTGGCACTGGGTGCCTGTCCGTGGTGTCAGGGCCACAGCGGTGACGGTCTCTGCCACTTCCCTCCACAGACGCCGGCTGTGGCGTGGGGCAACTCTGCGGCCGTGCCCGGGATACAGGGCGTCCCTCCTCTGCTCCACCGCGTCCAGGAGCGTCTCCACATCGCTTGACTCGAACCTCGGGGCTGAGCGACGGCCAGCCATCCAGTCGGGTGTTGCGGTCGGGTGTTCTGGTCGGTTGTGGGGGAGCAGCGCGGCCTTATGAGCCGTCACGCCGTGCAGCGCGTATGACGCTGCACGGCGTGAACCACTGCGCAGGCGCGGATCCCGTTACGTCGCTGCTAGCCCATTTCGGGCCGGAGATTATCGTCCCATTTTTATGACGTGACGCAAGTGGGATTTGCGCTGTTTTTTGCGCCGATCGGCGGACTTTCCGCCAATAACGGAGAATTTCGCCCCTGGTAGGGGCCAAAAATTTGGAAACCGGTCGGCTTAAAATTGCTGTGCAATTCTCCCAATGGCGGAAAAAGGTGTGTCAGTCTTTCCGCTGGCTGGTGGTGTGAATTTCATTTGCATCCCATGAATGAGGTGACACGGTGGCACAGTGGTTAGCACTGCTGCCACACAGTGCCTGGGACAGTGGTTCAACTCTGGCCTTGGGTGACTGTCTGTGTGGAGTTTGTATATTCTCCCCGTGTCTGCATGGGTTTCCTCTGGGTGCTCCACTTTCCTCCCACAGTTCAAAGATTTACAGATTAGGTGAATTGGCCATGACAAATTGCCTCTCAGAATCTACAGATGTGCAGGTTAAGTTATGGGTATAGGGTATAGTGGATCGGTGCATACTTGATGGGCTGTATGGCCTCCTTCTGCACTATAGGGATTCTATGATTCTATGAATATTAATTAAAGCAGCTGCCTACCAGCATCCCACCTGGCCTCCAAATGTTGCCTCATGCCAGCAAGAAATTATGTCAGTCTAAAACCTCGTTGCTAAAGAATGGCGTGCACAAGGTGGCCTTCAGTTTATAAGTGGCTTTGAGGTGAGTTCAACAAAGCTTTCTGCCACAGTGCTGCGCTGCTCCTTTTACCCTGTTCACCAATCTGCCAGGGCACACCAGTTCCTGCTCTTCATCTCCATGCCGATCTGTCTTCATGGGCAGCACCATGCTGCTGGACCCATGGACCCTCCTGTGTCACCAAGACAGATCAGTACAGCGCCTGGGATTGGGGAGTGCAGGGGTCTCATTCTGCTCCCCCGGTGGCACACACCAGTGTATATCTGGACAGCACAGTGCTGCGGGACACTTACAGCCACCACAAGAACAATAATCGGGAACTTAGCACAGGGCTAAATCGCTGGCTTTGAAAGCAGACCAAGGCAGGCCAGCAGCACGGTTCTATTCCCATAACAGCCTCCCCGAACAGGCGCCGGAATGTGGCGACTAGGGGCTTTTCATAGTAACTTCATTGAAGCCTACTTGTGACAATAAGCGATTTTTTCATAACAATAATAATCTTTATTATTGTCACAAGTAGGCTTATATTAACACTGCAATGAAGTTACTGTGAAAATCCCCTAGTCGCCACACTCTGGCGCCTGAGAGAGAATTCAGAATGTCCAAATTATCTAACAGCGCGTCTTTCGGGACTTGTGGGAGGAAACTGGAGCACCCAGAGGAAATCCACGCAGACACGGGGAGAACGGGCAGACTCTGCACAGACAGTGGCCCAAGCTGGGTCTGAAGTTCGGCCGGGGTGGATGGAATGCGAGGTGAGGTCAGTGGGTGGTGGGCGGCCTGACAAGCACAGGTGGGGCAATGTGGAAGGAGAGATGTGGAAGAAATGGGCGAGGGAAGGGCAAGAGCTCATGATTGAAGGCAATGGGGTAAGGAGGTGGATAATGGAAGGCAGAGGGAAGACCAAGGGAAGGGAAGCTGGACACTGACAAGGCTGCATGAAATGCTCACAAACAATGAGGTACAAGGAGCGGGATTCCCCAATCCTGGGGTTAAGTGTTGACGCTGTAATAAACGCCGGAGCATTTTACGACGGCGTCATCTGGCCCCTAGGATCAGCGATCCTGCACCGCACAGGGGGCCAGCACGGCACTGGAGAGCCTCACGCTGCTCCAGCTGCCGATACAGGCATCAGCACAGGCGGCGCAGGTCTGCGCATGCGCGCCACGGCTGGCGTGAGTTCACGCATACGCGTGGGTTGCCTTCTCCGCGCCGGCCCCGACGCAACATGGCGGAGACCTACAGAGGCCTGGCACAGAGGAACATAGGCCCCCACCGGGATAAGCCCACCCACCCGCCGATCGCAGGCCAGGCCACTGTGGAGGCCCCCCCGGAGTTGGACCCCCTTCTCCCCCACCACCAGGCCGCCCCCTGCAGCATGAACGCCGAGGGCCCGCCAGTTAGGACCACGTGAGAACGACGCTGGCGGGACTTGGCTGAACTTGGCGGACACTCGGCCCATCGCGTGGAGAGAATCGCCATGGGGGGCCACGTCGAGCGGGCTCCGACTGGCGCAGCGCCGACAGTGCGTGCACCGATTCTCCGGTCGCCGAAGAATCGGCGGACCAGCGTCGGAGCGGCGTCACGTGATTCGCGACCCCCCCCCCCCCGGCAATTCTCCGACCCGGCGCGGGGTCGGAGAATCCCGCCCCCAGCATACAACATAACATGCACATTCTGGTAAAGAAGACAAGTGGATGGACAGAATCATACGAGTATGCTGGACTGGTCTTTAAATATGGTACCAGGACCTTAGGGCCTGATGGCGGGCAGATGAATCAGCTGCCGACCTGCCAGGGAACCCGGAGGGGAACTCGCCTGTGCATAATTAATGAGGTTCCAAGTGCAGGATCTGGCGCGGGATCCCACCATTACGGCCAGTGGGAAAGGTGTCGCCAGAGTCGCCCATCACTGCAGTTGGTCACAAAGTGGGAGAATTTCACCGATTGTCGCTCAGATGTTGAGGGAGTGAGCAACTTGTTTTTTTTAAGGAGACATACATTTAGAAGAACCAAAGTCAATTTGATTCGCCCCAGCTGTCAAAATGATAGACTTAAAAATTATATCCTGAATCACAAATAACCAGGAAATAATTATAGCATGGCTTTAGTCTGTGCTACCTGCTGTGACTATATGGTCAGCTCTGAGTATTGTCTTTTCTCAGTGTACATATGTTCTTTAAGGAATATAATTCCTTTAATTACAGGAAATGAACACCACACATACTGCTGTTACATCTGCATTCCAATTGTGGTGCCGAGGTTTTGATATGAAGCCTTGTTTATGGGGACTGAGTGCATGCAGGTGCTCATAATAGAGCTGGTACTAATCCAGCCAACTCGATGTGAAATAGTTCAAGCATCTGGCATATTTCTCACCCTTCAAACACTGCTCTTCAGAACATCAATCTTGTTTTTTCTTTTTTTTTAATAAAGGATTTTTTTCCCTTTTTTTCAACCCCCCACCACCCCCCCCCCCAAATCTAAATGCCTTAAAGCCACACAAAAAGAATGTATTCAGGATGAGCAGTGGAGCATGTGCGCTGTGCCTGATGTCTCCCATGCAACGGCAGTTTTTCCATTCCCATTCTCAACCCTCTTCACAGTTGTTTTAATGTATTATCCTCACTGACACAAAAATTCAGTATATATACTTTGACCAGGTCGCAACCCTCGCAAAGGGCACCTCATAGGAGTCGAGGCAATGGTCATCTCATTTTAGAATAAAATAAAATAATAACAGCAAGAGATAAAAAAAAGACAGCAAAACAATGGACTTTAACATTTGTCGGAAGAAAGCTTGAGGCTTCCTAATTGCTCACCGAGTGTATTTAGTAATTGGTCATAGAGATGAGGAAGGCCTAGCTTCAATACCTAGTTTGTGCTGAGATGCTGAACTCAGTGGTAACAAATGACTTCCAAGCCTCCAGGTTATACTGGAGAAAATTAGCCAACATTCTTCTTCCTGATTGTAGTCAGTGGGCAAAGTTTTCCCATATTTTTCCATGTTTTTCTGGCTGTGACTGAAACTCGGCGTGTCGCTCTCCAGCTGCACAGCCACGTTTTTAGTCCAAATCGTGAGCGTCTCTGAAAAATAACAGTGGGAGTGTTTTACCCTGTGGCGGGATCTGATAGAGCCAGCAAGGCCGGCTCCGCAGTGTTCGAGGTGCCCTTTAAGAATGACGACCCGATAAACACAGATAGAAAACCGCTCCCCCCAACCCCCCCGTCCCCAATGGACATGGTGGATCCCCCCACAACGAGTACTGGGGCTCTTCCCCACCCCTCACCACCATCACAGCATCAGAATCGAGGGTCCCCACGGCGCCGAGGTCCCAGGTTTGATCCGGGCTCTGTGTCACTGTCCGTGTGGAGTTTGCACATTCTCCCTTGTTTCTTGGGTTTCACCTCCACAATCCAAAAGATGTGCAGGGTAGGTGGATTGACCACACTAAATTGCCCCTACAATGGGAAAAATGAATTGGATACTCTAAATTTAAAAAACAAATAATCGGGGTCCCCCAGCCCCATCACAGCATCAGAGAATCCATAGAATCCCTACAGTGCAGTAGGAGGCCATTTGGCACATTGGCTCTGCACTGACCCTCCAAAAGAATCTTCGACCTAGGTCGACTCCCCCGGACTATCCCCGTAACCCTATAACCCCACCTAACCTGCGCATCTTTGGACACTAAGGGGCAATTCTAAGGGGCAATTTAGTATGGCCAATCCACCTAACCTGCACATCTTTGGACTGTGGGAGGAAACTGGAGCAGCCGGAGGAAACCCACGCAGTCACGAGAGAACGTGCGATCTCCTCACAGTTACCCAAGGCCAGAATCAAATCCAGGTCCCAGGCGCTGTGAGGCAGCATTGCTAACAACTATACCACCGCGTTGCCCAACATCAGGGCTCCCCCCCCCCCCCCGTCAACAAACATAACATTAACCCCATCCCAGTGGGGTTTCCAAGAGGCTCCATCCCTGCACTGCCCCCTGGCACAGGCTGACACCATCCATTGGCACTGCCAACCTGTACTGGGGCCATGCCAGGGCATGGATTCCTAAAGTTGATCTGAGCAGAGGTTGTTTTCACAGTTAGGCTTGAAGCGAGAGGTTTAGTTTATCTTTCAAGGTATTGTAGGTCATTACTTTGCTGCTTGACAGGCTGCATGCAGCAGCTGATGGTTTTGCCTGGCAGGCCTTCTCTCTCGGATAGAATTCTGCCTCTGCCTCTCAAGATGTCCCTGAAAAGCAGTTTGAATGTTCTGACTTTTTTGGTTTTATTATTTTTTTCCCAATTAAGGGGCAATTTAGCTTGGCCAATTCACCTAGACTGCACATCTTTTGGGTCGTGTTGCCATTGACTTTGGTGGATCGGATACGGACGGTGGAGTTTAAAAAAAAAATTTAAGCGCCAATTCTTTTATTTTCCCAATTAAGGGGCAATTTAGCGTGGCCAATCTACCTTCGCTGCGCATCTTTGGGTTGTGGGGGTGAGACCCACGCAGACAAGGGGAGAATGTGCTAACTCCACATGGACAGTTCACACTGAAACAGAATCATCATAGAACTTACCCAGTAGTGTGCAATCTGATTAACCATATCCGCTATGCGGGGAAGGGGGTACGCATCGGGTTGCGTGTACCGTTTTATGGTCTGGCTGTAGTCTACAACCATCCGGTTCCTTTCCCCGGTCCTGACGACTAACACTTGGGCTCTCCTGGGGCTATTACTGGCCTCGATGATCCCCTCCCTCAAGTGCCGCTGGACCTCCGACTTGATAAAAGTCCTGTCCTGGGCACTGTACCGCCTGCTCCTGGTGGCGACGGGTTTACAGTCGGAGGTGAGGTTCGCGAAGAGCGAGGGAGGGGCGACCTTAAGGGTCGCGAGGCTACATACGGTGAGAGGGGGTAGGGGTCCACTGAACTTCAGGGTCAGGGTTCTGAGGTTGCACTGGAAATCCAGTCCTAACAAGAGCGGAGCGCAGAGATGGGGGAGGACATAGAGTTTAAAATCGGCGTACTCGGCACCCTGTATCACGAGGTTCGCGACACAGTACCCCCGGATCTGCACTGAATGTGATCTGGAAGCAAGGAAGATTGATTGGAATGCGGGGGAAATGTGGAGGGAGCAGCGCCTTACCGTGTCCGGATGAAGCTCTCCATGCTCCTGGAGTCAAACAGACAGGGCGTTTCGTGCCCATTGACCCGGACGGTCATCATGGAGTTCTTGACAAGCTTGGGCCGTGTCTGGTCGAGAGTGACCGCGCCGAGCTGCGGGTAGCCGGCGTGGTCGGTGGTAGCGAGGTGGTCCCAAGATGGCAGCCAAGATGGCGGCCCCCGTCGGTCGCACGTGTCGGCCAGCGTAGAAGATGGCAGCCAAAATGGCGGCCCTCATGAGTCACACATGGCGGGCTGGGTTGAAGATGGTGGCCAAGATGGCGGCCCCCATGAGTCGCATGTGTCGGGCGGAACTAAAGATGGCTGCCCCCACGGATAGCATGAGGCGGTTGACGCATCAGAAGGGGGCGATACCGGCAGGCACGCAGCCACGCTGCGGGGTCTGCGGGCCTGTGAGTCTTTGAGTCGGGCCTACGATTTTGGAACTTTGGGTCGGGCCAAGCAGACTTTAGCAAAATGTCCTTTCTTGCCGCAGTCACTGCAGGTCGCGTTCCGAGCTGGGCAACACTGCCTGGGGTGCTGGTCCTGACCACAGAAATAGCAAGACGGCCCCCCGCATTGGACGGGCAGCCGCGTGACACAGGCCTGGGATACCCTCGGGTCGGGTGATGGCCGCGCCTCTGGCACCCACGAGGAAAATGCGTTGTCGGAGGGGAAAGCATTTAGGCTCTGGAAGGCTACCTCTAACGAGGTGGATAGTTTTACCGTTTCTTCTAGGTCGAGGGTGCCCTTTTCGAGCAGACGCTGTCTGACGTAGCTGGACCCGACTCCAGCCACATAGGTGTCCCGGATGGCGAGTTCCATGTGCTGCGAGGCCGTGACGTCCTTGTAGTTACAGTTCCGAGCGAGTACCCTCAGGTCGCGTAGATATTCCTCCAACGATTCCCCGGGGCGTTGACGACGTGTGGTAAGGAGATGCCGCGCGACCACTTCGTTCACTGGTCTCACGTAATGTCTTTTCAGGATCGCGACCGCGTCTGCGTACGACTCGATTAGTAAAAAGATTCTGTGGCTCACCCAGGCGTTGAGGAGACTCAGCTTGTGTGCCTCGTTGACGGCGGGCGAGGAGGAGGAGGCGAGGTAGGCCTCAAAGCAGCGGAGCCAATGTGAGAAGATTCATTTGGCTTCAGCTGCCTGTGGGTCGAGTTCCAATCGATCATGTTTGAGGGTGGCTTCCATTGCGATATAGGGGCAGCACGGTAGCATGGTGATTAGCATAATTGCTTCACAGCTCCAGGGTCTCAGGTTCGATTCCCGGCTTGGGTCACTGTCTGTGTGGAGTCTGCACGTTCTTCCCGTGTGTGCGTGGGTTTCCTCCGGGTGCCCCGGTTTCCTCCCACAATCCAAAGATGTGCAGGTTAGGTGGATTGGCCCTGATAAATTGCCCTTAGTGTTGGGTGGGGTTACTGGGTTATGGGGATAGGGTGGAGGTGTTGACCTTGGGTAGGGTGCTCTTTCCAAGAGCCGGTGCAGACTCGATGGGCTGAATGGCCTCCTTCTGCACTGTAAATTCTATGATATTTCTATGATATCTTAGCTTATTAAATTGATGTGACCATCAATTCATACGAGATGATTAGCAGAAGCGAACAGTGGTTTTAATAAGCTAGATCTGTGCCTGCCTGCGACTGATCTGTACTGAGTGCCGCCTACAGGCTGCAGGTTTATATACCACCCCCGAGGGGGCGGAGCCACAGGCAGAGCCCACAGGGGCTTCAACATAATACAGTACAATACAGTGGTGAATTGCAGTGCCAATACGTTCACCACACCCAGTAACCTCTCCCAACCTTTTCGGACACTAAGGGCAATTTAGCATGGCCAATCCACCTAAACTGTACATCTTTGGACTGTGGGAGGAAACTGGAGTACCCGGAGGAAACACACACAAGACACGAGGAGAACGTGCAGAGTCCGCACAGACAGTGATCCTCGCTGGGAATCAAACCTGGAACTCTGGAGCAGTGACGCAACAGTGCTAACCACTGTGCTACCGTGCCGCCCACAAATTGGGATAGTGTCCGGGGCCGGGATCAAATCCTCAATGCTCTACGGCAGTAGTGCTAACCACTGTGCCACCGCGCTGTCCCTGTTATATCTTTAACAGCAAGATGGCTGCTATATCATGTATCCTCACATCAGCATTGAGTCATGGCCCAAAGTAAGAGATAATGGCAATTTAGTTAACAGTTTGAAGTCTTTGCTCACCTGTGTTTGTTTTAGGTGGCCAAAGCATTTGACAGGATAAATTTACATTTTTACAATGAAATTGTTGATGGAGTTTTATTCATCTCCTGAAACCAGAGTCAGTCAATATCAGAAAAGATACCTTTATCTTCTTTCTCACCTTGAGATATAAGATGATTTAATTCACAAAACCTGTCTGGTAGCTCTGAAGAGACATTCATGTTCCAATGTTATTTATTTTTAGTATGTAGTCAATAAAAATATGAATTCAAAGATTAATAATACCATAATTCAGGTACTGTGTCGTAACACCCTCCATGTTAATCTGTGACACATCAATGCCCATTCACCAACTACATACTCTCCGCAGAACCAAAAAACCCTATAGTAACAATAAAGTTTTTTGGACAACACGATAGCGCAGTGGTTAGCACTGTTGCCTCAAGGCGGCGAGGTCCCAGGTCCGATCCCGACTCTGGGTCATTGTCCATGTGGAGTTTGCACATTCTCGCCGTGTTTGCGTGGGTTTCACCCACACAACCTAAAGATGTGCAGGGTAGGTGGATTGGCCACACTAAATTGCCTCTTGATTGGGAAAAATGAATTGGGTTCTCTAAATTTATTTTTAGAAAACAATAAGATTTGTGAAAAAGCTTTTAAAGAAATATCCATAGCTTTCTACTTCCTTAAAAAACTGCTTTACTGCAGTTCTATCAAGGGAGTGATCAGCCAGACATTTTAAAGTATCACTAACAGAAACGACAAGCACTTAAAACCTCTTATCTAAATAAACATTATGCAATGTTGATCTAAATGTTTATCTCAATAAACATTGTGCAATGTTTTCCCTGGGACACAACTGTTCCAACAGAGCAATGGACATAGGGCCGGGATTCTCCGAAAATTGGGCTCTGTCCCCAAGCCCGCCGGAAAACGGGCATGAATCACTCCAGACGTTTTTCAAAAAGTCCAGAGTGACTCTCCAATTTCAAGAGGGATAGCAGGGCACCGGCATGCGTCCAGCAGCTCCTGCTGCCGATACAGGGCCCTGCACTCCCGGCCACGCGTCCGCGGGTCGGCGCATCCGTGCGGTGGCCGTTTTTGCGTGGGCCCCACGCAACATGGCGGAGCCACCCAGTGGGCCAGCGCAGAAGAAGATTGGCCCCCCCCCGGATTGCGCGCGCCCACTGATCGGTAGCCCCTGATCGTGGGCGTGCCTGTCGTGGAGACACCCCCCGGAGTCTGATCCCTCCCCCCCCCTCAACCAGGACGGCCAGGGCGGCCATGAGTCCGAGCTCCAGCTGGATGGAAAGAGGTTGGAACCACGCCGGCGGAACTCGGCCGGTCGATGGCGGAGAATCACAGTGGATTCACAGTGAAAGAATCACAGCCTTTCAACGGCCCCCGACCGGTGTCGCATTGACTGCGCACAGCTGGTGGCGATTCTCCGGTCCGCGGAGAATCCCGTCCCAGTATCGGAGCCGATCGCGGGTCTGAGACCCTGGCGGGAATCTCCAAAATGGAGGCAGCGTTTCACGACGGCGCAAAGCGGGCGCGGGCACTACCGATTCTGGCCCCCAAAGGAGGCCAGCACGGTGCTGGAGTGGTTCACGCTGCTCCAGCCTCCCTTCCCGGTGCCAACTGGGCACCGTGCCAACCCGCGCATGTGCAGTAGCGCCGTGCCAACCCGCGCATGCAGAGTGGCGCCGCGGGACTTCCTCAACGCGCCGGCCCCGACGCAACATGGCGAGGAGGTTCAGGGGCCGGTCGCATGTCAAAATAGGGCCGGGGCTGGAGAGGCCAGCCCACCGATCGGTGGGCCCTAATCGCGGGCCAGACCCCATCGGAGCCCCCCCCCCGGTGAAGGTGCCCCCTCCCCCCCACCACCCCCCTCCCCCCCCACAGGCTGCCCCCCGAACCTGCGCGCAGAGTTCTGCGAGCAGGTGTGGACGGCGCCGGCGGGACACTGCCGTTTCCGTGCGGCCGCTCGGCCCATCAAGGCCAGAGAATCGGCGGCCTGGCTGCAGACAGCGGCCCACGCCGTGCCAAACATGCCGCCGCAAATGCCGCTGATTCTCCGCTCCTCGGAGAATCGCATGCCGGCGTCGGGGCGCCGTGGCGCGGTTGCGGCAATTCTCCGGCCCGGCGCGGGCTCGGAGAATCCCGCCGTCTATTCCCCACCCCCGCGCTGAGCGCGATTTCGGCGCGGAGGGTCAGAGAATCCCGGCCCTGGACTCTCATTCAAGCCTCCTTATGTCTTTGTGGGGCAAGGTGAGGAGCATAGCTTGGCATGGGGGCGTGAGGGGCTAAGAGGGGTGGGGGGGGACCATAGACTGGCACAGGGACATGGGTAAGACATTTTGAACTTACCTTTCAAAAGGTTCTCTTATCCAGACTATGTTTCCCGACTTTTCAGAAGGGATGTGAACCACGAGTTCTTTCGAAGCTGGCGCAACTCCATGAAAATTGCAAGGGATTAGGACATGCCTATCCCCACTCTGGAGCCAGCCAGTGCAAGATGTAGGTTTGCAAACCGCAGAAGCTTGCATCTTTAACCTGCACTGGTGAATATTAGGGGCACCAGGAAAAGGGTCAGGAATCCTGGAATCAGTCCTGGCCGCAATATTTCCATTTCCACAAACTTTCCCTAAATCCTTGAAAATGCAATACTAAATGTTTGGGAATTAAAATATTTGTTAAACTAGGGAAGATTGGGACTCCTCAATGACTCAACAGATGAGATATATTGAACCATAGAGTTCCTGAGTTGTGCTTTGTATTGACTTGTATTTGTTTGATTCAAAACATTTTATCGAAGGCAGTTTAAATACCTACGTAATCACAAAAATACAAAAGCCAACCACGGTAGCAGGTAACAAACCGTGCTCTCCCTGCACCTCCCCCAACCAACACCCCCGACTCAGCCCGCAGCCACCTCAGCACCCACCTCCCTTGTCCAGTTTGTTGCTCTCACCCCACCTAAACTAAGAATAAAATAACAACCACCCCGCCCCCCTGCTGATGATTCAATACCCCTTAAAGAAGTCAAGAAACAGCTTCCACCTCAAGCTGAACCCCTCCTCCGCCTCTCGAATGACGAACTTGATCTTTTCCAAATGCAGGAACTCTGCCAAATCACCTACCCAGACCGCTGCCTTTGGTGCCTCCGAGTCCCGCCAACCCACAGAATCCGTCTCCGGGCTATTAGGTAGGCAAAGGCCAAGACATCGGTCTCTGTCCACTCCTGGATCCTCCAACTCTCCAAATATTACCACCTCCGGACTCGGAGGTACCTCTACTCCAAAAAAATTTAGACATTACAGCTGAAAACCCCTTCCAAAATTCCCTCACCTTCGAACATACCAAAAACATGTGTATAGGATCACTGGCCCCCACGCACACCACCCACACCTATTCTTAACCCCAGGAAAGAACAGACTCAACGTAGACAGCGTCATGTGGATTCTATACACCACCTTAAATTTAATAAGACTTAGTCTGGCACATGGTGAGGATGCATTCACGCTCTGCAGAGCTTCCCTCCGCACTCTGGCCCCCAACACCGCTCACAACTCCTCCCACTTGAGCCTCACCTCCTCCATGGGAGCACTCTCCCTCTTCATCAGCTCCCATACATGTCCACAATACTGCCCTCCCAGACAGAAGCTTATCCTGAAACCCTGCGGGCGTCAGCGTCAGAAATGACAGCACCTCCTTCCTAATGAAGTCCCTAACCTGCAGATACCAGAATCTATTCCCTTTGGTAACTGGTACATCTCCTTCAGCTTCTCCAAGTTTGCAAACATCTCTCTCATTTAAAAAAATATAAATTTAGAGTAGCCAATTATTTTTCTTTTCCAATTAAAGGGCAATTTAGCGTGGCCAATCCACCTAACCAGCACATTTTTGGGTTGCGGGGGTGAAACCCACGCAGACACGGGGAGAATGTGCAAACTCCACATGGACAGTGACCCAGGGCCGGTTTTCGAACCGGGTCCTCAGTGCTCAGTCCCAATGCACCACATGCCACCCACAAACATCTCTCTCATGAAGAAATCCCGACCTGCCACCATACCCAGAACCTCGCATTCAAGCCTGCCGGCACAAACCTATGATTGTCGCAAATCGTTGCCCTCAGCGACATGCCTTCCAATCCAAAGTGCTGCCAACACTGGTTCCAAACATTCAGTGCTGATATCACCACTGGACCCGTGGAGTGTCTAACTGGCGAGAACACAAGGGGCACCAATAAGAGCCCTCAATCTGGTTCCCTTACACGAGGCTGCCTCCATCTGCCCCAAACCTGACCACTCCTCACCGCCCATTTCCTAGCCATTGCAATATTTGCTGCCCAGTGGTAATTCAGCAAGTTTGGCAATGCTAACACCACCCCCCCCCCCCCCCCCACCCCCGTCGATCCCTCTTCAAGAACACCCTCCTTACCCACGGAGTTTTCCCCGCCCACACACACCTCAAAATCATCCCATTAACCTTCCTTAAAAAGGACATAGAAACAAAAATCGGAGGTGCTGGAATACAGACAAAAGCTTCGGCAGCC
The DNA here is from genome assembly GCF_047496885.1 of Scyliorhinus torazame. Lineage (NCBI taxonomy): Eukaryota > Metazoa > Chordata > Chondrichthyes > Carcharhiniformes > Scyliorhinidae > Scyliorhinus > Scyliorhinus torazame. The sequence continues at coordinate 207,131,748 of NC_092714.1, forward strand.
CCGCCAACTTCACCGTCTACTGGGCGGACAGTGGTTCTGTGGTTAGCACTGCTGCCTCACGGCCCCAAGGACCCAGCTTCGATCCTGGCACCGGATCACAGTCTGTGTGCAGTTTGCACATTCTCCCCGTGTCTGCGTGGGTCTCACCCCCACAACCCAAAGATGTGCAATGTAGGTGGATTGGCCACGCCAAATTGCCCCTTAATTGGGGAAAAAAAAAAGAATTGGGCGCTTTAAATTTTAAAAAAATTTTCACCATCTGTATCCAACACACCAAAGTCAATGACAACACATCCCACCTCTTAAAGTCCATCTTCTTTTCCCCCACCAGCTGAGTCAAGTTTAGCTTGTGCAGCTTGGCTCAACACCGCACCACCTGTATCCCAAGGCATAGGAAACCCATCCCCACCAGCCAAAGCGGCAATTCCCCCAGCCTTCTCTCCTGTCCCCGTGCATTAATTGGGAACACCTCACTTTTCCCCATATTCAGCTTGTACTTTGAAAATTGGTCAAACTCCTCCAGAATCCATGATCCTAATGAAGCACCCAACTAGGTCCGAAATATCATCCGCGTACAAAGAAACACGGTGCTCGGCAACAACCGCCCCCCCCCCCGCCCGCTCAATTTCCTTCTACCCCCTTGACCCCCTAAGCACCATTACCAGGGGCTCAATCGCCAGTAGCGGATAGAGCGGGCAACCAAGCCTCATCCCACGACGTAATCCAAAATAATCCGAGCTGGCCTTGTTTGTCCGAACACCCGCCTTAGGTGCCTTATACAGCAGCCGAACCCAATCCACAAACCCCTGCCCAAACCCAAACCAACCTAACAACTCGAACAGATATGCCCGTTCGACCTGGTCGAATGGCTTCTCCACGCCCATTGCCACCACCAATTCCACCTCTAGGCCCACTGAAGGTATCATAATAACATTAAGCAGCCTCCATACATTCGCCAACAGCTGCCGCCCCTTCACAAACCCCATCTGATCTTTTCCTATCACCCCAGGCATGCAGTCCTCAATCTGCATCGCTACCACCTTCGCCAAGAACTTTGCATCTACATTCGACAGCAAGGTCGGGTGGTACGATCTACACTGCTCAGGGTCTTTGACTTTCTTTAATATGAGCAATATCAAGGCCTAAGACAGCGTGGGGGTCGCTCCCCACTCACCGTTGACTCATTGTACATCTCAGCTAGCAAGGGCCCCAGCTCCAACCCAAACTTCTTATAAAACCCGATTGGGAACCCATCCGGCCCCGGGGCCTTCCCCACCTGTATTGGTCCCATGCAATCCATCACCTCCCTCAGCCGAATTGGGGCCCCTAGTCCCTGCGCCTTCGCTTCCTCAACCCTCGGGAACTCTAACCCATCCAAAAACGCTTCATACATCACCGGAGGCTCCGAGTTATACATCCACTGATACAAGGCCTCAAAACATCCACTCACCCCTTCTGACTCCTATGCCACCATGCCACTCTTGTCTCACTCTTCCAATCTCTCTGGCTGCCGCTGCTTCCTCAGCTGGTGCACAACCTTGCATTCTCCCGACACTCATATACTGCCTCACTCGCACTACATAATTGCCCCACCACGTTTCCTGTTGACACCAGCCCAAACACCATCTGAAACCTCTCTTATCATTCCCACTGATGTGCCATTAATTAACACAAGACGAGTAGTGAACAAAACTGTGGCTTTAATAAGCTAAACAGAAAGCCTCCTGGCCACTGATCCCGAACTGGGGCAGGGCCGGAGGTCAGCCATCTTTATACCGAGCCCGAGGGGAGGTGGCGTCAGCAGGCAGTGGTTTACCACAATGCATGTAGTACAGTAACAGTTTACCACAATACATATAATACACTAACAGTGGTTTACCACATTCACCCCCTGTTAAAAAAGAAGAGTCCAGCGCGGGTGAAGTGGACTTAAAGGTCGAGTCTGTCAGGGCCTTCGACCTTCCACCGTGATCGCCTCAGTCACGGCTGTGGTGTTTGCACTGGTGTCGAGACCTGCGCGTCCAGGAGCGTGTTGACTTCTTCTTCGCCTAGTAGTTGAGTTGGTGGAGGAGGGTGCGGTGTAGGGTCGGGGGTGGTGGTGATGGTCGCCGGTGGGCCTACGGGTGCCAAATCTTGAAGTAGCCGGGTAGCGGTGGAGGGTGACGGCGTAGGGTCGGGGGTGGTGGTGATGGTCGCTGGGGAACCTGCAGGGGCCAAATCCAGGAGGGAGACTGTGTCCTGCCGCCCATCATGATGTGCCACGTAGGCATATTGCGGGTTGGCGTGGAGGAGCAGGACCTTCTTGATGAGGGGATCCGATTTATGACTCCTCGCATGCTTCCAGAGGAGCACAGGCCCTAGGACTGTCAGCCAGGACGGGAGCGAGACCCCTGAGATGGACTTCCTAGGGAAGGCAAACATACGTTCGTGAGGGTTCTCATTGGTGGCAGTGCACAGGAGCGACCGGATGGACTGGAGCGCATCGGGGAGGACCTCCTGCCAGCGGGAGACTGGAAGAACTCTAGACCGTAGGGCCAGAAGGATGGCCTTCCAGACTGTCGCATTCTCCCTCTCCACCTGTCCGTTTCCCCGGGGGTTGTATCTGGCCGTCCTGCTTGAGGCGATGCCCTTGCTAAGCAGGAACTGATGCAACTCGTCGCTCTTGAAGGAGGAACCCCGATCGCTATGGATGCAGGTGGGGAAACCGAACAAGGTGGAGAGACTGTGCAGGGCCTTGATGATGGTGGCAGAGGTCATGTCAGGGATGGCAAAGGGGAATCGTGAGTACTCGTCAACAATGTTGAGGAAGAACACGTTACGGTCAGTGGAGGGGAGGGTCCCTTTGAAATCGATGCTGAGGCGCTCAAAGGGGCGAGAGGCCTTTACCAGGTGTGCTCTGTTGGGCCGATAGAAGTGCGGTTTGCACTCCATCCAGACCTGGCAGACCCTGGTCATCGTCCTGACCTCCTCGATGGAGTAAGGCAGGTTGCAAGCCTTGATAAAATGAAAAAAACGGGTGACCCCCGGGTGACAGAGGTCATTGTGGAGGGCCCGAAGTCGGTCTACTTGTGCGCTGGCACATGTACGCGGGATAAAGCATTTGGGGGCTCATTGAGCTTCCCAGGTAGGTACAAGGTATCGTAGTTGTAGGTGGAAAGTTCGATCCTCCACCTCAGAATCTTGTTGTTCTTGATTTTGTCCCGCTGTGTGTTATTAAACATGAAAGCAACCAACTGTTGGTCAGTGAGGAGAGTGAATCGCCTGCCGGCCAGGTAATGCCTCCAATGTTGCACAGCTTCTACAATGGCTTGGGCTTCCTTTTCGATGGAGGAGTGTTGGATTTTGGAGGCATGAAGGGTACGGGCGAAGAAAGCCACGGGCCTGCCCGCCTGGTTGAAGGTAGCGGCCAGGGCAAAGTCCGATGCATCGCTCTCCACCTGGAACGGAATGGACTCGACCACAGCGTGCATCGCGGCTTTGGCAATATCTGCCTTGATGCGATTGAAGGCCAGGCAGGCTTCAGCCGTCAGGGGAAAAATGGTGGATTTAATGAGTGGACGGGCCTTGTCCGCATAATTGGGGACCCACTGGGCATAATAAGAGAAGGACCCCAGGCATCTCTTCAGGGCCTTGGGGCAGTGGGGGAGGGGAATTTCCAGGAGAGGGCGCATGCGGTCAGGATCGGGCCCTAGGACTCCGTTTTCTACAGTGTAGCCAAGGATGGCCAGGCGGGTTGTGCAGAAAACGCATTTCTCCTTATTGTATGTGGGGTTAAGGAGCTTAGCGATGTGGAGGAAATGCCGGAGGTTTGCGTCATGGTCCTGCTGATCATGGCCGCAGATGGTGACATTATCTAGGTACGGGAACGTGGCCCGCAGCCCGTACTGGTCAACCATTCAGTCCATTTCTCGCTGGAAGACCGAGACCCCATTGGTGACGCCGAAGGGAACCCTGAGGGAGTGATAGAGGCGGCCATCTGCCTCGAAGGCAGTGTATTGGCGGTCCTCCGGGCGGATGGGGAGCTGGTGGTAAGTGGACTTCAAGTCAACTGTGGAGAAGAATCGATACTGCGCAATCTGATTGACCATGTCAGATATGCGGGGGAGGGAGTACGCATCGAGCTGCGTGTACCGGTTGATCATCTGACTGTAGTAGATGACCATCCGGTGCTTCTCCCCAGCCTTGACAACTTGGGCTCTCCAGGGGCTGGTACTAGCCTCAATGATCCCCTCTCGTAGGAGTCGCTGGACCTCCGACCTGACAAAGGCCCTGTCCTGGGCACTGTATCGTCTGCTCCTAGTGGCGACGGGCTTACAGTCCGGGGTGAGGTTAGTGAAGAGCGAGGGTTGGGCGATCTTAAGGGTCGCGAGGTTACAGATGGTGAGGGGGGGCAGGGGTCCACTGAAATTTAAGGTAAAGCTTTGGAGGTGGCACTGAAAATCGAGCCCCAGTAATAGGGCAGCGCAGAGATGGTGGAGGACGTAGAGCTTAAAGTTAGTGTACTTTGCGCCTTGTACCGAAAGGGTCACGACACAGTACCCCCGGATATCGACGGAATGTGATCCGGAAGCCAGGGAGATTTTCTGGGTCATGGGAAAAATTGGGAGGGAGCAGTGCCTTACCGTATCTGGGTGGATAAAGCAGTCTGTGCTCCCTGAGTCGAAGAGGCAGGCGTCTCGAGCCTGTTGATCCGGACGGTCATCGTGGATTTCGTGAGGTGATGAGGTCGAGACTGGTCGAGTGTGATGGAGGCGAGCTTCGGAAGGTGGTGGGTGGGCCGGTAGCGGTGGCCAGCATACGACCGAGTGAGCAAGGGTCCCAGGAGGCGGCGGAGTGGTTCCAAAATGGCGGCCCCCATGGGTCGTGCGTGGTGCGTGGCATCGAAGGTGGCGTCAAAGATGGCGGCTCTGTTGGGTCGCGCATTGAATCAAAGATGGCGGCGAAGATGGCGACCCCCACAGGTCGCACATGGCGGGTGGCAGCAAAGATGGCAGCGCTCACGGGTCGCACATGGCGGGTGGTGCGGCAGATGGGGGCGGTCCCGACAGACAACATGCAGCGCTGCTGGGCCTAGGAACTTTAGGGACAGGTCGGGCCTGGCAGACATTGGCGAAGGGGCCCTTCCTCCCACACTCGTTGAAAATCAAGTTCCGTGCAGGGCAGCGTTGTCTGAGGTGCTTACCCTTGCCGCAAAAGCAGCATTTTGGGCTTCCGGTGTTGGCGGGCTGCTGCGCGGCACAGGCTTGAGCCGCACTCGAGTCGGGTGATGGCAGCGTCCACGACGTCCACGAAGGTGTCGCGTGGTCGGAGGTGTAGGCCTCCATGTTCTGGAAAGCCACGTTCAGCGAGTTTGAGAGCTGCACTGACTCTGGGAGGCTGAATGTACCCCCTTCTAGCAAGCGCTGGCGGAAGTAATTGGATTTAATGCCCGCGACATCGGCGTCCCTGATGAGCAGCTCCGTGTGTTGGACAGCCGATACCACCTGGCAAGCACAGTTACGGCTGAGTACCCGCAAGGCACGCAGGAATTTGGCTTGTGATTCTCCGGGGCGTTGTCCCCTCGTTGAGAAGGTCCTGCTCCTCCATGCCAACCCACAATATGCCTACGTGGCACATCATGATGGGCGGCAGGACACACTCTCCCTCCGGGATTTGGCACCTGCAGGTTCCCCAGCGACCATCACCACCACCCCCGACTCTACACATTCTCCCTCCACCACTACCCGGCTACTTCAAGATTTGGCACCGCAGGCCCACCGGTGACCATCACCACCACCCCCGACCCTACACCGCCCTCCCCTCCACCGACTCAACTACTGGGCGAAGAAGAAAACAACATGCTCCCGGACGCGCAGATCTCGACACCAGTGCACACACCACAGTCAGGACTGAGGCGATCACGGCAGAAGGTCAAAGCTCCCGACAGACTCGACCTTTGAGTCCACTTCACCCCCGCTGGACTCTTTTTTTAACAGGGGGTGAATGTGGTAAACCACTGTTAGTGTATTATATGTATTGTGATAAACTGTTACTGTACTACATGTATTGTGGTAAACCACTGCCTGATGGCTCCGCCTCCCCTTGGGCTCGGTATAAAGGTGGCTGACCTCCGGCCCTGCCCCAGTTCGGGATCAGTGGCCAGGAGGCTTTCTGTTTAGCTTATTAAAGCCACAGTTTTGTTCACTACTCGTCTTGTGTTAATTGATGGCACATCAATTTAATAAGCTAAACAGAAAGCCTCCTGGCCAATACAGTAACAGTGGTTACCACACCCACCAACAACGCTTTGTCTAAAATAAATAAATAAATCCTGGAGTACACTCGGTGCACCTGCAAGAAATAGACAAACTCCTTTTCCCTTGTCCTTTCAAACTGCCACAGGTCCGCCCTCCCTCCCCCCCTCATATGCTCCATAAACCCGAACAATTCCTTGGCCGTAGCCAAAACGTTCAGGGACCTATGGCATGACCGATCCAATCCAGGATTGTTGCTGATTTTTAACTTACAATTCTGAGGGCGCTATGTCAAACAGGGACATGCATTACAAAACAATAAACTGGGAACCTCTAACTATTCTTAGTGCACTACTCACTTAAACATTTCATTATCCTAACTTCCTCAACCATACAACAAAATCATAGCAGTTTATACATCAGTTTTCCTGGCTTGGCAGTCAAGCTCAGGATCGTACAATTTGCTCATGAACAGTTCTTTACATTTCTTTATTTACAATAAAACCGCAAATGAATGCTCTTTATTATAGATCGCGGGGGTCGGGCGTCTGGTCGTATCCAAAAATAGGGGATCTGATCCTATATACCGGGGTTCGAGCGCGGTAGGCTCTCCTTCTCCATTTCCGTAGACGCATAGTCTGCACGATGCAGCAGAGTATCGCCAATACCAGTAAGGTTTCTATTACATAGGACAGGGAGTACCAGGTTATAAACCTGACACACCAAGATGATGTGGTGTCGCTGGTGACTGGGCTCTGGGTACTGCGGGGAAGTGAAACATTAACGGCTGGGGGGCTTGAGGTCATGGGGTTCGCGTTCACTCGCAACCAAATGTCCATAAATATGATGCTGATCCCTGTGGAGAAAGTCCTCATGGCTCTTCTCTTTCTTCTCTTCTCCGGTCCTGGAGTTTCTGGAGTTCTGTGGAAACAAGCATAGTGTCTGTAACTATCTTTGTTTAATATCTCGTACGATAGTGTGTCTTTCCTGTAGTGTCAATTACTCCCTTTATAATTGGTCACAATGTGACTCCATCATTTTTTTTCAAAAATTGAATTTTAGGACAAGACACACTTCCAAATAATGAACCAGTGCGAGCCGTCTCGCAGACTGTGCAATTTACCATCGAAATGTTTCAGGATGTAAATAGCATGTGGTTGGCAACCTAAAGGTTACCTAAAACAAAAAAAACTTTTTGAACAAAAAATGCCAAAATGAGGTGCGTATGGGCCGCGACGGGTAAGAGTTGGATGGAGTCCCCGGGTAGGACGGCTACCAATGCCGTGTCTCTCCTACCCGAACGTAGTTGACCAGAGGGGGGGTTCCCAGGCAGGACGGGTCCCAAGCCGTTTCTCCACTGCCTGAGCAACCGACAAGAACGGGCAAGAAATGTAGCCATCGTGGTGGGGCTGCCGTAGTGGTTCTACCATCGAACCAGAAGGGCAGTTATGAACGGGCGAGTTCCGCTGAACTAGCGTCTGGGATCTTAACAAGTCTCTGCAGACAAACTAGTTCCGCTGAACTAGTGTCTGGCAATAGTGAGTCTCTGTGGGCAAGTCCTCAGAGGTTTCTGCTGATGAGCGTGCGGACAAGTTCTCAGAGCTTTCGGCCGAAAAGGCATGGGGCCGTGAAAAAAATTTCCCGGTTGGACATACAACATTTAACAAACTTACAAACAACATAAAACATGCTGCAGGTTCCATCAGAAAGGACACCACTTCTCCCAAGCGGTTCCTTTAAAACATCATCTGGACACCTCAGTTCTCGGTTGCGAACAGGGTCGCAAAGGGGTTCTAGGTTTGGGAGTCAGACCCAAGGTCGTCATCTTCTCCCGGGTGCCAAACTCTTGAGTGTATCAGGGCTGAAAGGGCTGCATGGTGTGAGGTGGGGTCGCTCTCGTCGTTGCGGACGAGTCGGAACGAGTTATCTCGCTGCCAATTGTTGGTATTTAGTTGTGTGGGGACAAAACCGGGGTCATCAGTGTAGTTCGGTGGTCGGTGGTGGGGTTTGTTTAGGAAAGTGATCATGAAGGGATCACTCGGATCGTAGTCGGAATTGCTGGGTGCGGGTCCTGTTGCATGGGGATAGTAGGGAGGCGTGCTGTGGCTATCGTCCGAGTCACAGTTGCTGTCTCTGCTGCTGCAGTCTGTGGGCGTTCCGGGGCGGAGTGGATATTTAGGGGGTGGAGTCGAGGTCGAGTCGGTGGCTGGGCTGGACGTGTTGGGGGATGGTAGGGTTACATTGGCTGTGGGCGAGCCGTGGTGTGCTGTGTCGAGCATGACGTGGTGTGCGTGGTTCGACTGTGTTCCATATGCCTTCAGCTGGTTTATATGGAACCGCGCAGTCTTACCGTTGGGCTACTTTATTTTATAAACAGAAGGGCTTACTTGATTCGCAATAGAGTATTTTGGTGACAGGATTGTGCTGAGGTTATATACAGACAGCATCACTTGCTGTCCGATATCGTACTCAGTCGCATGCACTGTCTTGTCGAAACAAGCCTTGCTCTGTTTCTTTCTGGTGCCCAATTTTACTGCGGCTGCTAGCTGAGCCGTTTTAACATTTTCAACTAATTGCTCCACTGCTTTCTCGTGTGTGAGGGCCGTCACTTCGGGGCTGGTCAAGTCTAAACCTAATAAATATTCTGTGCCTTTCATAGGACGTCCGGTCATGAGGGTGTGTGGGGTGTAACCTGTGGAAGTAGAAATTGTTTTACGCAGAAACATCAGCGCAAAAGGGAGGAGTCCCAAGTGGTGTTGTTCTGCTGGACCATTTTTCTGAGGGTGGATTTTAGGGTCCGATTCATGCGCTCCACAATACCACTCGACTGTGGGTGGTATGCTATGTGGAATTTTTGGGTGATGCCAAATATCGTGAGGACGTTCTGCATGACACATCCCATAAAATGGTGCGGGGGAGTCCCCACCTTGTAAAGATGTGGTAGGTCAAAATCTTGGCTGTGGTTTTTGCAGTGTTTGTGTGGGCTGGGAATGCTTCCACCCATTTCGTAAATGTGTCAATTACCACAAGTAGATATTTATAGCCATTCCTGCAAGGGGGCAATGGTCCTATAAAATCAATGTGGAGGTTAGTCCAGGGGCCATTAACGGGTCGGGTGTGGCTGAGTTGAGCCTTTTTGGCATATCTGTCCGGATTATTCTGGGCACAGATAAGACAATTTTCTGTGTAATGGTTTACATCATCCTTTAAATTCAGCCACCAACAAAGCTGCTTGAGATGGGCTGTAGTGGGATCGATTCCCTGATGTCCATGACCGCCGTCATGGAACAAGCAAATCAGTTGATTCCTGTCCTGTTCAGGAACCACATAAAGGGTGTCTTTTAACACCACACCGTCATGTGTGGTCAGTACATTTTTGAACCTCTCATAGGGTGCTGGATATTTTCCTTTTACAATCTCCTTGAGATTGCTGTCCTGCTTCTGGGCCTCCACTAGATCCTCGATCTTTGTCTGTGAGACCTGAACTGCACTCACTGGAGCGCTTTCGGGGGGTGTCCAAAAATGTCCATGCCTGGAACCTGCTTTAGCCAGTGCGTCAGCTTTCACATTTCATGGGAGGGAGGAACGATGGTGACTGCGGACTTTGATTATCCCAAAGGTCCTGTTCTGTGCTCTCTCTAAAATGTGAAGGAGCAATGGGGCTGAGGGGAGGGTTTTTCCGTCTGCGGAAACAAATCCTCTTGCCTTACACAGGGGCAGGAATTCCGTGAGGCTGTTGCAGACATAGAGGCTGTCCGAGTATATGTCTGCTGGGCTGGGGAAGGAATCTGGGTGTTCCACTATATACGCGATGGCCGCGAGCTCTGCTGCCTGCCCGCTTAAGTGGCCTGGAGGTTTTAATGACATTTCCTCAAGGGCGCATCCCTGTGCGTCCTCGACATAGATACCGCAACTTGTTATGCGCTTCCCATCCAAGACTGTGGAAGATCCATCCACATAGATCTTTATGGGCTCACACGTGTCCGTGTGCTGGGGGCTCTGGGTTGAACTACCTATCTTTCTGGGGGGTGTTTTAGCAATAAAGGGGCCTGTGTCGTGGTGTGGAGAGATAATCTCACATTCATGGGGGGCTCCGGGGTACTGTAAGTTGTCGGCTAAATAGGTGTGCGTCTTTGTCCTTTTAACAGTGATGTCCCGTCCCTGCAAGAGAAGGGTCCATCGAGCTGCTCTAATCTGGCTTACTGTACCGTCCTTGAGTCGTCCGTCCAGTAAAAGTTGGGTGGGGGTGTGTTCGGTGAGAATTGTGATGGGGTTCAGTCCGGTAATATATGAAAAATACTGCACTGCCCAAAATACTGCGAGCAGGTGCCTCTCACAGGCTGAAAATCCCTGCTCCACAGCATCTAAAATTCTGGAGGCGGAAGCTACGGGCCTTAACTGGTTGTGCCGTTCCTGGAGGAGCACGGCTGAAAGGGTGCGGTCTATGGCCCCTCCCTTCCTCCCTGACCTCCAGAAACAGAAACAAAGAAAAAACCATCCTACCCATCCCCACTTCCTCCACAGGTCGATCCCTCACTTCGCTCCTGTTAACTAGCCAACCAGCTAGCATGGTGGCCCCACTCAAGGCCTTCATCCACCCTCTTTCCCTCCAGCCACTCTTCACCTGCAATACCCCAAAAATGGTAAAAGAAATGAACAAACTCACCCACTCCGCACCCATATTCATTAAACACAACGAACTGCCCGGCATGTAAACCCACTTTAGCATCTACAATAATGTCCTCACACACCTCCCAATCCATGGTGTCTCATTAATTCACTCGTCTCTTCCGGTGAGTTTGTTCTGGTGCGTAACCTGCAGACGAGCAGGATACAAAATCTCAAACTTCATCCTTGCCTTGTAGAGGGCAGCCTTGATCAGGTTATAACTGGCCCGCTGCTTGGACAGCTCTGCACCCAAGTCGTGGTAGATCCTCAGCACGTTTCCTTGCCAGGTGCACTTCTTTGTTTGCTTTGCTCACCTCAGTATCTTCTTGTCGTAAAATGATGCAGCTGCACCACCATCGCTGTTGGCTGCTCCATGCCTTTGGCCTCCTCTTCAGCACCCTATGCACTCAATCCACCTCGTGGGGGGGGGGGGGGGGGGTCAAAGATCTCCTCCCCCTCCATTTCTCAAATGTGCTCACCACAAACATTGTGGCCTGCGTTCTGTCGATCCCTTCAAGCAGCCTCACAATCCAGAGATTCTCCCTCCTGGAATGGTTCACGCGGTCCTCCACCTTCTCCCTTGACCTCTTATGGCTCTCCGCCACTAACACCATCTCCACCTCCAGCTAGGTCAGCCGGTCCTCATGCTCTCCCTCCGATCTTACACTTTCTGGAGTGCCAGACCCTGCACCTCCAGCCTCTGCTCCACTTTCTCAATAGCCACCCTAAGCGGCTCCACCACCGTTGCAAGGTCCTCTGAGGCCTCCTGCCTCTGCTGCTGGAACTTTGCATTCAATAACCCTACCAGTTGCTCAGTAGGCCACTGGGCGCGCAACGATGCCCCAGCACTCTTTGCCATCTTTTCCTGTGTCGCACCTCAAATAAACTCTCGCCCAGGCTGCTCCCTCTTACTCGTTATGCTCCTCATCTGATAAATCATAAGCCAGCCCCACCGATGGAGCACATCAATTCCTCAGTGCTCATACAACCAACACTAGCCAACACCCCTTAAATCGGGTGAAAAATGTACCAAGACTTTCCACCTCTAGAGGGAGCCGTCAAATGTGCAGCCACTCACTCCATGACCGCCACTGGAAGTCAATGTGGTTGACTCTTAAGTGCCCTCTGAAACGGCCTAGCAAGTCACTCAGTTGTATCAAAATTGTCACAAAGTCTAAAAGGAAAAAAACTGGACGAACCACAGCACTAGAAACAACAAAGGTAAGTCCAACCCTGTCGACCCTGAAAAGTCTTCTTCACTAACATCTGGGTGCTTTTGCCAAAATTGAGAGAGCTGTCTCCCAGACTAGTCAAGTAATAGCCTGATATAGTCATACTCACAGAATCATACCTAACATATAATGTCCCAGACCCGCTATCACCATCTCTGGATATTTCCTGTTCCACCGGCAGGACAGACCCAGCAGAGGTGGCAGCACAGTGGTATACAGTGGGGATGGAGTTGCCTTGGGAGTGCTCAATGTCAACTCTGGACTCCATGAAGTCTCAAGGTTCCAGGTCAAACATGGGCAAGGGAAGCTTCCGCTGATTACCACGTACTGCCCACCCTTAGCTGATGAATCAATATTGCTCCATGTTGAACACCTTTTGGAGGAAGCACCGAGGGGGAAAGAGCACAGAATGTACCATGGGCAGGGAACTTCAATGTCCATCACCAAGAGTGGCTCGGTAGCACCACTATTGATTGAACTGGCTAAGTCCGAAAGGATATAGCTGCTAGACTGGGCCTGCAACAGGTGGTGAGGGAACCAACAAGAGAGATATACCAGCCATCATCCTCACCAACCTGCCTGCCGCAAATGTATCTATCCATGACAGTATCGGTAGGAGTGACCACTTATAGTCCTTGTGGAGACAAAGTCCTGCCTTCACATTGAGGATACCGTCCATTGTATTGTGTAGCATTACCAACATGCTAAGTGGGATAGACTCAGAACACATCCAGCAGCTCAAGACTGGGCATCCATGAGGCGCTGTGGGCCATTGGCAGCAGTAGAATTGAACTCATTCATAATCTGTAACCTCAAGGCCTGGTATATCCCCCACTCTACCATTACCATCAAGCCAGGGGTTCAATTAAGACAGCAAGTCAGGAGCAGCACCAGGCATATCAAAAAATGAGGTGTCAACCTGATGAAGCTACAACACAGGACTACTTGCATGCCAAACAACGTAAGCAGCAAGTGATAGATAGAACTAAGCAATCCCACAACCAACAAATCAGTTCTAAGCTAGCAATCCTGCCGCATCCAGTCATGAATGATGGTGGACAATTCAACAACTCACTGCAGGAGGAATCTTCACACATATCCCCATCCTCAATGATGGAGGTGCCCAGCACATCTGTGCAAAAGACCAGGCTGAAGCATTTGCAATAATCTTCAGCTAGAAGTGCAGAGTGTATGGAGTGTATGATCCATCTCGGTCTCATCCAGAGGTCCCCAGCATCACAATTGCCAGCTTTCAGGCAATTGAATTCACCCCACATGATATCAAGAAATGGCTGAAGGCACTGGATACAGCAAAGACTATGGGCCCTGACAATATTCTGGCATTAGTACTGAGGGCCTGTTCTCCAGAACTTTCCGTGACCAAGTTGTTCCAGTACAACTACAACACTGGCATCTACCTGGCAATGTGGAAAATTGCCCAGGGATGTCCTGTACACAAAAAGCAGGACAAATCCAGGGCAGCACGATGGCACAGTGGGTTAGCCCTGTTGCCTCACGGTGCCGAGGTCCCAGAGTCGATCCCGGCTCTGGGGCATTCTCCGTGTGGAGTTTGCACATTCTCCCCGTGTTTGCGTGGGTTTCGCCCCCACAACCCAAAGATGTGCAGCGTAGGTGGATTGGCCACGATAAATTGCCCCTTAATTGGAAAAAATGAATTGGGTACTCTAAATTTATTTTTAAAAAGCAGGACAAATCCAACACGTCCAATTACCACCCTATCAATCTGCTCCCAAACATCAGGAAAGTGATGGAAAGGGTCATCAACAGTGCTATCAAACAACACTTTCTTAGCAATAACCTACTCATTGACACTCAAGGTCACTGATCTCCTGACCTCATTATAGTCTTGGTTCAAACATGGACAAAAGAGCTGAACGCCGGCGGAAAGATGAGAGTGACTGCCTTTGACGTCAAAGTAACATTTGATCGAGTACAGCATCAAGGAACACTAGCAAAACTGGAGTCACTAGGTATCAGGGGACAAACTCTCTATTGGTTGGAGTCATACCTGGCACAAAGGAAGATGCTTGTGGTTGTTGGACGTCAGTCATTTCAGACTCGGGCCATCAATGCAGGAGTTCCTTAGGGTACTATCCTAGATCCAACCTGCTTCAGCAATGACCTTCCTTCCAACATAAGGTCGGAAGCGGGGATGTTTGCTGATGATTGCACAATGTTCAGCACCATTCGCAATTCATCAGACCCTGAAGCAGTCTACGGGCAAATGCAGCAAAACCTGGACTATATCCAGGCTTGGGCTGACAAGTGGCAAGTAACATTCATAAGAACATAAGAACTAGAAGCAGGAGTAGGCCATCTGGCCCTTCGAGCCTGCTCCGCCATTCAATGAGATCATGGCTGATCTTTTGTGGACTCAGCTCCACTTTCCGGCCCGAACACCATAACCCTTTATTCCGTTATTTTTCAAAAACACTATCTATTTTTATCATGAAAACATTTAATGAAGGAGCCTCAACTGCTTCACTGGGCAAGCAATTCCATAGATTCACAACCCTTTGGGTGAAGAAGTTCCTCCTAAGATCAGTCCTAAATCTACTTCCCCTTATTTTGAGGCTATGCCCCCTAGTTCTGCTTTCACCCGCCAGTGGAAACAACCTGCCCGCATCTATCCTGTCTATTCCCTTCATAATCTTATATGTTTCTATAAGATCCCCTCGCATCCTTCCAAACTCCAATGAGTGCAGTCCCAGTCTACTCAACCTCTCCTCGTAATCCAACCCTATCAACTCTGGGATTAACCTGGGCAGCATGGTAGTGCAGTGGGTTAACACTGCAGCCTCATGGCGCCGAGGTCCCAGGTTTGATAACGGCTCTGGGTCACTGTCCATGTGGAGTTTGCACATTCTCCCCGTGTTTGCGTGTGTTTCGCCCCCACAACCCAAAAAGATGTGCAAGCTAGGTGGATTGGCCACGCTAAATTGCCCGTTAATTGGGAAAAAATGAATTGGGTACTCTAAATTTATTTTTTAAAGTTTTTTTTTTAAACTCTGGGATTAACCGAGTGAATCTCCTCTGCAGTGCCAGTACGTCTTTTCTCAGGTAAGGAGGCCAAAATTGAAAACAATACACAGGTGTGGCCTCACTAAACCTTATACAGTTGCAGCACAACCTCCCTAGACTTAAACTTCATGTCTCTAGCAATGAAGGACAAAACTCCATTCGCCTTCTTAATCACCTGTTGCACCTGTAAGCCAACTTTTTGCGACTCATGCACGAGGACACCCAGGTCCCTCTGCACAACAGCATGTTTTGATATTTTATCATTTAAATAATAATCACTTTTGCTGTTATTCTGACCAAAATGGAGAACCTCACATTTGTCAACATTGTATTACATGTGCCAGACCCTAGCCTATTCACTTAAACTATCCAAATCCCTCTGCAGACTTCCAGTATCCTCTGCACGTTTTGCTTTACCACTTATCTTAGTGTCGTCTGCAAACTTGGACACATTGCATTTGGTCCCCAACTCCAAATCATCTAAGTAAATTGTGAACAATTGTGGGCCCAACACTGATCCCTGAGTGACACTACTAGCTACTGATTGCCAACCAGAGAAACACCCATTAATCCCCACTCTTTGCTTTCTATTAACTAACTAATCCTCTATCCATGTGACTACTTTACCCTTAACGCCATGCAGTATGTCTTATGCAGTAACCTTTTGTGTGGCACCTTGTCAAAAGTTTTCTGGAAATTCAGATATACCACATCCATTGGCTCCACATTGTCTACTAATGTACTCAAAAAATTCCATTGAATTAGTTAGGCACGACCTGCCCTTTATGAACCCATGCTGCGACTGTCCAATGGGACAATTTCCATCCAGATGCCTCGCTATTTCGTCCTTGATGATAGATTCCAGCATCTTCACTACTACCGAAGTTAAGCGAACTGGCCTATAGTTACCCGCTTTCTGCCTATCTCCTTTTTTAAACAGTGGTGTTACATTTGCTAATTTCCAATCCACCAGGATCACCCCAGAGTCTGGTGAATTTTGGTAAATTATCATGAGTGAAGGGCAGCACGGTGGCGCAGTGATAGCACTGCAGTCTCACGGCGCTGAGGTCCCAGGTTCGATCCCGGCTCTGTGTCACTGTCCGTGTGGAGGTTGCACATTCTCCCCATGTTTGCGTGGGTTTCGCCCCCACAACCCAAAGATGTGCAGGGTAGGTGGATTGAACACGCTAAATCACCCCTTACTTGGAAAATATTAATTGAGTACTCTTAATTTATTTTAAAAATATCACAAATGCATTTGCAATTTCCATAGCCATCTCTTTTAGTACCCTGGGATGGATTCCATCAGGGCCAGGAGACTTGTCTACCTTTAGCCCCGTTAGCTTGCCCATCACTACCTCCGTAGTGATAACAATCATCTCAAGGTCCTCACCTGTCATAGCCTCATTTCCATCAGTCACTGGCATGCTATTTGTGTCTTCCACTGCGAAGACCAACTCAAAAAACTTGTTCAGGCGCAGTGGGTTAGCACTGTGGCCTCACAGCGCCGAGGTCCCAGGTTCGATCCCGGCTCTGGGTCACTGTCCATGTGCAGTTTGCACATTCTCCCCATGTTTGTGTGTGTATCGCCCCCACAACCCAAAAAGATGTGCAAGCTAGGTGGATTGGCCACCCTAAATTGCCCCTTAATTGGAAAAAATGAATTGGGTACTCTAAATTTAAAAAAAAAACCTGTTCAGTTCCTCAGCCATTTTCTCATCTCCCATTATTAAATCTCCTTTCTCATCCTCTAAAGGACCAATATTTACCTTAGCCCCTCTTTTTTGTATTATATATTTGTAGAAACCTTTACTATCTGTTTTTATATTCTGAGCAAGTTTATTCTCATAATCTAATTTACTCTTCTTTATAGCTTTGTTCGTACCTTTCTGTTGCCCCCTAAAGATTTCCCAATCCTCTAGTCTCCCACAAATCTTTGCCATTTTGTATGCTTTTTCCTTCAATTTGATACTCTCCCTTATTTCCTTAGATATCCATGGTCGATTTTGCCTCTTTCTACCGTCCTCCCTTTATGTTGGTATAATCTTTTGCTGAGCACTGTGAAAAATCGCTTGGAAGGTTCTCCACTGTTCCTCAACTGTTTCTTTTTTTTAAATTTAGAGTACCCAATTCATTTTTTCCAATTAGGGGGCAATTTAGCGTGGCCAATCCACCTACGCTGCACATCTTTGGGTTGTGGGGGTGAAACCCACGCAAACACAGGGAGAATGTGCAAACTCCACACTGACAGTGACCCAGAGCCGAGATCAAACCTGGGACCTAGGTGCCGTGAGGCAGCAATGCTAGCCACTGAGCCACCATGCAGGCCCCCTCAACTGTTTCACCATAAAGTCTTTGTTCCCAGTCTACCTTAGCCAGCTCTTCTCTCATCCCATTGTAATCTCCTTTGTTTTCGCACAAAACACTAGTGTTTGATTTTACCTTCTCACCCTCCATCTGTATTTTAAATTCCACCATATTGTGATCACTCCTTCTGCGAGGATCCCCAACTATGAGATCATTAATCAATCCTGTCTCATTACACAGGACCAGATCAAGGACCGCTTGTTCCCTTGTAGGTTCCATTACATACTGTTCTAGGAAACTATCGCGGATACATTCTATAAACGCCTCCTCAAGGCTGCCGTGACCGAACTGGTTAAACCAATTGACATGTAGCTTCACACCACGCAAGTGCCAGCCAATGACCATCTCTAATAAGAGACAATCAAACCATCGGCCCTTGACATTCAATAACATTACCATCACTGTATCCCCCACAATTAACAACCTTGGGGTTACCATTGACCAGAAGCTGAAATGGCCTAGCCATATAAATACTGTGGCTACAAGAGCAGGTCAGAGGCTAGGAATCCTGCGGCGAGTAACTCACCTCCTGACTCCCCAAAACCTGTCCAGCACCTACAAGGAACAAGTTAGGAGTGCGATGTAATACTCCCCACATGACTGGATGAGTGCAGCTCCAACAACATTCAAGAAGATAGCACTGTTGCCTCATGGCGCCGAGGTCCCAGGTTCGATCCCGGCTCTGGGTCACTGTCCATGTGGAGTTTGCACATTCTCCCCGTGTCTGTGTGGGTTTCGCTCCCACAACCCATAAATGTGCAAGCTACGTGGATTGGCCACACTAAAGTGCCTCTTAATTGGAAAAAATGAATTGGGTACTCTAAAAAAAAATTTCAAGACAATACTATGCTTTGAACCATAATAATAATATGCCTTGCGAGTGGCTATCCCCTCCTCTCATCCCAAGAGAAAACTGAAAAGAAAATGTAATTTGTTTTAGATCCTCCAGGACCTTTCCAAATATATGGCAATTTTTTCTCTTTTTCTAAGAATTTTTAAAAGACTATCGTATGAGATTTTTCCAAAAAGGCACAATTTCAATTTACCTTATACAGACTAATTGTTAATTTTGGCGCTAGGCGAGTAATATTTGCTATTGAGTGGAAATCAATACAATATAACTGTCTGGGTGATTTCAAAAACAATCTTTTCAATCAATATGATTAACTATAAGGCTCTGTTAAAATCAATTGTATCAGCAGTAACAGGGCTTCCACAACAAACAGAATGGGACTTAAAACAGGAAATATGCTATAATTCTACCTGACACTTTCTGTTGTTTAAAAGCCAGAAGCTCATTTAGTTATTTCTAGGTTTTACTTTGTTTGAAGTAAAGAGGATAATGAATTAAATGCTGATTTTTAAAAAATATAAATTTAGAGTACCCAATTCATTTGTTCCAATTAAGGGCCAATTTAGCGTGGCCAATACATCTACCCTGCATATCTTTTTGGGTTGGGTTGTGGGGGCGAAACCCACGCAAACACGGAGAGAATGTGCAAACTCCACATGGACAATGACCCAGAGCTGGGATTGAACCTGGGACCTTGGCGCCGTGAGGCAGCAGTGCCAACCACTGCGTCACCGCGCTACCAAATGCTGATTTATTATCCAAGCTAATATACAATTTGGCCGTTAGTTCATGTTGAAACCAGCATCCAGATTCATGTTCATTTCTCTCTCTAGCAGCCCTCGAAGTCAGGAGGTCACTTGCCACAGAGTTCATCTCATCACAACCACCTGCGCATGGAATCTCTGTAAACAGGGTGGCGTTACTCCACTGCACCAACACACGGCTCTGGATGGCCAGGAGACTATCCCGCTCTTACCCTTCTGCATAGGCATATTGGAAGGATTTGCAGGTTGATAGTAAATCTATTTGACCACGTCATGAACACTCCTTCCTTGGTCATCAAGTCCCAGAGTGGGACACAAAACAAGATTTTCTGGCTCAGATTTACGGATGCTATGCACTGTGGCACAAGACTTCAACTTATTAGACAGGTTGGTTTAGCTCAGCGGGCTAAACAGCTGGTTTGTGATGCAGAACAAGGCCAGCAGCGCGGGTTCAATTCCCATACCAGCTTACCCGAACAGGGGCTGGAATGTGGTGAATAGGGGCTTTTCACAGTAACTTCATACTTGTGACAATAAATGGTTATTAATATTATTTTGATTCCTACAGTGAATAGCACCAAGTAAGGATACGGTCGTCAGTAGCTGCAGAGTTTCATTGAGCAATAATGAACTAGCAAACAGTTTTATATCTCTTGCAATTTTTAGAGCCATTGAAGTCAATTAAAAACACAACTCCGGAGGGATGTAAAAGAGGCTGCCGACTCATTATCGCCCATTTTACAGTGTCACAGAAAGTCAAAACTATCCCTTGTGCCTCATAAATTTACTCATCTGAGTTCTAATGCCATATCCACTATGATTATACAAGTTTCAAAAATGGACACGCACAAAGCTGATGACGTTATATTGATTATGTTGCACTTTTGCAAAGCAGAGGTTTGGTGTTGTGGGGGAGGGGGCTAGTGGCAGGATGTGGAAATGGTTCACATCTACAGAAGAGGACTGGAAAGTATTTTGTTGAGAAATCATCTCAGTAACACTAAAATGATTGGTTCCGAAAACATAACTGATTTCCACACAGTTCAAGAAGTTAATCAAATAACTGTACTCTCTCACAAGCTGCAGTGATGAAAGTATGTACGTGCATGCAAAAACAGGAAAATGTTTTCACTTTTATACCACACCTCTTCAGCATATGAGCCAAGAGAAATATAAAACTCAAAATATCATTTTTTTAAACCAAATACCTCTGTAATAGCACTATCTGTTACAAAAACTTGCATTTTTATTCAGAATCCACAAGGACATGGCACATGTGCCGCACTGTCTCCCTGCTGAGCCGCAGTCTTCTGCGGCACATGTTGTTCGCCAGCTCAATGTAGGACAATTGGCTCCTGTACACCTTGGGCTGTCGCTGGCCTCCCCTTCTAACCCCTCCTCAGCGTAATGGACGGCCAGGTCTTGAAAGTGTGTGGCGGCCCCCTGCAGATGTGGTGCAGGCTCCAGCTTGCATTTGCTTTGATGCCTTCGGCGAAGTCTGCCAACCTTGGCTGTAACAATCAGTAAAACGGCAACCTCCGTGGGATCAACGCCAACATTCATCTTTGTATCTGGAAGGATTTGGAGAAGAACAGAGACCGAGAATCAGTTAGGTCTTGCATCCCGGGACCATTAAATCCCCCAAGCCTCCCCCACCGTTACCAGGAATGTGCTGCTTTCTCTCAGAGTGCCATCCAGCGAGCCAAGTTTGTAATGACAAACTTTGCACTGCACACACACACCTGGCCAGATCAGGAACCTCAAGATCCAAGACCTCTGCCAGCATAGAAAGGCCATGCTCATCTGTTGTCCGCTCATCCAGATAGTGGCTGCGGGAGGATCCTTGGTGGTGAAACCCTGCTCTTTACTGTTTGATTGTTGGCAGCTACCTCTATGGTGCTGATGCACGTAGAGTGCAAGCACACTGTTCAGGCATCAAAGGTTGCAGGACATCCAGTCTGCTAATCATACTCTTGGACAGGCAACCTGTTCTTTTGAGGAGGCACTTGAGAGTTCAGGGACTGTGGAGTGCTATCACAACTAACAATGTTAACCCTTCCATACGTTAAAGTTATATGAAAAAAAATTATGATAATCCCTCCTTTGAGATTGACTTCAGCTGTCAAGTTACACGATGGTCACAGTCAAAGGGCATGAAATGGAATGTGAACACCCAAGTACAAAGGTAGATAAGAAGGCAGACTGCAACATTAAAACCATAGTCTCTTGGAACCTCAAGGGTGGTGAAATGGACTTCCAGGAGTCAAGCTGCAGCATGGCTCTGTCCAGTGATACTTTGGTTGGACAGATAGGCTACAGTTGTAGGTTGCCCCTGTTCTGGGTTTCCACAAAATTTAAAGATGGCTTGAATGCCCCACATACTCAAACCACCATTCGTTGGCCCAAGGGCGACACCCCCCCCCCCCCACCCCCCACCACACACACACACACACACACCTCCACAGCACTGATGCACCAGCTACAGTGTCCTTGAGCTGCATGCCGGTAATGGAGAGGGATACTTACCCCCTCGCTGCCCATTCGACTTTAATCTCGTTGCATTCGATTTTAATCTCGTTAATGAGATTAAAATGAATGCAAATTAGGTGTGATCCTGATTAAGCCACAGGGATCGGGCTGGAAGAATGCCAAACTGTTTGGCACCTGGCATGAATCCCATTTTTGACCTCTCCCGCTATTCACTTAACGTAACGGGATTGGCGCTGGGCATAACGTGGTGGGAAAATCGCACCCAAAGATAAATAAATGAAATGCAGCTGGCATAAATATTTAGAATACGCAGTGGTTAGCACTGCTGCCTCACACATCTAGGACCCGGGTTTTGTCCCAGTCCCTGGTCACTGTTCGTGTGGAGTTTGCACATTCTCCCCGTGTCTCCCCACAACTCAAAAAGATGTGCAGGGTCGGTGATTTGGCCACACTAAATTGTCCCTTAATCGGGAAAAAAAGAATTAGATACTCTAAATTTTTTTTTTAAATCACTGTTCATGATGGCTATGTTTATTTTACAATCTGAATGGAAACCGTGTAATTTCCCAAATGCTCTGCAAGTGCGTCAGGAATGGAGGGTCAATGGAGTTTGGTGAAGGGACAGGTGATTGCCCAATGGAGCTTAGTGTCGGTTACAATTCCAACAACAGTATTCTGGAGGCAAGGTTTTTGTAGAGGGTTAATTAAAGTGTTTGAAAACTCGAACCAGAACTGACAAAAGCTTCCATGAGTGTTTTGACGACAGTGGACCGGAGGTAGGGCAGAGGCTGGTGTTTTAGCAGCAGTGGAAACAGGTAATCTTCCTGTTGGCTAGATGGAACTTAGCTTAGGTTCAAACTATGAGGTTGGAAATTGTCAAATTCAACCTGAGAAAGCAATTGTGTCGGGGACAGAATCACAGGCTAAATAAAGTGCAGTGGGCGGAATTCTCCATTTCTGAGAGTAAGTGTTGATGCCAGGGCAGCACGGTGGCACAGTGGTTAGCACTGCTGTCACACGGCCCCGTGGATTTGATACCGGCCCCGGATCACTGTCCAAGTGAAGTTTGCACATTCTCTCCGTGCCTGCGTGGGTCTCACCCCCACAAACCCAAAAAGATGTGCACATTAGTTGGATTGGCCATGTTAAATTGCCCCTTAATTGGAAAAAAGGAATTGGGTACTCTCAACTTTTTTTTTAAAGTGTTGACGCCGACGCAGAATTCATGGACCTTCACGACAGCAAAACTGGTGCTGAACCTGGATCGGTTCAGCAACTGTGGAGGGGCTAGCACTGTCACCACATGGAACGCAGTCGATTCCAATGAAAAATGGTGCAGGATTCGCCGGGTCTGTGATTGACACTCGGGAGGCTGACAAGCTGCAGTCGCATATACACATTACGCTCCCCAAACACACTCATCTGAGCCAACTAGATGGCACTGGTTGCTGGAGCGCACCCATACAGGCCCTGGAGAATACCAGGTCATGCCCGCTAATGACATGCAAAGAGTGTTTATTGTACGTGCGTTCCAGACCGCATTGACGCCAGACCCCAATGGCGATTTGGCGCCAAATCGCCGCCTGTCGTAATTTCAGCATTGAAACCTATTCTCTGCCCATTCGCATTTCACGAGTTTGGCGTCAGCCAACCGAGAATCCCACCCAGTGTCTTTCTCAGGAGACAATTATGGTAGCTAGGACCTTGCCAATATTAACTTTAAGAATGTTCTTACTTATGCACACCTTGAATTTGGACAAGCAGTGTTAATCAGTGTTAGTCAAACCTGGTGGCAAAGGAATGCACCTGGATACTGTCAACATACATATAAAACCTCATGAGATGATGCAGCCCAAAGACAGCAGAGGAGGAAGCAAAGATCAAAGGTGAAGTATTAGGATATACCTGACATCATTATGTGAGGCTGGAAGTAGAAAACATTGCAGCAGTTATGCTGGTGGTTGAGGATCAGGTAGGTGTGGAACCAAATGGAGCATTGCCACAAATATAGATTACAGAGAAGGAGGATGCTTGGGCCAACCTTATTGAAAGTAGAAGTTGTGGAAGACAAGGGCAAAAACAAAGAGGAGGTTCTTGGTGTTTTAAACGAGAATAGCCTTCATCATATAGTCAATGATGTGTTGGGTGTTCTGGATCACATACAGGTCACCAACGCTTGAAGTAGTGCAACACTATTTTATTAAAAGGTTAACTATTTAAACATACTTGAACTGTGGGTATGTACGATACCAGCTTTAACTAAAGACCTTTGCCTTGTCCTAACCAGTTGATGCACTCAGCACATGGTGAATGTCTGTGTTGCAGGCTGTGAGCTCTGTGCTCCTAGCTAGCTGCTACTCGAATGAGCGGGAACTCTGATGCCCCCTGTCTTTATAGTGCGTGTGCTCTCACTGGTGATTGGCTGCGGTGTTGTGTATGTTGATTGGTCCCACTGTGTGTCCATCAGTGTGTGTCTGCACCATGATATACTGGTGTATATTATGACAGTCAGGATGGAAGCCAGATTGAAGTAGCAAATAAAGCTGATAACAACAGTATAATTGAAGACTTTAGGATGGAAGAGGTGAAGGTAAAGCACTAGATAAAGTGTTAACAACACCCTGTCATCAAGTGTTGAGTTGAGGCAAGATAGTTGAGCAGTGAAATTTGGGGCAGGAGGGGATGGAAGATGTAAGAAGTGTGCTTTGTGAAAGGTAGGTGATAGATACGCGCAAGGGTAGGAATGCTAGGATAGAAAAAAAAAGAAAGACCTGCATCCATATGATTCTACTTGGAAATTGATGAATTTGATAGAGTGTGAGCGACTTTAATGTTTAAAAGGGCTGTGAAAGCAGAGGGAATGCAGAAACAGGTCAACAATAGCAGTGGGTAGAGCTCCAGAAGAGAGGTAACCAAGTGTGAAAGGTGTTGGGGGGGCCACGATGGCACATTGGTTAGCACTGCTGCCTATGACGCTGAGGACCCGGGTTCGATCCCAGCCCCAGGTGTGGAGTTTTCACATTCTCCCAGTGTCTGCGTGGGTTTCACCCCCTCAACCCAAAGATGTGCAAATTAGGTGGATTGGCCACGCTAAATTGCCCCTTAATTGGAAAATAAAATACTCTAAATTTAAATAAAAGTGCGAAAGGTGTTGGGAGAAGACCCTGGAGGTATGTTTCTCTGCAACGCACCCAGAGGCAGATTTTAGATTGGTTGGCAGCAGGCAGGGAACAGTTGATGTTGAGTATGACAAGGAAGTGAGTAAGGGTGGCCTTGCTCAATGATGATAACCAATGAGGTGACATTGGTTATCACCAGGTGAAGACAAGCTTGAGGAGGTAGCCATAAGGCTTTGACAAAGGGTCATCTGGACTTGAAGCGTTAGCTCTTTTCTCTCCCTACAGATGCTGCGATTTTCCAGCATTTTCTCTCTTGGTTTCAGATTCCAGCAGCCACAATAATTTGCTTTTAGCCATAAGTATTATTGAGGGATTTGGTGAACTGGGTGAGATTCAGAGGACAGGAGAGTAGATAAATTAAAAATGAGAATTAATGTAGGATTCGGGTGAACATCAACTACCTCAGATACCATCTGGTTCCAAGAGAATATTCTTTTTTAAAATAAATTTATTGTACCTAATTAATCTTTTCCGATTAAGGGGCAATTTAGCGTGGCCAATCCACCTACCCTGCACATCTTTTGGGTTGTGGAGGTGAAAACCCATGCAAACACGGGGAGAATGTGCAAACACCACATGGACAGTGACCCAGAGCTGAGATCAAACCTGGGACCTCGGCGACGTGAGGCAGCAATGCTAACCACTGCGCCACCGTGCTGCCCTCCAAGAGAATATTCTAATATAGCCAAGATATAGGGTTGGATTCATTAAGTAGAATGGCAGGCTCCTAAGAGGTTCATAAATTCTTTGTGAAGTTGTCCCCCAGTGTGGCAATAAAAACCCATGGGTGCAGTCAAGTAAGTCCTGTCTCTGTGTTGGAAATGATGCTACAGTGCAGCAATCACTTTCAGCAGAGTAGCATAGCGATTATATTGCCGCATCAGTAATCCAGAAATTGAGACTAATATGCTGGAGGTGCGATTTCAAAATCAAACCATGCACCTGAGGAATTTAAATTCAGTTGTTAAATAAGTCTGGAGTAAAAAGCTAGCATCGGCTATGCTGACTGTGAAGCGAGCAGATTGTTCTGAAAGCCATTTGGTTCAGTGACATCCTTTAGGAAAAGTACTACGCTATCCGTACCAACTGACTCAAGAACAGCTTCTTCCCTACTGCCATTAGACTTTTGAATGGACCTACCTCTTATTAAGTTGATCTTTTCTCTACACCTTGCTATAACTGTAACATTTTATTCTGCAGTCTCTCCTTCCTTCCCTATGTACGGGATGCATTGTTTGTACAGCATGCAAGAAACAATACTTTTCACTGTATACTAATACATGTGACAATAATAAATCAAATCAAATCAAATCCTTACCCGGTCTGGCCTGTGTATGATTCCAGACGTATAGCAATTTGGTTGACTCTTAACTGCCCTCCGAAATGGCCCAGATTAGAAAGCCACTCAGTTATATTCAAGATGGGTTCCTGGGGGCAATTAGGGGTGGGCAACAAATGCCAGGGGCTGGAGTCTCCGTCCCACCATGCCAGATTTCAGGTTCAGGGGGCAGCAAGGTGGCACAGTGGTTAGCACTGCTGCCTCTCGGCGCCTCACGGTCTCAGGTTCGATCTCGGCTCTGGGTCCGTATGGGGTTTGTACATTCTCCCCGTGTTTGCATGGGTTTTGCCCCCATAACCCAAAGATGTGCAGGGTAAGTGGATTGGCCACGCTAACTTGCCCCTTAATTGGAAAAAATGAATTGGTCACTCTAAATTTATTTTTCAAAAATGGTTTCTGGTTGAGGACACTGGCGGGATGCTCTGTTTCGCTATCTGGTCAATGGGGTTTCCCATTGTGGGGCAACCCCATGCTGTCAGGAAACCCCCAAGCTGCCGGCAAAATGGAGCATCCCGAAGGCAGAGAATTCAGCCCCAGATCTGCTAATGATGCCCCACTCCCCTGAATAAAGTGTTGCAAATGATTTGTTTTTTTATTTCTAAAGCTATAGATTATGACGCCAAAAATGTAATTTTATTCATAACACATGATTTGCTTTCTGTAGTTTCAGCTCCAATGTTCCTTCCCGGCTCAGTTAACTCATCAGGGAAGGAAAAAGTGTCAGAAAACGGTGTTGACATTGGATCGGCAAAGGAGTGTGCCTTCAGGGAGTGCAACATCAGCCTGGAGCCAGATCACAAATCTCCTGTTTATTTCCTGCAGCTAACTTAATTGGATCCAGCAAATTAATTAATTCGATTCAGTGAAATAACTCTCATTCACACATTTTGGGTGATAGCATGTCTTGCATTGAAGGCAGAAAAAGTCACTGTACACAAATTTTCCTCTAATGTTCCATCTGTTGGCTATTCATTGGACTAGTGCAGTAGCGGTGCTGGAAACTGCTTTTGTCTCAATTGGAACATTTGTCTATAAAACTGGAGAGTAAACATACTGCCCAGTGCTAACCGAGCTGTACATAGCAGAAAGGTCCAAGGTTTGATGCCTGGGTTGTGTTGAGGTATGCGATCCCAGCAGGAGTGCTACAAATAACCTCAGTGGCCCTAGGCTAGGGAGGAGAGTGGTTAAAACAAAACCAGCGAGGGCTACTGCTCTTGATCACTATCGGGTGATTGTGCTGAAAATATGTATGTTAAAATTGGGTGAGGAAAGTAAGAGGATTGGTTGTGATTGACTCACCCCAGAATAGCTTCTGGACATGATCTGTGGAGGCTCACATATAACAAAATGGAGATAGTACTGTATTAGCCAAAGCTTTCTAAAGGGGAGTGTTGAAACATTATTGGACAAATAGTTCTTAAAATTTAACGAATGTTCCCCATCTCTTCATATATTCATCTTTCTCAATTCAAGAACATCATCACATTTAGACATTGGTCTTACAGATGAATGACTGATCCCGATGAACATTTTCTAAGCAAAATACATCATATATTATTATATTAATATACTATATTAGTATATCTTGTTATTAATCTTATAGAATTATATATAATAGACTATATTGTTAGAAGCATCCATTCCATTTGTACTAAAATCAAACCCCATTTAAAACAAACATCAACATTCACATTTTTTAAAGTTCAAAATTCAGATCAAATCAAAATGTATTTGCACTCTCTTTCCCCTTGAATATATTTCTAAAATCCCATATTAAAATATTCAACATGGTGTGGCCTCACAAAAATTGTTGGCCTGCAGGCACATGGCACCACTCCAAGCATTGCTTCTTATTCTGTATTCAAGTGGTGAGGGAATTGATAAGCGAGAACGTAGACATATACTAGTGATTAGCTTTAATGCCACTTATAGTATGAGGAGACATGTGCATTTAAATGCTAAAAGCTGGACTAGGATGTTCACAGCAGTATTCCAGAATGGCACTGTGAAATCCTCCTGGAAACAATTATTTTAGAATTAAATGTTTGTTCTTTTTGATCCTGAACGTGAAGTTTTCTGAATGAGCTGTTCTAAATTTAAAATGGTTTGCTATTCAAGGAGCTATAAAAGGACATTTTATGATTCTGGAGTTACAGCATATTTAATATCCTAAAGTACTGCCCCTTTGCAAATGGGTTTGATGGAAAGTTTATGTTGGAGGTTTGGGAGAGGATTCTCCAGTCAACGCCGCTCGGATTGGGATTCCTTAGTGGGCAGAGAATGTCAGGTCGAAGAAAAAAACGTGTTTAGCGCTGTTGCCGAGCTGGAATCCCCCGCCGGCAGCTATCCGAACCGCGCAAGTGTGAGGATGCAAATTCAGCATTTAAGTAAATGTTTTTTAAAATAAATTGAGAGTAGCCAGTAATTTTTTTCCCCCCAATTAAGTGACAATTTAATGCGGCCAATCCACCTAAACTGCACATCTTTGGGTTGTGGGGGTGAAACCCACGCAGACATGGGGAGAATGTGCAAACTCCACACTGACAGTGACCCAGGGCCGGGATTTGAACCCAGGTCCTCAGTGTCGCAGTCCCAGTGTTTGCCACTGCGCCATGTGCCGCCCTGCATTTAAGTAAATGTTAATGTCATTGACGGGCTAGAAGCCCGAGTCTCCACCTCTCCGTTATGCTTGGACGCCCACAACGGGGAAATCCACCCAGTGGGCTCTCGTGCAGGTTTGCTCTGATGCGATGGACCTCAAGGTGGCTCAAGGGGGTCACAACACAACTGAGGTGCCCCCCAAAGTCCATCAAAAGACCCCCTTCCCCCCACAACTTAAGTCCTGTTCCCCCCCCCGCTGACAATTATGGGCACTCTCCCCCCCACCCCATCCCACCATGGGTATCTAAACAGCATGCACACATGAGGTGACCCGAACCCCCCCCTCCCACCAATCTCTCCAGACCCCCATCGGACCCCTCATCAGACACCCCAGCTTGAAAGCTGAAGGGTAGTGCAGGCAGTAAAGTGAAAAATTATTGCATTTTCACTTATATACTTTCCCCCTTATATTTGCTGCCTCAAGCTAAAGTGTTTAAAGCAGCATCTGTTACAAGTGTCAGAAGCTTCCTGGAAAGCGAAGTATACTTCTAAGGACTTCAAATCCCTTAGAAGCCATTGCAATGCAAATCTTCCATTCAATTTCATACAGCAATACATTTCACTTGCCAGTGATTGGCAGTTTTATTGGTCCAGACACAGCTGCTTAGGAAGGTTGTTTATTTACCTTTCCCTTCACGCTTGACTGCATCTCAATTACCCTGTTTTGATGCTAACCACAATGTTTATAAACACTCTTGCTATGAATGTTTAAAAATAAATTTAGAGCACCCAATTCATTTTTTCCAATGAAGGGGCAATTTAGCGTGGCCAATCCATCTATCCTGCACATCTTTGTGTTGTGGGGGCGAAACCCACGCGAACACAGGGAGAATGTGCAACTCCACATGGACAGTGACCCAGAGCTGGGACTGAACCTGGGACCTCATCGCCGTGAGGCAGCAATGCTAACCACTGTGCCAACATGCTGCCTACACTCTTGTTATGATTGACAGCTTCTCACCACAGCAATAGGAGCGAAGTGCTTTCCGCTGCATAACGAGGGAGTGATGGAGGTCTGATGTGGTGACTGATAGGGGCTCTGATGGGGGGTCTGAAGGGGGGTCTTGGAGGTCAGTGGGGGGGTCTGTGGTGGGGGGCTCGTCACCCTCATGCATGAATGCTGTGGGGGGTGACCCATTATTCTTGTGGTGGGAGGAAAGCCCTACTTGTCAAGGGCGGGGCAGGATTTGCGTTGTGCGGGGGAGGGGGACCTGCTGCCAGACCTCGGGATTGGGCCACCCATTCAAATAGGCGGCCCGATACCAGGATACCGACGGAATCGGGCAAGCTCGCCACCATGCATAAATTATCATTGTAAAGGAGAGAGACTCGCATACCGGGCCCCACTCCTAGCGCCAGCAAAGACTAGAAGTGATTCTCCACTGGCGGCAGCACTTCATCTCCAGAACGGAGCATCTCAGCCAGGGTCTCTGCTGTGTTATCAGGGGACAGCACGATTAAAGGCCAGGGACTCTCCCACAAGAATAAAGACTATGGTCCACTATTGTTCAGCTGCTGGCTGAATCCTAGAGCAGGTCATAAAAGAAGTACAATCTGCCTTTATATAACACCTTTTAACATAGTGAAATGTTTTTCATTTACCAGGATATAGAACAACAGTTGGGAGAAGAGTTAGGAAAGATAATCAAAGGCATGAGGGAAAAGTAAAATTTATGGAGACTTTTGAAAGTGGCAAGAGGTGCAGCAAGGTGAAAGAAAGAAAATTCTAAAATGCAATGGTAAGATGCTTGATGGCTAATTCTCCAGCAATGGTGGAGCAAAAGAAGGAGTGGAGTGAAGCACTGTAAACCAGAGTTGAGCGAATCTGATTGAAGCTGATCTTTTGGTAACTCAGGTTCATGCTCGGGCATTGGCAAATTAGGCCAATTGCAGCGCAGTAGCAAATTACATGCATTTATCTTGTGAGTATTGAAAGAACTGGTACGGGATTCTCCGTTGGCGGGATTGTTCGCTTTGCTGGCAGCGCACCCGTGGGTTTCCTGATGGCTTGAGGAGGCCACAATAGGAAACCCCATTGGCCGGCTGCGGGAGCGGAGAATAAAGCTGCCGGCGGGGTGTGCCACGTCAGAAAACGGGGCTGGCGGGACGGAGAATCCCACCCCAACCTTTCTATTATCTGTTCATGGGATGCAAGTGTTATTGGCTGGGCATTGCCCATCCCTAATTGCCCTTGAGAAGCCTTCCTTTTTTTAGTGTGCCCAATTCATTTTTCCAATTAAGGGGCAATTTAGCATGGCCAATCCACCTAGCATGCAAATCTTTGGGTTGTGGGGGCAAAACCCACGCAAACAGGGGAGAATGTGCAAACTCCGCACGGACAGTGACCCAGAGCCTGGGACCTCGGCGCCGTGAGGCAGCTGGGCTAACCCTCTGCGCCACCGTGCTGCCTTGAGAAGCCTTCCTGAAACGCTGTAATCCTTCTAATATAGGTCCGTCACACATTATTGGTAGAGAAGGAGTTCCAGGATTTTGATCCAGCGATTTTGATTCTCCATATCCTGTCCACCATCCACATTTTACACGTGAGGTGTGTGATGGAATACTCTCCACGTGTCTGGATCACTGTGCCTCCAATAACATTCAAGAAGCTCAACAGCATTCAGGACAAAGCAAATTGATTGACATTCCAGTCGCCTTCAGCATTCAACCCCTCCACCACCAGAGCACATTGTCAGCAGTGTGTACCATCTGCAAGATGCATTGCAGCAACTGGCCAAACCTCCTTCAGCAGCACCTCCCAAATCCATGATCTCTACCACCTGGAAGGACAAGGGCAGCAGATATATGGGAACACCAATATCTGCAGTCATCCTTCGAATGGTGATTATAGTTACAAGTCAGAATAGTATGTGACTTGCAGATGGTAGGGCGGCACGGTGGCGCAGTGGTTAGCGCTGCTGCTTCACAGCGCCGAAGACCTGGGTTCGACACCGCCCCCGGGTCACTGTCCGTGTGGAGTTTGCACATAATCCCCATGCCTGCGTGGGTCTCACCCCCAAAACCCAAAGATGTACATGGTAGGTGGTTTGACCACGCTAAATTTCCCCTTAATTAGAAAAAACTTATTGAGTACTCTAAATTTTGGAAAGAAAAGCTTGTAAATGGTGGTTTTCATTTCCTCCATCTAGTCATTTATTTTGCCCTCTGCAATTTCTGACCCTTTGTGCCACCTTTCTCCAGGCACTCCTATCAGGAGCAAGGACATCCTATGAGTCAATTCCGATCCTGGTCAACTTGAGTGTCGCTTGCAGAATTCCTTACATTGCAGACATGGACAACCTGTTTGTCTCATGCCGATAGCAAGCACGCCATTCTCCAAAACTTTTTTTTTAACAAACAATTTTATTGAGCTATTTTTTGGCATTGTAAACAGTTACAGATTACAGAAATATGCAAACATCAACAAAAAACCAACACTTCAACCAAACCATAATGCACATACCCGCTCCTCTCCCATAGACACTACCCGCCTATTTATCCCACCTACTCTACTCTTTTTTTAAAAAAAATTTTTATTAAAGGTTTTCATAAAATATCAATAACAAAATGAGAAAGAAAAAAGTACAAAACACAATCTAAAAAAGCAACTCCCAAAACTCCCCCCCCTGTACATAAATAATGAATTAACATTAACACCCCGACTTAACACAACAGGTGGATACACCCCCTCAGACCCTCCAGTGTAAATAACATAAACAAAAATAAAGTAAACCCCCCCCTGCCCCCCGAGCTGCTGCTGTCATTGACCAATGTCTATCGTTCTGCCAGAAAGCCTAAGAACGGTTGCCACCGCCGAAAGAACCCTTGTATCGACCCTCTCAAGGCGAATTTCACCCTCTCCAACTAAATAAACCCCGCCATATTGTTGATCCAGGATTCCATGCTTGGGGGCCTCGCATCCTTCCACTGAAGAAGAATCCTTTGCCGGGCTACCAGGGATGCAAAGGCCAGAATTCCGCCTCTTTCGCCTCCTGCACTCCCGGTTTCTCTGCCACCCCAAATATTGTGAGCCCTCAGCCCGGTTTGACCCTGGATCCTACCACCCTCGACACCGTCCTCGCTACGCCCTTCCAAAATTCCTCCAGCGCTGGGCATGCCCAGAACATATGGGTGTGATTTGCTGGGCCCACCGAGCACCTAACACACCTGTCCTCACCCCCAAAGAAACGGCTCATCCTTGTCCCGGTCATGTGTGCCCTGTGCAGCACCTTAAACTGTATGAGGCTGAGCCTCGTGCACCAAGAGGAAGAGTTCACCCTCCCTAGGGCATCTGCCCATGTCCCCTCTTCGATCTCTTCTCCCAACTCCTCCTCCCACTTACCTTTCAATTCCACCACCGAGGCCTCCTCCTCCTCCTGCATCACCTGGTAGGTTTCCGAGATCTTCCCCACTCGTCCCCCCCCCCCACCCCCCCCCGTCCGAGAGCACCCTGTCCTGCACTGTGTGTGGCAGTAGCCGCGGGAATTCCACCACCTGCCGTCTGGTAAACGCCCTTACCTGTAAGTACATGAAGGAGTTCCCCGGGGGGAGCCGGTACATCTCCTCCAGCTCACCCAAGCTCGCGAACATCCCGTCAACAAACAGATCCCTTCGTATCCCTGTCCTGTGCCACCCCGAAAATCCTCCATCTGTTCTTCCTGGGGCGAACCAGTGGTTCCCCCGTAATGGGAATCAGGGGGCTACCCGCCCCCCTCCCCCGCCGACTAGCCATGACTCCTCCTCGGCCAGCCACGCGTCCGCACCCCGCACCCGGCCCGTTCCCCACAGCGGCATACCCCCGTCTCGACCCCGCCCACTCGCTCCAGCTCCTCCTTGACCTTAGCAGCAGCAACTCGATTCCCTCCCCATCCTCCATCCACCCTCCCCAACCCAAAAGAGAAAAACACAGAGAAAAAGAAACCCAAAACAATGCAAAGGACCCCCCCACCCCACCGAACAAAAAATAGGCATAACATATCCACCGCAGTCCCCAATCGCCCATCCCGACCCTCAGTCTGTGTCCAGCTTCTTGGCCTGAACAAAGGCCCACGCCTCCTCCCGAGACTCAAAATAATGGTGCCGGTCCTTGTAGGTAACCCACAGTCGCGCCGGTTGCAACATGCCAAACTTCACCCCCTTCCTGTGCAGCACCGCCTTCACTCGATTGTACCCGGCCCTCCTCTTCGCCACCTCCGCACTCCAGTCCTGGTATATTCGAACCTCCGCGTTCTCCCATCTGCCACTCCTCTCCTTCTTGGCCCACCTGAGCACACACTCCCGATCGCCGAACCAATGGAACCTCACCAGCACCGCCCGCGGAGGCTCGTTAGCCTTGGGCCTCCTCGCCAACACTCTATGGGCCCCTTCCAGCTCCAGGGGCCCCTGGAAGGACCCCGCTCCCATCAGCGAGTTCAACATGGTGACCACATAGGCCCCCACGTCCGGCCCCTCCAGCCCCTCCGGGAGGCCCAGAATCCGCAGATTCTTCCGCCTCGACCGATTCTCCATCTCCTCGAACCGCTCCTGCCATTTCTTGTGGAGCGCCTCATGTGCCTCATGGTTCGTTGGTCCTCCCGCGCATCTAGCACATTTGTCCTCTACCCCAAAGAATTTGCTCATCCGAGCCACCATCATGTGGGTCCGGTGAACGACCTTAAACTGAATCAGGCTAAGCCTGGCACATGATGCGGTTAAGTTTACCCTACTCAGGGCTTCCGCCCATACCCCGTCCTCCATCTCCCTGCCGAGCTCCTCCTCCCATTTGAGTTTCAGTTCCTCCGTCTGGGAGTCCCCTTTGCAGCTCTCAGCGCAATCGCTGACGGTTCTATGGCCAGCGCAAACAGCAACGGGGAGAGTGGGCATCCCTGTCTGGTCCCGCGATGTCGTCTGAAGTAATCTGACATTATCCTGTTCATCCTTACGCTAGCTTTAGGGGTCTGGTACAATAGTCTGACCCAATTAATCAGTCCCTTCCCGAACCCAAACCGTCCAAGTACCTCCCACAAATAGGTCCCACTCCACCCGGTCGAAGGCCTTCTCAGCGTCCATTGCTACCACTACCTCCATCTCCTTGCCCGTCGGGGGCATCATAATCACACTTAAACAATCTTCTCAAGTTGGCTGTCAGCTGCCTGCCGTTCACAAACCCTGTTTGGTCGTCCCCAATCACCTCCGGTACGCAGTCCTCAATTCTAATCGCCAGGACTTTGGCCAGGAGCTTGGCGTCCACATTGATCTGGGAGATTGGATTCCGGGTCCTTGTCCCGCTTTAATATCAGCAAGATGGTGGCATGCGACATCGTCGGAGGCAGGTTCCCTTTGTCCCTCGTCTCATTAAAAACCCTAGTCAGGACTGGTCCCACTATCTCCGAGAACTTTTTGTAAAACTTTACTGGGTATCCATCTGGTCCCGGGACTTTCCCCGATTGCATGGCCTTTAGGCCCTCCAGTACCTCCTCCGCTCTAATCGGGGCCCCCAGCCCGTCCACTAGTCCCCCGCCTACTTTTGCGAAAGTTAGTCCGTCCAGAAACCGTTTCATCTCCTCCGGCTCCTCCGGGGGTTCTGAAGTGTAAAGCTTACTATAAAAGTCCCGAAATACCTTATTCAGTCCTGACGGGTCCTCCATTCTGCTCCCCTTCCCGTCCACCATTCTACTTATTTCCCTGGCCGCCTCCCTCTTCCTGAGTTGCTGCGCTAGCAATCTGCTGGCCTTCTCCCCATGCTCATACACCACTCCCCTTGCCTTCCTAAGTTGTTCCACGGCCCTACTCGTGGATAGCACCCCCAGTTCCACCTGCAGTCTCCGTCTCTCCCTGAGTAGGTCCTCCCCCGGGAACCCCGCATGCTCCTCGTCCATCCAGTGAATCTCCTTAACCAATCTATCCATTTCTGCTCTGTCCGCCCTATCCCTGTGAGCCCAAATTGAAATCAGCTCCCCCCTCACTACTGCCTTCAGCGCCTCCCACAGGTTTGCTGCTGAAACCTCCCCCGTATCGTTCATCTGCAAGTAATTTTGCATACACTTCCGCACATATCCCCTCCTCCGACAACAATCCTACGTCTAACCTCCATTGCGGGTGTTGGTAATTCCCCCCCCCGACCTGCAGGTCCACCCAACGTGGGGCATTGTTCGAAATAGTGATTGCCGAGTATTCCGTATTCTTTAACTCCCCTACACAGTCCCTGCTCAAGATAAAAAAATCAATCCTAGAGTATACTTTATGAACATGCGAGTAGAACGAGTAGCCCCTTCCTGTCGGCTGTCTGGCTCTCCATGGGTCCACTGCCCCCATTTGCTCCATGAACCCTTTCAGCTCCCTTGTCATTGCTGGGAGTCTACCCATTCTGGGACATGACCGGTCTAGCCCCGGGTCAAGGACCGTATTAAAGTCCCCCCCCCACCATCATCAACTTGTGTGAGTCTAGATCTGGGATCTTCCCCAGCACTCTTTTAATAAAGTCAACGTCGTCCCAGTTCGGCGCATATATGTTCACCAGCAACACTCTTCTCCCCTCCAGCTTGCCCCTTACCACAAGGAATCTGCCCCCGCCGTCTGCGATTACGCCCTCTGCCTCAAATTGAACCCACTTATTGATCATAATTGCTACCCCCCTGGACTTAGAGTCCAAGTCCGAGTGGAAGACCTGGCTGATCCAGCCCTTCCTTAGCCTAGTCTGGTCAGACACTTTCAAATGTGTCTCCAGAACATAATTACGTCCACCTTTAGAGCCCGCAAGTGCACGAACACACGTGCCCTTTTGACTGGCCCATTTAGTCCTCTAACATTCCAGGTGATCAGCCTGGTGGCCCCCCCCCCCAACTGGTCAGCCATAACCTTTCTTGGGCCCACCCCCGGTCCATGCGCCGCTCCGATCTTGGCTCGCCTCTTGGCCGCCTCCACCCCGACCTCCTCTCCATTACCTACTTCAGACCCCTCCCACGTCAACAGAATAACTTCCCCCCCCCCGAGCAACATCTCCCGATAGCCCCACCCCTGCCATCTACTGGCTGTATTCATACCCCCCACCTGACTCCCTTGACTAGCCAATCTGCTACCCCGGTGACTCATCCCTCCGGCACCCACTTATCACACTCCCATTGTTTCCCCGACCTCATCTCCCCACTCCCCAGCACACCATCCCCCACTGTGATCCACTGGAGCAGTCTCACTAAAATGGGAAAGATCAAACAAGATGGAAACATCAAACAGCAACATGAGGCTGCTCCAGGTACAACACAGTTCCAGCTGTGTACACAGATAAGTGTTAACCCACGTCCCTTTCTGAGCAACACAGTAACACAGTACCCGTATATCACCCACCCGAAACAAACATAAAAACCGTAAACATAAAAAAAAAACCAACCAACATCTTTAATCCACATTGCTTACCGGCCACCTTTATGTTACAATGAAGGCTCCAGCACACCCAGCGAACACGACGAAAGGTACCAACAACAGCAGAAAAAGGAGAAAAGAAGAAAAAAAGAGCATACGAGAGAGGGATCCCCTCCCCCCCGCAGCCCCCATAGGCAAAAGCTGCCCAAAAATACAACACATGGCACCTTTAAAGCAGTAAACAGTCGCCCGTTAGTCCAGGCGCAGCAGGTATCCCCCCAAACGACAAATCTCGGACTCTAGCTTGCGTCTGTGGGTCCTTTTTCGGGACCAGGCCTTGATCCCTCGCGAAGTCCATCACTTCTTCGGGCTCGGAGAAGTAGTGGTGTTGGCCCTGATGCGTAACCCAAAGACGAGCCGGGAAGAGCAGACCAAACTTCAAGTGCTTTTTAAATAACACCTCCTTAACTTGTTTAAAGGCTGCTCGACGCCTGGCCACCTCCTGGTTTAGGTCCTGATAATGCGAAGAACACTGTTATTCCACGTGCTGCTCTTGGCGCTCTTTGCCCACTGCAACACCCGCTCCTTTTCCGTGAACCTGTGGAACCTGATCACCATCGGATGGGAGGGACCCCCCGGACACATCTGCCTCGCCTGTACTCTATGTGCCCCGTCCAGGTCCGGCGGTTGCAGAAAGGCATCAGCCCCCATCAGCTGCATCAGCAGGTCAGCCACAAACGCTGTGGCATCAGCTCCCTCAGCCCCCTCCGGGAGGCCGATGATCCTCAGATTTTGTCTGCGTGCTCTATTTTCCAGCTCCTCTACTCTGTCCAGCAGTCTTCTCTGTCTCTCCTTCAACCCATCGACTTCTAGCGCAGCAATCACCTGCACGTCCACCTGCTCCTCCACCGCCTGCCCAGCTCCTTAACCTTTTCGTCCTGGGCATCCAGTCTCTGGTTCAATTGATCCACTGCGTCCTGGGGCGTCATTCTCCGACCCCTCGCCGGGTCGGAGAATCGCCGGGGGCTGGCGTGAATCCCGCCCCCGCCGGTTGCCGAACTCTCCGGCACCGGAGATTTGGCGGGGACGGGAATCGCGCCGCGCCGGTTGGCGGGCCCCCCCGCTCGATTCTCCGGCCTGTATGGGCCGAAGTCCCGCCGATAAATTGCCTGTCCCACCGGCGTGGATTAAACCACCTTTTCAACGGCGGGACAAGGCGGCGTGGGCGGGCTCCAGGGTCCTGGGGGGGGCGTGGCGCAATCTGGTCCCGGGGGGTGCCCCCACGGTGGCCTGGCCCGCGATCGGGGCCCACCGATCCGCGGGCGGGCCTGTGCCGTGGGGGCACTCTTTCCCTTCCGCCTCCGCCACGGTCTCCACCATGGTGGAGGCGGAAGAGACTCCCTCCACTGCGCATGCGTGGCAAACTGTCAGCGGCCGCTGACGCTCCCGCGCATGCGCCGCCCGGGGATGTCATTTCCGCGCCAGCTGGCGGGGCAACAGAGGCCATTTCCGCCAGCTGGCGGGGCGGAAATTCCTCCGGCGCCGGCCTAGCCCCTCAATGTTGGGGCTCGGCCCCCAAAGATGCGGAGCATTCCGCACCTTTGGGGCGGTGCGATGCCCGTCTGATTGGCGCCGTTTTGGGCTCCAGTCGGCGGACATCGCGCCGTTTCGGGAGAATTTCGCCCCTGAAGTGGGTCCAAGTTATCCGGCTTCAACGATTCAAAACTGCTTTTTATCACCTGCAGCATGTTTCCCAGCGTTTGCTGGATTGCCGGGTCCGAGGTCCGTAGGTCCGCCATCTTTTCTCCCGGGTCAGCTTCCTCTGCACCTTGCCTTTGTCCCTTCCTCTCCCGTTTTCGCTGCTTTCTGCTCTCCCGCGGTTCCATGCAGCTCTGCCCGTTCCTCAGCACCTCCGTGGCCGTGTTTCCAGCGCTCCGCAGTCCCACAAAACCGGGGAACCAAATCCTGCCGGAGTGAGAGCCCCCAAATGTGCGGCTCACTCACTCATCGCCGCCACCGGAAGTCCACATTCTCCAAATCTTAGCCATCATCCATTCAGCTCACATGGTCCAGCCAACGGAGTTGCCATTTACTCAAGGGGTCAGACAAGCTGGGGATGCTTGGATACTGGTCTACGTCCATGTTTAGCACTCTGTCTTCCCAGGGCATGCCCAATATTCATCTGAAGTAGCGGAAATGGAAGCTGTTAAGCTGTTTTTCTTAGCACATGTGGTCCATGCCTTAATACTGTAAAGGCATGTGCTGAGAACACTAGCCTGGTACACATGGAGCTTTGTATTTTCTATATTTGTATTTATTTGATAAAGCATACAGGATCCTAGGCTTTATTAGACATAGAATAGAAGAGCAGTGTCAGGGGATTTGCACCCCACCCCCGGCGGTTCTCCGACCAGGCGCGGGATCAGAGAATCCCACCCAATGTTTCAGATGTGTGCTGTTTATCAGAACTGAAATATATTGGGCGCTATTCTCCACCCACCCCCCCAACACCGGGTGGGAGAATCGCCGGGGCGGCGCGCAAATCGCGCCACGCCTCCCCGACCCCCAGCTCCATGTTTGTGAGGGTCCGGCGTGCGTAAGACGTTCCCCGCGCATGCGCAGGATTGGGCTGCGCCGACTGCGCCACGTAAGGACGCTGGAGCAGCGTGAACCACTCCAGTGCTGTGCTGGCCCCCTAAGCGCAAACACTTGGCCTCAATATCGGAGAATCGCTCCCGGTACATTTGTCGAGATTTTATAAAGGAACAATATCAAGTGAAGGGGGATGGAATCAATAAACAGACCCACTAGTAATAAGTGGAAAGTGTTTGAGTCGATGGTTACTGGCAGAAGCGATATCAGCATGAGATAACATGGATCAGTACCAAAGAAATTAAAGACATTTTCAAAATACAGAGAATGTCTGAAGAGCTGGGGGGTACGATAACAAAATTAAAATACAAACATTGAAACTAGCAAAGTCGAGCAGGTTTGAGCAACCCAAAATTGATCCAGACTGGCCCAATCTCAAAAATGGGAAGATAAAACCTGGGAAGGTAGGGCAGTTGTGAGGGCCTTGGGGTGCATTTATATTTCAGCAGTGGTTTGGACAGGCAACAATGAACCAGATTCCTATTAGTGCACTTTACCCTTTATGGTTACTCTCGGGGCTTTTCACAGTAACTTCATTGAAGCCTACTTGTGACAATAAGCGATTATTATTATTATGTTACCAGCTATCATTAGGTAAATGGTAAAATCAGACCATGGGCTGTATATTCAGTCAGATGATGTCCTTCTGCTACTTAAAAAAAAAATTTAGAGTACCCAATTCATTTTTCTCCAATTAAGAGGCAATTTAACGTGTTCAATCCACCTACTTTACACATCTTTGGGTTGTGGGGGAAGGGGTGATTGGGGAGTCGTTAGTACCATAATTACACTGGAGTTAGAAGCGGTTTTAATCCTTCTAATGTTTTGTGGGTAACATTCCCCCCTGTGTCTGCGTGGGTTTCACCCCCACAACCCAAAGATGTGCAGGAGAGGTGGATTGGCCATGCTAAATTGCCCGTTGATTGGAAAAAAAAGATTGGGTACTCTAAATTTATTTTAAAACCTTTTTGTGGGTAACTATCTGTGGTGGTATGTATTAGGG
Organism: Scyliorhinus torazame; assembly: GCF_047496885.1. Taxonomy (NCBI): domain Eukaryota; kingdom Metazoa; phylum Chordata; class Chondrichthyes; order Carcharhiniformes; family Scyliorhinidae; genus Scyliorhinus; species Scyliorhinus torazame. The sequence continues at coordinate 207,172,568 of NC_092714.1, forward strand.
GTCATGTGGGACTGTGAAGCCGTGATGCTATTGGCTGTCAGATCCCGGGTCCTGGTTGGCTGCTGACTCCTGGCTCCGCCCTGAAGGCGGAGTATAAGAACCCGAGCTTCTCCCCGCCGCTTCATTCTGTTGCTGAACTGCTGGGGACAAGTCTCGCTTAATAAAGCTTGAATCGACTTCATCACTTCTCGTCTCTCTCGTAAGTCATTGTGCGCTACAATTTATTAAGCGAGCTTAAAAGACTATGGAGCTCCGGATCGCCCTGGAATGCCTGCGGATCAGCCCCCACGCAGCGAACTCGGCAGCAGTATTTAAACACTGGCAAGCATGTTTTGAAGGCTACCTCCGAACGGCCCCCGGCCGGATCACAGAAGACCAGAAAATGCAGGTCCTGCATTCGAGGGTAAGCCTGGAAATTTACCCTCTCATAGAAGACGCAGAGGATTTCCCGACGGCGCTCGCATTACTGATAGCATCTACGTTCGCCCCGTGAACCAGGTCTACGCGCGCTACCAACTCGCAACGAGACGGCAAATTCCCGGAGAATCGCTAGAAGAATTCTACGCCGCGCTGCTAATTTTGGGATGGGGCTGCATCTGCCCGCCGGTGAACGCGATCGAACACACGGACATGCTAATTCGCGATGCTTTTGTGGCAGGTATGAACTCTCCCCAAATCCGCCAAAGACTTTTAGAAAGAGAGTCGTTAGGACTCTCAGAGGCACGGGCCCTTGCAGCTTCCCTAGATGTGGCCTCGCAAAACGCCCGCGCCTACGGCCCCGACCGCACAGCAGCCCCTTGGGCTCCGTGGACCCGCGTCGCGACAAACCCCCCCCCCCCACCCCCCCCTCACAGGCTTGCGCGGTTAAAGCGCCAGACCATCCCTGGTGGGCCTGCTGCGGGCAATCGAAACACCCCCGGCAGCGCTGCCCGGCCCGCGCAGCTACTTGTAAAAGCTGCGGCAAGAAGGGCCATTACATGGCTGTGTGCCAGTCCCGGGGGGTCGCCGCAATCCCCGGAGAAGAACGAGCCCAGGATAGCCCAAACGCTCCCCAACCCCCCCAGCGCCCCATGTGCGACCCGCGGGTGCCGCCATTTTGGGTCCCGGGCACCACGAGGGGAGGATGGGCGCCGCCATCTTGTGACCCCCCAGCCACGTGCGATTCATGGGGGCGGCCATTTTGTCCACCCCCGACCACGTGCGATCCATGGGGGCGGCCATTTTGTCCACCCCTGGCCGCGTGCGATTCATGGACGCCACCATCTTGGATGACAACAAAGGACCCCAGCATCGACGGCTCCACGGGGTCCGAAGAAGACGCCGCGACACTACCACCATGACTGGCTTCGGTGACTCTGGATCAATCACGGCCCCGGACGCTCCAGACGACGACAACAACGGTGCTGATCAACGGACACGAGACATCATGCTTGATCGACTCCGGGAGCACCGAAAGTTTCATTCACCCAGACACGGTAAGACCCTGTTTTCTGGCCATCCATCCAAGTACGCAAAAGATTTCCCTAGCTGCAGGATCCCACTCCGTAGAGATCAAAGGGTTCTGCAGCGCGAACCTAACGGTGCAAGGGAGGGAGTTTAAGAACTACAGGCTCTACGTCCTTCCCCAACTCTGCGCGCCCACATTACTGGGATTAGATTTCCAGTGTAACCTGCAGAGCCTAACATTTCAATTCGGCGGCCCAATACCCCCACTCACTATCTGCGGCCTCGCAACTCTCAAGGTTGAACCGCCGTCCTTGTTTGCAAACCTCACCCCGGATTGCAAACCCGTCGCCACTAGGAGCAGATGGTACAGTGCCCAGGACCGGATATTTATTCAGTCTGAAGTCCAGCGGCTACTAAAGGAGGGCATAATCCAGGCCAGCAATAGTCCCTGGAGAGCACAGGTGGTAGTAGTAAAGACCGGGGAGAAGCAAAGGATGGTCATAGACTATAGCCAGACCATCAACAGGTACACACAGCTAGATGCGTACCCTCTCCCCCGCATATCCGACATGGTAAATCGGATTGCCCAGTATAAGGTTTTCTCCACCGTGGACCTCAAGTCCGCCTACCACCAGCTCCCCATCCGCCCAGGTGACCGCAAGTACACAGCCTTCGAGGCAGACGGGCGTCTATACCACTTCCTAAGGGTCCCATTTGGTGTCACGAACGGGGTCTCGGTCTTCCAACGGGAGATGGACCGAATGGTTGACCAGCACGGGTTGCAGGCCACGTTCCCGTATCTCGACAACGTAACCATCTGCGGCCACGATCAGCAGGACCACGACGCCAACCTCCAAAAATTCCTCCAGACCGCTAACGCCCTGAACCTCACATACAACGAGGAAAAGTGCGTTTTTAGCAGAAACCGGTTGGCCATCCTGGGATACGTAGTGCGCAATGGGATAATAGGCCCCGACCCCGAACGCATGCGCCCCCTTATGGAATTTCCCTTCCCCCACTGCTCCAAAGCCCTGAAGCGTTGCCTGGGGTTCTTTTCATATTACGCCCAGTGGGTCCCCCAGTATGCAGACAAGGCCCGCCCGCTAATACAGACCACTACCTTCCCCCTGTCGACAGAGGCTCGCCAGGCCTTCAGCCGCATCAAAGCGGATATCGCAAAGGCCACGATGCGCGCCATCGACGAGTCCCTCCCCTTCCAGGTCGAGAGCAATGCATCCGACGTAGCTCTAGCGGCCACCCTTAACCAAGCGGGCAGACCCGTGGCCTTTTTCTCCCGAACCCTCCACGCCTCAGAAATCCGCCACTCCTCAGTGGAAAAGGAAGCCCAAGCCATAGTGGAAGCTGTGCGACATTGGAGGCATTACCTGGCCGGCAGGAGATTCACTCTCCTCACCGACCAACGGTCGGTAGCCTTCGTGTTCGCTAATGCACAGCGGGGCAAAATTTAAAATGACAAGATCTTAAGGTGGAGGATCGAGCTCTCCACCTTCAACTACGAGATCTTGTACCGTCCCGGAAAGCTGAACGAGCCGTCCGATGCCCTATCCCGCGGCACATGTGCCAACGCACAAATAGACCGTCTCCAAGCCCTCCACAAGGACCTCTGCCACCCGGGGGTCACTCGGTTCTACCATTTCATAAAGTCCCGCAACCTCCCCTACTCTGTGGAGGAGGTCCGTACAGTCACCAGGAACTGCCACATCTGAGCAGAGTGCAAACCGCACTTTTTCAGGCCGGATAGAGCGCACCTGATCAAGGCTTCCCGTCCCTTTGAACGCCTCAGTCTGGATTTCAAAGTGCCCCTCCCCTCCACCGACCGCAACGCATACTTCCTGAACGTGGTGGACGAGTACTCTCGTTACCCCTTCGCCATCCCCTGCCCCGACATGACAGCGGCCACAGTCATTAAAGCCCTTGACACCATAGTCACACTGTTCGGTTGCCCCGCATATATCCATAGCGACAGGGGGTCCTCCTTCATGAGTGACGAGCTGCGCCAGTTCCTGCTCAGCAAGGGCATAGCCTCGAGCAGGACGACCAGCTACAACCCCCGGGGGAACGGGCAAGTAGAGAGGGAGAACGGCACGGTCTGGAAGACCGTCCTGCTGGCCCTACCGTCCAGGGATCTCCCAGTTTCCCGGTGGCAGGAGGTCCTCCCGGACGCTCTCCACTCCATCAGGTCGCTGCTGTGTACCACCACTAACCAAACGCCTCATGAGCGCCTCCTTGTCTTCCCCAGGAAGTCCTCCTCCGGAACGTCACTGCCGACCTGGCTGGCGGCCCCAGGACCTATCTTGCTCTGGAAACATGTGCGGGCGCACAAATCGGACCCGTTGGTCGAGAGGGTTCACCTTCTCCACGCGAACCCGCAGTACGCCTACGTGGCGTACCCCGACGGCCGACAGGACACGGTCTCCCTGCGGGACCTGGTGCCCGCCGGCAACACACACACCCCCCCGACACCGATCATCCCCTCCCTACCACCGGCGCACCCCGCGATCGCCCCCTTCCCGGGAGGATCGGTCCTCCTCCCGTGCCCGCCCAGGAGTGAAACAGGAACGAACACCGAAACGCTCCCGGAGACGACAACGCCTGAACAAGCACCTGCACCACCACAGGGGCTGAGGCGATCGACGAGGAAGACCAGACCGCCCGCTCGACTCGTGGCATCCGCGTGACACCAAGAATGTTGTTGTATTGTAACAAAAAAAAATGTTTCTCTTACTAATATTGTAAATAGTTTCACAAACTTTGTACATAGCCCAGTGTAGAGCTAAAACTGTAGTAACATGTCCAAAATTTTCCTCCCAAGACCAGCCTTGTAAACCCCTACCACCATGCGAACCACCACCCCGCCGGGTTCCTTTTTAACAAGGGGTGAATGTGGTGGTATGTATTAGGGGTCATGTGGGACTGTGAAGCCGTGATGCTATTGGCTGACAGATCCCGGGTTCTAGTTGGCTGCTGACTCCTGGCTCCGCCCTGAAGGCGGAGTATAAGAACCCGAGCTTCTCCCCGCCGCTTCATTCTGTTGCTGAACTGCTGGGGACAAGTCTCGCTTAATAAAGCCTGAATCGACTTCATCACTTCTCAGCTCTCTCGTAAGTCATTGTGCGCTACACTATCCTTTAACAATTCTTAACTAGTAAGAACAAGACGTTATTTGGTGCACTGACTCAATCATTGCAACACACCAGAACATAACAATGTCTATTCTCTCAAAGGATCACCATCTAATGTAACCGGGCCTCCAGAGTCCCTCCCCTGCCGCCACCAAAGCGAACACCTCAGAAAGGAGCTCCGCGGAGACCACCATCGACATGTCACAGCTATCACCCCCACCTTCCACCAGCGCAGAAACACACACCTCGGTGAGCACCATTAGTCAACAGCTTCGAGGGCAGAATCTGGTGAGCACCACACAGTTGCTGATGTACATCAGGTTGAAGCAAGAACATCCAAGGCGGGCAGCAGTTGGAGGTACACTGGATCCCAGGACACAGCTGGGCCCCAGTCAGTTGCTAAGCCTTTGGTCAAGGTTATCCCAAAGCTGATGCAGATGTTAGGACACGGCCGTGAGGTTCAGGAGGGGATGTCAGCGACACTCCGACAAGTGCAGAACTGATTGGAGGAGTCTCAAAGGTTACGGGTGCAGGAGATGATGTATGGCAGCGAGGCCAATACTGCGAGGGCAGCAGTGGAAAGACTTCAGCACAAAGTCAGCGTCTTGAGTGGTAGTGCCCAATGCATGGCTCAGTCTGTGATGACCATGCCTGAGGGCCTCAACATCATGTCCCAGTTACTGAGGGATGTGCCCTAGATACAGGCAGACATTGCCGAGGCATTGCAGAGCATGGCCCAGTCACTGAGGACCATCACTGAGGCCGTCAACACTATGGTCCAGAAAATAGGGAGGTGCCAGGACTGGCAGAGCCAGATTGCGCAGAGGCCTCTAGAGCTGACTCCAGCTGCCCCTCCATCCCTACGGGCTCCGTCAGGTAGGAGGAGGTGCTGAAGGCCAACCCAGGGCCTGCCACCAAGGAGATGACGGCGGTTTCCAGTTCTTCCGAATCCCCCCCTTCTGACACTGACGTATCTCAAGGACAGTGGCCAGCATAGGGTGGCACGGCAATGCCAGTGACACTGGTAAATCAGCCGGGGCCGTCCAGCTCCAGGCCCTTCAGAGGACGTCTACAAGGCCATCAACAACCATAGGGCGCTGAAAGCAACAGACTTCCTGCACCTCTGATGTGCATCCTGGGGACATAACTAGACATAGCAGTAGACCAAACAATATCAAGAAAATTGAGAATCACTGAGTGGGCACTGGCGGAGGGTTGGCAACTAGAGGGAATGGAAATGTCAAATGTTCACAATTAAAACATGTCACATCTGATACAGGTGAAGCCTCTGAAACGTTAATCTTGACAGTGAGCCTGCATCCACCCCTATCCTCTTTTGCCCTCTGCTCCCCCCATCCCCTCCCCTCCTGGGCACAGTGGTCCACGATCAATCGCCCTGATGCAGACCCCATTCAGAGAATGGGTGTGAGCGCACTGTCAGCAGAAAGACAGGAGTCAGGCTACAGCATAAATTGAGGAGCACCAGAGCTCACACACTCCTACCCTGTATATTGACCCCTCCAACTCCTCCCGCGGGTCCTCCCTGGGTGGTGCACCATTCCCTCCTGGTTCGCCTCCTCCTCCTCCTCAGACGAGGCCGCATGTTCCTCCAGCATGGCGCCCCACTGCTATGCCAGTTTGTAGAGGGCACAGCAGACCACCGCAAATCGGGAGACCCTCTGGGGGGTGTACTGCAGTGCCTCACCAGAACTGTCCAGGCATCAGAACCGCATTTTGAACAGTCTTATGGACCTCTCAATGACTGCACAGGTGGCAATATGGGCCTCGTTATATCGGATCTATGTCTCAGTCTTGGCATTTGCACTGGTGTCATCAGCCAGAACCTCAGCGGGTAGCCCTTATCTCCCAAGAACCAACCCGTTCTCAAAGACACCGGGGAACTCGAGTGTTCCAGAATGTAGTTTGCACGCACGCTCCATGCGAAGCGTGCACACACATGAATGATCCAGAGGTGGTGGTCGCACACGTGTTGAACATTCAGGGAGTGGAACCCCTTCTTGTTAATGAATAGCACTCTCTGGTGCATCCTGCAGCCCAGACATCCAGCTCAAAGTTGACAAAGTCTGCTGCCAGAGCATGTAGGGCATTCGTGACCTCATGGATGCACTTGTAAGGGGCAGCACAGTGGCGCAGTGGAGTCCATGTGGAGTTTGCACATTCTCCCCATGTTTGCGTGGGTTTTGCCCCCACAACCCAATGATGTGCAGGCTAGGTGGATTGGCCACACTAAATTGCCCCTTAATTGGACAAAATGAATTGGGCCCTCTAAAATTTTTTTTAAATGGATACGTTTGTAAGCTGCAGCTTGGGAAATGCCACACAAGTCCCCGCACGAGCCCTGGAATGAACCTGTTGGATAAAGGTTCAGAACTGCAGTTACCTTTACAGCTACCGGGAGGGCTATTTCAGCTCATTTTCACAAAAAAAAACACAGTATCTCCCCTTGCAGGTTCACAACACAAACGTAAGCCTCAGAATATGTTATCATGTCCAAAACGTTGTTGCAGAAATTATCTGTCCATCAATGTGTTACTTGTTCCACATATCAGTGCCATTTTCTGTCCAGGAGCCGCAGCTATGCAGGCCGTCCCACATGGCCCAATCTCACCGGAACCAAATCCTAGAATCCACATATTCCACTGACGCTCAAGGACCTCCAATATTTTAAACGCATGGTGATGTGCAGCTACATGCAGCACTCACCACACCAGCAACAAAAGCATCAGCAATCTGCGAAAGCATTTCTTCAATGGCGTCATCAGGTGGCCCATTTGAATCAATGTCGCACACCCCGCAGGGACTCCATGCTTCAAACCAGGTTGCCTTCTGGGCTCATACTTCCCCCTGAGCCCAGTGTTCCAGGACCCAGGTATCTTAGGAAAAAATGTCCTTCTTTCCGGCAGCAACAGCAGCCTCCATGCACCTACAGCCACAGCAGGAACATGCAGCAAATACAACCTGCAAATATTTTAGTTTATTGACAGTACCAAAATACAAAAGCCAATGCAATGAGGACACAAAGCACTTGGCACACCCCCCCCCCCCCCCACCCCCCCCTGCACGATCTACATCAGTGGAAAGGTACGTCAGCCCCGCCCACCAAAAAGGCCACTCTAACACGGAGCATGGCAGAGGAAAGAGCAAAAACTATTCCACCCCTCCCAAGAGGGGCACAGTTCAGTCCAAAACAGGTCCAGCAGATTCAAAATAATACCAAATACAGAGCAACCACCGAAGGAAAACACAAAAGAGGCAGGTAGACAACAAACACACCAGACGTACACCAAGGACAAGAATCAAAGCAATGATCAAATGAACAATGTCACCAGCTGTCTGCCCCGCCCCCCCCCCCCCCCCCCCGGCATCCCCCCACCAGCCCCCAGCATCAGACCTAAATCGGCGTCAGGGAGCTAAGAAGCGACTCAAACCACCGGAAAAGGACACAGACAGGGGTACAGCAGAAGGAGGAAAGAGAACACCCCACTCTCTCACCAGCATCGGTAGTGTGCACCAAAGTAAAACATAAAACAGGCAGGAATATAACGAGGGGGCAGCAGGATGGCGCAGTGGGTAGCAGTGCAGCCTCACGGCGCTGAGGTCCCAGGTTCGATCCCAGCTTTGGGTCACTGGCTGTTTGCACATTCTCCCTGGATGTTTGCGTGGATTTCAACCCCACAACCCAAAGATGTGCCGGGTAGGTGGATTGGCCACGCTAATTTGCCCCTTAATTGGAAAAATGAAATGTGTACTCTAAATTTATAAAGAAAAAAAACTGAATATAACGAGGACACCAGCTGCACATCAGAGACAAAATCAAGACATAAAACAAAAGAATACAATGCCGACAGCTGCCGAGTCAACATGTGCCCGTCCCTCCTCTGGCCGCCCGCGGCCCCAGCAGCAGACCTACTTCGGTGGAAAGGTGCTCAATGCATGTACAGGAATCTATGGGCGGAATTCTCTGACAATGGGGCTCTGTCCCCACGCCCGCGAGAAAATGGGCACGAATCACTGAACTTTCCTGGACAAAGTCCAGAGTGATTCTCCATTTTGCAGGGGGGGTAACAGGGCTCTGGAGTGCTCATCACAGCTCAGGCTGCCGATGCGGGGCCCTGCACGTCCAGCCGCGGGTCTGCGCATGCTCACGGCAGCCCCGCGCAACATGGCGGACCCACACCGCGGGCCGGCCCCGACAACATAGGCCTCCACAGATCGTGCGCGCCCGCTGATCAGTGGCCCCCGATTGCGAGCCTGGCCGTCCTGGAGGCCCCCCCGGTGACGGATCCCACCGCCCCACCAGGGCAACCGCGGACTGAGTTCATAGCCACCACTCCGAGATCCTGCCGGGTGGAACCACGCCGGCGGGAACTCGGCCAGTTGTCGACGGAGAATCGCCGTGGGGGCCTCTTTCAATGGCCCCCAACCGGCGCCGCATCATCCGCGTGCGAGCGGTTGGCGGCGATTCTCCGGTCCCCAGAGAATCGCGGGAGTGGCATGTGGTAGTACCAGGTATTGCGGTACATGAGAGGGTGATGACCATTGGTTAGACCCAGGAGTCTACCAATGGCTGAATTACGTAGCTCCACCCTGAAGGCGGGGTATAAGAGATGGTGCCGTCCCAGCAGCCTTCACTTTCTGTATCAAAGCTGCTGGGGAAAAGGTTCGAGTAGATTAAAGCCTTCAGTTATGAAATCACTTCGTCTTGAGTGTAATTGATTGCGCATCAATTTAATCTACTACAACTTAAGTTGGAAGGATGGATCTCCGAATCAAACCGGAGTGCCTCCAGCTCAGCCCCCATGCGGAGGACTCTGCTGCTATTTTTAAACACTGGCTGGCGTGCTTTAAGGGCTACCTCAACACGGCCGTAGGCACCCCCATGGAAGGACAGAAGATGCATCTCCTGCGCTCCCGGGTCAGCCCTGGGATCTAACCCCTTATCGAGGAGGCGGAGAACTATGCTGCCGCTATCGAACTGCTAGAAGGACATTACATCCACCCTGTAAACCAGGTCTACGCTTGTCACCTGCTTGCGACTAGGCGGCAAATCCCCGAGGAAACGTTGGAAGATTTCTACTGGGCGCTACTGGTGCTGGACCAAAACTGTGGCTGCCCGCAAGTTTCGGGGAACGAGCACATGGAACTTTTAATCAGGGATGCTTTCGTTGCAGCTATGAGCTTCCCCCGATATCCACCGAAGACTCCTAGAAAGGGACACTCTGGAACTTAGAGAGGCACGGGCCTTGGCAAGATCCATGGACCTTGTCTACAAAAACGTGCTGTCCTTTGCACCCGATCGCGCGGCGGCCCCCTGGGCTGCGTGGCACCCCGCAGCGGCAACCCCTCAGACCTTCCCCCTGACCCCGCAAGCCTGTGCGGCGAGATGGCCCGCTAACACTGCCAGGCCCCGCTGTTTCTTCTGCGGGCAGGCGAACCATTCCCGCCCACGTTGCACGGCCCGCACCGCCACCTGCAAAGGGTGCGGCAAGAAGGGCCACTTTGTGGGGGTCTGCCAGGCCCGCGCCGTGGCCGCGGTCTCCAGCGACTATGGACCGCCGCGGCAACCCCCCCTTCAGGCCCCGACCGGCCAGCGCTCACCGCCACCCCCATATCCTAGGGCCACGTGCGACCCACGGGCGTGGCCATCTTGCCCCCCGGACTCCACGCCGGACGGGTGGGCGCCGCCATTTTGTCCATCGCCGCCGCCATCTTGTGCATCCCCGGATACCTGGTGCGACCCATGGGTGACGCCATCTTGGATGGGGCCCCAGGCCCCCAGCACGGCCGACTACACGCTGCCCGACCAGAACTTGCAATTGCTCCACCTGGCCTCGGTGACACTGGACCAAAGTCGACCCGGACTCTCGCAAAAGCTACAATGACGGTCTTCATTAACGACCATGAGACGTCTTGCCTGATTGACTCTGGGAGCACGGAAAGCTTTGTTCACCCCGACACGGTAAGGCGCTGTTCACTTGTAACCCACCCTGTAAACCAAAGAATCTCCCTCGCCTCCGGGTCACACTCGGTGGAGATAAAGGGGTTCTGTCTAGCGAACCTCACTGTCCAAGGCAGGAAATTCAGCAATTTCCGCCTGTACGTCCTGCCGCACCTCTGCGCAGCTACCCTCCTGGGGCTGGACTTCCAACGCAATTTGCAAAGCCTGACTTTTAAATTTGGCGGCCCTACACCTCCCCTTACTGTCTGCGGCCTCGCGACCCTTAAGGTCGACCCGCCTTCCCTGTTTGCAAACCTCATCCCGGATTGTAAACCCATCGCCACCAGGAGCAGGCGGTACAGTGCCCAGGACCGGACCTTCATCAGGTCAGAGGTCCAAAGGCTGCTGGGGGAAGGGGTCATCGAAGCGAGCAACAGTCCCTGGAGAGCTCAAGTAGTGGTGGTAAAGACCAGGGAGAAGCATAGCATGGTCATAGACTACAGCCAGACCATCAACAGGTTTACGCAGCTGGATGCGTACCCTCTCCCCCGTATAGACGACCTGGTAAACAGGATAGCACAATACAAGGTCTTCTCCACGGTGGATCTCAAGTCCGCCTACCACCAACTACCCCTCCGTAATAGTGACCGCAAGTACACTGCCTTCGAAGCAGATGGGCGGCTCTATCAATTTTTAAGAGTTCCCTTTGGTGTCACTAATGGGGTCTCGGTCTTCCAGCGAGAGATGGACCAAATGGTTGACTGGTACGGCTTACGCGCAACGTTCCCGTATCTGGATAACGTCACCATCTGCGGCCATGACCAGCAGGACCACGACACCAACCTCCGCAAATTCCTCCAGACCGCGAAAATCCTTAATCTGACATACAATAAGGATAAATGCGTGTTCAGCACCGACCGTCTCGCCATTCTTTTTTTTTCCTTTTCTGAGTTACCAAGCCAGGGCTCAGAGTGTGGGTCAGGGGCGAACCCCTAATCCAGCTCCTCGCCTGCCCCAAAAAACTAATTCAAATTGAATCGAATTGATGGTCCCCACAAGAGAGACATACCAGATCTGAACCCAAAGGCTCAATCTACAGACACTTGATCTTAGCCAAAAGGCCGAGAAGCGATCCGTCTAGCCATTCTAAGCTACGTAGTGCGAAGTGGAGTCATAGGCCCCGACCCTGAGCGCATGCGCCCCCTTATGGAGTTCCCCCTCCATCACTGCCCCAAGGCCCTGAAGCGCTGCCTCGGGTTCTTCAGCTAATATGCACAGTGGGTCCCCAATTACGCAGACAAAGCCCGACCCCTAATCCAGTCCACAACCTTCCCCCTGTCGATAGAGGCCCGCCAGGCCTTCAGCCGCATCAAAGCAGACATTGCAAAGGCCACGATGCATGCCATCGACGAGTCCCTCCCCTTCCAGGTCACGAGCGATGCGTCCGACGCAGCTCTGGCCGCCACCCTCAACCAAGCGGGCTGGCCTGTGGCATTCTTCTCCCGTACCCTCCATGCTTCCGAAATTCGCCATTCCTCGGCCAAAAAAGAGGCACAAGCCATAGTTGAAGCTGTGAGACATTGGAGGCATTACGTGGCCGGCAGGAGATTCACTCTCCTCACGGACCAACGGTCGGTTGCCTTCATGTTCGATAATGCACAGAGGGGCAAGATTAAAAACGACAAGATCTTGCGGTGGAGGATAGAACTCTCCACCTTCAACTACGCTATCTTGTCCCGTCCGGGGAAGCTAAACGAGCCTCCTGATGCCCTGTTTCGCGGCACTTTTGCCACTGCACAAGTGGACCACCTCCGATCCCTCCACGACGACATCTGCCACCCGGGGGTCACTCGTTTTTTCCATTTTGTCAAGACCCGCAACCTGCCCTACTCCATCGAGGAGGTCAGGACAGTCACCAGGGACTGCCAAATCTGCGCGGAGTGCAAACCGCAATACTACCGGCCAGAGAGGGCGCACCTGATAAAGGCTTCCCGTCCCTTTGAACGCCTCAGCATGGACTTCAAAGGCCCCCTCCCCTCCACCGACCGCAACACGTATTTCCTGAACGTGATTGATGAGTACTCCCGGTTCCCATTCGCCATCCCCTGCCCAGACATGACCACAACCACCGTCATCAAGGCCCTCCAGGTTATCTTTACACTGTTCGGTTTCCCCGCATACATTCACAGTGATAGGGGGTCCTCCTTTATGAGCGACGAACTGCGTCAATTCCTGCTCAGCAGGGTCATCGCCTCGAGCAGGATGACCAGTTACAACCCCTGGGGAAACGGGCAGGTAGAGAGGGAGAACGGAACGGTCTGGAAGACCGTTCTACTGGCCCTACGGTCCAGGAATCTCCCGGTCTCCCGCTGGCAAGAGGTCCTCCCGATGGCCCTCCACGCCATCCGGTCGCTGCTCTGTACAACCACAAATCAGACGCCTCATGAACGTCTCCTTGCTTTCCCCAGGAAGTCCACCTCCGGGACCTCGCTCCCAACCTGGCAAGCGACACCCGGACCCATCCTACTTCGGAAGCACGTGCGGGCGCACAAGTCGGACCCGTTCGTCGAGAGGGTCCACCTGCTGCACGCTAACCCCCAGTACGCCTACGTGGCATTCCCTGATGGCCGGCAAGACACTGTCTCCCTTCGGGACCTGGCGCCCGCCGGAACCCCACGCGCACCCGAACCATTGCCCCCACCCCCACCTCCCCCACAGCACACCTCACTGGAGGGTCAGTACTCCCGCCGCTCCTGCCTAGGCCCGACCACCCACCGACGCCCCCTACAGGCGCCCCCCCTCCCTGTCAACCTTTTGCCCCTACAGCGCCTCCTAGGGGTGATGAAGCTGCCAGGGAGGAGGACACCACGCTCCCGGAGTCCCAACCGTCGGGACGCTCATCAGAATTACCGCCGAAGCCCAGACGCTCCAGAAGGACGACCAGGCCGCCCGATCGACTGTTTGCTGCACTATGAACACTTTGTAAATATCCTCGACGTCATGGTATCTCCATACCTGGTCATACCATGCTAAAGGCGACTATTAACGCTGGCCACCACCCCCGCCGGGCTCTTTTTTAACAGGGGGTGAATGTGATAGTATCAGGTATTGCGGTACCTGAGAGGCTGATGACCATTGGTTAGACCCAGGAGTCTACCATTGGCTGAATTACATAGCTCCGCCCTGAAGGCGGGGTATAAGAGATGGTGCCGTCCCAGCAGCCTTCACTTTGTGTATCAAAGCTGCTGGGGAAAATGTTCTAGTAGATTAAAGCCTTCAGTTATGAAATCACTTTGTCTTGAGTGTAATTGATTGCGCATCATGGCGTCTGACCTGGTCGCAGGTCTGACGCCCAGTCTCCGCCCCTTTGCCGAACGTGATTGCGGCTCGGAGAATCCCGGCCCATGTGTCTGAACATTAGTGCGTGCATATCAGCAAGAGTGTGCATGTATAAATTGTATAGGCCTGAATGACTGCACGTGCGGCAAGTTAGAGTGCGCGTGTGTGGGAGCGAGAAGTATAGACCACCGGAAAAGGTCACGCTGACACGGGGCACAGCGGAAGAAGGAGAGCAGCAGATGGCTACTGAACATAAAAAGTCACGGGTAGTCCATGAAAGTGTTTGAGGTTGCGTAGTCTGATCTTCCACCACTACCCTATCCGAGGACCGGGTCACAGGAACATAGGGGGCATTAACAGGTGACCCACTAGTCCAGAACAGAACACACAGTCGACACACAAAACAGGCCTTTAAAAATATCCACAGACTGCTCAAGAAAGTCCTCCTGCATTCTCACCCCAGTAGTAGGCCCACCAAATTCCTCCTCGCACACTCCAGGTTAAAGAGGCCGGAAGGCAACTACCTTCTTTCTTCCTTCCCTTCATCCAGAAAGCAGCAAGTAAGCCTTAGGGGAAGAGGCAGTAGGCAATCAGAGAAAGGTAGTAGCGAACAGCAAACAAACTCTCAGCTACAGCAGCCGCCAGGCATTTGCAAGTCACCAGCAGCAGCAAGCAGCAAATAAACCTGCATTTGGGCAGTGCTCTCACAACTAACAAGGCCAGTTCCTTGTTAAGAATATCCTTCAGCTCAAGGCGGCTCTCAGTCAAAGGGAAAAATGAAAATCGCTTATTGTCACAAGTAGGCTTCAAATGAAGTTACTGTGAAAAGCCCCTAGTCGCCACATTCCGGCGCCTGTTCGGGGAGGCTGGTATGGGAATTGAACCGTGCTGCTGGCCTGCCTTGGTCTGCTTTCAAAGCCAGCGATTTAGCCCTGTGCTAAATAGCCCCTTAAGTTAAAGTGACCTTCACCTTGTAACCAAGAACAGGGCTCCTGGAGATGTTTGGTAGGAGAGTCAGGCAGCAGCTGTAGTTGCCCCTGGTATGGGTATCCACAATATTTAAAGATGATTTGAAGGCCTCGCAGAGGAGAAGCCCTCCGACCCCCCTCCCCTCGGCTCAGGGCAACCCCTGACCTAGAACGCTTCCGCCCGCCGACCAGGCCCAACCCCCCTGAGAGGTCCCACAACCCCCGTTGCACTGGGGCAGCAGCTCCAGTGATTTCTTGCTGGGAGCCGGTTAATTCCCAGGAGGCCATTACATTTGACTTCAATCTTGCTAATGAGATAGAAATTGGTGCTAACTGGGGTCAATGATATGCACACCTACTTTTACTTCGAGGTGGTGGAAGCGGCGGAGGCGTTTGTGAAGGCAGAAGGACTGGGGCAGAAGTGAGAAAAGGACTGAGGATTGGTCTTGGACTGAGGTTAGGGGAATGGAAGATTGTATATCGTTCTATTTTTTACTTCATGTTGTTATATGTGTTAAATGGGATGAAGTTGCCCACTTGGGTAAGGTAGGAGTTGGGATTTTTTGCAATGACTGTTTTCTGGGGTTTGTGTATTTGCACTCGGTTTGTTTGTTCGAAGGGAATTTCTTTGTTTTTCTGGGACCGGTTAGGGGGGAGGGGATTGGAGGGGAGTGGGGCCTGGGCAGGGGCCTCCACACTGGCAAGCTCAAGCTGGCTAGTGAATGGGCGTGTGGTAGGGGGAGGGGCTGCGGTCATTGGAGCCTGGTCGAACAGGTTTCTGGGTACTGGGTGAGGTGTTTTCGAGAGGAAGTGGATGGGAGGATTCTGGGAGGGGGAGGGGTTCGATGGCAACAAAGGGACGAACAGGTTTCTGGGCACTGGGTGAGGTGTTTTCGAGAGGAAGTGGATGGGAGGATTCTGGGAGGGGGGAGGGGTTCGATGGCAACAAAGGGACAGGACGGGCCAGGCCCAGTGGGCAGGGCCTGGAGTTAGATGATGGCGATAGGAGGGGCGGGGTTGGTGAGAGACCCCTGGTCAGGATAGTTACTTGGAACGCAAGGGGTATGGAAGGTCAGTGAAGAGGGGTCGAGGGTGTTTGCGCACCTAAAAAGATTAAAGGCTGATGTTGTCATGCTACAGGAGACTCATCTGAAGGTGAAAGACCAGGTGAGGCTCAGCAAGGGCTGAGCGAGCCAAATATTTCATTTGGGTTTTGACCGTAGGATGCAGGGGGTAGTGGTTTTAGTGGGTAAGAGGCTGAGGTTCCAGATGGAGAAAATGGTGGTGGACCAAGGGAACAGATATGTGAAAGTAACAGGGGTGTTGGAGGGGAGGTTGGTGGCATTGGCAGGTGTGTATGGCCCCAACTGGGATGGTGCAGGATTTGTGAGGAAGGTGCTTATGGCTATTCTGAACGTGGATTCGCACAAATTAATATTGGGAGGGGATTGGAATCCGGTGGAAGGGCCAAGGATGGATAGGTCACAGCTGCGCTCGCTCACCCTGTCGGGAGTGGCGAAGGCGCTGACTTGTGAGGAAATGGGAGGAATGGACCCATGGAGGTTCTTGGACTCGAGGGAGCGGAAGTACTCGTTTTTCTCCTCGGTTCATAAGGTTTATTCGAGAATAGACTTTTTTGTAGTTGGGAAGACATTGCTGGCAGGGGTTAGGGTATGAGAGTGGTCCTGGAGAAGGGTGTGGTACAAAGACCGGGGTGGAGAATGGATGTGGGGTTGCTGGGTGACCGAGATTTCTGTGAGTAGATTGGGAAGGTGATTGAGGAATACATGGGCTTTAACTGTACAGGGGAAATATCACAGGTGGTGGTGTGGGAGGACCTGAAGGGGGTAGTGAGGGAGAGAGGTGATATCGGTTAAGGCCAAGGTGGATAAAGAGGAGAGGGAGGAGCATCAAAGGCTGATAGAGCAGATATTGGAGGTGGACAGGAGGTGTGCAGATCCGGCCCTTTTGGACAGAAGGAGAGAGCTTCAGGCTAACATTAATCGGTTGTCCACAGGGAAGCGGGTACGCCAATTGAGGCGGGCTAGGGGAGCGATTAACAGATATGGGGAGAAGGCGGGGTGCATTCTGGCAGGCCAACTTCGGAGGGAGGTGGCGGTGAGGGAAATTGTCCAGGTGCGGGATAGGACGGGGAAATTGGTGCTGGCCCCAGACCAGATTAATAAGGTTTTCGGTAAGTTTTATGAAAATTTATTTCGGTCGGAGCCGACGGGGGAGGATCAGGGGATGCAGATGTTCCTGGACGGATTGGAGTATCCGAGACTGGAGGAGGAAGACATGGCTACATTGGAGAGCTCGGTGGGGAATAGGAGGTAAAGGAGGTACTTGGGAGGATGCAATCGCGGAAGGTGGCAGGGCCAGATGGGTTACCAGTGGAGTATCATAAGAAATTGAAACACAAATCGGTGCCGCTGATGATGGGGATGTTTGAGGTGGTGATAGGGAAGGGGGTGCTACCACAAACATTGGGGCAGGCCTCAATCTCCTGCCGTTAAAGAAAGATCATGACCTGACGGAGTACAGGCCTATATCGCTACTGGATGTTGATGCCAAGATACTGGCGAAGTTACTGGCGGCTAGGTTGGAAGGGTGCCTCCCAAAGGTGATACGGGAGGACCAGATGGGATTCGTGAAAGGAAGGCAGCTATTTTCAAATATTAGGAGGTTATTAAATGTATACATGACGCTGGCTGAGGGAAAGGACACAGAGGCGGTGGTTGCGCTAGATGCGGAAAAGACATTTGATCGAGTACTATAGGGGTATTTGATGGCAGTTCTTTAGAGGTTTGGGATCGGGCCAAGATTTACAGAATGGGTACGGCTATTATATAAGGAACCGATGGCAAGAGTCCGCACAAAAACATGAGTTTGGGGTACTTTGCTCAGGAGACTAGCAGGGATGTCTTATATCCTCTCTGCTATTTGCATTAGCGATAGAGCCTATGGTCATCGCTTTAAGAAGCTCGGGATTGTGGGAGGGAATGGTATGGGGGCGAAGGGGATGGAACATAGGGGGCAGGATTCTCCATTTTAGCGGCAGAGTGTTGACGCCGTAGTAAACGTTGGTGCGTTTTATGACGCCGTCATCTGCCTGCTAGGAGCAGCGATCCCCAAACCCATAGGGAGCCAGCACAGCACTGAAGCGCTCCACGGAGCTCCAACTGTCGATACGGGCCCCAGCACGGCCACCGCGGGTCCACACATGCGCGCCACAGACAGCACGGGTCCGCGCATGCGTGCCATGGCTGGCGCAGGTCCGTGCATGCGCGTGGGTTGCTGTCTCCGCGCCGGCCCCCACGCAACATGGTGGAGACCTCCAGGGGTCCAGCGTGGAGGAACATAGGCCCCACCCCGGAATTAGCCCGCCCGCCAAATGGTAGCACCCGATCACGGGCCTGGCTACCGTGGAGGCCACCCCCCGGAGTCGGATCCCCCCTCTTCCCCCTCCAGGACAGCCCCCGCAGCCAGAACGCCGAGGTCCCACCGGGTAGGACCACACACGAACGCAGGCGGCGCAACACGGCGGGCACTCGGCCCATCGAGCACGGAGAATCGCTGGGGTGGGGGGCCTTGTTTAGCAGCCCCCAACCAACGCCGCAGCGACTGCGTCGGCGCCATTAACGACGTTTCTCCAGTCGCCAGAGAATCGGCGGCCCGCCGTTGAAGCAGCGTGGCAGGATTTGCGCACCCCCCGGCGAATTCTCCGACCCGGCGCGGGATCAAAGAGTCCCGCCCAGGGTGTCTCTGTACATGGACGACTTGTTATTATATATGGACTTTTCACAGTGACTTCACACTTGTGACAATAAAAGATTATTATTATATCAGAGCCACGTACGTCGGTGGGAAACATAATGGGACTTCTTCAAATTTTGTGTCTTTTTCAGGAATATTGGGTAGGATTCTCTCAGCCCAGGGCCGGGCCGGAGAATCGCCGTGACCGGCACGAATCGCGTCATGCCGCCCCGACGCCAGGACGCGATTCTCCGCCGAGCGGAGAATTGCCGCCATTGGCGTCGGCAGGGTCGGCGCAGTGCCGACTGGGGGCCGCTCTACGGGGCCACCCCCGGCAATTCTCGGCCCAGGATTGGCCAAGCGGCCGTACCCCAAAACCCGCTGGCACCGTTCTAACCTGCTCTTAGCTGGCGGGACCTCGGCGTGGAAGGGTCCGGGGGTGGCCTGTGGGAGGGGAGGGGGGTCCGACCCCGGGAGAGGCCTCCGATGTGGTCTGGCCCGCAATCGGCGGCAACCCACTTCAGGTACATGTGGGCGCGGGACCAGGAGCGCCGGGGGGGGCCTCCGTAGGTACAATTTTACTAGCTTGGTGGGAGGGTGAAAGCGGACTTGGCAAGGTGGGGCAACCTCCCTCTGTCACTGGCAGGTTGGGTACAGGCGATTAAAATGAATGTGTTGTCACGATGTCTGTTTTTATTTCAGTGCCTGCTGGACTTTTTATCAAATGCATTCTTTAAGGAAGTGGACAATTCGGTCATTTTGTTCATTTGCGAGGGGGAGGGTTGCTACGGTCAGGAAGGTGGTCTTGCAGAGAGGACTGCAGGCGGGAGGGAGGGGGGGGTAGGGCCTCCCAAATTTATTATATTATTATTGGGCGGCAAATGCAGAAAAGGTGAAGAGTTGGGTTGGAGGGGGGAGTCCCAGTGAGTTAGAATGGAGGCGGGTCTGTGTAGAGGGTAGAGGGCGGTGGCAACGGCGCCGCTCCCGATATCCCCGGGGAAGTACTCTGGGATCCAGTGGTGGTGGCAACACTGAAGATGGGGAGGCAGTTGAGGCAGCACTTTAAGCTGGGGGCTGGGTCAGGGGAGATGCTGATCAGGGGGAATCACAGGTTTGAGCCGGGGAGGCTAGATGGGATGTTTCAGAGATGGGAGGAGAGGAGGAATCAGGATATTAAAAGACCATGTCATGTATAGGGCGCACCTCACGAGGGCAAGGATGAGGCCTAACTTTGAGGGAGTGGATGACGTATGTGAGCATTGTGGGAGGGACCTCACAAACCATGTACCTGTTATGATGCGATGAGGCAAGACATAGGATGCATCGGATGGAGAGGAAAACTGCAGGGGATGGGCACAATGGAAAGGTGGCGCTTGTTCAAGGAACAGCTACTGCGTGTCCTTGATAAGTATGTACCTGTCAGGCAGGGAGGAAGTGGTCGAGCAAGGGAACCGTGGTTTACTAAAGCAGTCGAAACACTTGTCAAGAGGAAGAAGGAGGCTTATGTAAAGATGAGACATGAAGGTTCAGTTAGGGTGCTCGAGAGTTACAAGTTAGCTAGGAAGGACCTAAAGAGAGAGCTAAGAAGAGCCAGGGGGGGACATGAGAAGTCTTTGGCAGGTCGGATCAAGGATAACCCTAAAGCTTTCTATAGATATGTCAGGAATAAACGAATGACTAGGGTAAGAGTAGGGCCAGTCAAGGACAGTAATGGGAAGTTGTGCTTGGAGTCCGAGGAGATAGGAGAGGTGCTAAATGAATATTTGTTGTCAGTATTCACACAGGAAAAAGACAATGTTGTCGAGGAGAATACTGAGATTCAGGCTACTAGACTAGAAGGGCTTGAGGTTCATAAGGAGGAGGTGTTAGCAGTTCTGGAAAGTGTGAAAATAGATAAGGCCCCTAGGATTGTAGACCCTGTGTGTTTACCAAGATTTGAGTGCTGAGGTGGCCAGGAGGAGAGGAGGCTACAGGCAGGTGAAGGAGATACTGTATAACAACAAGGTGAAATTCGGGCTGCTTTTTCCGGCACGACTGTGGGTTACGTATGAGGGTCAGCACCACTATTTCGAGGAACCCGAAGAGGCGATGGACTTCGTTAAGAAGCAAGGGCTGGCCCTGAGCTGAGGGCGTTTGGACTCATGTTAGAACTTTTAAGTAAATGTGGTGTCTCTCCCGTTTTGAAAATTGCCTGCATGTTTGAGTCCGTTTTTGTCGTATCTTTTTCGACCTTTTTAGGGGGTAGGGATGTGTTTTTTTGCGTGGTTTACCTGAATGTTTCCTTTTTGGGCTCTTTGACTAGTTGGAGTTTGGCTGGGGGGAAAATAATAACGAAAACAGTTAAAAGGGTTGGGTTAAGATGGATGCTTCAGACTTTGTGCAATCTTTTTCTGTGCTGGTATGGAAAGGACTGAGAGTGCCTGTTAGTTCTTACCTCTTTTTTTTCTTGTTTAACTTGAATTGTGCTATTGTGGGGGGTTGTTTATGACTTGTATAGAGTGTTTGCTTAGGTAGGGCTGACCTGGGGAAGTGGTGTGGAGGGGTCGGGGGAGGGGTGACTGGGAACAATGGGTGGGAGACGCGCTGGCGCTGAGGCTGGGAGTCCCAGGCTAGCTGAGTGAGGCTAGTCAACGGAAGCTGAGGTGGGGGGGGGGTGCATATAGTTAGATTAGAGCAGGAATTAGGTGATAGGATGGTGTTGCTGGGGGGGTGGCGGGGGGAGAAGAAAGAGAGTCGTTCTGCTGACGGGGATGGAAATTGGGCATGGCAACAGTGAGGAGGACATGGGTGGAGCCGGTCAGGAGGCGGGCCAGATGAAGCGTGACACATGGCTGGGGGGCTGGCCAAGGAAAGGGGATGGCTGATTGGCAAAGGGGGGGCGAAGTGCCCCCCCCAACCAGGCTGATCACATAAAAAAAGAAGGACATTTTTTTTTTCCAGAAAGCCTTTGACAAGGTGCCACACAAAAGGTTGTTGCATAAGATAAAGATGCATGGCATTAAGGGGAAAGTAGTAGCATGGATAGAGGATTGGTTAATTAATAGAAAGCAAAGAGTGGGAATTAATGGGTGTTTCTCTGGTTGGCAATCAGTAGCTAGTGGTGTCCCTCAGGGATCAGTGTTGGGCCCACAACTGTTCACAATTTACATAGATGATTTGGAGTTGGGGACCAAGGGCAATGTGTCCAAGTTTGCAGATGACACTATGATAAGTGGTAAAGCAAAAAGTGCAGAGGATACTGGAAGTCTGCAGAGGGATTTGGATAGGCTAAGTGAATGGGCTAGGGTCTGGCAGATGGAATACAATGTTGACAAATGTGAGGTTATCCATTTTGGTAGGAATAACAGCAAAAGGGATTATTATTTAAATGATAAAATATTAAAACATGCTGCTGTGCAAAGAGACCTGGGTGTGCTAGTGCATGAGTCGCAAAAAGTTGGTTTTCAGGTGCAACAGGTGATTAAGAAGGCAAATGGAATTTTGTCCTTCATTGCTAGAGGGAGGGAGTTTAAGACTAGGGAGGTTCTGCTGCAATTGTATAAAGTGTTAGTGAGGCCACACCTGGAGTATTGTGTTCAGTTTTGGTCTCCTTACTTGAGAAAGGACGTACTGGCACTGGAGGGTGTGCAGAGGAGATTCACTAGGTTAATCCCAGAGCTGAAGGGGTTGGATTACGAGGAGAGGTTGAGTAGACTGGGACTGTGCTCGTTGGAATTTAGAAGGATGAGGGGGGATCTTATAGAAACATGTAAGATTATGAAGGGAATAGATAGGATAGATGCGGGCAGGTTGTTTCCACTGGCGGGTGAAAGCAGAACTAGGGGGCATAGCCTCAAAATAAGGGGAAGTAGATTTAGGACTAAGTTTAGGAGGAACTTCTTCACCCAAAGGGTTGTGAATCTCTGGAATTCCTTGCCCAGTGAAGCAGTAGAGGCTCCTTCATTAAATGTTTTTAAGATCAAGATAGATAGTTTTTTGAAGAATAAAGGGATTAAGGGTTATGGTGTTTGGGCCGGAAAGTGGAGCTGAGTCCACAAAAGATCAGCCATGATCTCATTGAATGGTGGAGCAGGCTCGAGGGGCCAGATGGCCTACTCCTGCTCCTAGTTCTTATGATTCTCTGGGAAGCTAGGGAGGAGATTGCTGAGCCTTTGGCTTTGATTTTTAAGTCATCTTTGTCTGCAGGATTAGTGCCAGAAGACTGGAGGAGAGCAAATGTTGTCCCCTTGTTCAAGAAGGGGAGTAGAGACAACCCCAGTAACTATACACCAGTGAGCCTTACTTCTGTTGTGGGCAAAATCTTGGAAAGGTTTATTAGAGATAGGATGTATAATCATCTGGAAAGGAATAATTTGATTAGAGATAGTCAACACGGTTTTGTGAAGGGTAGGTCATGCCTCACAAACCTTATTGAGTTCTTTGAGAAGGTGACCAAACAGGTGGATGTGGGTAAAGCAGTTGATGTGGTGTATATGGATTTCAGTAAAGCATTTGATAAGGTTCCCCACGGTAGGCTACTGCAGAAAATACGGAGGCATGGGATTCAGGGTGATTTAGCAGTTTGGATCAGAAATTGGCTAGCTGGAAGAGGTCAAAGGGTGGTGGTTGATGGGAAATGTTCAGATTGGAGTCCAGTTACTAGTGGTGTACCACAAGGATCTGTTTTGGGGCCACTGCTGTTTGTAATTTTTATAAATGATCTGGAGGAGGGCGTAGAAGGATGGGTGAGTAAATTTGCAGATGACACTAAAGTCGGTGGAGTTGTGGACAGTGCGGAAGGAAGTTATAAGTTACAGAGGGACATAGATAAGCTGCAGCGCTGGGCTCAGAGGTGGCAAATGGAGTTTGATGCGGAAAAGTGTGGGGTGATTCATTTTGGAAGGAATAACAGGGAGATAGAGTACTGGGCTAATGGTAAGATTCTTGATAGTGTGGATGAGCAGAGAGATCTTGGTGTCCATATACATAGACCCCTGAAAGTTGCCACCCAGGTTGAGAGGGTTGTTAAGAAGGCGTACGGTGTGTTAGCTTTTATTGTTCGAGGGATTGAGTTTCGGAGCCATGATGTCATATTGCAGCTGTACAAAACTCTGATGCGGCCGCATTTGGAGTATTGCCTGCAATTCTGGTCGCCGCATTATAGGAAGGATGTGGAAGCATTGGAAAGGGTGCAGAGGAGATTTACCAGGATGTTGCCTGGTATGGAGGGAAGATCTTATGAGGAAAGGCTGAGGGACTTGAGGCTGTTTTCGTTAGAGAGAAGAAGGTTAAGAGGTGACTTAATTGAGGCATACAAGATGATCAGAGGATTGGATAGGGTGGACAGTGAGAGCCTTCTTCCTCGGATGGTGATGTCTAACATGAGGGGACATAGCTTTAAGTTGAGGGGAGATAGATATAAGACAGATGTCAGAGGTAGGTTCTTTACTCAGAGAGTAGTAAGGGCGTGGAATGCCCTGCCTGCAACAGTAGTGGACTCACCAACACTAAGGGCATTCAAATGGTCATTGGATAGACATATGGATGATAAGGGAATAGTGTAGATGGGCTTTAGAGTGGTTTCACAGGTCGGCGCAACATTGAGGGCCGAAGGGCCTGTACTGCGCTGTAATGTTCTATGTTCTATGTTCTTTGTCTGAAGCTGGAGAGGTATTACATGGATACATAGAAGATGTATCTATGTAATATTGGTATTGGAGGGAGGTTTTAATTATCATGAAATGAAAATGAAAATTGCTTATTGTCACAAGTAGGCTTCAATGAAGTTACTGTGAAAAGCTCCTAGTCACCACATTCTGGCGCTTGTTCGGGGAGGCTGGTAGGGGAATTGAACCGTGCTGCTGGCCTGCCTTGGTCTGCTTTAAAAGCCAGCGATTTAGCCCAGTGTACTAAACCAGCCCCTAGTATCTCGGGATACTACATGTGAACTTGGAACCAGGGACCCCCAGAAGCCATATTTAGGGTGTCTGACCAGCCCAAGCTGCAGGCGGGTGCGGGGGCAGATGAAATGAAATGAAAATTGCTTATTGTCACAAGTAGGCTTCAAATGAAGTTACTGTGAAAAGCCCCTAGTCGCCACATTCCAGCACCTGTTCATGGAGGTTGGAATAGGAATTGAACCGTGCTGCTGGTCTGTTTTAAAAGCCAGCAATTTAGCCCAGTGTGCTAAACTTCATTGTTTTAGCCTTTGCCTCACTGATAGCCCTGAGGTGGGTCCTGTTGGGGTGGAGGTCAGTTTCTCTACCCTGTGCCTTGGCTTGGCGGGGGTGGGTGGACCTGATTGAATTTTTGATTCTCGAGAAGGTGGAATTTGAGCTGAGGGGGATGAAAGACGGATTCTACAATTCATGGGGACTGTCTTTTATGCACTTTCGAGAAGTGGTTGCCATTGAACATTGGCGGGGGGGTGGGGAGTGGGGGAGCGGAGGAAGTGGTTGGGGTTATTGTTGTTTTTGATTACACTGTTTTTTTTTTAATAAACATTTTATTGAGGTCTTTTTGGTATAGTAACAACAACAAAATAAACAATATACATGAAACCATAAACATAGTGCAAAAGCCATTTACCTCTCGTACAGGTCCCACCCTTATTGACCCCCTACTCTAATCTAAACTACTCCCCCCCCGGTCTGCTGCCGATTAATTTCCCGCAAGTAAGTCGACATACGGTTGCCGCCTCCGGGTAACCCTAACAGTGACCATCTCAAGGCGAACTTGATTTTCTCCAAACAGAGAAAGCTAGCCATGTCCCATAGCCAGGTCTCCGACTTTGGGGGCCTTGAGTCCCTCCATGCTAATAGTATCCGTCTCCGGGCTACCAGGGAAGTATAGGCCAGAACGTCTGCCTCTTTCCCCTCCTGGATTCCCGGGTCTTCTGACATCCTGAAAATTGCCACCTCTGGACTCAGCGCCACCCTTGTTTTTACCACCGTGGACATGACATCTGCAAACCCCAGAAAAATCCCCGAAGCTTTGGACATGTTCAAAACAAGTGGACATGGTTCGCCGGTCCTCCTGCACATTTTGCGCACCTGTCCTCCACCCCAAAGAATCTACTCATCCGGACCACTGTCATGTGAGCCCGGTGAACAACCTTAAATTGTATCAGCACATGTTGGGACGTTGTTGTATCAGCACATGTTGGCACATGTTGCGGACGTGTTGACTCGACTCACCTCCCAGCTCCTCCTCCCAATTGCGCTTCAGCTCCTCGGTCTGCATCTCCTCTGACCCCATAAGCTCCTTATAAATGTCCGAGACGCTCCCTTCTCCTACCCACCCTCTGGAAACTACCCTGTCCTGAATCCCCCTTAGCGGTAGGAGCGGGAAGGTTGACACCAGTTTACGAAGGAAGTCCAGCACCTGCAGATACCTGAATTTGTTTCCACTCGCCAACCTAAACTTTTCCTCTATCGCCCTCATACTCAGAAAGCTCCCTTCTATGAACCCCCATCCTCTCAATCCCCGCTCTCCGCCAGAACTGGAACCCCCCGTCCATGCTCCCCGGGGCAAACTGGTGATTATCACAGATTGGGGCCCAGACCAATGCTCCCACTGCTCCCACATGCCGCCTCCACTGGCCCCAAACTCTCAGGGCCACCACCACCACTGGACTGGTGGAGTGCCATGCCGGCAGGAACGACAGTGGAGCAGTTACCAACGCTCCCAAACTGGTGCCCTTACATGAACCCGCCTCCATACGCACCCATGCCGACCCCTCCCCCGCCACCCACTTCCTGATCATGGCCATATTCGCCGCCCAGTAATAGTTACTAAAATTTGGCAGCGCCAGCCCGCCCTCCTCCCGACTCTGCTCAAGCATTACCTTCCTTACTCGCTGGGTCTTGCCCGCCCAGACAAAGCCCGTGATCACTCTGTTGACCCGCTTAAAATAGGACCACGGAATAAAGATGGGGAGACACTGAAATACAAATAGGAATCTCAGGAGGACCGTCATCTTCACCGTTTGCACCCTCCCAGCCAGAGACAACGGAAGCACATCCCATCACCGAAAATCGTCCTTCATTTGGTCCACCAGCCGGGCCAGATTCAATTTATGCAGCTGGTCCCATTCCCGCGCCACTTTTATGCCTAGGTACCTAAAGCTTCCCTCTACTAACCTAAACGGCAGCTCTCCCAGTCGCCTCACCCTCGCCTGGGCCACAAACATCTCACTCTTTCCCATATTAAGCTTATACCCCGAAAACCGGCCAAATTCCCTTCAAGTCCTCATGATTTCTTCCATCCCCTCTATTGGGTCCGAAACATACAGAAGCAGGTAATCCGCATAGAGCGAAGCCATGTGCTCCACGCCCCCCCCCCCCCCCCCCCCCCCCCGACCAGTCCTCTCCAACCCCTCGAGGCTCTCGGAGCAATTGCCAATGGCTCTATAGCCAGCGCAATCAACAGTGGGGAGAGGGGGCATCCCTGTCTCGTCCCCCAGTGCAGTCTAAAATAGTCCGATGTTGTCCTATTCGTCCGTACACTTGCCACAGGAGCCTGTTACAGTATCCTGACCCAGTCAATAAAGTCCCGCCCGAATCCGAACCGCCCCAGTATCTCCCACAGATAGTCCCATTCTACCCAATCAAAAGCCTTTTCTGCATCCATTGTGATCACTACCTCCACCTCCCTACTGTCCGGGGGCATCATGATCACATTTAACAGCCTTCTTACATTGGCCACCAACTGCCTGCCCTTAACAAGCCCCGCCTGGTCCTCCCCAATAACGTCCAGAACACAATCCTCGATCCTGGAGGGCAAGATTTTGGCCAGCAACTTGGCATCTAAATTCAACAGGGAGATCGGCCTGTAGGACCCACACGGCTCCGGGGTTTTGTCCCGCTTAAGAATCAGCGCAATCGTTGCCTGTGACATCGTCGGGATCAACACCCCTCTTTCCCTTGCCTCATTGAACATCCTCAACAACATCGGCCTCAATATCCCCGAGAACGTTTTATAAAACTCCACTGGGTACCCGTCCGGACACGGGGCCTTACCTGCCTGCATGGCCTTCAAGCCCTCCACTATCTCTTCCAGCCAGATTGGGGCCCCCAGCCCTTCTACCCGCTCCCCGTCCACCTTTGTGGAATTCAGCCCCTCCAAGAAGTGCCTCATCTTCTCCGGCCCAGTAGCGGGTTCCGGCCTGTACAGCCTGCTGTAGAAATCCCTAAACGCCTTGTTCACCCCTACTGAATCACCAACCAGGTTCCCGTCTCCGTCCTTTACTTTCCCTATCTCCCTAGCTGCCTCCCTTTTCCTAAGCTGCTGTGCAAGTATTCTGCTGGCCTGCTCTCCATGTTCATAGATCGCCGCCCTCACCTTTCTCAGCTGCTCCACCACCCTCCCTGTGGTCAGCAAACTAAACTCCACCTGTAACCTCCGCCGTTCCCTTAAAAGCCCTGCCTCTGGGGTCTCCGCATACATCCTATCAATCTCCTTTACCAGTTGGTCCATCTCTGCCCTGTCCACCTTCACCCTATGGGCCTGGATCGAGATCAGCTCCCCCTGACCACCGCTGCTGAAATTTCCCCCGTGTCATTGGCCTGCAGGTACCTCTGAATACATTTCCTCAGCCGCTCGCACATCCCTTCATCCGCCAAAAGTCCCACATCCAACCTCCAGTGCGGGCGCTGGTTACTGTCTTTATTAACCTGCAGGTCAACCCAGTGCGGAGCATGGTCTGAGATTGTGATCGCTGAGTACCCCGTGTCCACTACCCTAGCCAGCAAGGCTCTGCTCAAAATAAAGAAATCAATACGGGAATACGCTTTATGCACGAGAGAGTAGAAGGAGAACTCCTTCACCCTCGGCCGCCCAAATTACCATGGATCCACCCCCCCCCATCAGCTCCATGAACTCTCTTAGTTCCTTTGCCATTACTGGCACCCTGCCTGTTCTCGAGCTTGACCGGTCCAAGCCAGGGTTCATAACTGTGTTGAAGTCCCCTCCCATGACCAACCTGGGCGAGTCCAGGTCCGGTATCTTCCCCAGCATCCTCTTTATAAACTCCACATCATCACAATTTGGCGCATACACATTTACTAATACCACCTGCGCCCCCTCTAGCTTCCCACTGACCATAATGTACCGACCTCCCTCGTCCGAGACTATTCTACCCGCTCTAGTCTTTGAATCTAGTCCCGAGTGAAAGACCTGACTGATCCAGCCTTTCCTCAGTCTAACCTGGTCCGTTACTCTAAGGTGCATCTCCTGCAACATTACCATGTCCGCCTTCAATCCCCTAAGATGCACGAACACATGTGCTCTTTTGACCGGCCCATTTAACCCTCAAACATTCCAGGTGATCAGCCAAGTTGGGGGGCTCATTACCCCCCTCCCCCCTCCGCCGATCAACCATCCCCTTTTTTAGGCCCACCTCCAGCCTGTGCTCCGCGCCTCCACCGGTCCATCCCCAGGCAGCCCCCGCCCCCAACCTCCTCTCTGTCCCTCAGCCCAAGTCCCTCCCTCGTCAGCAGAACATTCGCACCCTCCTCCCCCCCTAGTAACAACACCCTGTAACCCAACCCCTTTACTAAACCAAACATATGCACATCCCCCACTGCGCTTCTGAGAGCTAGCTCACCCAGCTAGCCTGGTGGCCCCCATCCCCGGCACCAGATAGTCTCCCACCTATTGTTCCCTCCCCACCCTCTCCCCCGCTCATACAAACAAACTCCAACATCAAACAATCTCCACACAATTGCCCAACAGAAAAAAACCAAGATCAAAACAAGCACACCTCCATCCCCAACAGTGCAAATGAAAACCTTAACTCACTCAGCTCTACCGCTGGTTCCAAATCAATGCAAATGGCATCACAAACATCTTCCATGAAACGCAATACTAGAAACTTTTCACAAAAACAGAGAAACAAAAAGAAATAACAAAAACATGAACGTTGCCGGCAAGTTCAAAAGTTCTCAATCCATCACCAGCCCTTTCTTTTTTGCAAAGTCCAACGCGTCCTGAGGCGACTCAAAGTAAAAGTGCTGATCCTCGTGCGTGACCCAGAGAAGGGCTGGGTATAACAGTCCAAACTCACCTTTTTCTTGAAAAGGATCGCCCTGATCTGGTTGAAGCCTGCCCTCCTCCTGGCCACCTCTACACTCAGGTTCTGGTAGACCCGCAGGATGCTATTGTCCCATTTCCAGTTCTGTGTCTGCTTGGCCCACTGCAGAATGTGCTCCTTATCCGAGAACCTGTGGAATTTCACCACCATTGCCCTCGGGGGGTCTCCCATTCACGGCTTCCTCACGAGTGCTCTGTGAGCTCTATCCACCTCCAAGGGCCGGGGGAATGCCCCATCCCCCAGCAGCTTCACAAACATGTCTGCGATGTATGCCCCAGCGTCCGTTCCTTCGGACCCCTCCGGGAGCCCGACGATTCTTAGGTTCTGCCGGCGGGACCTATTTTCTAGGTCCTCCACCTTCGCCAGGAACTTCTTCTGCTGGTCCCTCAGCATCCCCACCTCCAGATCCTTCGCAGTCTGATGTTCCTCCTGCTCAGCCAGCGCCTTCTCCATCTTCTGGATCGCTTGATCCTGGGCGTCCAATCTATGCTCCAACCGCTCAATCAACTCTTTTATCAGGTCCAAGCAGTCCCGTTTCTGCGTAGCAAAGCCTTCCTGAATGACTTGCATCAGCTGCTCCATAGACTGCTGGGTCGACAAGCCAGAGGTCCGAACCTCCGCCATGCTGTCTTCTGTTGCAGCCACAGCCCAAGCCTTCTCTATCTTCTTGTTTCTGCCCTTACGAACACTTCTAGTCCTTCTCTCCATGCACCGAAGTTGGAATTCAGTAAACAATTGCCACTAACATCCGTTTTACATTTCAAATCCGGTAAAAAAACAGGGGAAAGGTCCAAAATTCTGACCCGAGCAGGAGCCACCAAATGTGCGACTTACTCCTCCATAGCCGCCACCGGAAGTTCCTTGATTACACTGTTAACTGATAGACAGGGCGGCACGGTAGCATTGTTGGGTGGGGCTACTGGGTTATGGGGATAGGGTGGAGGTGTTGACCTTGGGTAGGGTGCTCTTTCCAAGAGCCGGTGCAGACTCGAATGGCCTCCTTCTGCACTGTAAATTCTATGATAATCTATGATAATTGTGGACAGCACAATTGCTTCACAGCTCCAGGGTCCCAGGTTCGATTCCGGCTTGGGTCACTGTCTATGCGGAGTCTGCACATCCTCCCCGTGTGTGCGTGGGTTTCCTACGGGTGCTCTGGTTTCCTCCCACAGTCCAAAGATGTGCAGGTTAGGTGGATTGGCCATGATAAGTTGCCCTTCGTGTCCAAAATTGCCCTTAGCGTTGGGTGGGGTTACTGGGTTATGGGGATAGGGTGCGGTGTTGACCTTGGGTAGGATGCTCTTGCCAAGAGCCGGTGCAGACTCGTTGGGCCGAATGGCCTCCTTCTGCACTGTAAATTCTATGAAGACTGTTAAATTTTTACCTGGAATGCACGGGTAGATTTTTCGGTCCATATATTGAGGGGGTTGCTGGTTTTGTTTGGGGGATTGTTATTGTATTTGTTGTTTTTGTTTGATTTTACTTCTGTTGTTGATGAAAATGAGGAGAATAAAAACATTTTTTTAAAAATGATTTGCACACCTTGGGCGAAATTCTCCGTTATCGGCGGAAACTCCGCCGATCGGCGCAAAAAACGGCGCAAATCCCACTTGCGTCACGTCATAAAAATGGGCCGATAGTCTGCGGCCCGAAATGGGCTAGCAGCGACGTAACGGGATCCGCGCTTGCGCAGTGGTTCACGCCGTGCAGCGTCATACGCGCTGCACGGCGTGACGGCTCATAAGGCCGCGCAGCTCCCCCCCCACCCGACCGGAACAGCCGACCGCAACACCCGACTTGATGGCTGGCCGTCGCTCAGCCCCGAGGTTCGAGTCACGCGATGTGGAGGCGCTCCTGGATGCGGTGGAGCAGAGGAGGGACGCCCTGTATCCCGGGCACGGCCGCAGAGTTGCCCCACGCCACAGCCGGCGTCTGTGGAGGGAGGTGGCAGAGGCCGTCACCGCTGTGGCCCTGACACCACGGACAGGCACCCAGTGCCACAAGAAGGTGAACGACCTCGTCAGAGCAGGCAGGGTGAGCGTCCCCCATATCCCCCATATCCCCTCTCCCCCAAATCCCCCCCTCCCCCATATCCCCCATATCCCCCCTCCCCCATATCCCCCATATTCCCCCCTCCCCCATATCCCCCCCTCCCCCATATCCCCCATATTCCCCCCTCCCCCATATCCCCATATCCCCCCTCCCCCATATCCCCCCTCCCCCATATCCCCCCCTCCCACATATCCACCCTCCCCCATATCCCCCCTCCCCCATATCCCCCATATCCCCCCTCCCCCATATCCCCCCCTCCCCCATATCCCCCCTCCCCCATATCCCCCATATTCCCCCCTCCCCCATATCCCCCCTCCCCCATATCCCCCCTCCCCCATATCCCCCATATCCCCCCTCCCCCATATCCCCCCTCCCACATATCCCCCATATCCCCCCTCCCCCATATCCCCCATATCCCCCCTCCCCCATATCCCCCCTCCCCCATATCCCCCCTCCCACATATCCCCCATATTCCCCCCTCCCCCATATCCCCCCTCCCCCATATCCCCCATATCCCCCCTCCCCCATATCCCCCATATCCCCCCTCCCCCATATCCCCCATATCCCCCCTCCCCCATATCCCCCCTCCCCCATATCCCCCATATCCCCAAGTGAATCCAGCCCTAACCTTAACCTCTGCAATGCACGCGCAACCGATGGCGTGCATTCATATACCTGCCTAACACTGTTGCCTTTTACCCCTGCCACCACCCCCCCCCCCCCCCCCCCCAGGAGAAGCGCGCACACAACAATAGGGAGCATGTGAGGACTGGAGGAGGGCCCGCTGATGAGAGGCCACTGACCGTACACGAGGAAAGGGCCCTGGAACTGGCTGGCGGACCTGACGACCGGGAGGTTGCTGATGCAGAGGTCGGGGCCCCACGAGCAAGTGAGCCACCAACAGCCCGTCCCCATATCCCCCCTCCCCTATATCCCCCTCTCCCGTATCACCTGATCACTGCCTGATGTCTAACCATGCATGCTTCATTGTGTATCGCAGGACCAAACGTCCTGGCACCCATCCCCGCAGATGCAGACCGCCCGCAGGATGCCCCTCGGAGACCACGGGAGACGGAGAGACCCGAACCCTCCAGCATGCGACGCCCGCAGGATGCCCCTCGGAGACCACGGGAGACGGAGAGACCCGAACCCTCCAGCATGCGACGCCCGCAGGATGCCCCTCGGAGACCACGGGAGACGGAGAGACCCGAACCCTCCAGCATGCGACGCCCGCAGGATGCCCCTCGGAGACCACGGGAGACGGAGAGACCCGAACCCTCCAGCATGCGACGCCCGCAGGATGCCCCTCGGAGACCACGGGAGACGGAGAGACCCGAACCCTCCAGCATGCGACGCCCGCAGGATGCCCCTCGGAGACCACGGGAGACGGAGAGACCTGGAGCAACAGGGAGACGACACCCCCGTCACGTGCGGGAGCGACCACCCAGCGATGAGGGGGGCAGCCACAGGCCCCCGTCACATCCGAGCCAGGACACCACTACCCAGGACACCACTATCCAGGACACCCCTACCCGGGACACCACTACCCAGGACACCCCTACCCGGGACAGCACTACCCGGGACAGCACTACCCAGGACACCCCTACCCGGGAAGACGAAATACCGGACAGTGACTCAGAGTGGATGGGTGGAGACGAACCCCCACCCCAAAGTGCCATGGACTCAGAGTGGGACGAAGAGCACGACACAACGCCACTGCTGTCACCAACACCCTCCACCATCGCAGAAACACTCACCACGGTTGGGCACTTTAGTGATGAGGCGTCTGGTACACTCACTGGTGCGCACAACACAGCCGTCCCGGTACAGCAGGTGGAGGTAGGAGCAGCAGAGGGACCGGGCGGTCGGAGGGCAGCCCAGGCCAAGCGAACATCTGCCGCCCAGATGGATCCCGGGTTCCTGCAGTTACCACACCCACACATAGATCCGATGCAACCACCGACACGGAGACGAGCGAATAGGGTGACGGGTGGCTTGCGGCGGCTGCGGTCGCAGGTGGAGGAGTCCACCCGCGTCCAGGAGCTGGGAGTGGTCCCGGTCATGCGTGCCACCCAGGCTGACACCGCACGGGTGGCGTCCGCGGTGGAGGCAATGGGTGCGACGGTGTCAGACATGGGGAACGGTTTGCGAGGCCTGGGGCCTTCCGTGCAGGCGGCGTCTGTGGCCCAGGAAATGGCTGCCCTCTCACAGGAGGCCATGAGCCAGTGCCAGCGCCAGATGGCAGAGGCGCTCAACGCCATAGCCCAGTCTCAGCAGGCCATGGCCCAGTCTCAGCAGGCCATAGCCCAGTCTCTGCAGGCCATGGCCCAGTCTCTGCAGGCCATGGCCCAGTCTCAGCAGGCCATCGCTGAGGGCATCGGCGCCAGTGGCCATGTGCGAGCTGGCGTCGCACTGTCGCAGACAGGGTTCGACAACCCCCTGGGCTCCATGGCTGCAAACCTGCAGACCCCTGTCGATACCAGCACGGGCCTCCAGGACTGGCAGCGCCAGATGTCGGGGGCGCGTCGGATGGCCAGTCCGTTCGCATCCCCCACCCATGTAGAGGCCTGGGGGCCATCGGGCACCCCGAGGGAGGAGGAGGTGGTGTGGTCCATCCCGGCTCCCTCTGTAGGGGAGGTCCCGGTACACCGCGACACCTCGGACTCCCCCCCTTCCGTCCCAGGTGCATCGGGTGGGCAACGGGCAGGACAGGCTGGCAGCTCGCCATCCCAGTCGCCCGGGCCGCAGCCTGGCCCATCTAGGCCAGGACGCCCCAGGAAACGGCCGCCAAAGGGATCCAGTGTCAGAGGGCAGGAATCACAGGAGTCCACCTCCAGTTCTGCTGTACCGTCTGGGGAACCACGTAGACGTAGTCAAAGGGCCCGTAAGGCCAAACAATTAGACACTGAGTAAGTTGGCACGGGTGCAGGGCACAGATGAGTTTTAGGCGCTAGGGCACGTGCATGAACTCCTTTGGTTATTAAAGTCAATGTTACACCTACCGAAGCTGCCTTTATGCTCTGTCCAAAGTGTGCGGGGGTGTCATGTACGTTGAGCGCAAGTGTGTGTGTGAGGGGTGGTCTTACCTCAGCCCCAGGTGAGTCTGCCCCCTTCCCCCTGGGCCGCCATCAACATCCCCCGGGCAGAGGACGGGACCGTGCGCTGCAGTATCACAGCCGCATGCAGGGATGGTCCGGGTGGATGGTGGTACTGTGGCCATGGGTCAGACATAGTCCAACGATGTAGAGCCAGGAGCTCATCGGAGGCGGGCTGTCATCATTCTCCATGGCCTGCGATAGACACGCGTCCACCCGCAACTGGGTGAGCCCGGCCCGTTGTGCCGCCGGTGGATCGGCAATTGGGAGTGGGGGGGTGGTGTGCATGCGGGTGGGGTGTGTGGGGTTGGGGAGGGGGGTGATGGTGCTGGGTGGATGGATGGGTGGGGGGTGTGGGTGGTCGGCTGTTGTCATGGTGTGCGGTCTGTGGCCATACTACCCGATTCCCACGCCCATCTAGTCAGTGAAGCGGGCGTCTATCAGTCTGTCCCGTGCCCGCTGGGCCAGCCGGTAACGGTGGACAGCCACCCGTCTGTGTCTACCCCGTCTGCCCTGACCATTG
Organism: Scyliorhinus torazame; assembly: GCF_047496885.1. Taxonomy (NCBI): domain Eukaryota; kingdom Metazoa; phylum Chordata; class Chondrichthyes; order Carcharhiniformes; family Scyliorhinidae; genus Scyliorhinus; species Scyliorhinus torazame. The sequence goes on from NC_092714.1 coordinate 207,207,920, forward strand.
CCCCCATCCCCCTCATCTGGGGAGGACTGGGCCTCTTCCTGCTGCTCCTCCACTCCGCCCTCCTCTGCCTGCGGCACATCGCCCCTCTGCTGGGCTATGTTGTGCAGGACGCAGCACACCACAATGATGCGGCCGACCCTATCTGACCGATACTGGAGGGCGCCCCCAGAGAGGTCCAGGCACCTGAAACGCATCTTCAGCACGCCAAAGCACCTCTCGATCACTCCCCTTGTCGCTACATGGGCATCATTGTAGCGGTTCTCCGCCTCATTGCGTGGCCTCCGTATAGGCGTCATCAGCCACGATCGCAATGGGTAGCCCCTGTCGCCCAGCAACCAGCCCCTCAGCCGGGGATGGCGTCCCTCGTACATGCCGGGGATGGATGACCGCGACAACACGAATGAGTCGTGTACACTGCCTGGGTAACGGGCGCAGACGTGCAGGATCATCATGCGGTGGTCGCAGACCACCTGTACGTTCATCGAATAGGTCCCCTTCCTATTAGTGAACACGGCCCTGTTATCTGCAGGTGGCCGCACGGCGACGTGCATCCCATCGATCGCGCCCTGGACCATGGGGAACCCGGCAATGGCAGAGAAGCCCACGGCCCGGGCATCTTGGCTGGCCCGGTCCACGGGGAAGCGGATGTAGCGGTGCGCCATGGCATAAAGGGCATCTGTCACTGCCCGGATGCACCGATGCACCGATGTCTGCGATATGCCGGACAGGTCCCCACTCGGTGCCTGGAATGACCCCGTTGCATAAAAGTTCAGGGCCACCGTAACCTTGACGGACACGGGGAGAGGGTGTCCCCCGCCAGTGCCACGCGGTGACAGGTGTGCCAGCAGGTGGCAGATGTGTGCCACGGTTTCCCGGCTCATCCGGAGTCTCCTCCTGCATTCCCGGTCCGTGAGGTCCTGGTATGACTGCCGGGGCCGGTACACACGGGGCGCCCTCGGGTGCCTCCGTTGCCGTGGGGCCGCGACGTCCTCCTCCCCCTCCTCGTCCTGTCGGTCAGGTGTCCCTCCAGCCTGGGCGGCTGCCGCCTGCCCCTCTGCGGCAGCCTGCGCCGCCTCTCTGGCACGCTCCTCCTCCTCCTCCTCCTCCTCCTCCTCCTCATCCAGGGCAACATAGACATGAGCGGCTGCCACCACGGCGGCCAACATCGCTGGATGATCTGAAAACATGACGACCTGGTGGGGGGGAGGGGAACGACGACATGTCATCATTGCCCATATCCCCTCCTCCCCCCAGCCAGGTGGCATGGACCGCATGGGTCCAACTGTTGGAGGCTGGCACCTGGCCAGGTGGACCAACTCATTTGCCCTCCCATCACCCACCCCGGCACGGACCCCCCCCCGCCCCAACCTCCACCCCAGCACGGACCCCCCCCCCCCAACCTCCACCCCGGCACGGACCCCCTCCACAACCCCCAACCTCCACCCCGGCACGGACCCCCCCCCCCAACCTCCACCCCGGCACGGACCCCCTCCACAACCCCCAACCTCCACCCCGGCACGGACCCCCTCCACAACCTCCACCCCGGCACGGACCCCCTCCACAACCCCCAACCTCCACCCCAGCACGGACCCCCCCCCCCCAACCTCCACCCCGGCACGGACCCCCTCCACAACCCCCAACCTCCACCCCGGCACGGACCCCCTCCACAACCCCCAACCTCCACCCCGGCACGGACCCCCTCCACAACCCCCAACCTCCACCCCGGCACGGACCCCCTCCACAACCCCCAACCTCCACCCCGGCACGGACCCCCTCCACAACCTCCACCCCGGCACGGACCCCCTCCACAACCCCCAACCTCCACCCCAGCACGGACCCCCCCCCCCCAACCTCCACCCCGGCACGGACCCCCTCCACAACCCCCAACCTCCACCCCGGCACGGACCCCCCCCCCCCAACCTCCACCCCGGCACGGACCCCCTCCACAACCCCCAACCTCCACCCCGGCACGGACCCCCTCCACAACCTCCACCCCGGCACGGACCCCCTCCCGGCACTCCCCCGGAGCCCAGCCTACTCTAACCACCCCCCCCCCCCCCCCGCCGCACACACACACAAGCCGAGACACACCTCTTCTCAGGCAATCAGTCTGCGGCCACGCCATTTCCTGCCCAGAGCCAACCCCCCAGGCCGTCACTCACCTCCTCGCTGGTCGGCGTGAGCCTGGAGCACCGGGTCACGCCGATGAAAAGGAGGTTTGATTGACGTCGACGTGAACGGTCATCACGTCGACGGGACTTCGGCCCATCCGGAAGGGAGAATATCGGCAGGCCGAAAATCGGCTGCCTTGCGCAGGCCCGTGACATTCTCCGCGGCAGCGGCGCCATTAACGCCCCGCCGACTTTTCTCCCTTCGGAGACTTCGGCGGGGGCGGGGGCGGGATTCACGGCGGCCAACGGCCATTCTCCGACCCGGCGGGGGGTCGGAGAATGACGCCCCTTATGTGAGTGTGATCTAAAACTCTTTTTTAAATTTAGAGTACCCAATTCATTTTTTTCAATGAAGGGGCAATTTAGCTTGGCCAATCCACCTACCCTGCACATCTTTTGGGTTGTGGGGGCGAAACCCACGCAAACACGGGGAGGATGTGAAAACTCCACATGGACAGTGACCCAGAGCCGGGATCGAACCTGGGACCTCGGTGCTGTGAGACAGCAGTGCTAACCACTGCACCACCGTGCTGCCCACGTGATCTGGAACTTGACATTCATTGGAAGCGGGCTGGTTAGATGGCAAACTGATTTGCCCCTGGCGTGAATATCGATTTTGGTCTCTCCTGCTATTTAACCAGTGGGCCCAGATCCCGCCCCCAAGTCAGCCAGCTTCTGACTCACCGAAAGCGGCACAATGTGGTGGTTAAATCATGCTCTTTGTGACAGAAACTAAGACCAGTGTAAAAGTGTGCTTTCAAGGGCTAGGCCAGAGATTTATCGCACCAAATACAGCCTGGGACAAGTGGGCCATAGATTTATCATTGGCTGTGATTATTAAATGCAAAACTGTCTTTCAAAAAAAAAAGGGATGGGGGTGAAAAACCAAGCAAGAAAAATCTTCGGGACTTTGTGATTCACCCTGCATAAATGTAACTACCTGTTGCCCTGAAAATGAATTGGTTACATTTAGATCATCAACCTTATGGGCACAATTCTCCCAAAAGGGAACAAAGTCCCCTAGCAAGCATGTTTAGTTGCATGTTTCCTGGCACTCGCAGGAATCTACACATTAGAGTGAGGCTTACTTATTTGCTAAAATATGATCCTGCCCATTATGGGCGGGATTTACATCGCAACATTTCGTGAGATTGAGTTGAATCTTGCGTGGCATTGTGAGCTGGGTCGATCCCGGGAGTGGGGTCTCCCAGCGTTCAATGGCCACGCTGCGCCGTGGTGAGCTGCCTTTTGGGTGCAGTGTGGTCGTTGGATCACGCCCATGTTATTTTAACCATTACGTACCTCACAGTCCAGTATGCATCCTGATTTTTTACATTTATACTTTTCTTAAACCGTTGCAATCTGTTGAAGTCTAGCTACTAATCTAAATGTGTAATCTAATTTGAAAATTTAAATTTGAAGTATTAATATCTTTGCCAGCTCCTTAAAGTTATTTTCCCTAATTGCAATGCACAATTAGACCCTGGGCGTGATTTCGGTGGTAGAGGGTACCTAAAATATGAAGGATGGCAAGCCCATTATCTTCCCTACCACCCCAAGCTGTCCTCCATAATATATCATTTTTCATATATAATTAATGGTCAATTGAGCTTATTACACTGCCCACACCATAATACAGTTGGCATGGGCAGGTGAGCTGAGGTGGAAGGACTGTTTTTTGAACACAAGTTGTAAAACGGCAGGAAGCAAAGGGATGGGCATCCTTTGAGGGGTGCCTTTGGTGCACCTGGGCACGCCCCTCCCCCAAGGTGATAGCCACCCCTTGTTCCTGGCCTTCAGGATCCCCACCACACCTCCCTAGCTCCCTCCCTCAGCTGCCTGGTCCCTCACAACCCTAAAAGCAAGGAACTTAACTTGATCCATCGATGTTCTGTGTGGAACTGCTTGCACTCCCAGCAGCGCCCACTGCTGACTCATTGGCTGGCAGCTCTCGGGCTGGGACTTCCTCACACTGGGAGTCGGGAGTCCCACTCAGCCGCCGACAGCATGTTATGTCAGGGGGGCTGCTTGAGGTGAGTCAGAGGCTGGCTGACTCGGGGGTGCAAACAATATATCTCCACCCCCACTCCCCCCTGCCCCCTCCATTAAATCCAGCCCTCAATTTCTGAACAAGTGTTCTTAAACACAGAAGATTGCTTATCAAAAACTGGGGATATATTTGCTTTGTGTGCAAAGTTATTTTTTTTCTGCCAAAATATTAAAAACTTTAACATGATTCATCGTGGAAGGCTTTAGGATGTACTTGGGAGATGCAAATAAACACTATGTAAATTAACGTTTTTCTTTTTGTGCAATATCATTTTAAAGATCTTCAGCTTTGTGAATTATTTTTTCATTTATTTTATGGACAACATATGCCCTCACATGTCTAGTTTGACAGTGTCACTGTGGTTTAGAAGTTGGTTTTTGGACCTTTCTCGCAGGTCTTAAATTAGATTAACTTTACACTGGGTCTAATAGACCATTCATCATATTCTATATCAGAATATTTTACTTATGAGAACCATTTTAGAAAAATATTAAGCTCTTGCCTCAGAATGGAATCAAAAATAAAACAGTGTGGATGCTGGAGGTCTGAAATAAACACTGAAAATGCTGGAAATATTCAGCAGGTCTGTGCATTTCCAGCATTATCTGTGATTATTTGACAATGTAAGTACAGTCCATGAGCTAAATGCTAAATCAGCATCTTTTTTTTTAATGGAGGCGATAAGAGTTCAAAAACCAACAGAACCTGAGAGGTGAAAATGTTGTTTAAAATGATGACATTCTATGAGGATTGAATCAAAATCGTGGAACTTCCATACTAACACCATTGTGAAACCACCTTCACTACATATATTGCAGTTTCAGAAAGAAGGCCTCTGCCTTTTCAAGGGCAACGGAGCTTGAGCAATAAATGCCAACCTTCCAGTGAGGCTTATATCCTGAGAATGAATGAATGAAAGCTAAATCAGAATTTTAGACACTTCGTAATGATTCAGTCGGCTAAGGCAATGAGAGGCTCAAATATACAGAATGACAATGTCTAAAAGTGCCATCCCTGATTTTATTAGACAATGCGGATCTTGGCTGTGGAGGTTGGAGGATCACTACAATTGGCTGCAGTATTCTCCGGTTAAAGAGAGAAAAACAGCCTGGGTTTTGCTCACAATTATTAAGCAACAACTTTTTAAAAAATATATTTTTTATTCTCCTCCTTTTTCACATTTTCTCCCAAATTTACACCCAACAATAAACAATAATCAATAACGAATGTAATGTCAATCCCCATAACAACGATCCCATCCTCCCACCAAACCCCAGACATTGGACCGCATGTTAACATAAACAAATAACAAAAAGGAATCAGGAATCACCCATAGTCAACATTAACACAAACAGTCCCTCCCCTCAACCCTCCCAGCCCCCAACCCCCCTCATGTTCAATGTGATCCAATTCTCGAAAGTGCATAATGAACATTATGTACTTTCAGAGGCTAGAGTCACAGTCTCAAGGTGAACCAGCAACAGTGCAGACTTTGTTTGCACTGAGTGCTGAATTTGGGTGCATTTGAGTGTTATAGTGAGAGTTTGGTGACTGAGGGAGTTAGGTGAGGAAGGAGCAAGATCCTCATTCCATTTCATTTCCTACATTTCCTCAAAGAGCGTAAAGGGAACCGGGAGTTTACAGAGAGTGCAGCTGACTGGGAGCAGAGTCGGAGGGCGGTGTTCCAGTTGGTCCACAGGGCAGCTATATTCTGTAAGGTAAGAGGGGATGGAGGCTAGGGCAGTTTCATGCTCCTCCTGTAGGATGTGGGTGGTGAGGGATACCACCGGTGTTCCCACTGACTATACCTGCGGGAAGTGCACCCAACTCCAGCTCCTCAGAGACCATGTTAGAGAACTGGAGCTGGAGCTGGATGAACTTTGGATCATCTGGGAGGCAGAGGGGGTAATAGAGAAGAGCTGCAGGGAGGTAGCCACACCCAAGGTATAGGACAAGAGTAGCTGGGTTACAGTTAGGGGAAGGAAAACAAATGGCAGACAGTGCAGGGATCCCTCATGGCCGTTCCCCTTCAAAACAAGTATACCGTTTTGAATGCTGTTGGGGGGGGATGACCTACCAGGGGAAGGCCCTAGCGGCCAGGTCTCTGGCACTGAGTCTGGCTCTGTGGCTCAGAAGGGAAAGGGGGAGAATAGAAAAGCAATAGTGATAGGAGACTCAATGGTTAGGGGAATAGATCGGAGATTCTGTGGTCGCGAGCGCGACTCCCGGAAGGTATGTTGCCTCCCGGGTGCCAGGGCCAGGGATGTCTCGGATTGAGTCTACAGGATTCTTAAGGGGGAGGGGCAGCAACCAGAAGTCGTGGTGCACATAGGCACCAACGACATAGCTAAGAAAAGGGATGAGGATCTAAAAAGTGACTTTAGGGAGTTAGGTTGGATGCTAATGATCAGGACAAGCAGAGTAGTGATCTCAGGATTGCTTCCAGTGCCACATGCAAGTGAGGCTAGGAACAGAGAGCGAGTGCAGCTGAACCCGTGGCTACAGGGCTGGTTCAGGAGGAAAGGCTTCAGATATGTGGATCATTGGGATATCTTCTGGGGAAGGTGGGACCTGTACATGAAGGACGGATTGCACCTAAACTGGAGGGGCACCAATATCCTGGGTGGGAGGTTTGCGAGAGCTCTTCGGGAGGGTTTAAACTAGTTTGGCAGGGGGATGGGAACCAGAGTTCCGGATCAGAGGATAGGGTAGCTGTTGAACGGGCAGAAATAGTATGCAGCGAGTCTGTAAGGAAGGATAGACAGTTGATAGGACAAAGTTGCACTCAGTTGGATGGGTTAAATTGTGTCTGCTTCAATGCAAGGAGTTGCAGGAATAAGGGAGATGAACTTAGAGCATGGATCAGTACTTGTAACTACGATGTTGTGGCCATTCCTGAGACATGGATTTCACAGGGGCAGGAATGGTTGTTAGATGTTCCGGGGTTTAGATGTTTTCAGAAGAATAGGGAGGGAGGTAAAAGAGGAGGGGGAGTGGCACTGTTAATGAGGGAGTGCACCACAGCTGCAGAAAAGGAGGTCATCGAGGAGGGTTTGTCTACTGAGTCAGTATGGGTGGAAGTCATATTGGGAGTTTTCTATAGACCCCAAATAGCAGCAGAGAGATCGAGGAACAGATTGGGCGGCAGATCTTGGAAAAGTGCAGAAGTAACAGAGTTGTTGTCATGGGTGACTTCAACTTCCCTAATATTGACTGGAACCTCCTTCGTGCAAATGGTTTGTGATGTGTTGGGTATGCTGGGTCTGTGAGGGCTGCGTTTACCAGAGCAGTGAGAGAGACAGGCTACCAACACTTGTAGAAGTACAACTCTATTTTATTTAGCTATGAGCTGTTAAACATACTTGCCCTGTGGGTTGACACTATGTTAGGTTGACTACCTGAGGTTAACAGGACCAGACTATACTGCTAGCACATGGTAGATGTTTGTGTTACTGATCACGGGCTCTGGCTGTCTCAGAGGCTGCATCCCGAATGAGCGGGAAAACTAGTGCCCTCTGGCTATATAGTGGCCGTGTCCTGTCTGGTGATTGGCTGCTGTGTTCTGTGTGATTGGTCTTTCAGTGTGTCAGTCAGTGTCTGTCTCTGCACCATCATATACTTGTGTGTATATTATGACAGTTTGGATGGAGCAGATTTTGTCAGGTGTGTACAGGAGGGATTACTGACTCAATATGTAGATAGGCCGACTAGGGGAGAGGCCATATTGGACTTGGTGCTTGGCAACGAACCAGTCCAGGTGTCTCAGTGGGAGAGCATTTCGGTGACAGTGACCACAACTCCTTGACCTTTACCATAGTCATGGAGATGGATAGGAACACACAGTATGGGAAGGTATTTAATTGGGGGAGGGGAAATTATACAGCTATTAAACAGGAGCTGAGGAGCATAAAGTGGAAACAATTGTTCTTGGGGAAATGCACAACAGTAATGTGAGGATTGTTTAAGGAGCACTTGCTGCGAGTGCATACGCTGAACATATGATGAACGTCTGAGGATCCTGGGATTATATTCATTGGAGTTTAGGAGGTTGAGGGGAGATCTAATAGAAACTTACAAGATAATGAATGGCTTAGATAGGGTGGATGTAGGGAAGTTGTTTCCATTAGCAGGGGAGACTAGGACCCGGGGCACAGCCTTAGAATAAAAGGGAGTCACTTTAGAACAGAGATGAGGAGAAATTTCTTCAGCCAGAGAGTGGTGGGTCTGTGGAATTCATTGCCACAGAGGGCGGTGGAGGCCGGGACGTTGAGTGTCTTTAAGACAGAAGTTGATAAATTCTTGATTTCTCGAGGAATTAAGGGCTATGGAGAGAGAGCGGGTAAATGGAGTTGAAATCAGCCATGATTGAATGGCGGAGTGGACTCGATGGGCCGAATGGCCTTACTTCCGCTCCTATGTCTTATGGTCTTATGGAGTGCTGAATAGTTTTGTCCCACTGAGACGAGGAAGGAATGGTCAGGTGAAGGAGCCTTGGATGACAAGTGAAGTGGCGCTTCCAGTCAAGAGGAAGAAGGAAGCTTACGTAAGGTTGAGGAAGCAAGGATCTGACTCGGCTCTAGAGGATTACAAGGTAGCCAGGAAGGAACTCAAAAATGGACTGAGGAGAGCTAGAAGGGGGCATGAAAAAGCCCTGGCGGGAAGGATTAGGGAAAACTCCAAGGCGTACTACACTTATGTGAGAAATAAGATGATGATCAGAGTGAGAGTAGGGCCGATCAGAGATAGTGGAGGGAACTTGTGCCTAGAGTCTGAAGAGATGGGGGAGGCCCTAAATTAATTCTTTGCTTCAGTATTCACTAGAGAGAGGGACCTTGTTGCCCATGAGAACAGTGTGAACCAGGTTAATAGACTCGAACAGGTTGATATTAAGAAGGAGGATATGCTGGAAATTTTGAAAAGCACAGGATAGATAAGTCCCCTGGGCCTGACGGGATATACCCAAGGTTACTCCGGGAAGCAAGGGAGGAGATTTCTGCGCCGTTGGCGATGATCTTTGCGTCCTCACTCTCCACTGGCGTAGTACCAGATGATTGGAGGGAGGTGAATGTTGTTCCCCTATTCAAGAAAAGGAATAGGGAAATCCCTGGGAATTACAGACCCATCCGTCTTACGTCTATGGTGAGCAAAATATTGGAAAGGATTCTGAGAGCTAGAATTTATGATTATTTAGAAATACATAGTTTGATTAAAGATAGTCAGCATGGCTTTGTGAGGGGCAGGTCATGCCTCACAAGCCTCATTGAATACTTTGAGGATGTGACGAGACACATCGATGAAGGTCGGGCAGTGGATGTGGTGTATATGGATTTCAATAAGGCATTTGATAAGGTTCCCCATAGTAGGCTCATTCAGAAAGTTAGGGGGCATGGGATACAGGGAAATTTGGCTGTCTGGATACAGAATTGGCTGGCCAAAAGAAGACAGCGAGTGGTAGTGGATGGAAAATATTCCGCCTGGAGGTCGGTGACCAGTGGTGCCCTGCAAGGATCTGTTCTGGGACCTCTGCTCTTTGTGGTTTTTATAAATGACTTGAATGAGGAAGTGGAAGGGTGGGTTAGTAAGTTTGCCGATGACACGAAGATTGGTGGAGTTGTCGATAGTGTTGAGGGTTGTTGCAGATTACAACAGGACATTGACAGGATGCAGAGCTGGGCTAAGAAGTGGCAGATGGAGTTCATCCTTGATAAATGTGAAGTGGTTCATTTTGGAAGGTCGAATTTGAGTGCTGAATACAGGGTTAAAGGCAGGATTCTTGGAAGTGTGGAGGAACAGAGGAATCTTGGGTCCACGTACATAGATCCCTCAAAGTTGCCACCCAGGTTGATAGGGTTGTTAAGAAGGCGTATGGTGTTTTGGCTTTCATTAACAGGGGGATTGAGTTTAAGAGCCACAAGGTTTTGTTGCAGCTTTATAAAACTCTAGTTAGACCACACTTGGAATATTGTGTCCAGTACTGGTCGTCTCATTATAGGAAGGGTGTGGATGCTTTGGCGAGGGTACAGAGGAGATTTACCAGAATGCTGCCTGGACTGAAGGACATGTCTTATGAAGAAAGGTTGAGGGAGCTAGAGCTTTTCTCACTGGAACGAAGAAGGCAGAGGGGTGACTTGATAGAGGTGTACAAGGTGATGAGAGGCATGGATAGAGTGGATAGCCAGAGACTTTTCCCCAGGATGGAAATGGCTGTCACGAGGGGACATAATTTTAAGGTGATTGGAGGAAGGTATAGGGGAGATGTCAGAGGTAGGTTCTTTACACAGAGAGTGGTGGGTGTGTGAAATGCACTGCCAGCAGAGGTGGTGGAGTCAGAGTCATTAGGGATATTTAAGCGACTCTTAGACAGGCACATGGACAGCAGTAAATGGAAGGGATATAGGTTGGGTTGATCTCCAAGTAGAAGAATTGTTAACTGTTCAATAAATGTGTTAACTCTATCTCCAAGTCTGAACCTTCCTTTGTCAGAGTATACATCAAGGAAGCAGCTTATGCTACATGAAGAAGCAGAACACAACAGTCGGCACAACGTCGTGGGCTGAAGGGCCTGTACTGTGCTGTACTGTTCTATGTTCTATGTTCTAATAATGCCCATGAATTGTAGAACCCCTCCATCCTTTCCCTCAGTTCAAATTTGACCTTTTCAAGCGTCAAAAATTCCAGCAAGTCCCCCCGCCACGCCAGGGCACAGGGTGGAGAGATTGATCTCCACCCTAACAGGATCCGCCTTTGGGCGATCAACAAAGCGAAGGCTACAACATCTGCCTCCGCGTCCGTTTCCAACCCTGGCTGGTCCGACACCCCAAAGGGCCCGGATCCAGTTTCACATGCACCACTTTAGAGATTACCCAAAACACCTCCTTCAAGTAATCCTCCAGTTTTGGACAGGACCAAAACATATGAACGTGGCTTGCAGCCCCCCCGCCCCCCCCTCCCCTCCCCTCCCCGCAACGTTCACATACATCTTCTACCCCCTCAAAGAGCTGGCTCATCCTAACCCTTGTAAGGTGTGCTGTATACACCACCTTCAGCTGTATCAGCCCCAACCTCGCACACGAGGTGGAGGCGTTTACCCTCCGGAGCACCTCACACCAGAACCCCTCCTCCATACCCTTTCCCAACTCTCCCTCCCACTTTGCCTTGATCCCTTCTAGCGGCGCCTTCTCCTCCTCCAAAATAGCCCCGTAAACCGTCAAAACTGCCACCTTCTCTAGTCCCCCTGTCGTCAGCACCTCCTCCAGCAATGTGGAGGCCGGCTCAACTGGGAAGCTCTGTATCTTCTTTCTGCCAAAGTCTCGAACGTGCATGTATCAAAATATTTCCCCCTGCTCCAGCCCGTACTTCGCTCCCAGCTCCTTCAATCCCACAAAACGACCCCCAAGAAACAAATCTTTTAGTGTCCTAATTCCTTTCAGCAACGACTTCTAATGAAAGTATGCTTGTGTGGACATTGAGTAAGGACAGGATTATATTCAGCTGTCTTGCCTCTTGCAGTTGAATAGATTACTGTCACCTATTATCAGACTAATAAATGAATAATCACTGTTTGGATGATAAAAGACATTGTGGCCCACACTTCTACAGCTATGCTCCAGCAAGGGAGAGAAAACACATAATAGACAGGGCAAAACAAACTTCAATTTTATTTTATTAAATATTAAAGATGCTTCCTCATGAAAGAGAAAAAGAGCAATGTATTTTCAGCTTTCACAAAGCTCGGTGTAAATAAAATGGCACCATTATAACCAGCACTATCATATCCTTGGAAACAAATTTAATGAAAACTTGTTTTTTTGCTTGTTGAACAAAATGCTCAAATAACCCAAAAACGCAGTCAGGAATTCTTCAAAACTGCAAACACTTGATTGATGATGGCATTAAAAACATCACATGCTTCATTTAAAAAACAGACACTTCTAAAAGATGAACAGCCAGGGAGATGGTTAGCAGATCACACTATAATACATACATTTGAATATTGGGCAACAGATGTTAAGCATGAGAAAGAAAGGGAGCTTTGCTTTTCACTGATGGCTGTTTTCTCCCAAGGAACCAATTGTTTGGTTGCCATGACAAAGCTAATAAGAGTTTATCATTTTCCCATGCCCAATCCATGCAAATGTGGGATTGCAAATTTTACCTGTGAAAATGAATAGATTCAACAATTACTGGAGTACAGACCTATCCAGTGTTCAACAGGCACAACTGCCAATGCATAACACAAAGTAATCCTGCAGCAGTTAAATTAACAGGAATGTTGCTCAGCCTGATTGAGCAAATAAAGATTAATCATATATTTGCATGATTTCACTCCAAACCACATATGGGAATGACTGACACTAAAACAAACAATGGTAATTTGTTCATTCCTAATAGTTTTAAGTATGATTCCCTGATGCAAAAAAAAAAGCTGTGCTATTGTGTTAATTTGTGCAAGTACTTCCCCTCGTGATGTAAAGCTCCTTTTACATGACCAGATGGGATTCAATTCACTCCACAACAAAGCAGATTTGCTTGAGGAGACCTTGCAGTTTGTTGCACTGGGCTATTTATGCCTGGGTGCTTGGTAAACAGTGTATGACATTTGGAAATTGGACACAGGCGTGTATTGCTGTTACGTTCTAGGGATTTCTTTAGATTTTACCACTTGGGGTATTTTGACTTCCATGTTTCAGGACACTTCAACATTTGTCTCACAACCAAAACCTCTAAAACAGATTATCTGATCATCATCTCACTGTTATTTTGCAAATTGACTACTGCGCTTCCTGCATCACAATGACTACATTTAAAAAGTACTTCATCAGCTGTAAAGCGCATTCTGAGGTCATGAAAGGTGCTATAGAAATGCAAATCTTTTATTTTGCCCTACATCTCAGAAATTCATTGAATGAAGAATCCCATTTTAGCTGTTGATTTTGTCATGTTTCCTTCTTTTTTTTAAGCTTGGAATACCCAATTATTTTTTTTCCAATTAAGGGGAATTTTAGCGTGGCCAATCCACCTCCCCTACACATCTTTGGGTTGTGGGGGTGAGACCCACACAGACATGGGGAGAATGTGCAAACTCCACATGGACAGGGCTTGTTTAGCTCAGTGGGCTGGCCAGCAGCGCGGGTTCAATTCCCGTACCAGTTTAACCGAACAGGCTCCGGAATGTGGTGACTAGGGGCTTTTCACAGTACCGCCATACTTGTGACAATAAAATGTTATTATATCACGGTGGCGCAGTAGGTTAGCCCTGCTGCCTCACGGCGCCGAGGTCATTGTCCGTGTGGTGTTTGTGCATTCTCCCCTTGTTTTCGTGGGTTTCGCCCCCACAACTCAAAAGTGTGCAAGATAGGTGGATTGGCCACGCTAAATTGCCCCTTAATTGGAAAAAATTAATTGGGTACTCTAAATTTTTTTTAAAAATACTCCACATGGACAGTGACCGGGGCCAGTATCGAACCCGGGTCCTCGGCACCTTGAGGCATTTCCACTGCGCCAAATGCCACCCACGATGTTTCCTCCTTAACTTTGGACCCGTAGTGTTAAATAATGTTATTTATGTTAATCTTTGACTTAATTGGGACTTCATTTCCAAATAAATGTATTAAGTAGTAAAACAACTAGTAAATAAATGTATTAAGTAGTAAAACAACAAGTGAGCAGTTGTATACTTATAATAAGTATGTATTCTTATAATAATTAAGTGTAACTTTGTGAAAGGAAACACTAGCTTACATATGATACAAAGTTTATTCTTAAAAAAAGGTGCTTTTCCTTTTCTCACCAGCTATCTAATTATTACTTTTTGGAGGCTGGACTGACTCCCTAATTTGAAAAAGGCAGGTTGCTAAATACGTTCAAAACAGTAACCAAGACCAAGTATAGTGTGATCTTAAAGGCAACCAAAAGCAACTTGCAACATATTAAAAATCTTGCATCAGCGTACACTTCCTGTCAACTTTTTCCAGTATAAGTTCTATGTCTATATTTACAATGGAAACTGGCTGTATAGATTTGGTACGCTGACAAACCTTCAACAAGAGAGAATGCAATTTATAGTTTGGTAACTTTATAAACTGTAATGTTATCAATGAGGACTGAGGAACTTATGAGAAAAAATTGACAGGTGGTGTAATGTATTAATATATGTTTGACAGTCGATCAAGTTCAAAGGAGGTGCCAATCAATCAAAAAATATTCATATATTCAAAGTCTTGAATCGGCATGCACTTCCTGTCAGCTTTTACCATTACAACTTCCTATGTCCAGATTTATAATGAAACTGCCCATGTCAACTTGTCATGCTGTAAATTACACTCTCATTCCCCAAGGGAGGTGCTGCAGCATGACAAAGCAGGACTTTAAGATGAGGACTGGACTACATCTGTGGACCGTTATCCAATTATGTACTGCCCTTTAACCTCTTTCACTTTGGTACATGTCTGAAAGTTAACTGTTGTATATGCTTACTAATTGTGAAATATTTTGAGGTTCCAGTATGTGTAATACTACCTGCCTTCAATTTGCATCATTAGTTGTAAGTTTGGTTGAAATATAATAGGGATTGGGAGGGGGAGGAAGGAAAGGTATTGTGAGTGGTGTTTGCATTCTAACTATATAAATGTTTTGCCTTGCTGAGGAGAAGCTTGGCTGCGGAAATTGTTATCTTTCAATGAAAACTAATTATATTTCCACTGCGAACAAGGTTGCGATTCAAAAATTGCTCCAGTTTAAGCTGAAACCTAAACTTCAGTTCAGGTGAGCACCAGCTCTCAGGTGACTGAATATGAGTTGAAGACTCCCACTGAATGCTGGAAATTGTAGTTCTAATCTTCCCCAACCAATTTCCTTGCCATTCCTCCAGTCCTATTCTAAAGACAGGCACATTTTTGTGCTGTGTCCCACTATAAATAAATAGATTTTTTGGAGTGGAGTTGAATTATGTCAAATGCTTCAAGAGCAAGCCAAAGTAGACATCACAATCACCATCTCCCCAACTAGAGGACAAATGTAAACCTCAACCCCATTGTTCCTCTTGAGGCTTTTCATTCCCTATGTTGGTTCCGCAAATGCCAGAAGCCCACGAATGCATCACTCAAGTGGTTGTGAATTCCTAATCAGTGTATTTAAGTAAAGTAACAAAGATGAGCCTGAACCAATGTTCACTCGATGTTCTCAGACTTGTACAGTCCAGCAGGCTCGCTATTCAGCAGAGTAAATCCAAGTAATTTTATTTTTCGCCTTTTTGTAATCTAGGGCTGCTGAACCCATTTGTGTTGCCCTCTTCAGAGCCCCCGATTAGATCCACTTACTCAGCATAGCTAGATCACTGATCAAAATCTGAAAATTGTGGTGTATCTGCCACAGTGACATTATGTATTTAATCACTGTTAACGTATTGGGCACGGTTTATCAGCCGCATCGCGCCAGAATCAGAACGGACATGACCAGTCGGTCTCTCCCAGGATTCCCGATGGTCGTTATGCCTTGTGAGATCTAACCAGATCTTGCGAAACGTGGCGATCTGGATCCCACCCACAATGGGTGGGACGCAGACTTGCATAGTTAAGTGAGCTTAAAAGCCTACTTATCGGGGGCGGCATGTGGCACAGTGGTTAGCACTGGGACTGTGGTGCTGAGGACCCGGGTTCGAATCCCGGCTCTGGGTCATTGTCCATGTGGAGTTTGTACATTCACAACCAAAGATGTGCTGGTTAGGTGGATTGGCCACGCTAAATTACCCCTTAATTGGAAAAGAAAAATAAATGGCTGTCCTAAATTTATTAACAAAAAAGCCTACTTATCTATGTCTACACCACATCTCCCAGCCTCGCTGTGGAGCCCCCAGCCGGATGCAATTTAGCACCATGAAACTGCACTTGGAGGCAATCAGAGGCTCCCGGGTGGTTGGCCTTTGGGCAGTGTTGCACCCTGGCACTGCTGGCGCCACCCTGGCACTTTGACACCTGGATGCCAGCCTGGCACTGCCAGGGTGCTCAGAAGCACTGCCAGGCTGGCAAGGGAATTGCCAGGGTGCCAGGCTGGCAGTGCCAATGGCTCAAGCTGACATTTTGCCCGTGTTGGAGATCAGGCCCGGGGATGCCATAACCATGCGAGGTGGGGTGTGAGGGGCCTAAGGATCCCTATATGCGTGGGGATTGAGGGATTCTGGGGGTCGCGTCGCGAGGTCAGGACGCCATTATTCCATTTCTTCCTGCACTGAGGAGTTCCAATGAGCGGAGCTGAGCTCTTCAGTGCAGGAAATGACGCTAAGTGCGGCCTTGGGAATGTGTTCCCCGCTGGGGGTTGAAATAGCAACAAAATGCTCTTGAGCTAACCTGCCCAGAATTTTTTTAATGCAAATTGTGCCCATTGAGTTTCACAGTTACTTTTTAAAAAAAATTTAGAGTACATAATTATTTTTTGCCCCAGTTAGGGGTGATTTAGTGTGGCCAATCCACCCAGCCTGCACATCTTTTTGAGTTATGGGGGTGAGACCCACGCAAACACAGGAACAACATGCAAACCACAGTGACTCGGAGCCGGGATCGAACCCGTATACACAGTGCTGTGAGGCAGCAGTGCTAACCACTGTACCACCGTGCTGCCCTCTGTTTTTTAATCCACAATATTTATTCCTTCATGATTATAACCTTTGACAAAGAGTTGGCTATTCATCTGTGCAGCAGAGGTGAATCAAACCATGTAAAGAGAAAGCAGTACAATGAAGCCCAGTGCCATAATCATATTTTGTGCATGAATCTGTATCACTGGGTTGTGTAGGCTGAGCCATTTATAATGCGTGCTACTAAAAAGGGAGAGGGGGGAGAGGGGTGGTAAAATGCTTTCATTATTCATGACTTTACATCCATCATGCAATACACTGTTCATGTATTCTCCTTTTTCCTAGCGAATTACATTCAATTCATAGACTGACTTTCTACTGATGTACGGTACGATACACTCAACATTCCTGGACTAGGGTCTCTGCATTTCTACAAAGGGATTGACATATGTATGGATGGAATTGGAATCAGGTGTGATAACCTTCAAGTGTGAACAGCCTCCTGTTGCTAAATATCTTGATCGCCCATAAAGAATGACCATTTGACTGACAGGCTGGAGATTAACTGGCACCTGTGGAACCTACCACTGCTTCAGGCTGTATCTTTGAAAAACAAGGGGGGGGGGGTTCGATCCGGGCTCCGGGTCACTTTCCGTGTGGAGTTTGCACATTCTCCCCGTGTCTGCGTGGGTCTCACCCCCACAATCCAAAGATGTGCAGGATAGGTGGATTGGCCATGCTAATTTGCACCTTAAGTTAAAAAAATTAATTGGATACTCTAACTTTAGTTTTAAAACTTGGGGGGAACCTAGCTGGGATATTAAGCCAATGATATATAATTAAATAAATAGAACTTGGACTGACAAGTGAAACAATTTTCAGGAAAATTGTAAAAGTAAACTTTAAAGTTAATATAAAAATGTGTCCATCCAAAAATGGACAACATAATATTTTGTGCAATGATTATAACTATAGTCCCAGATGACCATGCTTTTCCCTTTGAGGGGGTGAGCTGACAGGTGGTGGTTTAAGCTGAGGATCACCACACCTCAGGTGAGGAGCAAAGCTGAGAAGACATGAATAACCTTAGCCAGTACAGAAATTGAACCCATGCTGATGTCTTTATTCTGCATCACAAACCAGCTGTCCTGCCAACTGAGCTAAACCAGCCCCCCACAACTACAGTGGCTAGTTAGTTCATGTAAGTTGTGACTTTTCTTACATCTGATTACTTCTATCCAATCAAAAAGCTGTATCTGTTCTCCTATTGTGTCTTTATACAATGAATTACTCGGTCATCCAGATCAGGAAAGTACTAGTTTCAATACTTGGACTGAGTTAGCTCATCTCAGCTAAGGAAGCGGCAACAATACATAAAATTAGTCTGTGTCCTGCTGCGAGGGAGCAGAACATTGATAAGGAATTCTCTTCTTATCCCTATGAGGTGTGTCCCCCTGATGTTGCACATGTCAGGTCAGAAACAGACCTGGGGGTGATTCTTTAAAAATTCAATAGTCTGCCAAGACTGAATGCGAATAACAGCCACGGGAGGAACCATTTTTTAAATACATTCATGTATTTTCATCTTGTCTCATCCTTGGATTAGCCTCCTTGGCTAGGTAAAAATACAGATCACAGAGGAGAATTGATAATATTCCAATGTACTGCACCATCTAATCAATGTAACATTGTTTTCTGATATTAACATTTCTGAAACTGAGATCTCTGGGTATAATTCCATATGACTCCTTGGAAGATATTTTCTAAAAGCGTTTGCAGGGCTTCCGCTTCAGTGGTACGTTGGGAAATTCTGCACCCCCATGCCATAATTTTCCGACCTTAAAAAGAGTAATGGGAAACATGGTCTAGAGGTGCCTGTCGCAGCGCAGAGATGCAGAAAAAGTGAACCATGACCAATGTTTCCATAATTAACATCAACCAGTATCTCAGGTATAGGGGTAAGAAGTACAAGAAAATGGGAAACAGCTTTAGAAAATTGCTTTATACCTCATGTTGAAATGTTACAATCGGCTTCTGGATGTTATTTATAGCAGGGTTGCCATCACAGGAGATGTTACTTTGTACAGTGCAATAAAAAAGACCCATTTACATTAGAAATTTACAATGGTACACTCATCGGTTCAGGGTTAGCTTGTAATGGCGTATGAGAGCTAATTCATTAGAAATTTACTGTTATAGTCAGTTCAGGGTTACCTTGCAATGATGCATGGCATTATTTCTTGAGGACTCTGTAATGTTCATTTAGATGTGTGATTAAATGTTTTGTTCTTGCTTCCTTGTGGTTTTTGCATTTTTAAAATAAATTTAGAGTACCCAATTCATTTTTTCCAATCAAGGGGCAATTTAGCGTGGCTAATCCACCTAGCCTGCACATCATTTGGGTTGTGGGGGCGAAACCCACGCAAACACGGGGAGAATGTGCAAACTCCGCACGGAGAGTGACCCAGAGCCGGAATCGAACCTGGGACCTCGGCGCAATGAGGCTGCAGGGCTAACCCACTGTGCCGCCGTGCTGCCTGGTTTTTGCATTTTTGTATGATTAATTTCCATTTGTGCAGCATTGTGGTAGTCACCACGGATGTATATATTAGGTGATTTGTGGTCAGGCCCTGTACTACAGGTACGGGGGTAGATCCCTGCCTGCTGGTTCCGCCCAGTAGGCGGAGTATAAATATGTGTGCTCCCATACAGCAGCCATTTCGCCAGCTGCTGTAGGAGGCCACACATCTTAATGTAATGAAGCCTCAGTTGCATTCAACTCTCGTCTTTGTGTAATTGATCGTGCATCAAGCATGTTCTGAGCCTGTGTTCCTATCTCCGAAATGCTAATATTGCTCTTTTTTCATGCTCTTTCTTTCCATTTTGTTTCATCATGGGCACGCTTTGAACTTGACCAGTGTTCTTTGCAGCTTATTTCACATCCTTCAAGCCCCAAACCGCAGAATGAGAACAATAATAATCAGAACCTTTGTGTGGCCCAGTTGGTAACAGAACATTATTTTCCGTTCTTTCCTTGTCAATGGATTTGCAAATCTAGCCCAATATTGTTCGCGAGGCCAATTTTCCAGAAGAGCTGTTTTTAACTTGTGATTTTAAACGTGGATGGTAACCTAACAGACACCAGTACAATGAGGCAGTTCTGTGAGCTACATAGACAGAAAGCAATTTAACGATTTATTCACTGGAAAATGTGCTTTGACTTTCAGAGAGACCTAAATGGACAGGGTTTGTGATTTGGATTCATTTGCATCCATGTTTTTCCATTCACTCTGAGGTCATGTACCCAACGTTGTCTCAAGACTGGGCAAGTCCATATAGATGGAATATTTCACCTGTCACCTCCTCTAGCACTTTTCTAGGGCTTGATTTTGTAGGGCTGGAGCAATGTGGCCAGGATTCTCCGACCCCCCGCCGAGTCGAGGTGCGAATCCCCCCCGACGCCGGCTGCCCTATTCTCAGGCGCCGTTTTTCGGTCAGCGGCAGGATTCCCACCACGCCGTTGACAGCGCACCCCCCCCCCCCGGCGATTCTCCGATGGGCCGAGTGGCCGTCCAGTTTTGGCCAGTCCCGCCGGCGTGAATTACTTACCTCACGCACGGCGGGACCTGGCAGGTGAGTGTGCGGGGGCAGTCCCCGGGATACACGTGGGGGGGGCCCCCACGGTGGTCTGGCCCGCGATCGGGGCCTACCGATCTGCGGGCAGGCTTGTTCCGTGGTGGGACTTCTTTCCTCCGCGCAGGGCCCCTTTAGGGCTCCGCCATATTGCCCGGGGCCAGCGCGGAGAAGAGAACCCCCGCGCATGTGCGGAAATACGCCGGCCGGTCCGCACATGAGCGAGATTACGCCGGCCATTCCGTGCATGCGCAAACTCGCGCTGGTCCTTTGGTGCCGGCTGGAGGGCGCCAACCCCTCCGGCGTCACCCTAGCCCCCGAAAATTTGTAGAATTCCTCACTTTCGTGGGCTGTTGAGGCAGGAGTGGTTGCCGCCGGTTTTCCCGCCGACGTGGGGACTTAGTCCCCAGAAGGGAGAATCCCGCCCAGGAAGTTAATAATGTATAGTACCCCCTCAAAGAGTACAATTGAATACCAATGACTTACTACTACGTTAGTCATGTGTGAAGGGAATAAATTAACATGTGTGTAGTAAGATCTGCATCAAAGTTGGTTGTGTTACCTTTTATTGGTGAACAGTTGCCAATACTCATTGTCTACAATGCCCACTTTGGCTGGATACTGGATCAATACTGAGAACCAAAATGTGCATGATTTTCCCGGTGCTACCAAAATAACATTGGAACAAATTAGTACGTAATTGCATAACAACTGTTATCTTGAATACATGTTGCTGCTGACGGAATGTTGAAGGGGATGGTTAGCTGATGGTGTTATATTCCAAAACATCATGACGATATTGGTGTAGAATGTTTACGCTGTTCAACTGAGTTTGAATCTATTGCATTCTGTCAGAGTACAGTGTTTCATACTCAACATAAAACTTGTCTTTTCTTTCAATAAGCATTTTGCAAAAGCCATACATAACTAAAGGTACCATTGCTCAAAAAATTAATCTCTTCCTCCGATTGATCGGTGTGACTGGGTGTTACTGATGAAAGTGGAAAGTTAACAGCAAGAAGTGAATAATAAAAACAGTAATGTTTCATGTTTTCTCGTTACTTTGGCAGTGTGTCCAATAAATGCACATGTTTCAGACACCTCCAGTGCTACTTGCTCATTGCATTGATAGATCCCATTTGCTCATTTACAATGTGATAGAGAAAACCTCAGCTTCAAAAGAAAGTTTGTACCATGTGGCATGTAAGTTGCACAGCACACAAATGAAATGTCAGGCTTTTCAAGCTGACAGACTGAAAAAATGCTTTTGAAGCATTGAGATGTGTGGAGTTTTGATCAGCGTCTTGAACCTCTTGTTTTGTTGACAAAATGGCCCTAGTCTCCACTCTGCATCATGGCTTTTCAGCACAGTACTGCGATTTGCTGGAATAGGCAGTGTAAAGAGGTCAGCATTCTCTGTGAATAAAACACACGATTCAAGACCTCAATTCCAACAAAACATTGCTTAAGAAAAAAAATCCACTAAATGGATTGCACTTCAAATGCAATAACCAGTGAGTACTTTGACAAGAAATTTTAAAAGCTTTAAATGTACCTGTATAGAATTTGAGCATTAAGGTGCAATTTGAACTAATATCAGCACAAACCCTCAGCTCCCCAAATTATCTATGCATTTGAAATCAATGTGAGTTGCATAGTTGATGCTGTATTATGATGACTCATTGTGATTTCCATGTTTCCAATTTTTTCTTTAGAAATGTTTTTTATTGGGTTTTTGAACAAAGTACATTTACCATTATGTACACAGAATAAGATATATATATAGAGAGAGAGAGAGAAGAGAAGGGCACACACAAACATACCAACAAAAAAAATAATAATAAAAAATAAAGAAAAAAGAAAAGAAAATAACTGGTAAGGTATTATGCACCAGCTCAACAGCAGAAACTCTGTACAATTGGCAATATTATTTATTTGATGTGCAACTTGTCTCTATGGCAACAGCGCACATCAGATTGAATCCACAACATTTCCACATTGCTGTGGACTTGGATGATTGAACTTGAAAGGCCAGATGTCGACATTTGTTTGAACATTTTGGGATGTGATCCTTCACTCAAGTAGTTCCTGGTCTGAGCTAATGAGAAGGTATCCAAAATTCAGTGATGGGTTTTTTGAGATAGGTGTATAGTCAGTGTGTTATTATTTGTTATTACTAGCTTGCCAGCTATACAAATGAGGAAAATTGATTGCACATTGCCCATTATTTTCTATCCATTAATGGATAGAGGTAGATAGTAAACATGTGTGTGATAAAACAGCGTCAATGCCGTATGGTGACACATCACACATGACTATTAGTTATTTGGCGGGATCATAATGTGTCAACAAGCCAGAGGAAGTCAATTGTTTTTCACTTGAGTGAATGCTTCTTCCTGTTGCCTTCTACATGCCCATTCCTGGTTCTTTTTTAGGAGGAGGTGTAGAGGGGCAACATGGCCATGAGGCCAGGGATGAACTTTTGCAATAGTTCACCAATTCCAAAAAAGACCGCAAATCTGTGCTGTTTTCAGGTTTAGGAACTTATGAATTGCCCGTATTTTCACCACAACCAACTGTAACACCTCGGGGTCCACTCGGTAGCCTAGGTACACCACTTCACTCACGTGGAACACGCATTTTTCTCTCCACAGGCAAACACCTTTCTCTGAGAACTGATGGAGAACCTCGTCCAAATTACTTCAATGTTCCTGTTCAGTCGCCCCTGTGACTAACAAGTCATCCAGATACAGTGTCACTCGCGGCAAACCTCTCAGTATGTTTTTCATTACCCTTTGGAATATGGCACAGGCCAACGATACACCAAAGGGTAGTCTGCTGTATTTGTATAGGCCTTTATGGTGTTTATAGTAATGCATTTACGTGAGGCAGAGTCCAATTCTCACTGCAAGCTCGCATAGTTCATATGGAGCTTTGTAAATGAGTGTCCACCTGCCAGTTTTGCTTATTGATCCTTGACGTGGGGCATCGGGTAATGACCCAGTCGGGAGGCCCTGTTGACCATCAAGTTATAATCCACACACAGTCTGACCGCCTTATTGGGTTTGAGCACTAGAACCACCAGCATCATCCATCAGCAAAACATACCTGTCTAATAATCCCAAGGCCTTCGAGCCGGCTGAGTTCGGCCTCAACTTTTGCTAACAAAGTGTAAGGGACCAGATGAGCCCTGAAGTACCTTGGTTGTGCGTCCGAGTGTACCTGAACTTTTGCCATGGCCCTTTTTATTTTCCCCAGTCCAGGTTGGAAAACCTCAGGGTATTTTCCAAGTACTTCATTTAGTCCTGGGGATCCTATTTGGAACATTTGCTGCCAGTCCAGTTGCAGGTGTTTTAGCCAATCGCGGCCTCGTAGGCTGGGGCCATGTCCCTTGATTATGATCAATGGTTGGGCGGCACCGGTGGCACAGTGGTTAGCACTGCTGCCTCACGGTACCGAGGACCCAGGTTCGATCCCAGCCTCAGGTCACTGTCCATTTTTTTTTTCCAATTGAGGGCCAATTTAACATGGCCAATTAATGTTCCCTGAACATCTTTGGGTTGTGGGGTGAAACCCACACAAACACAGGGAGAATTTGCAAACTCCACACGGACAGTGACCCAGAGCTGGAATCGAACCTGGGACCTGGGAACCGTCAGGCAGCAATGCTAACCACTGCACCACCGTGCTGCCCCCACTCGCACATGTATCTTGATGGGGGCCACTCGGGATACTACAATCCAATTCAGCTGCAAACACCCTTCTTCTGGCTGGTCCAGGTGGAAAGCCCTTGATTAGTGCCTGCCTCGAACAGAGTACCGGGATTGTTGGCTGACTTGTGCCTTCCACTCCCTGCTGCTCCTGCATCCACATTTCCTTACAATGCCTGGGCTCTCCCTCTACAGACTCTGGAGAGATATCCCATTGGGATATTTCGGACCATGACCATAGATCCTGACCCCTGCGATACTCAGTCCAGGGGTTTCAGTATTGGACGGGTGGTGCACACCTGGGAGGGGGCGTGTCCTAGGGTGTTTACATCCAATCGTGGATCTCTTGCACTCCTCTCTCGGCGCTTTTCTGTGAAAGCAAAATTTGCACAGCCTGCTGAAGGTCTAGGGATGGTTCGGCTATCAATTTCCTCAGTGTAATATGATGCTCAGTGTAGCCATATTATTTATGCCGCAGCCCAAATGGGCGCACAGTATTTTGGAAAGCGAAATTCCCTATTCACAAAATTCGGCTAGTGTTCGTAGCCTCGTCAGAAACTCAGGTGCGGACTCTCCTGGGGTCTCTCTGCCATGTTCAAAATGGTATCTCTGCGCTATAATGGATGGTTTAGGGTTGAAATGTTGCCCCACTGGGTCATCAATTATTTGAAAGCTTTTGGGCTGAATTCTCCGCCATCGAGGTTCTCTGTTTTGCCGGCAGCCCTGGGGTTTCCTGGCGGCGTGGGGCTGCCCCACAATGAGAAACCCCATTGACCAGCCAGCAAAATCTGGTGCGGCAGGACAGAGAAACCCGCTCTTAGTGTCTGGAGCTGAAAGATGTTGCTTTTTATCGCACCATGTGTATGAACTCCACATGCAGTCAGCAACATCATTGCCTGTCGGTCAACATCTGTGATAGTGGTTTGCTCAGAAAAAGTAATGCAAAGGGCAGCATGTGGTTAGCACAAGTGGTTAGCACGGTTGCCTCACGGCGCCTAGGTCCCAGGTTCGATCCCGGCTCTGGGTCACTGTCCGTGTGGAGTTTGCACATTCTCCCCGCGTTTGCGTGGTTTTCGCCCCCACAACCCAAAAGATGTGCAGGGTAGGTGGATTGGCCATGCTAAATTGCCCCTTAATTGAAAAAAATGAATTGGATACTCTAAGTTTATTTAAGAAAAAGTAACGCAGGTGTTCTGCGTACTGTGTTCAATGCTCTAAGCTTGCGCCGAATACGTCTAATCTTCCAAACAAAGCCATATTTGCAATGGAAAGCTAAACTCCAACGTTAATCCAGCACTGGAAAGGAGGTGACTGTTCATTCCATGGTGTAGCAGCATCAACAGTAACTAGTTTTATCCTCGTCGCCAGTTTAGTAGGCCACAAACAAGTCCGAACCAAGTTAGTCAAAAGAAAACTTGCTTTATTTCAAAGCCATTATATTTACAATATACATCACATCCCAGCAGGGCCAGCTCTGTCGGTTCCATACCTGGCCAACTTTATACAAAACTCAATCATTTTTTTTTAAATTTAGAGTACCCAATTCATTTTTTCCAATTAAGGGGCAATTTGGCGTGGCCAATCCACCTACTCTGCACATCTTTGGGTTGTGGGGGCGAAACCCACAACACAGGGAGAATGTGCAAACTCTACACGGACAGTGACCCAGAGGTGGGATCGAACCTGGGACCTAGGCGCCATGAGGCAGCAATGCTAACCACTGCGCCATCGTGCTGCCCTAAAACTCAATCATAATTGTCCTCAGGAACTCATGTTCGGCAAGAGTCAAGGCGAGACTGATTGCTTCAGCCCAGTAGGTATCCTGTGGGTTATATCTGACTGATTTGAATATTCCTTTTAAACTTTTATTTGGTCTCTTAACTTTTCATTACTGATCTGTGTATTGCGTCTTTATAATCTTTCCTCGGGTTTTAGTAACTAATAAAATTACTCTTCCTTTAACTCAAGAATATCTGGTTAAATTGGCTCTTTCTAAAAAGTTAATACATTTGGTTTGGGAAACGATATCCTAAGGAAAAGGATTTTGAAGAAACCTTTGTTGTGACCAACCTAGGAGATAGAAAAAAAGAGGAGTCAGTTTATTTGCGCGGCACGGTAGCACAGTGGTTAGCACTGTTGCTTCACAGCGCGAGGGACCCGGGTTCGATTCCCGGCTTGGGTCACTGTCTGTGCGGGGTCTGTACATTCTCCCTGTGTCTGTGTTTCCTCTCACAAGTCACAAAGCATGTAGGTGAATTGGACATTCTGAATTCTCCCTCCGTATTCTTGAACAGTTGCCATAGTGTGGTGACTCGGGGATTTGCGCAGTAACTTCTTTGCAGTGTTAATGTCAGCCTACTTGTGACACTAATTAAGATTATTATTCCTCCTCACTCGGCCATAACAAAATTGTGGGATCTCATCCGGGGTTGTAACAGTTGACACGGCCTCTAAGTAATGGACAACATAAAAATTATTTCACTATAAGTCTGTGATACACGGCAAACAGTTATTTCATTGAGAGTGGAGTGGGAAGTGACCTTGAAACTTAAGCACCTCATGTTTCTTTACTCAGATTGCAGAGAGTAAACCATGTACATAAAAGTGTTGAACAGAAACAAGTGTCGAACACACAAAATCTATTTTCTAAAGTGGCTTGTTTCTCCAACACCAGAAGTTGGAATTTTTACATGCAATGTTGTACATTTCGATTAATTTAAAGACTTTTGTGATTCCCTTTTAGTCGTGAAAAAGGGAAAGTAAATCAGGCGTAGGTTATCGATTGACTTTCTCAAAAGATCCACAGATTGTCCCCTGCACCAATCCTTTCACAAAAGTACCATCTCTAACAATCCCCATCACCAAGTGACTTTCAGTTTCAGCCACCACCCAATTCAGAAACACTGAGGTAGGTTTTGATTTTGTGCAAGAGTGAAAAATGGGCGAAATTGAGTTGTCAGCCCCTTTTCCATCTCTTCCAATTTTACGTTTCATTGAAGTTAATGGCCAAGTAGCTCTCTATTTATTCATCTCCAGTATCAAAAAACAAACACAGGGGCTGGATTCTCCAAATCTGAGGCAATTCCGGCATGGGAATGGTGGCCTTTTACCCCCTAAAAAATGGCATAAAACGACCACCGATTCCTCGTTTGGCTGGGGGCTAGCATGTCGGCAGCATAAAGTACCCGGCTCTAGCTGCCGAAATGGGCTGGAGAATTGCCGGTTCCGTGGTCACGCATGCACATGGCGGCAGCCTGCTGCAGCCGTGCGTGCTACATGGAGGTGGCCGCTCGCGGACCCGGCCTGCGAAATAGTGCCCCCCCTTTCGCCGGCTCGCACGTCCCAGACCACCCCCCCACCCCCAACAGTGCCCCCAGCCCCTCATAAAGTCCCCCCTGCCCGTGGATCAGTCCTCTCCCGACTGTAGCGGCACTGGCCTGAGTCTGCAGCAGCCATGCCGATTTTCCGACAGTATGCGACCACACACGACCCACGCCGTTGGGAACTCGGCCGGTCAGGGGCGGAGCATCGGGCGGGCGGGCCTCAGGCAATGTCCTGAGGACATTGATGCCTCGCCAAGCCACTTTGGAGGGGGCAGAGCACTGCGAAAGCGCTGCCACCCCTGATTTGGACGGGAACTGTGATTCTCCAGCTGATTGTCGAACACAATTTTGTTGTCAGCGACTGGAGAATTCAGCCCAGGGAATTATTTTTAGTATTTTTCTCTGCAAGTGTCAGAGCTGCAAGCAGGCAAAGCAATCCTTGCTCAGCACACACACACACACACACAGAAGTGCACACAACGCACATATCTGAGATCACTGACTATTGACCTGAAGTGGGAAAAATACTCACTTTTCCACTCTTCATCCTGTGTGCAGGGACTAATTAACAGGGACGACTCTGTTGTTGCTCCAATTGACATCAACCAGCATGGGTGATTCACACTTGTAAATTGGTGCTTGTTTAGTTTGGCTTTCTGTTGATTCCCATCTTTTACACTGATTCAGGATATTGTGATATCAGGTCCCACTGTAGTGATATGAGCACATAATCAATGCTGGTAACTCAGTGCAGCATTAAAGGTGTCTCACAGATGACAATAAATAAATATTTGCATTTACATAGTGCCTTTCCTGACCAAAGCATTTTACAACCTTTTGAAGTGTGGCCACCGTTGTAATATCGGAATGCAGCAGCCAATTAGGACATAGCAGGGTCGAAGAGCAGCAATGTGATAATGGCCAGATATTCTGTCTTTGTGATATTGATAGTGGGATGAGTATTAGTCAGGACTGTGAGGGTAATGCCCTCTCTTCAAAATTACTGCCATAGAATCTTTTACATGATGCGACCATCAATTCACACGAGACGATGAGTAGAAGTGAACAGTGGTTTTAATACGCTAGATCTGTGCCTGCCTGCGACTGCACTCTACTGAGTGCCGCCTACAGGCTTACAGGTTTATATACCACCCCCGAGGGGGTGGAGCCACAGGCGGAGCCCACAAGGGCATCAACATAATACAACACAGTACAGTGGTGAATTGTAATAGCATACGTTCACCACATTACATCCATCTGAGAGGCCAGTTTGACCTCTTATCTGAATGACAGCACCACCAATGGCCACCACTCCCTCAGCAATGCCTGGAGTGCAGACATTGAGACATAATTGCCCAAAACTTCCGATTAGTTTCAGAGCCCCCTGTATCTGACTCTGATCAGACAGAATATTACCCACTTAGTTGCATCAATTGAAAATGCCCTGAATTCTGATTCATGATGCTAAGAACTCCCTCAGCACTGGAATCCTGACAGAGAGCAGCAAAGAGAATCACAGCAGAGGACACACACCCTCCCCCTTTTTATGGCACTAGCTGCTGTATTTTTGAAAGTGTTTAAAGGTCTCTAAGCCTCTCGGTGTGTTAGTGAATTAAAGTGTGAGTGAACGGGCGAGTGTGTTGGTGTGTAAGTGGATAGGTGGGTAGGGCGGCAACTGGTTAGAGTGGTAGATGGGAGGGCAGCACGTGGCACAATAGTTAGCACTGCAGCTTACGGCGCTGAGTACCCGGGTTCTAATTCCAGCCATGGGTCACTGTCTGTGTGGAATTTGCACATTCTCCCCGTGTTTGTGTGGGTTTCACCCCCACAACCCAAAGATGTGCAGGTTCGGTGGATTGGCCACGCTAAATTGCCCCTTAATTTGAAAAAAAAAAATTGGGTACTCTAAATTAAAAAAAAAGAGTGGGTAGGCGGGTGAATAAGTACGTGGGTTGGGTTGAATCAGGAGGGGTTGTCACGCTGAGGGCTAGTCAGGTCTGTCAGGAGAGGGGCAGCATGGTGGCACAGTAGTTAGCACTACTGCCTCACTGTGCCAAGGTCCCAGCTTCGATCCTGGCTCCGGGTCACTGTCCCTGTGGCGTTTGCACATTCTCCCTGTGTTTGCGTGGGTATCGCCCTCACAACCCAAAGATGTGCAGTGTAGGGGGATTGACCATGCTAACTTGGCCCTTAATTGGGAAAAATGAATTGGGTACTCTAAATTTATTTTTAAAAAGGTCTGTGAGGAGAGAGTTGGAGTTTGGGGGGAGTTGAGTAATGGGGGCTAGTCAAGTTAGCTCGGGGTGTCAGGAGGGAGTTGGGCGGTGGGGGCTATTCCGGTTGGGCTGAGGGATTGTTGGGGTAGTCAGAGGGGAGTAGGAGAGTGGGTGCTAGTCAGGTCAAGTCAGTGGGGAGTCAGTGGGGTCGGGGCCTGATTCATGGGGGATCTGAGAGGATGCCTGGGGTGTCAGGGAGGGGGATATTCACAGGTGTCAGTGTACAGTTACCAATGAGTTAAATTAGGATTTTTCTGTCTATAATTTCCAGGATAACTATTCATAAGCAAGTCGGAAATAACGGAAGTCTCAGAGTCAGAGACAATTTCGGAGGATGCCGGGAAGTGTGAAATATGCCCAATGGAAGTTCAAACTTCCCAGGCAATTTCCAGAAAGTTCTTGCAATAATGTACTGCGTAAGTGAAATGAAAATGAAAATCACTTATTGTCACAAGTAGGCTTCAAACAAAGTTACTGTGAAAAGCCCCTAGTCGCCACATTCCAGCACCTATTCGGGGAGGCTGGTAAGGGAATTGAACCGTGCTGCTGGCCTGCCTTGGTCTGCTTTCAAAGCCAGCGATTTAGCACTGTGCTAAACCAGAATTGGCCATGCTAAATAGCCCCTTAATTGGAAGAAAGAAATTGGGTGCTATAAATTTATTTTTTTAAGGTGTTTCTGGTATAGTTTTTCAATGGAGAGTTGAGACCTTATCCAAAGGGGGAGGGAGGCGGGTCCCCCCCCCCCTTTCTCCCTGGGATTGCTCCCTGATCTGCCTGGACAGTGGTTCTGTGTGGAAACCAGACTTTCTCCAATCTTTTGACAGGCGAGCTGCAACAAGGCATTGATTCGGCACTGACGGAGTGGCATTTAAAGAGATTCAACAACAAATTGGGCTTGGGCCTCAGATTGGCATGACTCAAAGAAGATTTCTCGTCAAGAATATAAATAGCAATTTCAAAATTAATGCGAGTCACTGGTATTGGAATTTGAAACTAAGATAAACCTCTTGGGTAGATTCTACTCTGTTTTGAAGTGTAAAGTCCAGCTTTTGATAAGGTTGACTGGAAGTGTCCACAAAACAAAGAAAACATCAAAGGGCTGTTTTATTTGATTGCATGGTTCAATTAAGGGCAATATTTAAATGGCTCCAAATGAGCACGTGTTACACCTGCGTTACCCGAAAGAGCAGTCTCTATGAGGACCATACTCACTGGGACAGTCTGATGGGTAATCAGCTATCCACTTCTTTTTCAATTGTCTTCTAGGTTTATGATGTGGACTCTTCAGTTATTCAAGAATTTCCGTCTTCAGTTCTAACCACCATCAACCCCCCTCCTGCCTATGTTGCTATCCTGCCCTCAGTTAAATTCTGACGAGTCAAAAATATATATATATATATTTTAAATTTAGTGTATCCAATTCATTTTTTCCAATTAAGGGGCAATTGGCATGGCCAATCCACCTATTCTGCACATTTCTTTGGGTTGTGGGTGTGAAACCCACGTAAACACGAGGAGAATATGCAAACACCACACGGACAGTGACCCAGAGCCGGTATCGAACCTGGGACCTTCTAATTCCTGCTAATGTCTGGGAACGTGAGGCTGAATCTGGTACGGAGTATTTGGGCTGTTAAATGCTCAGCCAGCGCTACGCTGGTCGTGGCATGTGGGGTGGTATGGCAACAAAATTTTTAAAACCTGGTTAGTCGTGTATTGAGCGACCCCGATGTGTGCTTCTTTAAGCCTCTTTTAAATGTTTTGCACAGCCCTTTGAGCCATCCCATTTAAAGCTGGATGGTACGAGGCCATGCAGATGTGCCAGACCCTCTTTGCCTTCATGAAAGCCCCAACACTTCGCCAGTAAAAGGCACGCTGTTGTCTGGGATATCATTTTGAGGCTATGTCCAGAGGAAGTGTCTAGTTCTGCAATGAAAAAATCGGCGAGGACCCAACATCGACCTCCCGACTGGTAAAGATCTCGCAGGCGCGCCACGTAAAACGCATGGCCTTCACAAAAAAAACTGCCAGAGAATTGTCGGACCCGTGGCCACGCATGCGCATGGCGACGACCTGCAGCGGTTGTGACGTACAACATAGCGCCGACTGCGCACGGACCAGATTTGTCAGATAGTACTCCCATGGATATCCTCTTGCTACCCCCGGGCCAATCCCCTCAGCCCTCGCCGAAGCCCCCTCAGCTAGCAGCATGGCTCCTACCCCCCAGACTGTGGCTGCGCCGCCACGACGGGTTCCTGAAAACATTTTTTTTCTTTATAAATTTAGAGTACCCAATTATTTTGCTCCCATTAAGGGGCAATTTAGCATGGTCAATCCACCTAACCTGCCCATCTTTGGGTTGTGGGGGTTGAAACCCACGCAGACATGGGGAGAATGTGCAAGCTCCACACGGACAGTGACCCAGGGCCGGGATTCGAACCCGGGTTCTCAGCGCCACAGTCCCAGTGCTAAGCACTGCGCCACATGCCGTGCAGAGGGTTCCTGAAAACTTTTTTTAAAAATTCAGAGTACCCAATTCATTTTTTTCCAATTAAGGGGTAATTTAACGTGGCCAATCCACCTACCCTGCACATCTTTGGGTTGTGGGGGCGAAGCCCACGCAGACACGGGGAGAATGAGCAAACTCCACACGGACAGTGACCCGAGCCGGGATCGAACCTGGGACCTCGGCGCCGTGAGGCAGCAATGCTAACCACTGTGCCACCCTGCTGCCTTGGGTTCCTGAAAACTGAGAGCATACGTGCCTCCCACCTTCGGGAATTCGGCCCATCGGGGAAGGGCCTTCAGGTAACGCCCTGAGGTTGTCTCAACGGCGTGTGGCATGCTCCCCGATAACGCCCTTTTGCAGGGGGTGGAGCATCTGAAAACAGGGTTGCCCCCATTCGGTCGTAAAAACGGATTCTCTGCGCGATTGTCGATTACAAAATCGGCATCGGCAAGCGGAGAATCCCGCCCCATATGTACTGAACGAGAGTCTCAATTTTTCAATCATCAACTTCGAAGTAGTGGATGACATCCTGTGGACCTTTAGCCACTTTGAATGGACATCCACAACAACTAAAAACATGGGGCCCTGGAAGGGACCAGCAAAGTCGGCTTGCAGCCGTACCCAAGGCCGACCTTGCCATTCCAATGGGTGAAGATACGCGATGTCGGGAGCTACCAGTGCTCCTGACAAACGCAGCACTGCTGACCCCCAGCCGCTCTCGCTCAGCATCCTGGCCTGGCCACGATGAGTGGCTTCGCACAAGCATTTCCATTTTTGACATGCCTGGGTGCTCATTGAGCAGATCCTGCAATACATATATTTTTTTAATTTAGAGTACCCAATTCATTTTTTCCAATAAAGGGGCAATTTAGCTTGGCTAGTCCACCTAGCCTGCACATCATTTGGGTTGTGGGGGGCGAAAATAGCATAATATGGTGCACTTTGGACAATACATGATCTGTTTGTGTCCATTCAGGTATTTAGACCACTGTGACTGGCAATGTATCCATGAAGTTCAACGTGGCTAACATTTCATCAGCTCTGGGGGGAGTCAGAGATTGTGTCAACAGTGCAATCTGTGTGCCTGATTATGTGTGTGCAGGGCAGCACGGTAGCAAAAGTGGATAGCACAGCGCCAGGGTCCCAGGTTCGATTCCTCGCTGGGTCACTGTCTGTGAGGAGTCTGCACATTCTCCCCGTGTCTTTGTGGGTTTCCTCCGGGTGCTCCGGTTTCCTCCCACAGCCCAAATACGTGCAGGTTAGGTGGATTTGCCTTAATAAATTGCCCTTAGTGACCAAAAAAAGATTGGCTGAGGTAATTGGGTTACGGGGATAGGGTGGAAGTGAGGGTTTAAGTGGGTCAGTGCAGACTTGATGGGCCGAATGGCCTCTTCTGCACTGTATGTTCTATGTTATGCTCGAACATGTATTCATACATCACCATTAAGAGGGCCCACCTCTCGATACAGGCGGATGTGATGGGCATGATAGCTGTTTCCTCCTTAAAGAGTCCCAACAATGGTTTGTGGTCCGACAGTATTGTAAAACGACGCTCATCCACATATTGATTGAACTTTAAAAAAAAAAGAATTTTGAATACCCAATTCATTTTTTTTTCAAATAAGGGGCAATTAAGCGTGGCCAATCCACCTACCCTGCACATCTTTGTGTTGTGGGGATGAAACCCACACAGACAAGGGGAGAATGTGCAAACTCCACACGGACAGAGCCGGGATCGAATCTGAGACCTCGGCACTGTGAGGCTACAGTGCTAACCACTGCGCCACCGTGCTGTCCATTGATGGAACCTTTTGACTAAGGCCAATCAATCCTTCTCGATTTGGGCATAGTTCCTCTCTGCCGTGACCAGTGTCTTGGAGCAACGCAATTGGCCGCATTCTATCGTTGCCCATGCGGTGTGACAGCACATCGCCAATGCCGTATGGCGAGGGATTGCACGTAACCTCCAGAGACATTCCTACAGCCTTCTTAAGATCTAACTATGGCTCATCCAGTAACTTTTGTTGGGTCACCATATTGTTCACTCCGCAAACCAATTGGTCCCATAGCATCCCAGGAAGGGAAGGGCCATAATCACAAAATTCAGCTCGTTTCCGCAAACGCATTTAGAACCCGGTAACAGACTTCCCTGGGGAACTCTCAGCTGTGTTGAAATGGAACTGTTGCACGATGGCCACCTGTTTGGGGTCATAATGGTTTGCTACTAGCGCTATCAGCTCATCAAAGGTCATAGCGTCCAGGACTCTAGCACAGTAGCATAGTGGTTAACATGGTAGAATAGTGGTTAGCACAGTTGCTTCACAGCTCCAGGGTCCCAGGTTCGATACCTGGCTGGGTTGCTGTCTGTGCGGAGTCTGCATGTTCTCCCTGTGTCTGCGTGGGTTTCCTCCGAGTGCTCCGGTTTCCTACCACAGTCCAAAGATGTGCAGGTTAGGTGGATTGGCCATGATAAATTGCCATTAGTGTCCAAAAAATGTTAAGTGGGGGTTACTGGGTTACGGGGATAGGGTAGATATGTGGGCTTCAGTAGCGTGCTCTTTGTAAGGGCCGGTGCAGACTCGATGGACCAAATGGCATCTTTCTGCACTGTAAATTCTATGATTCTATGACTGCAGGGTACGTGAGGCTTTTAATCACGCTGAAAGTGGGGGCTCCACATGCAGTCAAGAGTGTTACTGTCTGTCACTCATCACCACTTATAGCATTAGCCCTGAAAAAGTATCACATACCCTCTGCGTATTGCGTCCAATCATCCATGCTGGCATCAAATACATCAAGTCTCCCAAAGAGCGGCATTTTGAAATCAGTGTAAACCTTATTCTAATAGTGCGGTAGGAGATGATCATTCTTCCAACAGCTCGCAGCGCCGACTGTAGTCCACCTTTGTCCTTGTCGCCAATTTAGTGGCTGCAAAGGTGTCCAAACAAGAGGCAGAAAAAAAACTGGTTTATTATAAAGTAAACTATATACATGGTACAGTTCAGGTCTCAGCCAGGGATTCTCATTTGGGCCGGCTTTTATGTTCGAGTCCATTTACTCTGCTGATGAGACCGCACCCTTCAACAGGGAAGCTTGTATTCAATGAGGTTCATAGAGAGGATAATTGGTCAAACCCAATAAGTCTTGTGCAGGTTATAACAAATAGCTAGTTATTATTTAAGTCCAGTCACTGTTAAGAATGCAAACACGGCAACCAAACCTATAGACAGTAAAGTCTCAAATGCAGCAAATGAATGAACGATGGCTAAAAGTGAATTTTAAAAGTGGTATTGTTTAAGGAAGGAGTATTCGCAAAGACAAGAAAATAACTGATGACTTTTTCTTGAATAGTGCAACCACCTGAATAAGCAGACGTTTTCTCTGAAAACTCAGAAGCCTTATCTTGACATAAACACTTATGATTGAGGAGAAGACTCAATTTTCCTACAAAGATGTCACATGACAGGAATGCCATGGTGCATTTTAATTTGTGTTTCCCAACATACCACCCTTCCTGAATTTAGTGTATTTTTATTGGAGTGGATGTTGTTAAAAGTGATTGAATGTATGGTATGAATGCAGAAACTAAGGTCACGGAGGCTAATACTTTGGGTATGTGACAACGCCAATAAAACGAATTGTGCAAGGCTCAAGTATGCTTTCTGTCATATGAATGATAAATCGTAAGCAGAGATAAAATCTAACAGTAAAACAATAACTTCCATTTTTATATATGTAGTGGCCACAAGGGAATCCAAAACGAGAAGCGTAAAGAAACCTATTTTATTGCAAAGCAAACTATATACACAGTATACTCCAGGCCCCAGCCGGGACGAATCTTGCTCAGCTCCCATTTGGCTGGGATTAATGACAGAGTTCATTACTCCGCTGATGGGCCCCCATCCGGCAGTGGGAAAACTCGTATTCTACCAGGCTCATGGTGAGGATAATTGGTCCGTCCCTGCTGGTTAAAACATACCTTCCCCACAAAGTCTGAAGACCCTTCCAAGAAGGATGGAGCAGGCACCCACGGTTGCGCTTTTTGCACCTGTGGGGCCGGATCAGACATATATCTTGATGGCGAGCGCTGTTTCCTTGCTGATCGAAGTGGGGGGACCACTACTGGTGGCTGCTCTTTGGCCTGTACATCATCAGAAACCTTTGATGCCTGGATCACCATATCGGAATCTGAGTCCTTGATCTCCTGCATCTCTGTGTCTGGTCCCCCAGGGGGCAATGTCCTCGAAGCCACTGGTGCCGGGATGTCTTCTGAGAGGCTGGATCCTCCGGAGGAGTTTTGAGCAGAGCTGGTCTCCAGTTTCTGAGGTGGTCTACATCCTTCTTCATCACTCGGTACTTCGCCATTGCCTGGTATGAACCAGGCCCTGTCTGTTGAACTACAGCTCCTGGGACCAACTTGGCTCCGTCACCGACGTTTCGGATGTAAACTGTGTGACCTGGTCCGAACTGTCTGGTCCACGTCTGCCTGTCTGGGCAATGCCCTGCTGCTACTGACCCCGGCGTACTTTCCCGCCAATATCTGGGAATGTGAGGCTGAGCCTGGTCCGGAGTCTTCAGCCCATCAAAAGATCTGCCGGCACCAAGCAGGTCACGGCATGAGGGGTTGGACGGTAACAAAATAAAAATCTGGGGCAGCACAGTGGCGCAGTGGTTAGCATTGCTGCCTCACGGCGCCGAGGTCGCTGGTTCGATCCCGGCTCTGGATCACTGTCCATGTGGAGTTTGCATGGGTTTCGCCCCCACAACCCAAAGATGCGCAGGGTAGGTGGATTGGCTACGCTAAATTGCCCCTTAATTGGAAAAAATGAATTGGGTACACTAAACTTATTTTTTAAAAATCTGGCCAGTGGTGTGTCAAGAGATGCTTCTTCCAACCTCTTTTAAAAGTTTGCACCACTCTTTCAGCCAGCCGTAGTGTGGGGCCGTGTGGATGTGCCACACCCTGTTTGCCTTCTTGAAACTCCCAAATTCTTTGTTTGTGAAAGGCGTGTCATTCTCGGTGACCAACACCTCCGGGATACCGTGTTCACTGAATGAGAGTCGCAGTTTTTCAATCTCGCCTTCGAACTAGTGGACAACATCCGGTGGATCTCTAGCCACTTCGGACGAGCATCCACAATAATCAAAAACACGGAGCTCTGGAAGGGACCGGCAAAGTTGGCACCAAGCCACACCCATGACTGCCTCATGGGTGAAGGGGTGGTGGGGGGGTGGGTTTGGAGCTTCTGCTGGTCCTGACAAACGGCGCATTGCTCAGCCAGTCGCTCTATCTCTGCATCCAAGCCTGGCCACCAGAACGGGCAGGCATTTTCATTTTTGATATGCCCAGGTGCCCATTATGCAAATTTCACAGTATGACGTTCTGACCCTTGTGTGGGACCATGGTGCGCGTTCCTCATAGAATGTGCCATCTTTGACGCCGACCTCTGCTATCTGGGTCGAAAAAACCCTTAACATCGCTTCTCGGCCTTTTGGCTAAGATGAGCGTGAGGTCCGGTGTAATGCCTGGATCTGGTACGTCTCTCTTGTGGGGACCATGAATTGGATTCAATTTGAATTGTTTATTGGAGCAGGCAAGGAGCTGGATTAGGGGTTTGCTCCTGTCCACACTCTGAGTTCTGGCTTTGTAACTCTGATAAAATAATATTAAAAAAAGAAAAAGTCAACTCATTGGGCACTTTCCGATGTTGACCCCCTGTATAGCATGGTATGACGGACCTTAGACAATAAAGCACCTGTTTGTGTCCACTCCCGTATTTGGGTCACTGTGACTGGCAATCTATCCATGAAGTTCAGTGTGGCTACAACTTCGACAGTTCTGGGGGGATTTGGGGGTTGTGTTGGCAGCGGAAGTCTACTCAACGCATCTGCGTTCGCAATCTGTGTGCCATCAATAAAAGGGCCCATCTCTGGATCTGGGCTGACGCTGTAGGCAGTATAGCCTTGTCCTCCTTGAATAGTCCCAGCAATGGTTTGTTTTCTGTCAGGATCATAAAATGACGTCTGTACACATTCGGGGAGAAATTTCTGACTGAAAACTGCAGACAGTTTGCGTGTAGTTTTGCTCGGCAGCGGCCAGTGTTCTGGAGGTGAATACAATTGACCGCTCTCTGTTGCTGTGCATGCGATATGACAACATGGCCCCCACACCATGGCGAGGCATCCTGCATGACAACCAGTACTTTGACAGGATTGCAGTGCGTTACCAGGCGGGATGAATTCAATTGCCTTATTACTTGAGCAAATGCCTCTTCCTGTGGTGCTCTCTCCTCCCATTCCTGTTTTGTTTCCAGCAGGACGTGCAGAGGGGGAGGCCAGCAAGGTTGTGACTCCAGGAATGAGTTTTCCATAATAATTCATGTGTCCCAGAATCGAGCGTTGGGTTGTGGGGGCGAAACCCATGCAAACACGGGGGGGGGGGGGAATGTGCAAACTCCACATGGACAGTGACCCAGAGCCAGGATTGAACCTGGGACCTCAGCGCCGTACGGCAACCGTGCTAACCACTTGCACCACCGTGCTGCCTTACAATGAGGTCTTTTAAAGCGAGGTGGCTTCAGAGAGTTGGGAAATTGCCCAACTCGAGCTACCCATCTTGATAACGAAATCCAGCCCTCCGAATCATACAGCATAGCAGGAGGCCATTCCGTCCATCGTGCCGATGTTGATTTTTTGAAAGAACTGTTCTTTCAAAGAATTTTTCCTTTTCAATTATTTATCCAATATCCTTTTGAAAAATTACTTTTAAATCTGTTTTCAACATCCTTTCCGGTATTTCATATCAACCTACCTGCAAGTGTCTGAACAGCAATGAGGATTGGGAACCTGCTGATCTTTCACCCAGAGGTGGTGAAACCAACTGTGGCACCTTTACAGCCATGCTGGCCTAAATCAGCCAACTCAATGTTCACCGCAGACTGAGCACAGGACCTGCCTGAAAGTGTACCTATTTACTGGGGAAGAATTAATGAACCACTGAGATTTGAACAGACTGGAATGAATTGACTCCCTCAAAAAATGAGAAGCCAGGGCGGCACGGTGGTGCAGTGGTTAGCACTGCTGCCTTACGGGGCCAAGGTCCCTGGGTCACTGTTCATGTGGAGTTTGCACATTCTCCCCGTGTTTGCATGGTTTCACCCCCCACAACCCAAAGATGTGCAGGATAAGTGAATTGACCATGCTAAATTGCCCCTTAAATTGGAAAAAATGAATTGGGTACTCTAAATTTAAAAACAAATGAGAAGCCAGAGGGAAAAATATCACAAGGAAAAGGGAACGAGAGGGAAAACACTTCCTGATATCATCTGGATCGTAACTTCTCAACAGGAAGATCGAGTCCATGGAGAAAGGCTGATTTAAGAAACCTGGGTGGGCTGTGGGCAGCATTCAACATCGGCAGCACTCAGCCAGATAAAAACAAACACTAAACAAGGTGGCAAGTGACCTTTCAGCCCACACACGGTTATAATTTAGATTTGGTTACACTTTAGCTTTGCAATTCAGGCAGAATTGTTTACAATTTGAATTCACAAGTTATTCCAGTCATTTTTAGCATTACAGCAATCACCACGTTAAAAATAGAGGGCACTTTTTTTCCCTGTGGGCTTGATCTCCTGAAAACATTGGCTTACAAATTAGCTCACGTCATAAACCCAACGGAAGGCATGATCTGAGGAACATGAGGACCTCACCTGATTGGCCCTCAAGTGTGATCAGGATGTGGCTGGCACACTAAGGGAACTAGGCACAAAGAAGGTCAGGATCGGCTGATGGGGCCACCAGAACAGTATCTATCCAGAATCCAGGGTTTGATGCATTATCAATTATGAAGAGACGATGGTGTAGAGAGTAATCGAGGCTTTACTAAGCAGAGATGTGTGGCCTCCTGCAGCTGCTACCAGAATGGGTGCAGCTCGGTGTGCACACACATTTATACTCCGCCTGCTGGGCGGAGACAGCAGGCAGGGATCTACCCCTGTACCTGTAGTACAGGAGCCTTACCGTATTACCTCTAATAACACCTATTATACAATCAGTGGTGACTACCACATTCACCCCCTGTTAAAAAGGAGTCCAGCGGGGGTGGTGGAAAAAAAAGTTACAGACGTGTGAAAATTTTAAGTTTACAGTCTGGTGAAAATTTACAAATTCAGCCGGTCGGGTGCCTTGATCCTCGGCTGTGAGCGCCTCGGTCCTGGTGATGATGCAGGCACCGACTTGGTCGCCTGTGACTCCGGGAGCGTATTGTCCTCATCTTCATCCCCGGGTGGAACCAGTGGGAGGACGGATCGTCCTGGGGCGGGGGCTGTAGTGAGGTGCACTGGGAGGAGGGTGAGTGGCGCCGGGGCAATCGGAGGGGGGGGGGGAGGGTAGTGGTGAGCCATAGGTGGGGATCCAGCTGGTGCCAGGTCCCTGAGGGAGTCTGTGTCCTGGCAGCTGTCGGGGTACGCCACGTAGGCGTACTGCGGGTTTGCATGAAGTAGTTGTACCCTTTCGACCAATGCGTCCGCCTTGTGGAGCCGCACGTGTTTGCGGAGGAGGACGGGTCCTGGAGCTGCCAGCCATGTTGGGAGCGAAACCCCGGAGGTGGACTTCCTAGGGAAGGCAAGGAGATGTTCATGGGGAGTTTCATTAGTCGCAATGCAGAGTACCGATCGAATGGAGTGGAGCGCGTCGGGGAGGACCTCCTGCCAGCGGGAGACCGGGAGGTTTTTAGACCGCAGGGCCAGCAGGACGGCCTACCAGACCATCCCATTCTCCCTCTCCACCTGCCCATTTCCCCGGGGGTTGTAGCTGGTCATCCTGCTTGAGGCAATGCTTTTGCCGAGCAGGAACTGACGCAGCTCATCACTCATAAAGAAGGATCCCCGATCGCTGTGGACATAAACGGGGAAACCGAACAGGGTGAAGATGCTGTTGAGTGCTTTAATGACCGTGGCAGACGTCATATCGGGGCATGGGATGGCAAAGGGACATCGGGAGTATTCATCGACCTTGTTCAGGAAGTACGTGTTTCGGTCGGTGGAGGGGAGGGGCCCTTTGAAGTCCATGCTGAGGCGTTCAAAGGGGCGGGAGGCCATCACCAGGTGCGCTCGGTCTGGCCGGTAGAAGTGAGGTTTGCACTCCGCGCAGATCTGGCAGTCTCTGGTGACAGCCAGACCTCCGCAATGGAGTAGGGCAGCTTGCGGGCCTTTATGAAGTGAAAGAATCGGGTGACCCCTGGGTCACAAAGACCATCGTGTAGGGCCCGGAGTCGGTCCACTTGTGCGCTGGCACATGTACCTCCGGATAGGGCATCGGGGGGCTCGTTGAGCTTCCCAGGGCAGTACAAAATCTCGTAATTGTAGGTAGAGAGCTCGATCCTCCTTAAGATTTTATCATTTTGATCTTGCCCCGTTGTGTATTATTAAACATGAAGGCAACCGACCGTTGGTCAGTGAGGAGAGTGAATCTCCTGCCAGCCAGGTAATGCCTCCAATGCCGCACAGCTTCCACGATGGCCTGGGCCTCCTTTTCGACAGAGGAGTGCCGAATTTCGGAGGCATGAAGGGTGCGGGAAAAGAATGCCATGGGTCTGCCTGCCTGGTTGAGGGTGGCAGCCAGAGCGACGTCCGATGCATCGCTCTCGACCTGAAAGGGGAGGGTCTCGTCAACCGCGTGCATCGTGGCCTTGGCGATGTCTGCCTTGATGCGGTTAAAGGCCTGGCGGGCCTCAGCCGTCAGGGGGAAAACTGGAGTGGATGAGTGGGCGGGCCTTGTCCGCATAGTTAGGGACCCACTGGGCATAATAGGAGAAAACCCCCAGGCATCGTTTCAGGGCCTTGGGGCAGTGGGGAAGGGGGAGTTCCATGAGGGGGCGCATATGGTCGGGGTCGGGCCCTAGAACTCCATTTTCCACAACATAGCCAAGGATGGCTAAGCAGTTCGTGCGGAACACACACTTCTCCTTATTGTACGTGAGGTTAAGGAGTTTAGCGGTGTGGAGAAATTTGAAGAGGTTAGCGTCGTGATCCTGCTGGTCGTGGCCGCAGATGGTGACGTTATCGAGGTACGGGAGGGTGGCCCGCAGTCCGTTACGGTCAACCATTCGGTCCATCTCACGTTGAAAGACCGAGACCCCGTTAGTGACACCGAAAGGAACCCGAAGGAAGTGGTAAAGGCGGGCGTTTGCTTCAAACGCAGTGTATTTGCGGTCCGCCTTGCAGATGGGGAGCTGGTGGTAGGCAGATTTCAGGTCCACCGTGGAGAAGACCCGGTACTGTGCAATCTGATTGACCATATCAGATACGTGTCGAGCTGCGTGTACCGATTGATGGTCTGACTGTAGTCAATGACCATCCTGTGTTTCTCCCCAGCATTTACCACTACCACTTGGGCTCTCCAGGGGCTGTTGCTGGCCTCAATGATGCCTTCCCCCAGCAGCCGTTGGACCTCCGACCTGATGAAGGTCCTGTCCTGGGCACTGTACCTTCTGCTCTCGGTGGCAACGGGTTTGCAATCCGGGGTGAGTTTTGCAAACAGGGAAGGTGGGTCGGCCTTAAGGGTAGTGAGGCCGCATACAGTGAGGGGTGGTAGGGGTCCGCCGAATTTTAAAGTTAGACTTTGGAGGTTGCACTGGAAGTCCAGGCCGAGTAACAAGGCAGTGCAGAGGTTGGGGAGGACGTAGAGCCGGAAGTTGCTGAACTCTACGCCCTGGACGGTGAGGGTGGCGATGCAGTACCTCCAGATTTCCACAGAATGGGATCTGGAGGCTAGGGAGATTCTCTGGGTAACGGGGTGTACCTCGAGGGAGCAGCGCCTTACCATAGCGGGGTGGATGAAGCTTTCTATGCTCCCGGAGTCAAGAAGGCAAGATGTTTTGTGGCCACGACTTTCACCGTCGTCATCGCGGTTGCGAGGTTGTGCGGCCAGGACTGGTCGAGCGTGATGGAGGCGAGCTGCGGCTGGTGTTGGTTGGTCGCGGGCTGGTCGGCGGCGGTGGCAGGCGATGAACGGCCCGTCGAGCAGGAATCTTGAAGCGCCATCCAAAATGGCGCTTAGGATGGCAGCGCACAAGGGGCGCACATGGCGGGCGGCTTTAAAGATGGCAGCGCCCACGGGCTGCATGTGGTCTGCGGGGATGAAAATCGCAACATCCACGGGTCGCGCGTGGGGGGTGCAGAAACACTGGCCCTAGATACAGCAGCGATCGACCGGGCCTGGCACACAGCAGTGAAATGTCCCTTCTTCCCGCAGATCTTGCAGATTTCACTCTGCGCCGGGCAGCGCTGCCGGGCGTGCTTTGCCTGCCCGCAGAAATAGCATTTAGGCCCCCCGGGGTTGGCTGGCTGCTGCGCGGCGTAGGCTTGGGGTTGGCTGGGGGCGGTCGCTGATGGGGCCACGATGTCCATGAGGGCGCCATGCGGTCGGGGGCATACGACTGTATGTTACGGGAGGCTACCGTTAGCGAGTTCGCGATTTGCCTGGTCACCGCGAGATCGAGCGTACCCCCTTCTAATAGACGCTGGCGGATGTATGCCGACCCCATGCCCCTAACAAAAGCGTCCCTGATTTAGAGTTCTGTATGTTCAGCGGCCGAAACTGCCTGGCAATCACAGTTCCTCGCCAGCATGGGCAGGGCATGCCAGAAATCGTCTAATGACTCACCGGACTCCTAGACAGGAGGTGCCTGGCGTAGAGTTTGTTGAACGGCTGGACATAGTGTCTTTTCAGAAGCTCCATAGCTTCAGGGTAAGTGGGCGCATCCCGGATAAGGGGAAGAATCTCATAGCTCACCCGTGAGTACAGGACCTGGATCTTCTGTTCGTCCGAGGGTTGTTCAGTCGCTGATCCGAGGTAGCTTTCAAAGCAAGCTAGCCAGTGGTCGAAGGCCGATGTGGCGTTGGCTGCTTGCGGGTGCAGCTGTAGGCGATCTGGCTTGATGCATAGTTCCATCGCTGTAATATCTCTGCTTAATAAATTGATGCACTATCAATTACGAAGAGACGAGAGTAGAGACTAATCGAGGCTTTATTAAGCAGAGATGTGTGGCCTCCTGCAGCTGCTGCCAGAATGGTCGCAGCTCGGTGTGCACACACATTTATACTCCGCCTACTGGGTGGAGCCTGCAGGCAGGGATCTACCCCCGTACCTGTAGTACAGGAGCCTTAGCGTATTACCTCTAATAACAACTATTGTACAATCAGTGGTGACTACCACAGGGTTTGAGGTGAAGCTTGGGGGTGGGGACATCTACAGGTTTAGGG
Organism: Scyliorhinus torazame; assembly: GCF_047496885.1. Classification (NCBI taxonomy): domain Eukaryota; kingdom Metazoa; phylum Chordata; class Chondrichthyes; order Carcharhiniformes; family Scyliorhinidae; genus Scyliorhinus; species Scyliorhinus torazame. Next base: position 207,252,429 of record NC_092714.1, read on the forward strand.
CACGATTCTATGACTGTGCCGTGCTCGGCATGGATCCCGACACGTGTGAATCCCTGGAGGTCCAGTACGATCAGAATCATGCCTGCGCTGGGTGTGATCCAGATAATTGTATTTAAATTACCTATTAGGCTAAATTAAATATGTGTGACCATCATGATGCTGCATTCACCTGGTTCACGGGTGTCACCAGCGGGCTAGGCCTCAATTATGTGGCGATTTGTATTAGCCTCCAAGAGCAGGGACAAGCTGTGATGGCCACTCGTGGGTCTTGGAAGCCATTGGATACCCCCGGGTGGTCGGACAGGGCAGTTCCCTGACACTCCCCGGGCACCCGGTCACCCTGGCAGTTCTGGACACTGCCAGATTGCCCAATGGACACTGCCAGGGTGCCCAGAAACTTCCCAGGTGCCAGACTGGCAGTGCCAGGGTGCCTGGGTGCAAGGTTGTCATAGCCAAGGGTCAAGGCCTGAGGGGGGGGCCATGCCCATGAAAGGCGGAGTTGAGGGGGGGTGTAAAGGGTGGGAGGATGAAGGGGGGTATGAAGGAGCCTCATATAGGTTGAGGGGTGAATGGGGAGTCCTGAAAGGGTGGGTCCTGAATGGGGGCCTGAAAAGGGGGGCCTTCAGCAATCGCATAGCGGAATCGAGATTTGCGTCGGGCACAAACCATTTTGTGATTCACCCGGCCCGCTCCCAATGGCGAGTTCCAGATCTCACCCAAAACTTGGGAGAATATCATTAACGAGATTGAAGTCAACTGCAGTGACCTACTGGAGATTACCCAACTCTCCAGCGGGAAGTTACGTTTCCGTCATTTAGGACACTTTTTTAAAAACATGAAATTGGTAAATGGCTACTGAAGGGAAATGAGGAGGTGAGTAGCCCCTTCCATTTTCAGCATGCAGGTCAAGGGCACCGGAGCTGCTGCCCCAATGCTCGAGAGGGAAGGCGGTTTGCTGGGGGACCCCTTGGGGGTTGGCCTTGGTCGGGGGACTGAGGCATTCCACATCGGTTGTCGCCTCTGGACTGGGGTTCGGTGAGGGGCTTTGTATCTGTGAAGCCTTCAAGTCAACTTTAAATATTGTGAAGACCCATAACATCTGCAACCACAGATGCAGCCTGTCTATCCTACCAAACACTTCAAGGAGAAAACCATGTTGAAGCTTCTCTCCTGAAAGTCAATTTCATCCACTTTGACTTGACCAGCCTCTAGCTTCACAGCTGAACACTATTGGATATTCTGAATTCTCCCTCTGTGTACCGAACAGATGCCAGGGGATTTTCACAGTAACTTCATTGCAGTGTTGATGTAAGCCTACTTGTGACAATAATAAGATTATTATTATTGTTATTTCAAATGAGGAATTAAACTTATTAGTTGTGAGAGCACTTCGCAGCTGCAGGTTGTGTTTGCTGCTTGCTCCTGCTTGTGGCTGCAAATGCCTGGAGGCTGCTGTTGCTGTTTCCTTCCTTTCCTGTAGCCGGAAAGAAGGGCAACTTTTTGAAGATACCTGGGCCCTGGAACAACAGGCTCAGGGAGACATACGAATCCAAAAAGCAATCCGGTTGGAAACCACAAGATGCTGCGGGAACTGGTCCGTGACATTGATCCAAATGAGCAGTGGTTAACACTGCTGCCCATGGCGCCGAGGACCCAGGTTCGATCCCGGCCCCAGGTCACTGTCCGTGTGGAGTTTGCACATACATCCCGTTTCCGCCTGTGCCTCACCTCCACAAACCGAAGATGTGTCTGGTAGGTGAATTGGCCACGCTAAATTGCCCCTTTATTGGAAAAAAAAGAATTGGGTACACTAAATTTATTTTAAAAAAAGGAAGTCAAGGATGCTCAACTGGGGCGGCACAGTGGTGCAGTGATTAGCATTGCTGCCTCACGGCGCCGAGGACCCGGGTTCGATCCTGGCCCCGGGTCACTGTCCGTGTGGAGTTTGCACATTCTCCCTGTGTCTGCGTGGGTCTCACCCGCACAACCCAAAGATATGCAGGGTAGGTGGATTGGCAACACTAAATTGCCCCTTAATTGTGAAAAAAAAAAGAATTGAAAGGATGTTCAACTGTACCTTGAGTGCCAGTGGAATATGTGGTTGCCAGGATTTAGTTCTGGTGGGATTGGGGGCCGTGTGGGAGGGTCTGAACAGCTGCAGCTCCAGGACAGAAAGTGGCACTGATACCTTGATGGACAGATCATTTTTCCAACACAGCTCTGGACATGACAACACATTCTCAGGCTAATCCACCAGTTATGTTGAGGAAGCTGCGAGGGGTGATACCGCGTGGTTTTTTAAATGAAAATGAGCTGATATAGCTTTGTATTGGTACCAATATAGTTGTGCTGGTGGATGACAGGGGTTCTGAGGGAAAAAAAACAAAGATCGGATGTGGGGCGGGTGTGGAGTGTCATTCAACTAGTGGATTTGGCAGGAGGGGGAGAGTTGAGAATTTAAAAAAAAAATTTAGGGTACTCAATTATTTTTATTTTCCAATTAAGGGGCAATTTAGCATGGCCAATCCACCTAACCTGCACATCTATTGGGTTGTGGGGGTGAAACCCACGCAGACATGGGGAGAATGTGCAAACTCCACACAGTCAGTGACCCAGGGCCGGGATTCAAACCCAATTCTCAGCGTCGTAGTCCCAGCGCTAACCACTGTGCCGCTGTGCTGCCCATCCGTCACCATGTTCATCGGTGTAAAGGTCGGCCTTTTACTCAGAGGTATGGCCACCCACCTAGCCCTCATTCCGTAGCACGCTTGGTAGGTCTCTCCTATCCAGCTCTTTCTTACCCTCAGTCGGTCCCTCTCCCTCAGGTGTGACTCTTGGGAGAAGATGATGTTGGCCCTCTGGCTTTTCAGGTGGGTGAAGACTCTGAATTTTTTCACTGGGCCATTAGGTCTCCTTATGTTCCAGGTGACTATTCTTTTTTTTTTAAATTTAGAGTACCCAATTCAATTTTTCCAATTAAGGGGCAATTTAGCCTGGCCAATCCACCTAGCCTGCACATCTTTGGGTTGTGGGTGCGAAACCCACACAAACACGGAGAGACTGCAAACTCCACACGGACAGTGAACCAGAGCCGGGATCGAACCTGGGACCTCGGCGCCATGAGGCAACAGGGCTAACCCACTGCGCCACCTTGCTGCCCTTCCAGGTGACTATTCTGATGAGGGTTTCTGTACCTTCCGTCCTGCAGGGTCAGCCATACTTACCTTGTGGCCGTGCCCTTGCACACCGGGGCTTCCCTTTGTTTGGTGGCTATCCAAGATGGCCACCATTGCCTTCTTTGCTCCAGTCACCTCCACGTGTGACCTGCTGCAATTAGCATTCTCGCCACCCACCCCCATCCCTGGCCCATCTTTCCAATACTGTCCCCCTTCCCCATGTCCCTCCAAGCTTCCCTCCCATGCCTCCCCCATGCAGTTCTCTCCCTCCTCCCCCCCTTCCTCCTGACTTGGTGTTATGGCACCCCTTCTGCAAGTGCTCTCTCCCTTTTGAGAGCTGTGCCCCACCCCCCTCTCCTCTTACTTCCTTATACTGGCATGTTCACTAGTCTGGTGGCTCCCTCCGTGGGAATGACTCCTCCAACCCTCCGCTCGTTTCGTTCTCCCCAAATTGACGCTTTGGTGTCCCTCCGCCTTCTCCATGCCCCCCTCCTCCTCCACCACGATGTGCAGGTGTTTGGCTCAAAAAAGAAGAAACATTATCAATGGTCCATGTGTGTCCATTATTACTGTCTTCCCAGCCCATTTTCCTGGATGATCTGATCTGCTTCTCCTGGCATGTTAGAATAATGTTCCTTAATGCTGTATGTCACCCAGAGTCTTGCCAGGTACTTCATCCTGAACCGCATCTTGTTCCTGGAAAAACCTCCTTGGTCCTGTTGAACTCTGCCTGGTGTCTGGCCAGGTGAGCTCCAGTGTCCTGGTATATGCGGATCATTCGGCCCTTCCCTTTTGCAGGACCACATGATTCTTGCCCAGTTCAGGATTCGCTCCATGCCTTGGAACTCGTGGAGTTTCGCAATAATCATACGCGGTGGTTCTCCTGCTTTGGACTTCTGCTGGAGCGACCTGTGGGCCCTGTCCACCTCTGGGGGCTTTGGGAAGCTTTTCCCCCCCGACCAGCTTTCCTCACATCTGTGCCACATATTCTGTTGGGTTTCTGCCCTCTGTGCCCTCAGGTAGCCAGATAATCCTGACATACGGGCAGCGAGACTTGATCTCCTGGTCTTCCACCTTTCCCTTGAGCGCTCCGTGGGCAGCCACCAACCTTGCCACCTCTACTTCAAGCGAGGTGATCCAAAGACTCTGGTCCATGGCCATCTTCTCCATTTCCTGCACCATTGCCTCCTTGGTCTCCAATCGCTGCCCCGTTCTCTCCAGTGCCTCTTGAAGGAGGCCAAACCAATTACTCTTGCCGACTTCATGGTTACCATGAGGTCCTCCTTCATGGAGTCCCTTTGTTTGAGGGACACTTGTGTAAGGAGCTCCATTCACTGCACTGTCGGCGAGTGGGTCCTGTTATGGGTCAGGGTTTAGAGAATCCCAAAGTGTATCATGGAGTTCACCTGACCCACAAATTTTAATAGATTGTGGTATGGGGAGCACACGGCTCACTCTACAGGTATGGTACAGCAGAAATGGAAAAGTATTTTACAAAACAAAACAATGTTTATTCTATGAACACAAGTTAACCTTTTTAAAAACAAAGAGTGAATATCTAAGCAACCATTAATTCAAATACGACCCCAAAGACTACAACACTAAGTAACCCTTTTAAGCTGTTCTTTTAACATCCAAAAGACTTAACAAACCTTCAAACAGGAGCACGTTAGGTTTACATTCAATACTGAGACCTTTTACAATTCTGGGTTCACTAAATGATCCATAGATAGTCTTTGGATGGCAGACTTCAGATGCAGCTCACTGAAAAACACAGACACACCCAAGCTTCTTCTCAAACTGAAACTAAAAAGCAGAAGTCGAGCTTAGCTCCACCCACACTCTGACGGCACTCCAGTAACATGAACAGCTCCATTTCTTAAAGGTACATTTCGTAAACACCCATCTCTTAAAGGTATTCTCACATGACAGTCGCGTTTGCATTGCCAGTTCCTATTGTTCCGCCATTTCCTGCTCCGCTTTGCTCCTCATGTCTGCAATCTAGACCTTCCACTCCTGACTCTTGTTGCTCTTTCTGTCTTTCCGGCTCCTTGGCTGATTTGAGGGCATTTCCGCAGATGGTTGTCAGTTCAGGGTGAGGGTTGGGGGTGGGGGGTTTGTTGGTTTAGTGACTGATTTTGGGGTTAAAAGGACCGAAGTTGAATTTTCCAGGGGACCGTCACCTTTCAGGCGACTGCTCAGCACATTGCCGCCACTGGAAGATGAGGGAGACAATCATGTTGAGAATCTCGTGGGGGTTCATTTTTGGAACTGGGTGGTGTTGAATACGGGCCGCAATTTCGCCAACACGGCTGTCACAAAACACCCTGCCAAACATGTCCATAGTGGACTTCAACTTTGGTCCACTGAATCACATCCATTCACTTGCCGTTCTCGTAGCAACCGCAATCTGTCTCTTTAAAGATCATTTTGTGTGGCTGGTGCTTCTCTGCCAGGAATACTTTGGGAGTTATCCTCATTGGCCACTATAACTTTGGCAGAGAGCCTACACATATATCCTGGATTTACACTACCCTCCAGTGAAGTTACAGAAACCAGTTGGGAGACTCCACAAGGACATTTTCAGCACAAACCTTTCGCACTGACAATATTTTCCACCATGTAATTTCAGCCCCTGATAGTCTCTAATCAACATGGCGCGAAATACCTCCATATTCACGCTTTGTTGGTAATTTCACGACAATATATGCAATATATCAAGATGGGCAAAAACACAGAGTGTAATTTTCCACCCGGGGTTAAGCCCTGTAGTGGGAGTGGGAAGTTGGAGTGACTTCCGTTGTTGAATGGGGCAGACTATCACACAGAATAAGGCACCCTCGCCTCAGTATTTATGCATGTTCACGGTCGCGGGAAGGAGCCCAGCTGCCCCGCTGTCGTGTCTGGGCACCATGTTTAAAAGGCACCCAGATAGCATTTCATTAGCGGCACCAATGCTCTTGCAGGAAGATGTGCAGCAAGAAGTAGCAGAGCCCCACAATTCAGCAATGGCCCTACAGAGATACTCTTCAAAGCTGTTGAGGAACGGCTGGAAGTCCTCTTTCCAAGGGATGGCAGCAAGTGGTTCTCCAGACTGACCGTGGTGGCAGGGGAGGAGGTTGTCAGGGTGGCCAGTGCCTGTGGGGTCCATTGGAGGACCGTCCTGCAGTGCAGGAAACGGGTTAACGATCTAATCTGCCCTATTAGGAATAAGGGAACTTCTACTCACTCCAAAATGATTTTGTGATTCTGTCACGGGACGCAGCCATTACTCTTTTGACCAGCGTTTTGGTTGCCCTATATTAATGCCTTGAGGAGGTGGTGGGCTGCCGCTTTCATGAACTGCTACATGTGCTGTGCAGTTAGGAAGGCAACTGCAGGATTTTCACCTAGCCACAGTGAAGGACAAGCCAAGGGGTGTGGAGTGGCGAGCAACTCCAGTAGCACAGTGGTTAGTACTGTTGCTTCACAACGCCAGGGTCCCAGGCTCAATACCCGGCTTGGGTCACTGACTGTGCGGAGTCTGCAGTTCTCCCCATGGGTTTACTCCGCGTGCTCTGGTTTCCTGTCGCAAGTCCCGAAAGACGTGCTGTTAGGTAATTTGGACATTCTGGGCAGGATTCACCGCAATCGGCGAATTGGCCCAACGCCGGCGCCAAGAACGGCACGAACCATTCCGGCGTCGGGCCAACCGGAAGTTGTGGAATTCTCCGCACTTCCGGGAGCTAGACCGGAGCCGGAGAGGTTGGCGCCGCACCAACAGGCGCTGAAGTGACTGCGCGAATTAGCGCATGTGCAGAACCACCGGCATGGTTTAGCGCATGCGCAGACCGGCCGGCGTATTCTGGCGCATGCGCAGGGGGGTGCCTCCTCCGCGCCGGCCATGGCGGAGCCCTACAGAGGCCGCTCGGAAGGAAGGAGTGCCCCACGGCACAGGCCCGCCCGCAGATCGGCCCGATCACGGGCCAGCCACCGTGGGGGTCCCCCTCCGGGGCCAGCCCCCCCCGAGGACCGCACCAGCCGGCCTACCAGCCAGGTCCCGCCATGTGGGCCATGTCCATTCCATGCTGGCGGGACTGGCCAGAAACCGACGGCCGTTCGGCCCAATGGGGCCCAGAGAATTGCCGGAGGGGGGGGCGCTGCCAACGGTCCCTGACCTGTGCGGTGTAATCCCCGCCCCCGCGCAAAAACCGGCACCGAAGAATACGCCAGCCGGCGTCGGAGCGGCAGGGCGGGATTCGCGCCGCCCCCGGGGATTCTCCGACCCGACGGGGGGTCGGAGAATCCGCCCTCTGAATTCTCCCTCTGTGTACCCGAACGGGCACCGGAGTGTGGTAACTAGGGGCTTTTCACAGTAACTTCGTTGCAGTGTTAATGTTAGCCTACTTGTGACAATAAAGATTATTATCATTGTTATTGACTTGCAGGGGGTGCTGTTCCCATCTGCCTTCTGCCCTTGCCCAATTAGCTGGTCACGCATGAGTGCTTTCTAGGAGGTATCGAAGGAGCCGTGGTGAGTTGCTGCAATGCAACTTGTACATGGTACATATTGCTGCCACTCTACATTGGCGGTGAAGAAACTGAATGTTGAAGGTGGTGGATTGGGGACCAGTCAAGCAACCACGTTGCCCTGGATGCTGTCTAGCTTGTGGCGTCGTTCTGCAGCTGCACTAATGCAGACAACTGAGGAGAAATCCGTCACGCTCCTGCCTTGTACATGGTGGTGAGGCTTCGGAGAGTCCGGAGGCCAGTTAGTAAACACAAAATTGAAAACCCATAATGTGATCTTTCATCAAACTTGCACAAAATCCATCCACCTGTCATTATGCAGGAAAAGACAGTCCACAACAGAAGGAGAGAAAGAAGACAAGAAGAGGAATGTCAGAGCTGGGGCCCCTGAATACATAGGAGCAGCAAGCTGCAGAGCTGTCCTGGGAGGATAAAGACCGCACCTGTGCTGAGGCTGAGGTTGGCCTCTCCCAAGATTCCATTGAGGAAGCATGCATTATTATCCAGCGAACTTCAGAAAATCAAGGTGATTGATACGAGCAATGTTCGAGCCAGTCTACTCTAGGCAGTCACTCATTCCCTCTTTTCTTCATTCCAGGTGCCTGCAGGAAGAGGGGGAGGCCAACGTCCCCCTCAGAAGACATCCTAGCCCCCAGATCACCTCGGAGGAAGATGATGAGGACTTCACACTTATAGAGCCATTACAATGTTCATCTTCACCCACCACCAGCCCAGAGACACACACCTCAGTGGGTCATAGATCTAGTTTAGGTTTAGGCTTACATTCCAAAGCAGAGGGAGGCAGTGAAGCCAACTTCTCTGGCACTCAGAGGATTGCTGGACAGCATGCACCTTCTAAGTCTGAATCCAATGAAGAGCCTCAGGAAGACTTCCTGGGGAGGATTGCAGATGCCATGGATACCCAGGTCCAGCCGTTTCGTCACAGCAGCCACAATTGCCTTCTAGTAGTGGCTAGGCGAGTGGGGATGGGGCACATCAATCTCCCTCCATGTGATCCTTCTCCATAAGGGGTATAGGAGTGTCAATTGGACACCCCAGAGCCTCCACAAAAGACGCTCATAGGGTCACCAGGCAGTCCCGATCTGCACTGCCCATGTCCTGAACAGCTCCAATTGCACACACTAAGAAGGGTGCACCTGCCCCTGAACTGGAGACCTAAAGCAGACCAGGGCCTTTCAGGTCTCGGAACTCCAGAGGAAGTAATCAAAGACACAGGGCATAGTAGTCAGTCGGTTACCGCCACCTCTGCTGCAGATGCCCAGGATGGACCTAGCGAAATGGTAGGATTAAGAAGTTCTGAATGCCCACTTGTAGCATGGGTGTACAATCATTATATATAGTTTGGACATTTGTAAATTTATGTTAACCTGCACTGTTTAAAATTTCTTGGATTTAGTCCTGCTGTTAGTTACTTTAATGTTCACATAGATGCCATCTATTCCAGGTATGGGACATCTTGGAGGCAACAATGGATGTCCCACCCCGTAATAAATGCCTATGCACCAGCATGGTGGCACAGTGCTTAGCACTGCTGCCTCACGGTGCCGAGGTCCCAGGTTCGATCCCGGCTCTGGGTCACTGGCCGTGTGGAGTTTGCACATTCTCCCCGTGTTTGCGTGGGTTTTGCCCCCACAACCCAAAAATATGCAGGGTAGGTGGATTGGCCAAGCTATATTGCCCCTTAATTGGAAAAAATGAATTGGGCACTCTAAATTTAAAAAATAAATAAATAAATAAATACCTATGCATGGAGCCATCACGCTTTGACAAGGCTGATGAGAGTAATGTGTGAGAAGCCTCCCTTCCACACTCTTCAGAATCACCGAGTTGTTATGGTGCAGAAGGAGACTATTTGGCCCACCATGTCCACGCTTGCTCTCCAAAACGAGCATTCTCCTACTTTTTCCTCATACCCCTGTACATTATTTCTATTCAAATAATCATGCCCCTTGAATACCTAGATTGAACCTGCCTCCACCAAACCTCCAGGCAGTGCATTACAGAACCGAATCATTCATTGTGTGAAAAGTATTTTTCTCACATTTGCTTCTTTTGCAAATCACTTTAAATCTGTGCCTACTCATTTTTAAAATTTAGAGTGCCCAATTCATTGTTTCCAATTAAGGGGCAATTTAGCATGGCCAATCCACCTACCCTGCACATCTTTGGGTTGTGGGGGCAAAACCCACGCAAACACGGGGAGAATGTGCAAACGCCCTCTCATTCTTGATCCTTTCCCCACTGTCCTCAAAACTATGAGAGCAACCTTTGCCATGCCATGATGGAAAGACTAACCACATAAGCTTCTGTCAGGCATGACCAATCCCCAGGAGGATGGAGGTTTACAGGCGCTAGTTGGCTGCCAGTCACCTGCATGCCCCTTGTAGGCATCCACCTCCCTTGCTCTATCCATCCCTAACTATGACTGGAGCTGATACCAAATGACTGTGTTAATGTCAGCTCCACACCTTGATGGGATCTCGTTGTTATGAGATCCCTCTGGGCCAGATCTGCTGGCGTGTGGACTTCACCGTATTGTGAGGATTTCAAAAGAATAAAGCTCTCAAACAGTTTCCCCATAATTACCAGTGTTTACCTTTAGTTGTCCAGTTGTTTTGACCTTCAGCTCCAACCATCTGAGAAGACTCTCCTCCCACCTTTATGCTTTGCACTGGGACATTGCCTTGCTGCTGAGCTGCATTTACATTAAGATGGTGTGTGTAACCTTTCAGGCATTCTCTGCCAACTTTTACCTTCCTTCTGTCACCCACCCACTTGCCAGAATCACTGTTAAGACTTCCACTCCACGAGGCAGTGTGTGAGAGGGTGAGGATATGTATGCAAAACTACCTGCAGGTCAATGACATGGGGAAGTCTCAGCTGCGGTGCTCCGGGAGGCGCTTAAGGCAGTGGTGAGAGGGGAGCTGATCGCGATTCGAGCACAAAAGGACAGGACGGACAGGGCAGAAATTAACTGACTGGTGAAGGAGATGTTACAGATAGACAGGAGATATGCAGAGACCCTGAGGGCAGAGCTTTTAAGGGAACGACGAAGGCTACAGACGGAGTTTGGGGTGTTGTCCACAAGTAAGGCAATAGAGCAGCTTAGGAAGGCAAGGGGCACGATCTTCAAGCATGGGGACAAAGCCAGTAGAATGCTGACACAGCAATTGAGGAAGAGGGAGGCGGCTAGGGAAATAGGGAAGGTAGTCGACGGGGGCGGGGGGGGGGGGGGGGTGGAAACTTGGTAGGAGATCCGGCAGGGCTGAAGAAGGTGTTCAGGGACTTCTATAGTAAGCTTTATACCTCGGAACCTCCCGCGGGGCCGGAGGGGATGAGGCGCTTTCTGGATGGACTGACCTTCCCAAAAGTGGGTAGAGGGTTGGTACACGGGCTGGGGGCCCTGATTAGGACCTAAGAAATATTGGGGGCTTGAGGGCCATGCAATCAGGTAAAGCCCCGGGGCCGGATGGGTATCCGGTGGAGTTCTATAAAAAGTTCTCTGAGATCATAGAATCATAGAATCATAGAAGTTTACAGCATGGAAACAGGCCCTTCGGCCCAACCAGTCCATGCCGCCCAGTTTTTACCATTAAGCTAGTCCCAGTTGCCCGCACTTGGCCCATAACCCTCTATACCCATCTTACCCATGTAACCATCTAAATGCTTTTTGAAAATAGAATAGTGGGGCCGGTGCTGGTTAGGGTTTTTAATAAGGCAAGAGACAGAGGGGTTTTACCCCAACGATGTCACAGGCCACCATCTCCCTGATATTGAAACGGGACAAAGGTCCGGAGGCATGTGGGTCCTATAGGCCGATCTCTCTGCTCAATGTAGATGCATAATTATTGGCCAAGCTCTTGGCTGCTAGGATTGAGGACTGTGTGCCGGATGTTATTATGGAAGATCAAACCGGGTTCATCAAGGGCAGGCAGCTGGTGGCCAACCTAAGAAGGCTGCTGAATGTGATCATGATGCCCCCGGAGAGTAGGGAGGTAGAGGTAGTGGTAGCAATGGATGCCGAGAATACTTTCGACCGGGTTGAGCGGGACTATTTATGGGAGGTGCTGGGATGATTTGTGTTTGAGGAGGTCTTTATCGACTGGGTCAGGCTGCTGTACCAGACTCCGGAGGCTAGTGTAAGAACGAAAAGGATGACGTCTGACTATTTTATACTGTACCAAGGAACAAGGCAGGGGTGCCCCCTCTCCCCACTGCTGTTTGCGCTAGCAATAGAGCCGCTGGCAATTGTACTGAGAGCTTCTAAGGGTTGGAAGGGGTTGGTACGGGGGGGGGGGGCACTGACACTAGCGGGGAGAGTGCAGACGGTTAAAATGACGATCCTCCCGAGATTCCTGTTCGTATTCCGGTGTCTCCCCATTTTCATTCCGCGGTCCTTTTTTAAGAAGGTCAATAAAATGATTATGGGATATGTGTGGGCAGGAAAGTCCCCGCCGGTGAGGAGGTTGATGCTCGAGAGGAACCGAGGGGAAGGGGGGCTGGCGCTGCCAACTTTAGTAATTACTACTGGGCGGCCAACATAACTATGATAAGGAAGTGGATGGTGGGTGCGGGGTCGGTTTGGGGGTGGATTTTGGGGGTGGATGGAGGCTGCTTCGTGCAGGGGCACCGGTTTGGCGGCCCTGGTTACGGCGCTACTGCCGCTCCCGCCGGCATGGTACTCCACCAGCCCTATAGTGGTGGCGACTTTGCGGATCTGGGGCCAATGGAGAAGGCACATGGGGGAATTGAGAGCATCAGTTTTGTCCCCAATTTGCGACAAACCGGTTTGCCCCGGAGAATATGGACGGTGGGTTCCGAACATGGCGGAGGGCTGGGATTGAGCGGATGGGGGATCTGTTCTTAGAAGGGAGCTTCCCGAGCATGAGGGCGCTGGACGAGAAATTGGGGCTGGCGAGAGGTAATGATTTCATGTACTTGCAGGTGTGGGACTTTCTACGCAGACAGATTCCATCCTTCCCACGCCTGCCTCGTAGGGGGATCCAGGACAGGGTAGTGTCCAGTGGATGGGTGGGGGAGGGGAGGGTCTCGGATATATATAAAGAACTTATGGGGCAGAGGAGACGCTGACCGAGGAGTTGAAGCATAAGTGGGAAGAGGAGCTCGGAGGTGAGATAGAAGTGGGCTTATGGGCCGAGGCGTTGAGCAGGGTTAACGCGACCGCAACATGCGCTCGGCTCAGCCTGATTCAATTCAAGGTCGTCCACCGGGCGCACATGACAGTGGCCCGGATTAGTAAATTCTTTGGACTGGAGGACAGGTGCGTCAGATGTGCGGGAGGACATGCGAACCATGTCCACATGTTCTGGGCATGTCCAAAACTCAGGGGGTACTGGCAGGGATTTGCGGACGTTATGTCCCAGATACTGAAAACGAGGGTGGTGATGAGTCCAGAGGTGGCAATTTTGGGGGTTTCGGAGGACCCGGGAGTCCAGGAGGAGAGTGAGGCTGACATTTTGGCCTTTGCTTCCCGGGTAGCCTGGCGACGAATTCTGCTGGCATGGAGGGACTCAAAGCCCCCGAAGTCGGAGGCCTGGCTATCGGATATGGCGAGCTTTCTCTGTCTGGAAAAAATTAAGTTCGCTCTGAGAGGGTCACTGTCAGGGTTCGCCCGGAGGTGGCAACCATTTATCGAATTCTTTGCGGAAAATTAACCTTCAGCTGGGGAGGGGGGGGGGCGGGGGTGCTGGATTAGGGCAACGTAGATTAGGGGGTTACGTAGGTGGGTCCTTGTGGGAGGAGAATTGGTTTTTGCACTATGTTGATTGGTCTTTGCACACTGTTTTGTTTTGCTGTTGTTTACTATACCAAAATGCCTCAATAAAATTGTTTATCAAAAAAAACCTTACACTCCACCCCCCAATGTAACCTTCTCTTTCCCCAACAGCCTGGACCCTATAACTGTTAACCACAATCTGCCTCCCCTCCCTGCTGAGCCCACACCAGTCAGAGTGCCCATGCCCACACTGATCCTGCCCACTCCCATTTTCCATGCCACTATTCTTGCCCCCTGACTCTGCCAATGAGAACTACGCCCATCGTACCCACACATGCCTACCCACCCTACCACATCTTACTTCTCCATGTCACAGTGACCATACCTTCCTACCACCAACACGCTCAGTTCTCCCCCCAGGACTCCAGCATTGACTCCACTGATCCCTCTCTATGAAATACTCTGCCCCCACCCCGGTTTCTCTGCTAAGTCCCTTCTGCCCCTTCATGCCTTCCTTCCCTGCTCACTTCTTCACCTCCCTTTTATCACTTCCAGCAGCCCGTCCAACACCTCACCCAGCTTCCACAGACACCAGTAATATGAAAGAAGATAGCAAGAGTTTTTTTCAATATATAAAAGGTAAGAGAGAGACAAGAATAGAAATTGGACCACTGTAGAACGAGGCTGGAGAAGTAGTCTTCACAGTGGAAAACACCAATGGATTACCAGAACTTCAGGAAAATCAGGGGCAGAGGTGGGTGTAGTGGCCATCACTAAGGAGAAGGTTCTGGGGAAACTGAAATGGCTGAAGATGGATAAATCACCTGGACCGGATGGATTACACCCCAGGATTCCAAAGGAGATAGCTAAGGAGATTGTGGAGATATTGGTGGTGAGCTTTCAGGAATCACTGGAGGCAGGGAGACTCCCAGAGGACTAGAAAATGGCTAATGCAACACCCTGTTCAAGAAGGGAGGGAGGCAGAAGATGGGAAATTATAGGCTGGTTAGCCAGACTTCGGTCATTGATAAGATTTTAGAGTCCATTATTAAAGATGAGATTGCAGAATACCTGGAAGTGACTGATAAAATAGCATTCGCTGCTCCCAATGTGGTCTCCTCTATATTGGAGAGACCAAACGCAGACTGGGTGATCGCTTTGCTGAGCGGTCTGTGCGCATTCAGGACCCTGACCTTCCTGTTGCTTGCCATTTTAACAAAAGACCCTGCTCCCATGCCCACATGTCTGTTCTTGGCCTGCTGCAATGTTCCAGTGAAGCGCAATGGAAACTGGAGGAACAACATCTCATCTTCCGGTTAGGCACGCTACAGCTTCCGGTCTCAACATCAAATTCAACAACTTCAGATGATCAGCTCTACCCCACCTCGACCCATTTGTTTTCATCCCATTTCATTTTATCTGTCTTTTACCATTTCTTTCTTTCTTAATATATATTTAATTCCCCCCCCCCCCCCCCAATCTTATACACCTTTCCTTCACCGTTCTCCTCATTTGCTTCCCCCTTCTCCTCCCCCCACATCTACAGTTCATCCTCTGATGTTAGTTTCTCTGCTGTTTGACCTTTCACATCTTTTGTCCTCTCCGGGGACTGCCATTAGCACTCTTTCCCCTTGATTTCTGTGGCCATTAGCACCCGATTTCCCTGGGTTTCTGTGGCTATGACTCATCTTTCATTCTCACTCCACAGTATAAATATTTCCCACTTTCCCTGTCTGTTAGCTTTGACAAAGTCATCGGACTCGAAAAGTTAGCTCTTTTCTCTCCCTACAGATGCTGCCAGACTTGCTGAGATTTTCCAGAATTTTCTTTTGTTTCAGATTCCAGCACAGCACGTCTTTGTCAAGGGGAAGTCATGTCTGACAAATCTGTTTGAATTCTTTGTGGATGTAACATGGAAGTCAGACAAAGGAGAACCAGTGGACGTGATGTATTTAGATTTCCAGAAGGCCTTTGACAAGGTGCCGTGTAGGAGTTGTTGGATAAATTAAGAACCCATGGAGTAATGTACTGACATGGATAGAGGATTAGCAGAATGGCAGAAGATTGTGAGTGGGGATCAAGGGGTCTTTTTCAGGATCACAGCCGGTGACTAGTGGTGTGCCTCAGGAGCTGGTGTTGGGACCACAACTTTTCACAATATACATTAATGATCTGGAGGAAGGAACTGAGGGCACTGATGCTAAGTTTGCAGATGATGCAAAGATGTGCAGAGGGACAGGTAGTATTGAGGAAGTTGGGGGGGGGGGGGGTGCGGTGGCTGCAGTGGGACTTCAACAGGCTAGGAGAGTGGACAAAGAAGTGGCAGATCGAATACAAGTGGAAAAGTGTGAGGGTATACACTTTGGTAGGAAGAATGGAGGCATAGACTATATTATAAATGGGAAAAGGCTGAGGAAACCAGAAGCACAAAGGGACTTTCAAGGTTCTCTTAAGGTTAATGTGCAGGTTCAGTTTGCAGTTAGGAAGGTATATGCAACGTTAGCATTCATGTCGGGAGGGCCAGAATACAAGACCAGGAATGTACTTCTGAGGCTGTTTAAGGCTCTGCTCAGACCCCATTTGGAGTATGTGGTAGTCGGTATTAAGGGTATTACGGTACCTAGGTTGAGGCTGTAAGATCATTGGTGTGGGAGGTACCTAAAACAGGAAGATCATTGGTGAAGCCTGCCTACTGGTTCCGCCCAGTAAGGCGGAGTATAAGAGTCTGTGTCTCCCTCGCAGCTGCATTCTGTACCTGCGCTGCTGGGGAAAACATCTAGTCCAATAAAGCCTTCAATTGTCATCCAATCTCGCTTCTGGAGTCATTGACCGAGCATCAATTTATTGAACTAGATTTTAAAGAATGGAGCTCCGAATCAAGCCGGTGTGTCTGCAACTCAGCCCCCACGTGGCAAACTCAGCAGCAACTTTCAAACACTGGCTGGCATGCTTCAACCGGTGCCTCAGGATGGCCACGACAGCACCCACGGAGGACCAGAAGATGCAAGTTCTCCACTCGGGGGTGATCCCAGAGATCTACACCTTCATCGAGGATGCGGACAATTTCGAGTCCGCAATGGCCCTGTTGAAAGGACACTACATTCGCCCAGTAAACCAGGATTATGCCCGACATCTGCTAGCAACAAGGTGACATATCCTGGGGGAATCGCTGGATGAATTCTACCGCGCGCTCCTGGTACTAGGTGGGACCTGTGACTGCCCACAAGTTTCAGGCAGCGACCACACAGAACTTTTAACCCGGGACGCATTCGTTGCAGGTACGCCGGCCTCCCAAATCCGTCAGCGGCTGCTGGAGAAAGAGACACTAGGCCTCAAGAAGGCACGGGCCCTTGCTAGCTCCCTGGATGTGGCCTCCTGAAACACCCGCGCGGATGTCCCCGACCGCGCGGCAGCCCCTTGGGCAGCGTGGAACCCACCCGCGGCTGACCCCAATGCATCCGCCATCCCCCCACAAGCTTGTGCCGCGCGGCTACCAGGCAGCCCCGGGGGGCCCCGTTGTTATTTTTGCGGGTAAGCCAAGCACCCCCGGCAGCGCTGCCCGTCCCGCTTCTCCACCTGCAAAGGTTGTGGCAAAAAGGGCCATTTCGTGGCGGTATGCCAGGCCCGGGCGGTCACCGCTGTCTCCAGGGGCGAACTGGGGCCGCCACCACAATTCTCTCCACGGGTCACGGGCACCGCCATCTTAATTTTCCCGAGCCACGTGCGGGCCCCGGGCGCCACCATCTTGTTCCCCAGGGACCACATGCGATGAGTGGGCGCCGCCATCTTGCCCACCCCCAGCCACGTGCGACCCGTGGGCACCGACATCTTGGCTGGAGTCTCAGGACCCTGATTCGGATGACCACACACTGCCCGAGGAAACTCTTCAACATTTACCACGGCTCGCCTTGGTGACCCTGGACCAGTCTCGGCCCCGAATGCTCTCAACCGCGATGACGACCGTGTTCATCAACGGGTGCAAAACAGCCTGCCTGATTGACTCCCGGAGCACAGAGAGCTTCATACACCCCAACATGCTAAGGCGCGGTTCTCTTCCCACACACCCAGTTAACCAAAGAATCTCCCTGGCCTCCGGGTCTCACTCTGTAGAGATCAAGGTGTTCTGCGTAGCGAACCTCACGGTCCAGGGAAGAGAATTAAAAAATTTCCGACTCTACGTCCTCCCTCACTTCTGCGCTGCCACGGTCCTGGGATTGGACTTCCAATGCAACCTCCAGAGCTTAACTTTTAAATTCGGCGGCCCTTTCCCCCCCTCACTGTCTGCAGCC
Source organism: Scyliorhinus torazame (assembly GCF_047496885.1). NCBI lineage: Eukaryota > Metazoa > Chordata > Chondrichthyes > Carcharhiniformes > Scyliorhinidae > Scyliorhinus > Scyliorhinus torazame. The sequence continues at coordinate 207,270,161 of NC_092714.1, forward strand.
TCGCGAACCTCAAGGTTGACACGCCTTCCCTTTTTGCAAACCTCACCCTGGATTGCAAACCCGTCGTCACCAGGAGCAGACGGTACAGCGCCCAGGACCGGACCTTCATTAGGTCGGAAGTCCTGCGGCTACTGAAGGAAGGTATTATCGAGGCTAGCAACAGCCCCTGGAAAGCTCAAGTAGTGGTTGTAAAGACCGGAGAGAAGCACAGGATGGTCATCGATTATAGTCAGACCATCAACAGGTATACGCAGCTCGACGCGTACCCTCTCCCCCGCAAATCTGATTTGGTCAATCAGATTGCACAATACAAGATCTTTTCCACGGTGGATCACAAATCAGCCTACCACCAGCTCCCCATCCGTCCGGTGACCGCAAGTACACTGCATTCGAAGCAGATGGGCAGCTCTACCACTTCCTAAGGGTTCCCTTCGGTGTCACAAATGGAGTCTCGGTCTTCCAACAGGAGATGGACCGAATGGTTGACCGGTATGGTTTGCGGGCCACGTTTTCGTACCTCGACAACGTCATCATCTGCGGCCATGACTAGCAGGACCACGACACCAACTTCGTCAAATTCCTCCATACCGCAAAAGCCCTTAACTTTACCTGCAACAAGGACAAATGCGAGTTCAGCACCGACCGTTTAGCCATCCTCAGCTACGTAGTGCATGATGGAGTCATAGGCCCAGATCCCGAACGCATGCGCCCCCTCATGGAGTTTCCCCTCCCCCACTGCTTCAAGGCCCTGAAACGCTGCATGGGATCTTTTTCATATTACGCCCAGTTGGTCCCCAATTATGCGGATAAGGTCCGCCCGCTAATCCAATCCTCGGTTTTATCTCTCTCGGCAGAGGCTCGCCAGGCTTTCAGCCGCATAAAGGCGGACACCGCAAAGGCCACGATGCATGCAATCGATGAATCCCTGCACTTCCAAGTCGAGAGCGACGCGTCCGACGTAGCTCTGGCGACCACCCTCAACCAAGCGGGCAGGCCCGTGGCCTTCTTCTCACGCACCCTCCATGCTTCAGAAATCCATCATTCCTCCGTTGAAAAGGAGGCCCAGGCCATAGTCGAAGCTGTGCGGCACTGGAGGCATTACCTGGCCGGCAGGAGATTCATGCTCCTCACTCACCAACGGTCGGTAGCTTTCATGTTCGATAATGCACAGCGGGGCAAGATAAAGAACGATAAGATCTTACAGTGGAGGATCGAGCTCTCCACCTACAACTGTGAGATCTTGTATCGTCCCGGGAAACTAAACAAGCCTCCTGATGCCTTATCCCGCGGCACATGTGCCAACGCGCAAGTGGACCGACTCTGGACCCTCCATGAGGAACTTTGCCACCCGGGGGTCACTCAATTCTTCCATTTTATCAAGACCCGCAACCTGCCCCACTCCCTGGAGGAGGTCAGGACTGCCACCGGGAACTGCCAAATCTGCGCGGAGTGCAAGCCGCACTTCTACAGGCCAGAGAAAGCGCACCTGATAAAGGCTTCCCGTCCCTTTGAACGCCTCAGTATGGACTTCAAAGGGCCCCTCCCCTCCACCGACCGCAACACGTACTTCCTGAACATGATTGACGAGTACTCCCGGTTCCCATTCGCCATCCCCTGCCCCGACATGACCGCAGCCACCGTCATAAAAGCCTTCCACAGTATCTTTATCCTGTTCGGTTTCCCCGCCTACATACACAGCGATAGGGGGTCCTCCTTCATAAGTGACAAACTGCGTAAATTCCCGCTCAGCAAGGGCATCGCCTCGAACAGGACGACCAGTTATAACCCCTGGGGAAGCGGACAGGTAGAGGGGGAGAACGGAATGGTCTGGAAGACTGTCCTACTGGCCCTACGGTCCAGGAATCTCCCAGTCTCCTGCTGGCAGGAGGTCCTTCCCGATGCACTCCACTCCATCCGATCACTGCTGTGCACCACGACAAATGAAACACGTCATAAACATCTCCTTGTCTTCCCTAGGAAGTCCTCCTCCGGGACCTCGCTCCCAACCTGGCTGGCAGCTCCTGGACCCATTCTGCTCCGCAAACACGTGCGGGCACACAAGTCGGACCCATTGGTAAAGCGGGTCCACCTCCTTCACGCTAACCCTCACTACGCCTACGTGGCGTACCCCGACGGCCGGCAGGAAACGGTCTCCCTACGGGACCTGGCGCCCGCTGGATCCCCACCCACACCTCCCCCACCAACCCCACCCTCCCTCCCACTGGCGCACCCCACAGCTGCCCCCTTCCCAGGTGGATCGGTTCTTCCACTGGTCCCACCCAGGGTGATGAAGCTACCGAAGAAGCCAAAGTCACGCTCCTGGAGTCACGCACGCCCGAGCCGGCGCCTGCATCACCGTCAAAACTGAGGACGGCCGGGGCTCCCGATCAACTAATTGCTTCATTCTGATATGTACATGTAAAATGAATACTGTAAATAGTTGTGACATGTAATATGGCAAAACACTGTACCACCCACGGGTACCACCATAACCTCTACCACTGTATGACGCGAGACCACCACCCGCTCCGGACTCTTTTTTTTAATGTGGTGTGAATGTGGTAGTCGGTATTAGGGGTATTACGGTACCTAGGTTGAGGCTGTAAGATCATTGGTGTGGGAGGTACCTGAGACAGGAAGATCTTTGGTGAAGCCTGCCTGCTAGTTCCGCCCAGTAAGGCGGAGTATAAGTGTCTGTGTCTCCCTAGCAGCTGCAATCTATTCCTGCGCTGCTGGGGGAACCATCTAGTCCAATAAAGCCTTCAATTGTCATCCAATCTCTCTTCTGGAGTCATTGATCGAGCATCAGAGTATTGTGAGCAGTTTTGGGCCCCATATCTAAGGAAGAATGTGCTGGCCATGGAAAGGGTCCAGAGGAGGTTCACAAGAATGATCCCTGGAATGAAGAGCTTGTCATATGTGGAGCGGTTGAGGACTCTGGGTCTCTACTCGTTGGAGTTTAGAAGGGTGAGGGGGGATCTTATTGAAACCTACAGAATACTGAGAGGCCTGGATAGAGTGGATGTGGAGAGGATGTTTCCACTAGTAGGAAAAACTGGAACCTGAGGGTACAGCCTCAAACTGAAGGGATAATCCTTTAAAACTGAGATGAGGAGGAATTTCTTCAGCCAGTGGGTGGTGAATCTGTGGAACTCATTGCCGCAGAAGACGTTGGAGGCCAAATCACTGAGTGTCTTTAAGACAGAGCTAGATAGGTTCTTGATTAATAAGGGGATCAGGGGTTATGGGGAGAAGGCAGGAGAATGGGGATGAGAAACATGATTGAATGGCAGAGCAGACTCGATGGGCCGAATGTCCGAATTCTGCTCCTATGTCTTATGGTCTTATATCCTGTGGTAATCAGCAATGATGCTGGCAATGTCATCTAGCTTGAATGTAATGGAAATCTCCCTCATTGCTAATTATCACAGGGTATAAGACCGTAAGACATAGGAGCAGAATTAGAATATGTGCCTGCAGAAAGACCACCCCCGCCTTTAAACTCCTACGTGCACAAAGACCTGAGATCTCTTCAGCGGCCCATTGAGCCCTCGCATGTTCTACATTAGGAGCCTTACTGGAAGCCTCTGCCTTCCTTGCCCTCTACCATCCACCATCCTCCTCTATCGGCTCTGCCCCCTCTAATTTCGCCCTGCACCGGGTCCATCCCAGATGGCCCCCTTCCCCACCCCTGACCACACGTCTTCTCCAACCCTGCCATGTCGCATCTCCCCCCCCCACTCCTTCCCCCTCCCCCCTTGGCCATCCCTCGCGGCCATCTCCCCCACCTCACTTCCGTTCACCAGCATTACGTGCCAGTATGGCAACTCCTGCCCAAAGGCTCCTCCTGCTAACCCACCCACCCTCTCCTCTTTGTTCTGTGTAAGAGCCTCCCCGTGGACCTCCCCCTTCCCCACCCAAACAAAGACACATCCCAAAGCACAGGTCGCCTCCTCCAAAAAATAAACACCGCCACAGGCAGCAGGAGGGGGGGGGGGGGGGGGGGGGGGGGGAAGACAACTGTCTGTCCCCTTATAAACCTATCACCCCTACAACAAATAGTCGACCCAACAAAAACCCTCCACCTAGGAAGAAAAGTTTTAAAAAACCACCCTCGATCTCCCACTCTACACGCACACTCCGAACTCCATAGTGCCAGCTCCTCTGGCTCCCATTAAAGTTTAGTTCTCCCCCAGTTTGTGCTCATTAATGAAGTAATTGGTCGCCTCTGGGGTTTCAAAGTAATCCTCCCGGCTTTTGTAAGTCACCCACAGTTTTGCCGGGTAGAGCACCCCGAACGTAACCTGTCATTGATAAAGCACTGCCTTGGCCCTGTTAAATCTGGCACGCCATTTTGCCAGTTCTGCTCCAATATCCTGATAAATTCAGACCTTGTTCCCCTCACATTCACAGTTCAATTTCTCCCTGGCCCACCACAGGATCTTTTCCTTTTCCACAAATTTGTGGAGTCTTACGATCACTGCCTGCGGCAGCTCCCCAGCTCTTGGCTTCTGCCTTAGGACCTATGTGTTTATCCAACTCTGGGGCCTTGTCCAGCACCCCCTCCACCACCAGCCCTGCCAGCACCCTCGAGACGTATCTCGTGGCACTCGTGCCTTCCACTCCTTCATGCAGGTCGACGTTCCGCCTCCAATGCCACCACCCAATCAATGTGGTCCGACATCACCCTCTCCATCTCTCGTTACTGCGACTCCTGTGCTGCCAAACACTTCTTGACCCGTTCCATCGTGAACTTCAGGGGTTCCACAGCCTCTTCGATGGCCTTCGAACGAACCTCCTGCATCCTTTTCTTTGCTAATGGAACTCTTCCCTGATGAAAGCCACCAACTACTCCATGTGGGATTTTCCAAGCTGCACTGGCCCTTCCCCCTCCGCCATCTTTCCAATAACTGCTGTGCCACAGGTCTTTTCCAACTCTTTGGCCAGGTAACCAGCAGACATTCCACTCCCGGGGGGAACTTCCCGTCAACTGCACTTTCTCATCAGAATCTCTCCCGTTTTCGGGTAAAAACAGTTTGGTTCTACGCCTTCGAGCAGGAGCTGCTCTGCGTTCAACCACTCACTACATAGCTGCCACCGGAAGTCCTTCTGCACCTGTTAGTATTACCAGCCTTTGCTTTTCATTAATAAACCCCTTTGTTACGACTGAAAGTCTCCAGAGTGGGGCGGCACGGTGGTGCGCTGGTTAGCACTGCTGCCTACGGCGCTGAGGACCCAGGTTCAATCCCAGCTGTGGGTCACTGTCTGTGTGGAGTTTGCACATTCTCCCCGTGTCTGCGTGGGTTTCAGCTCCACAACCCAAAGATGTGCAGGTTAGGTGGATTGGCCACACTAAATTGCCCCTTAATTGCAAAAAAAATAATTGGGTACTTTTAAAAGTCTCGAGTGTTTCCTGAGCCATCGCACTTACTTGTCAAAGTGAATCTTCTCTGATGTGTTTGAGTCCAGGTTGCACTCTCTGCACTTTCATGACAGTCAAATGATTCACTACCAGGACACTCTGAAAACTTTATAAGAGTTTTTATGGTCACGGTCGAGTGGCAGTGCTGTGCCCGAAAAGTAGCACAGTGGCCGATAGAAGCCGGAAGACCCCGCTCCCAGGATCTACCAGGCTCGCAACACCTTGCGAGATCTAACACAATCTCGCAAGATGTTGTGATGTAAATCCCGCCCATTGCGGGCAGGATTACTTTTTGGCAAAACTGCATAGTAAAGCGAGAGCGCTAGTCTCACTTTAATGTGCAATTTCCCGAGGTATCCAAGGCGTTGGGATCTATCCCCTTCGCCTTGGACTCCTTGGATGAGCGCCATTCAGTACTGGTCTCCACAAATGTGGACCAGATGGAACTGCACTCATGGAGGTCTCCCAGGGGATTGCAGGCCCCCAGGTGCAGGTCCTTTGGGTAAGGTGGTACCTTGACATTGCTGTTGGCACTTGGGCATACTGGCATTGCCATCTGGGTGCCACCCTGGCACTGCCAAGGTCCCTTGGTGGCACTGCCAGCTGGCAGGGGCACTGCCAGGTTGGCACTGCCAAGGTGCCACACTGGCATTTTTTGTGCTGTGGTGATTCAGTTGCGGGTGCCCTGCGTGGGTGTTGGGGGTGCAGAGTGGGTGGCTGGGGACTATCCATTGTGCGTTGGGGTTTGGGGGGGTCGGCGGTCACATCGGGGGCCGGTGAACAGAGCTTCCCAGTGCACAAAACGGGGCCATGTACACCCTCAGCTGTGCATTCCCTGCTGAGCCCCCCTATCTAATCCGGTTGTTTTATAGCGTTGTGTTTCTTGGCACTGCGAGCACTGGGAAACACATGGCTAAACACGCTCGCCATGGGACTTTGTTCCCATTTAGCTCAATCCACCCAATATTGATCTGAGTCCTGGGAGAAGCTATCTCAGGATCACTACATCTGATGCAGCCATCTAAAAAATGGTGCAGTGTCTTTGAAAAGAGATGGCATATCAAATGCAGAGAGAAAACACAAGGAGAGGAAATCCGGTATTCTGTCCTATTTTCTGCAGGACCTTCCATGCGCAGGGACCTTCCATGCGCAGGGACCAGCCTTCACAATCACCATGGTCATCTTCACCTCGAAGGATGGACAAGATTACGGGTGTTGCTGGAACTGTAAACCAGCAAGCCTCAGAATCTTCAGGAAACAGAGAACACGGGCAAAAATTAAAATCCTTGATTGCTAATTACCCTTCTCTAATTCAGCTCATTACAGTACCCACCTTGCAAGTGGACTTTCCACACTAAAATGTCGTTGAGGTCACAAATTGGAAAAAATGAATCATTTTCATATTTGGAATGGTATAAAGCTGTTACAATTTGCAGCATGCTGTGCAATCAATCAGCCTGGCATCTATAAGTGGTAAAGCAGCAGGGAGGATAAGGAAAGTTTCTGTGCTGTATTGGCCCATATGATAGGTGATAATTACAGCTACTCGCACAAAGTCCCTTGTTCACAGAGTGTTTCATCCTTAGCAGGCCTGCATTATGAAAAGCTGTCAAACAAGATTCTAACAATTTGCCTGAAGGATAAAATAGTTTTGATCATGGGAAACAATTTACAATGCATAAATCTCATTAAGTGCTGCCATTATCTCGTCTCTGCTGTTTGTGTTTTGGAATTGAAATAAATTCATTACCCAAACCAGTCTACAGACTAGTACATTATGGTGAGCCTTTGAACCCAGAGTCATTGTATAAAACTGCAAGAGCTCACGGTTGAATCAGCTTGGCACCATCCACAAAGTGCAGGCAGCCTCCAAAACAGAAATAAAGCAGAAAATGATAGAAACACTCAGCAGGCCAGGCAGTATCTGAGCAGAAAGAAACAGAATTAACCCCCTTCAGGTCAGAAACAAACATAAATCTGCCAGGCCCTTGAATGCACCCCGCCTACCCCACCTCACCACGACACATCTTATTGCCAATCACTTTTCGACCCCTCCACAAAAATGATAAATATTCGCACCCAGCCACGAAAGATAATTTCAGACTTCATCAGTTTATTTAGCAAACATTTAAAAAAAATTTTTTAATAAATTTAGAGTACCCAATTATTTTTTCTCCAATTAAGGGGCAATTTAGTGTGGCCAATCCACCTAACCTGTACATCTTTGAGTTGTAGGGCTGAAACCCACACAGACATGGGGAAATGTGCAAACTCCACAGGGCCGGGATTCGAACCCAGGTTCTCAGCGCCGCAGTCCCAGTGCTAACCACTGTGCCGCATGCCTCCCCTTATTTAGCAAACATGATGGGGGCAGAACGGGCTGTTTCTCTCGACCGATGGGGAAATATGAAGTGTTTCAAGAGGAAATAATGGACGTGCAGCTCAGGAGTTGGCCCTGAGCACGTATTTAAAGGAAGCGGATTCCATAGAATTTACAGCACAGAAACAGGCTATGCAGCCCAACAGACCAAAGCTGGTTTTATTTGCTCCACAAAAGCCTCTGCCACCTCTCTTCATCCCACCTTCGATTCATCCACAAGCGGAAATACCTTTTCTGCTATCAAAGCCCTTCCTAATTTTAATAACTTCCAGCGTGCCACAAACGTTTACAAGAGAAAGAAGAACAAGTTCGCAGGTTAGGTATCTTTTTTTTTAATTCACAGGATGTGGGCGTCGCTGTCTCGGCCCAGTATTTATTGCACTTGAAAAGGTGGTGGCCGAGTTGTCTTCTTGAATCACTGCAGTCCATATGGTGTGTACACCCTCAGCGCTGCTAGGGAGTGGGTGGCAATTACTGAGCACAGTAGAGGTTTGTGGGTAAAGGTATAAGTGGAAAGAGGAGTTGCAGCAAATAGTCGCAATGAAGAGAGAGAGAATAGATAAGAGTTTAGTTTAAAACACAGGATGAGGGTTCTTGGGTGGTGTAGTGGTGAGCACTTAACCCAAGTTCTATCCCGGCCCAGCCCTGGGTCACTGTCCGTATGGAATTTGCACATTCTCCCCGTGTCTGCGTGGGTTGTCCCCCCACACACACACAACCCAAAGATGTGCAGGGGTAGGTGGATTGGCCACACTAAATTGCCCCTTAATGGGGAGAATTGGGTACCTTAAATGTATTTTTAAAAAAGGAATAGAGTCCTTGGAGGTTTCAGTGTGGGAGAATGAAGATTAAAAAGGATTGGAGCATATGAAAAACAGAAACATAACAGGAGTGTGTACAAAAAACAGATCAGGAGCAGGATTTAAAGAATGCTGACTGTTTCTCAACTATCAAGACGTAACTGTTTAGAAAACAGCAGAAACATGCGCCAGGAGTTGAAATAAAATATCAGAGTGGACGATGGGCAGCACGGTAGCACAGTGGTTAGCACAGTTGCTTCACAGCCCCAGGCTCCCAGGTTCGATTCCCGGCTTGGGTCATTGTCTGTGCGGAGTCTGCACGTTCTCCCAGTGTGTGCGTGGGTTTCCTCCGGATGCTCCCGGTTTCCTCCCACAGTCCAAAGATGTGCAGGTAAGGCGGATTGGCCATGCTAAATTGCCCTTAGTGTCCAAGAAAGTTGGGTGGGGTTACTGTGTTACGGGGATAGGGTGAAGGTGTGGGCTTGGGTAGGGTGCTCTTTCCAAGGGCCGGTGCAGACACGATGGGCCGAATGGCCTCCTTCTGCACTGTAGATTCTATGATTCTATGGGCCAAAAGAAAGATCATGCCGGAAGTGAGAAAATATTTCAAGGGAAATCCGTAGGCAGGGGGATCCATTCTGATCCCGACCCAGAACATCTTTACACTATTTGTCTTATTATCATGGAAATTCATGGGAACTCACCTACCACCCCTGCCCATGTACTCATAGCTTGAGTCCAATGAATGGATCTTATTGCAAAAGAATGAAAATCCCTGTCTGGGGCAATATTGTCATTGTCGTGGCACTATTTGACCACATCCTTCCTTGATCTCCTCACCCAGTAAATGCCACTGGAGACCAGCCAGAAGCAGGAACCTTCACTCCCCCTCACTCGAGTTAATGCCTCTAAACCCAGCTAAGATTAGCTAACACAGTATAGGCTGAGAATCAAATCTAGGACTTTTCTAGTCTGTATGATTTGCTGCAGTAATATTTATCTAATGACTCTTTTGAGGGGCTCTATTTAATCCCACTGTACGAAAAGAAAAATGTGCACCATGATTTAATTTCTGTTGCACTTCTGATGGTCAAATTAACTTTTCAACTGTTCTCTTTTGACCAAATTAGATGCAATCAGAAAAAGGTACCTTTGAAGTTGAGTAATGGCTGTGTTCACGAGGAGTATGGTGATAATAAGCCATCTATCGTGAACATGTCTGCTTAATACGCTGGTGTTATGTAATATGTGCTCACAACCTGACTGAAAACCCTTGTCAGACCTTACCAATCAAGGAGGATTGCTCATCAAATGTGCCACAGCCGCACCTACAATTGATTGTTATTCATCCTACTCGTTATAATCAAATTTGTTAAATCGGTACTCAATCATAATAAGTTTAGCAACTGAAATAAATAGGAAACACTGCCAGAATCTATACATATTTTTTAAAGAATGTAGAATCAAGGCGTATCATTTTGGTAAATCCTGTACTGCTGTCTCTTATTCAGTTTCAGTAATTCTCAGTGCCTGGTTATTTTTAAAGCGATGCTTCACAAAACACTCAGACTGTATAACTTTGTAACGGTAAAACTGATTTCAACAGTTGAGTCATCAAAAAACATGTGGCTGACCCATTTACCAGCTGGACAAAGCATAACAATCCTGGAAATCAATGCTTGCTATTCAATGCATTATATAAATATAATTATCTGTTTACTGTTGACTTCAGAGTTGCTGTTGGAGCTGAAAACTGAATGGAGTATTGGAGACTTTTCACCAATGACCAAAGTTTCACGTGTTAAACAAAGTGTGCGATGTTTTAAGGTGAACATTTGTGAATGGGGACCACTATGGAGATTGATTGCTCCTAATAACTTTACTTAAATAAAATAAACAAATGTTTGGTTTCATTTGAACAAATGCATTAAGTTCATAAAGGCCAGAATCCTAGTACAATAGAGATAGATTTTGCACAGCCGGCGTAACAATGTGCAATGAGGAATTGCTCTCTCGTCAGAATTCGAGCTATCTTGAATTTCAAAAGAGCGACATTAACAGATGTCTTTCTTCTACTTATCTTGCAGGATTCGCAGCCCATTGTTTGTTGATGCAAGCAGTTGTCATAGTCATGTAATAACAAAACCCAGCCATTTACTCTGTTTACCTCCGGAGGAACTGATGTGCAATCTACATAAAATGACAGCCATGTGTGGAATTCAATGAGAAGACTGGGGAGAGGCATACAAATTTTGAGGCTTCCACTGCATCTCTGTATCTGCTCTAGGTCTGCTGTAGCCTGCTCCAGGAAAGCCCTATCTGAAACCCAAGTTTTCAGTCTATAACCAGAACCTGTCAACAGCGAGTAAGTTCACTTTTTTAGTAACACGTTGTCTCAATCTGACTACATTTATGATGAGACAAATATAAACATTGCCAAAGTAAGCGTAGCCTTCAAGAGACTTTGAATGCCAGTTTGGGAACGGGGAGTATTCTCACCAAGCTGAAAGTCTGTAGAGCACTAGTCCTAGGCGGCACAGTGGAACAGTGATTAGCATTGCTGCCTCACAGCATCAGGGGCCTGGGTTCGATTCTGATCTGCGGTGACTGTTTGGAGTTTGCACATTCTCCTCATTTCTGCATGGGTTTCCTCCCACAGTCCAAGGATGTGCAGGTTGGTGGATTGGCCATGTTAAATTGCCCCTTAGTATCCAAAGGTTGGATAGGGCGGGGAAGTGGGCCCAGGTGTCGTGCTCTTTTGGAGTGCTGGCGCAGACTCGATGAGCCAAATAGCCTCCTTCTGCACTGTAGGGAAGCTATGATTACTGCCACCTCTGCTCTGCGCAAGTGAAACTTAGACTTATACCAGTCAGAAAGCTAAAACACTTTCACTTTCAGAAGCTCCTGAAGATCAGATGGCAGGACAAAAATACCAGATACTGACATTGAGCCAGGCTGGAATGCCAAGCATCCACACCTTATTGAGGCAGCCACAGCTGTGACGGTTGTTCATGCAACCAGAATGCCTGACACTCGCTTACTAAAACAAATCTGCGATCGTCAGTTTGAGTCTGGGGTGCACTGTTTTGGCAGGCTAAGGAAGCACGACAAGGACACTCTGAAGGCTTCACTTAAGAATTTTGATATCGAACCTGAGTCCTGGGAGAAGTTCACCTAGATCACTTCACCTGGCATAAGTAAATAAAAAATGCTGTGGTGTCCTTTGGAAGCAAGAGCCTATTGCAGCCAGAGAGAAAACATGAGGAGAGGAAATCACAAGCCAGCAAATCATCCAAAAGTCAATCGTCTGCAATATCCTGTACTGTTTGCAGTAGAACCTTCCGGGTACAGATCGAGCTTAGCAATCACTTCTGTACCCACAGGAGTCCGACCAAACACTCCAGACGATGAACATAGATATGTTTACCTCAAAAGACGAGCAACTTCTACTTTTTTAATTTTCATCAGGCAAGACCATTATTGCTTCAATTCTGTTCTCTTCAAAATTACACATTGAATGCAATTTTCACATTAACATAATCACCCTTTATTTTCCTCCTATGAATAATGCACGACTGTTTCAGTGTTATGTTCCTAATGTTATATTTGTCAGAGTTAATTTTCCAATTACAAATATTTAAACTCAGCTAACACAATAAAACCTCGATGCATTACAACAAAATAGCTTGATGATTTTAAGGTCCCGCCCACAATAAAAACAAAAATGAGCCACAGGTGAGGGGAAAATCCCATCCAATGTTGCTTGTCACATGTTAAATTTTGGACCTAATCATTTTCTCAAATAGTTTATGATTTCACAACAAAGATACAATACTTAATGTGCATTATGTTTACGATTTGTTCAGGTCCCCGCTTCCTTATTTTTGAAAATCTGTCCAGTTTGTGTGACCTTTACGAGTAGAGTTGAGCAGTGAGCATGTTGCAATGCCACATCAAGATGCTCACAGGCTTGAACTAATATCTGTGTTGGCTAAACTGATCATAGCCAACTGTAGCACATACAGAAAGGATGCCAACATTTTTATTGGAAAAACAGGTGAAGAAAATGAACTAGGTTCCCCTCCTCTTGGTCGCTGTTGTACTGATTTTGCTGAAAAATGCCCATGTGTGAATGTCAAGGTGAGATGAGGATTAAGTTTCAATGTGATGTCCATTAGAGTGGAATACCCTGTCAGTATTCACTCTCTAGCCATTTGGGGCAAGCAGTTGAAGAACTGTTGGTACCCACAGAAGCTACCTTAATCTGCACTTTGCAAAGATTATCCTCACTTGTTCAAAGAACTAAAAGGTTCTAGGTGCATAATGAATGCGGTTCTCCCAAAAGGGAACAAAGTCCAGTAGGCTGGCACACAGGTGACACTGTCAAGGTGCCAAGCTGGCACTGCCAGGGCACCCAGATGGCATCAGGCACCACCCTGCTCAAAGGGCATGCCGTTGGGGGCCTCTGATCCCCTGCGAGACCCCCATGAGGCTTATTGCCTCCTTCTAATATGCTGATGTGCCAACAAGTGATCCCACCCATTGTCGGTGGGTTTTACATTGCAACGTGTCGCGAGCCTTTGTGGGGACCAGTGCTGAATGGCGCTTGCCCGAGGTCTCTGAGGTGAAGGGGCTGAATCCCAAAGCCTCAGATACCTCAGGAATCTGCACATTAGAGTCAGGCTCACTGCCTCCCTCTAATATGCAGATGTGCCAAAAGGTTATCCCGCCCACAACGGGCGGGATTTACATTGCTATGTCGCGCGAGATCGGATGGGATCGCGCCAGGCATGGTGAGCAAGGTAGATCCTGTTGCTCGTTTTAGCCTTAGTTTACTTTATTCTTATTCTGTCACCTTTGCTCATGAGTCGCCAGGTATCTTTCTGATACCACCACGTGGTTCAAGTCCAAGTAATGATTAATAATGCAACACACCGCTTAATAAGAGTTAAATCAACACTCATTTATTATATACAGCAATAAATACTTATACAATAATCCTACTTCTAGACTACTACCTACCACTAAAGGCCAATACTTAACTTTGGAAATGGCCCACCAGGTCAGGGAAACGAATGGTCTTTCGAATTGGTTCTGAGCCTGCGGGATTCAAAAGCTGGTACAAGTCGATAGTCAGGAGCGTCTATCTGGTAGCGATCGCTGGAGTAACACTTACAGTTTTCTTTGTCGAAGGGTCTCGAAGGTTGCGAGCAGGAGAAGAATGGTCGAGTTGAACTTGGCCCCTATTCTTATAGTCCCCAGGGGCTTCCCGCCTCTCGGGGCGGACCTCGTACCTGGTTCCAAGTGATTGGACTTGGTCCCAATCATTTGGTTCGATATGCTCCAATAATGGAGCGATTCCTTGATCGGGGGGTGGTCGTTTACCTTCCTTTGCGTCAGCCCCTGCTGGCGCCGAAAGGTCTGGGTCGGCTTTCAATTGCTAATTTGTAGCAATTGTTCCCGGGGATGGCTGCTTACTATGCAGATGGCTGGGTTGTTGTGATGTTGATGGCTGCAGGTATCGGTCTGGGCTGAGTTCCCCAGAGGCAAATACACTGTTTTGCCTGCAGCTGTCCGTTTGAGTCCTGTTGGCTGATTTTCCCATCAGCCTCTTTCGTTCGCTATTTTAAATCGGGGTTTTGACCATTCTAATCGGGAATCAGCCATTTTACATGGCAACAATCCCGGGAACTGTGTCTCCCGGCTTTCATCGGCCACGTTATGTGAAAGGAAGCTGCTTTACCGGCACAGCATGACCGTTGGATTGCGCACATTGTTTCTCAGCTTGTGGAGAATGATCTCTAAACGTTCATTTTTTAAAAATTTCGAATACCCAATTCATTTTTTCCAAATTAAGGGGCAATTTAACGAGGCCAATCCACTTACCCTGCACATTTTTAGGTTGTGGGGCTAAACCCACGCAAACACGGGGAGAATGTACAAACTCCACACGGACAGTGACCCAGAGCTGGGATCGAACCTGGGACCTCGGAGCCGTGAGGCAGCAGTGCTAACCACTGCGCCACCATGCTGCCCCTTCTCTAAATGTTCAATTAAAGCAAATGTTTCTCTTTATTCACATTTCCTGGGAAAACAAAGGTCGTTTTAAGGGATTTGTATTTGCATTGGTAAACATTAGAAATGTAGGGCGGAACCTTGAGCCCGCACTTGCTGCCTGTGGCATCATCAAGGGGGGGCGGAAAATCTCACAAGATTTGGGAAATGTTGGAGAGGTTACATTTCCCGATTTTTCCCACCCCTCACCAGTGACGCACGGGATTCACATGCACAAACAACGTTGAACATCAATTTTTAAAAATAAATTTAGAGTGCGCAATTATTATTTTTTCAATTAAGGGGCAATTTAGCCTAATCTGCACATCTTTGCATTGTGGGGGTGAAACAGATGCAGACACGGGGAGAATGTACAAACTCCATGCAGAAAGTGGTTGAACATCATTTTAATAAATTTGTCTGCATCTCAATGTTATTAGAGGCACCCCGCCAAATGATCCTCCCTCACCAAATATTCATATGGGTAACGTTTACAAACGGTTTGGCCAGACTGTGAAAGTCGAGGGGATCCATTTGGGGGGGGGGGGGCAGTGGAGAGGGTGGACGCCAGGGGGATAGAGAAACATGCCGGGGCAGTGCCCTGGCAGTGCCACCTGGCACAGGTTGGCAATGCCAGGCTGACACTGTGCCAGGAGGCAATGTCGTGGTGGACCTGTGTGAGAGATCCATGGGGGGGGTGCTTGGATGTGTATTGGGCGAGGGGAGAGTGAAGATTGGGGGAGGGGTGGATGCTAACGATGAATCTCCAGGGGGAGGGGGAATGCCGGTGATGAATGTTGGGGGGGGGCATGCGGGGAATGCCAGTGAACAATGTCGGGGGGGGGGTCGGAAATGGATGAGAGTCTCTGAGTCCTCCGTGATGTGGGCTGGGGGTCGTTAGGCTGCAGCACCCTTTAAAGATGGCACCTCGATTTGTTTGGAGCAGGTTCCCGGCTCTATGAGGCTCCTCCCCACCATGAGCGATGGTGTAAAGCTCGTCCACTTTTGGTTTTGGCAAAGAGGCTCAGAAACCTGGAGGGTTGCAAGCCAGTTTTCTGTGTGAACCTGACATTTTGCCAAATTCTTCTGCCCATAGGTTTAAGTGTGTTTATGTGAATGGTAAAACCTGTAGTTAGATTCATACTAGATAAAGCTGTTTGTATGGTTCAGTTCTAAATTTGTTCCAATTGTGCTTAGAGGGGATTGCAGCGTGAAGAGTAAATAAAAGCCTAAAGAAGGATAAGTTGTTGCTTAGTAACAGGGAGCCATTTTGCAGACAGTAGGAATTTCCTTTTGTTCTTAATTTAGCTGAATTTGTTGGCAGTTTAAGAAGAACACCGGGGAGTGAGTATCTCTCAACTCTACCAGAAGAATGACTGGACAGGTCAGGAGCTGCAAAGAGGCAGATGTCCAAAGAACCAGTTACTGTCCAGATAACCAGAGAATAGGGACAGAAAGAATATCTTAAGGTGATGGAAGATAAGAGAACAGACACCAAGGTATTGTCAGAAAAATTCAAGGAAGAGTAAACAAGAGTTAAAGAAACAATTGCAGTGACACGATTTAACATGGGAAAGCAAACTTCAGAGGTAAATCAAAAGTTTGATGCCATTTTATTTATTTTTAAATTAAATTCAGAGTACCCAATTTTTTTTTTTCTAATTAAGGGATAGATTAGTGTGGCCAATCCATCTAACCTGCACATCTTTCGGTTGCGGGGTGAGGCACATACAGACACGGGGAAAATGTGCAAACTCCACACAGACAGTGACCAGGATCAAACCCGGGTCCTCAGCGCCGTAGGCAGCAGTGCTAACCACTGCGCAACCATGCCTGATGCCATTTTAATCCAGAGTTAGAAAATTAATTTAATCAAGAGTTAAAACAGTTTGTACAACAGCCAAGACAAAATAATCCTACAGAGTGTTGTATAAACCCTGGATACTGGATCCACTGTGGAATGGGAGCTTTGTTTAAAAAAGAGTAATTTGGAAAATCTGGACTGGATTTCAGAATGCTAGCCAATAATGGAAAGCATGATTATAAAATAAAATCATAAATGAGTTTTTCAGACTGGAATTTGGAAACTCTCGTGTGACAATCATCTGGAGAGATTCTGAGGAGACATTCACAGAAATTCACTTGGGTTCAGAGTGGAGTGTGCATATTTGACCACAGCCAATCTTAGTGCTTAAAGGACCGTGCGTTACTAAGACCATTGTAGCTTAAGATGTACATTGTGATCTGTGTTCATGTTAAAATCTGTATGCATTTGTTAAGTTCGGGGGGGGGGGGGGAGTAAAGAAGTGTTATATAATATTCAATTTTTACATGGTTAATCAAAATATTTTTCTTGTTAAAAATAATTAGGGGTCCTATGACTGTTCCAGCACATTTTCTAAAAAAATGTAAATGTTCCGTTCTTTTGAGCCAGGGTTCCATTCTGGTATCTTCCCGTCCAGTTCTAACATCAACTGGAACCGTAACACCATCTAACTACGTCTTAGTTATTCACTCTGATGACTAAGTCGATATACAAAAGTCATCAAAATGAATTGTGTATGATACGCCTTAAAAGTTGTATTTACACTGGCTCTTGTTTATGTCAAATTTGTCATGATATCCATATTAACATATCATGGTGCAATCACACACACACACTGATGGACAGGTAGTTGGACCAACCAGCACACACACAACATCGCAGCCAATCACCAGTGAGAGCACACGCTCGATAAAACAGGGAACACCACAGTTCCCGCTCATTCTACCAGGAGATAGCTCAGAGCACAGAGCTCACAGCGCGCCACTCAGACATACACCATGTGCTGAGTGCCTCACTAAGATAGTGCTAGGGCTGTGTCCACAGGTTAGCTGGTGAAGTACGAACCACAGCCAGAAGTTAATAGTTATTATTGTACAGAATAATAAAACAGAGTTGTACCATCTACAACCGTGTTGGTTCGTTTGTGTATCGGAACACCCAACACGACAAAATTCTGAGACAATGGGTAGCCTTAGCTGCCTCCAGTAGTTTACACTTCACAATCCAGGAGTCTTATCCCAGCAACATAACCCACTTTCTTGTGGTTCTCCAATTCTCCCTGCGCAGCCAGGGAGCCAGGTTTTATCCTGGAAATTGCTAGAACCAGCTGAAGTGAAGTTGGTCTCTCAGAATCAAACCAAAACAAGTATCATGTCAAACAGGATTAATATGCTTTCCATCCATCTCTGCCAACTCCAGCCTAGTTATTCAGGGTGGTGATGTTTTGTATGAAAAGTGGTAGTTTGTTGTGGGATGCTGCAGGTTAAAGATAAAGGTTGCTCTATTCCTTTCACCTCTTGTCTAAATCTAGACAGATCACACACAGCTCAATTTGATGGGTCAGATAATCAGCATAGCCTGGTCATATTCCGGACATGGACCCATTCCTTATCAGGATTTATCCTGAGAAAGAGGAGGCTGGAACAGTATTCCAGCTGCCAGCCTCAGAAAATGCACAGAAGACTTCCAGCCCCTGAGATGGCATGTGTGTGGGACCTTTCTTGCTCTGGTGCTGGCACCTTCAGACTCTCCAAAATGAAGAGGTTCTGACTTCCAGGTGCCACATTTTGGCCTGTCATGTTGACAGTTCAACTGAGCAGAAAGAGGGCAGCACAGTTGAGCAGTGGGTTAGCCCTGCTGCCTCACGGCGCCGAGGTCCCAGGTTCGATCCCGGCTCTGGGTCACTGTCCGTGTGGAGTTTGCACATTCTCCCTGTGTTTGTGTGGGTTTCGCCCCCACAACCCAAAAATGTGCAGGCTAGGTAGATTGGCCATGCTAAATTGCCCCTTAATTGAAAAAAATGAATTGGGTACTCTAAATTTATAAAAGAAAACTGAGCAGAAAGGAACAGCAAGCAAGGTAAACTGGTGCTAAATTGATAACATTAGGAAACACTATATATTTCTCATTTATACAACAGCATCAACTTGCATTTATGTAGTGCCTTTTGCAAATTGAAACATCCCAAAGTGCCACACACGTGACACACATTTTGACACTGCTTGAGTCACAAAAAGAAATATGAGAGATGACTGAAAGCTTGATCAAAGAGATAGGCTGTAATTTTCTGGCCATTCGCGCTGGCGGGATCTTCCATTTGTGCCAATAGGGTCCAAGGGGTGCATTCAGCAGGAAACCAAGTTGACAATGGCAGGAGCAGAAGATTCCGCCATTGGACAATGGTGGGCTGCCTCCGCTGCTGTGAAACACGCAGCGGATTGCATGGAAAATCCGACCCATAAGGTGGAGTTCTCCATAGCCATGTGGCGGGATTGGTGGAGGGCGGGAGTGGGGAATCTAGCGAGAGCCAAAAATGTCAGAAACCTGCCGCCGTAGAATCACGTTCCAATTCTCCCAATGGTGGGTTAATGGCAGGTTGCTCTTCCCACTGGCTGGTGATGTGAACGTCATTTACATGAATTTGAATCTCATGAATGCTCATTAAAACAGTTGCTGATCAGTGTCCCATCAGGCTTTCCAAACTTGTGTCACACCAGCATGAAATTACACCCGTCTAAAACCCGATTGATAAAGAGTGGCATGCACAAGGCGCTCCTCAGTTCACCAGAGACTTTGACTGAGTGCAACATAGCTTTTCTGCCAGAGTGCTGCCCAGCTCCTGATACACTGCTCCCCATTCTGCCACAACAGACCTGTTCCTTCCCTCCATCTCCATGCCGAGCTGGTCCTCAATGCCAGCACCGTGCTGCTGGACCCGTGGACCCTCATTTGTCACTGTCTCAGTTCAGTTTTGCACCTGGGGTTTGACGAGTAATGGGGTGATCCTTCCCCTGTCCGGGTTCCACACACCTGTGTCTACCTGAACAACACTGTGCTGTGGGACTCATGCAGCCACCGCAACAAAGGTCCAAAGTTTGACAGGGGGTGGAGAGTGAGGTTGCGGGGGGAGGTGGTGCAGGTGAGGAATACAAGATGGGTAACATTTTTCCTCTGGGTGGCTGACATCCTGCGTGGTGTGGTGATGACAGGTGGGCTGGACAGAATGATATGAATGTGCTGGACTGGTATTTAAATATGGGGCCTGGATGGTCAAACCCACCAGCTGAGGGTGGGCGAAAGATTCAGCTGCCCACTCACCAGGAGAGTCGGAGGGAGGGGAACTCATCTCTGCATAATTAATTAGGTTAAAAGCGCAGAATCTGCTGGGGATCCCGCCATTTGAATCAGCGGGACAGGCACAGCCGTCTGCTACCGCACTTAGTTTCAAAATGGGAGAATCACGCACATAGATTTTTTTCTTTCTTTTTTAAAATAAATTTAGAGTACCCATTATTATTTTTTTTTCCAATTAAGGGGCAATTTAGCGTCGCCAATCCACCTAACTTGCACATCTTTGGGTTGTGGGGGTGAAACCCACGCAGACACGGGGAGAATGTGCAAACTCCACACGGACAGTGACCCAGGGCCGGGGTTCAAACCGGGGTCCTCGGCGCCGCAGTCCCAGTGCTATCCGCTGCGCCACGTGCCGCCCTCCACGCATAGATTTTAAGGAGTCTCCTAAAGAATGAGAGAACAGTAGAAAGGCAACAAGTTTAGGAAAGAATTTCAGAGTTCAGGATTTCGGCAATTGGAGATAGAGCTGCCAATGGTGAAGTGATTAAAGTCAGAGATACTCAATAGACTAGCCTAGAAGAGGGGAGAGGTGCAAGAGCATAAGAACAAAATAAATAAGAGCAGGATTTGGCCATTCCACCATTTCAACCTGTCCTAACATTCAATATAATCATGCCTCAGCTACACCACGCATCATCTCCACAACCCTTTACATCCTGAATAAAACTCAGGTAAACTATCCATCCTCATCTTTCTCAACCTGTAGCCTTTGACATGTTGGTCCACAACATCCCCTCAATGTTCCCCCACTATTGTCCAGGTAAGTGGGCCTGCTCTCGTCTGGTTGCATTCTTATCCGTCTGAATGTAGCTAGAATATCACTTCTCTTCCTTCTCGGGCACTATTTTTCTGGAGTCCTCCAAGGATCGATCTTTGACCCAATGTTATTTTTTACCTACCTGTTGTCCCCTAGCAATCCACCCAATCCCTCTGCCTGGAAACTGTCTGAGAATACACCAATTTGCACCTGATGTCATATTTGACCCGGCATGCGCTTACAACCACACATCTGTGTCATCACTGAGACCGCTTCTTTCCACCTTTGTAACATCTCTCTTGACTTCACCCTGCCTCAGATCACCTGCTGCCGAAAGGCTCATTCATTCTTTTGTTACTAACACCCTTGACATTTCCATTGCACTCCTGGCAGGCCTTCCAGATTCTACCTTCCCTCCTGCTCCCCCATCACCCCAGCCAACTGGCGGTCATCCAAAATGACCTTAATCCCACCAAGTTCCATTTCCCTATCATCCTCAGCTCCCTCCCGGGTTAGTTCCTGGTCAAGCAATACCTTGATTTATGAATTCTCATCTTTGTTTTGAAATCGTTGCCCCTTTCTTAATTCTGTCATCCCCATCAGTCCTACCCCTTTAAGTTATCAACAATCACCTAATTCTGGTTTCTAGCGCATCCTCGATTTCAATTGGTGACTGACTGTGCCTTCCGCTGCCTAAATCCTAAGCTCTGAAATTCCCTCTCTCCAGCCTCTCCAACTCTCTCTTTTTTCTTTTAAGATGATCTTTAAAACCTACCCCTTTGACGGTCTGCCCTAACATCACCTTATGTGGCTCACGTCTAATTTGTTCTCTTTAACACTCCTGTGAAGTTCCGTGGCATGTTTTATTATGTTTAAGGTGCTATATAAATCTAGGTTGTTTTGTAGTACCTAAAAATCTATTGAGCGCTGATTTGACTGGAGCTTTGTGACATTGGAGAAGGTTAAAGAGATAGTGCACGTGTTTGAAGACAAACAAGAGAATTGTAAAGTTGAGGCTTTATTGTACTGGGAGCATTTTCGGTTAACCATCGCAAAGGTCAAGTGTGACTAGGTCGAGGGCAGCATGGTGGTGTGGTGGGTTAGCCCTGCTGTCTCACGGTGCCGAGGTCCCAGGCTCAATCCTGGGCCCCCACAACCCAAAGATGTGCAGGCTAGTTGGATTGGCCACACTAAATTGCCCATTAATTGGAAAAAATGAATTGGGTACTCTAAATTTATTTTTCAAAAGTGTGACTATGTCTTGCTGTACACAGGCAGAAACGTAAACTCACTCAATTTTGAGTTAGGTGGAAGGTACTTTGGGAGGCCAGCTAGGATATCATAGGAATTATAAAGTCTCAGAGTAACATAAAAGCTCATGGCGTAGGGGGTTACATGTAACATGGCTTAAAGATTGACTAGCTAACGGGAAACAGAGAGTTGGTATAAATGAGTATTTTTCTGGTTGGCAGGATGTGACAAGTGGTGTGCCACAGGGATCAGTGATGGGGCCCCAACTTTTTACATTCATATAAATTACTTGGATGAAGGGACTGAAGGTATGGTTGCTAAATTAGCCGATGACACAAGGATAGGTAGGAAAGTAAATTGTGAAGAGGACATAAGAAGGCTACAAAGTGACATAGATAGGTTAAATGGGTGGCCAAACTCTGGAAAATGGAGTATAATGTGGGCAAATGTGAAATTGTCCATTTTGACAGAAAAGATAAGAGAGAAGCTTATTACCTAAATGGTGAGAGATTGCAGAGCTCTCAGGTGCAGGAGGATCTGGGTGTCCTAGTGCATGAATTGGAAAAGGCTGGTATACAAGTACAGCAATTAATTAGGAAAGCTAATAGAATGGCCGGATTCTTCTACCCCACCAACCGCAAGATCGCCATGGGCGGGACGTGGACCATGTAATCGTCCATTGACCTCGGACGGGAATTTCCTGTTGCCAGGCTGGTGTAGCCAGAGAATCCCACTCAATGTATTTGTTTATTGTGGAGGGAATTGATTACAAAAATAGGGATGTTATGTTTCAGTTATATAGGGCATTGGTGAGACCACACCTGGAGTATTGTGTGCAGTGTTGATTACTTTATTTAAGGAAAGCAGTTCAGAGAAGGTTTACTGGACTAATGCCAGGAATATTCAGAAATGGCCTCATCCACGATTGACTCCATGCGAGTAGAGAAATTATGTGAGATGAAGCAGTACAGGGGGTGATCAGGAATATGAGTAGGCAAGTTTATATGGAGGCAGAGATTAAGGGAGGATAACCTAGCAGCAAATTCAGGAGAGAGGGCATGATGACATGACATGGAGGTTGAAATCGCTGGAGGTAAGAGATCATTCAGTGCAGAGGCCAAGGGAGGAAGGCAATGAAGAGAATTTAGTCAGCAAATTACCATGATACTTTACTGCACAATAGAGAATGATCATTATAAATGAGAGGTGAAGTGATGTAACAAGGTGAGATGTTCAAAGGAGGAGAAGGTGCGAAATGAGTAGAGGGACAAACCAAGTTGTGATTTGGTGATAAGAGCCACACTACCACCACAACATTTGGGTGGACAGTATAGCCAGGAAGGGAGCTTCATTAAGGGGAAAGGGATCATTATATATCTGCCAGATTTTTGGATGGCCATGAGGTGTTGGGTGCTCTGAGGTACAGACGAACCAACACGGTTGCGATTGGTACAATGCAGTTTTATTCCATCTAACTATTTACGCATCAGACTTGGTACTCAGCACGTTGTGACTGTGTGAGTGTCTTGCTATGAGGTCCTGGCCCTGTGCTGTCTCCAGATGGACTGCCCAGGAAGTGTCGTGTTTCTTGTCTTATACTGTGACTGCTCTTGTCTGTGATTGGCTGTCGTGTTATGTGTGCTAATTGGTCCGTTGGTCTGTCTATCAATATGTATGTGTTATGATGTATGTTTGAATATCATGACAGCCATGATGTTGATTCAGTTATCCACAAGCTCATTGAGGGCAAGGGCATTGTTAATAAGTGAACAAAAATTTTGGAGGGAGATGCAGGGAAAGTGCTGGCTGATCCATTGGCAGAGTACTTAATTGGGAATGATTGAGTGAGCTGCAAAGGAGATTGGCAAGATCAACAAACTGATCTGTTGATCTATTGCTTTTGGTAGTAAGAGGACAGCCTATTTGTATGTAAAATGTAAATAGCTCTGTAGTCAACATTGACAGAAGTTTCATCAATATTTTCCAAATTTTGGGATGTTAATGGAAACATGTTAATTATCAGGCACATCATTGAGTCAGATGCACAATGATAAAAATCTGGTAAATTAATCCAAAATGTTGCAGTTAAAATCTCACCATGAGAAAACAACTTCTGTTCAGCAGATGCTATTGTTTATAAGTATAAATTAATACATCATCCCTCTTGTGGCACCAGCTTCCATTGTTTACTGTGATGAGGCCTTATCCCGATGACACATTCATTGACCCAGATTTTTGTCAGTCTACCATTGTATTAGTATCACAAATGTATAGGAATTGAAACATTTGATACAGAAAACAGAAGGGGAATCTGTACATCTGCTGTCCACAGTCTTACAGTAGAAACACACCTTAAATTGTAACAATGCAGAGGTGCTAGGCAATGGCCACCCTGTAGATGTGAGGCAAAGTTACTTGACTGTTACTAAGTTAATATCATATACCTCCCAATTGTCATGATATGCAGACATGCAGATAATTATATACAGACAGGCACAGACAGGCAGCTAATGAACACAGAGAACAGGACATGACCAATGAGCAGGTAGGACACTCAGGGGTGGTATCTCGCTATAAAAGGCACGAGGCACTCACACTCCGCCTCTTTCCACTGATGAACATCTACAGAGTGAGTCAGGGTGTATGTACAGTATCACACCTCCAGCACGTGGCTAAGAGCTAGTCTGGTTCAGTCAGACAGAGTAACCACACTTGGGTTAGCAGAGAGTCAAACTCACAAAGAACTGTGCTAACTGTGCTACTGGTTCAATAAATCAGATTGAACTAACTTCAAGGTCTGGAGTATCTTTTGGTTAAACCTGCATCCAGTTGGAGCCAGTGTTATCCCAGCGTACATAACACATGGCTTCTCCAATGGTTGATTTAGAAAACTTACAGAGAATTATGTAGAACATACAGCACAACTAATTCATGCTGTCATTTATGCTGCACTCAAACCTCCTCCCATCCTTCCTTGTCTAACTGTATCAGCACAACCTTCAATTTGTTCCTCCCTTATAGTAGCTTCCTCTTCATGCATCTTTGCCATTTGCCTCAACTGATCCCTATGGTAGTGAGTTTAATATTGTCCCAGTTCTCTGGGTAAAGAGGCTCCTTCAAATTCTCTATATGATTTGCTCTCCCCCACAAGAGGAAATATTCTCTCTGTGTCTACCTTCTCAAACTCTTTCCTGATTTTAAAGACCTATATTAGGTCATCGGTCAACCTTCCCTTTTCAAGACAAAAGGGACCCAGCCTGTTCAGTCTCTCCTGATAGTTATAGCCTTGCTGTTCACAGATCTTCCCTGTTAACGTTTGAAAGTCTTTTTTGCACCTTCACTAGTGCCTCCATATTCTTTTCAAATCTGGCAAACCGAACCATACACTGCATGCAAGTGTGATCTAACCAAGGTTCAATATACGTTTACCATAACCTCTCTGGTTTCTAATTCTATCCTTCGGAAATAAATCCTAATGCTTGGTTTGCTTTTGTTTTCTTGTTATTAACCTGCCTTGTTATTTTGAGTGATTTGTGTTCACTCCCAGATATCTTTGCCCCTCTATTAGTGTGTAATGGCGCCTCCAGAGAGGAAAGAAAATCCACGTTCTATTTTGTGGTCTGTTCTCCGGATGGCCACTGCCAAAGCTCAACAATACTGGATATCTTCGGAACACACGTTGGGTGATATCACACACATGTGGTGAAGTCATTGTGTTTGGGGATCCTGCACTGCTGAAGGAAAATGGAGGCATCTGGGGAGTAAAAAGTGTGAAAACAAACATATCTCTCCACAGATGCTGCTTGACGTGTTGAGTACTTCCAGCATTTTCTGTTTTAATCCATAAGACTGCATCAGTTCAGGGATCAACAGCCTCCAGGAGAATCATAGAATTTACAAGCAGAAGGAGGCCATTCGGCCCATTGAGTCTGCGCCGGCCCTTGGAAAGAGCATCCTACCTAAGCCCATACCTCCATGCTATCCCCGCACCTCCACCCTATCCCCACACCTCCACCCTATCCTCGTAACCCCACCTAACCTTTTTGGACACTAAGGGCAATTTAGCTGAGCCAAACGACCTAACCTGCACATCTTTGGACAGTGGGAGGAAACCGGAGAATCCGGAGGAAGCCCACGCAGATACGGGGAGAATGTGCAGACTCTGCACAGACAGACAGTGACCCAAGCCAGGAATTGAACCTGGGACACTGGAGCAGTGAAGGAACTGTACTAACCACTATGCTACCGTGCAGGGGAGAAATTTGACAACAGAAAAATTGGCCGGGTAGCAGGCAGTAGATTTTTTTAAATCTAGGACTTTTCCTTAGGTAAATTGATATCTTTTTAATTGAAATGTTGTTTTCTTGTAGAAATTGAATTCTTCCTTATAGTAGAATATTACACTGTGAGTATTTTTCTTGCTAATTTGGCACATTTAATGTCATTATTATGACAGCTGCGCATACAGGTTACAGAGATAGAGAAGTGGCATCAATGATGACTTAAATGTTTCCACATTTTTTAAAAGACTTATATCATTTAGATAATTTTGAGTACATATTCTTGTAGTTCAATGGTAATGTAAAACCACTTATGTGAATTAAAACTAATCTGCGATGGAAATTAAGCTAATTGGAAAATAGAGTTAGAATTCTTCTGGTCACAATTATTTGTAGCAGCTTTTGAAAGTGATTTTTGAAGCATTGCTACGTTTAATACTTTGGAGAAAAAAGTATTTACGAATTTTGTTCAGAATACCGAAACATGAAATTTTATGAATGTATTTGTGATGTCACCGTGCCTAGGTGTCTGAGAAACGATTACCCCCAATTACCCCTAATTTGCCAAATTTATCAACATGCAAAAATGATGGGCCAGCAAATTACAAGCCGATCTATCAAGTCTGCTCACACTCATGATGCCTGCAGCGTCGAGACCAAACATTTCTAACCCTCGACCCTTCACCCCATCCTGCAGCCATGTAATCTCCTAGGAGAGGTATAAACCAGGACCAATAAGAGAAAAATAAACCTGGAAAATTTCTCTCCAACCCCCTAAAGCAATCAAAAAGGCCTTCTTCAATATAAGGAAGCAAAGAACATATCGATCCAGCATTGACACCTGCTCTGTGTTATATTTGCTGATCCTCTGGCTGTAGTGGAATATAATTAATGACAACATTGCTGGGTTAGAAAGTAGAAATGCCTGCCAGGATTCCTGAAACTCATTGCTAACCGGCCCACGACATCACATGAGGGCACAATCAGGTTCACCCACGGTGACTTCTGCAACCAGGTAGCTTGATGACACACATTAAGGCTCGCACATGAATAATGAACATTGGATTGGGTATTGCTGGAGTAAATTATAGCTACGGAACTGAACATCAGAAGGCGTCAACATTTTCAGGAGCAATAAGGAAGGGTGTAAACAGGGTGGCACGGTGGCGCAGTGGTTAGCACTGCTGCCTCATGGGTTCGTCCTGACCCCAAGTCACTATCCGTGTGGAGTTTGCACATTCTCCCTGCATTTGCGTGGGTCTCACCCCCACAACCCAAAAGATATGCAGGATAGGTGGATTGGCCACGTTAAAATGCCCCTTAATTAGAAAACAAATAATTGGGTAATCTGAATTTATTTTTAAAATAACAATAAAAAAAGGAAGTGTGGAAACAAGAAGCAACAAACTTGCTTCTGCAGCTCAAATTCTTCTTGAACTGCCAAAGACCAATGATATTAGCGTGGTTTAAAAAACTAAGAGTTTTGTATCTCAAAGATGTCAAAAGCTGCTAGACATAAATGAATCGATTAGAAATGCTTTGATCATACATTCTCCCCGTGTTTGCGTGGGTTTCACCCCCACAACCCAAAAGATGTGCAGGGTAGGTGGATTGGCCACGCTAAATTGCCCCTTAATTGGAGAAAATGAATTGGGCACTTATTTTTTAAAATAAGTGCTTTGATCATGTGGCAACTGCTTGTGCACAGCTATGAACCGAAGGAATTGTGGTGTTGTTTGCTGCAGCATGTATTTGGCTAAGATATCGGGAGAACTGCTTGATCTTTTTTAAATCTCTAACACCCATTGCGAGAGGCAGCTAGTGCTGCAGTTTAATATGATCCAAAGGCAGGATGTGAAAACGATATTGCACACTATATATTTCTCGAAGTAAATTTATCATTTGAACTATTATTCATTTAAATAAAACTTGCCATTTTTATTATTTCTTGGAAAAGCACGCATTGTCAGTAAAACTGTTTGAAAGTCATCTGCAGTCGCCCCCTCCAATCAGAGGTACTTTTCTTAATTATCTGTCATTTTAAAGTGAAATCCTACAAAGAACATTTCATGTGTGAGTTTCATTAACTTGAGTTTTTCTTTTTGGTTAATAAAATGATTATTGACTGGATGAGGCTGTATCATGCTACAGGAATATGTTGACTCTATAACAATAGTCTATCAAAAATAATATATTGGCTATTCATTGGTTTGAGGATGTAAAAGGTGCTATATGAATGAAATTACTTCCATTTCATAGTGAGTGGGAGAATTGTTTTCAATAGCAATTATAGTATCAGTGTCAGTTACTATCGTTCTTGCAACTCAGGGGACAATGGATTCTCCATCTATGCAATAGTTTTGAGGAATAGAAACTTCACTGCCTGAAGAGAGAAAGTTTTAACTTCATTTCTGTTTCAGCCCTATGGAGTTCTGCCATTTTGGGGTTTTATTCAAACCAAAGAATGCTCCACAACATTGCTGCTATCAGTTAAATGATGCTTTCTAGAACCCCAGAGAAAGACATCTTGGCAGTTTGAGATGGCAACCAGGGGAAAATATTGCCCAAATATGGAACAGTATTCAATCTAAAGAAGGTTCTTGCATTTAGTGACCTAGTGAACAGGACCAGTAATCCAGAGACTGGTTCACTAACATTCTTTTATGATGGAAACAGTCACATTGGTGAGACCGCACCTGGAGTACTGTGTGCAGTTTTGGTCCCCTTATTTGAGGAGGCATGTAGTTGCATTAGAGGCAATTAAGAGGAAGTTCACTAGATTGATTCCACAGATGCAGGGTTTGTCTTATGCAGAGAGATTGAGCAGTTTAGGCCTATACTCACTCGAGTTTAGAAGAATTAGAGGAGATCTGATTGAGGTATATAAGATGATAAAAGGTATTGACAAAGTAGATGTAGAGCGAATGCTTCTTCTTGTGAGGCAATCCAGAATGAGAGGTCATAGTTTTAGGATACGGGGTAGCAAATTTAAAACAGAAATGAGAGAAATTACTTCTCTCAAAGGGTCATGAATCTGTGGCATTCACTACCCCAGAATGCAGTGGATGCCGGGACATTGAATACATTTGAGGAGATAGACAGATGTTTAATTAGTAATGAATGGGTTGAAGGCTTATGGCGAATGGGCAGGGAAAGTGGGGTTGAGTACAAGATGAGATCAGCCATGATTGAAATGAATGGCGGAGCGGGCTCAAGGGCCTGAATTGCCTACTCCTGCTCCTAGCTCTTATTTCCTTCTCTAAAAGGAATTAGTGAATCAAGTGGGTTGTTACGATAATTGTAATGGTCACCCGCACTGAGGCAAACTTTCAATTCCATATTTTATTAATTGAATTCAAATTCCACCAGCTGATGTGCTTCATGTTTGAAGGGCATCCTGGTACTTTGGATTACTCCAGTGACATTGCCACTGCGCAACCATCTCTCCAATGCAATAGAGTCTGAGACATGCAGATAAAGAAGATCCCTACTTCAAGTTCTAGTCTTTGTTGAGTGAACTAATCGTAGCCAGAACATTGATGGCAGTGCTAATAATTGGCCCTCGTGTCCTCTGGCTAAGAACTACATGGTTAAAATGCCTATTTCCGATCATGTTCCAGAGGTTCCTGCTGGGATTGGACATTGTGTGAGAATGGGCTCACATATCTATAATAACTAGCCAACTCAGGATCTCAGTATTATCTGGACCTGTTCTGGGCACTACGGGACTATTTGTAGTGATTCCAAATGAAGCTGATTTGATCTGCACTTGCATGGGGCACTGCTTATTTCTTTTATGTCAGGTGCATCAACAGTAATTCCATTTCTTTGTAGAAAGGGAAAATCTTGACACTGAAATAAAGACTTCTGGCATGAAAGTGTCCATATAGAAAGAGTAATTTATTGCCAAGTGACAATAGGAGCAGATTTTAAACTTGTTGCCATTAACAATAAATCACTTTTGTAAGTGTACAATTTTAAGCCTGTAGTCTTTAATGCCAAGCCAATTTTCTTTTCCATGGGTTACATGGCATGATGAAGTCATAGTATGGCATTCAGAATAAATGCAAAGTTTACAAATTGTACTTGAGCGACAGATGTTTCAGTTGGACTTGCTGGTCATTTCTCTTCTACTTTTACAAATTGTTTTTTCTCAGTGAATTGTGTCCTTAATTTCCTGTAATATACACTTTTGAGCTTTATTTTCTCTGCCCTGCTCTCTCCTCTTCGTCTTATACCCTTTGTTTATTTTAATAATAATCTTACATTATCACTGCAATGAAGTTACTGTGAAAAACACCTCCCATGCTCAAGCACTATGTTTCCCTCAATCTCTTTTGCACTCCAACACTATGGTTCAGTTTACCTTTCCTCTCGCTTTTCTCTCAGGTATAAATCCCTCAGGAATATCCTCCCTTGATATTATCCACCACACCACTCGTTGTGGTACCCATGACTAGTTTTCCAAGAGCAACAACAGCAAGGGTGGGATTTTCTGGCACCCCCGCCACAGGATCTTCCAGTCCTGCCACTCTCAACGGGGTTTCCATTGTTCACACTGGGGGCAACATGGGTCGCCATCAGTGTGCCCGGAAGATCCCGCCAACAGGAACAGCCGGAAAATCCCACCCCTCAGTTTGAGGCTCTCCATTGTTCGTTGTAGATCACCTAGCACCATTGTGTAGAGTTTCTAGCTTTTTGTATTCATTTTGTCAACATAATCTGAGTGAAATTGGCTAAATCCTCACATTCATGGAACTTTAAACTTGAACCGGAATTCTCTGGCTGGAGGACCCAGGCTCGATCGTGGCCCCGGGTCACTATCCGTGAGGAGTTTGCACATTCTCCCCTTGTCTGTGTGGGTCTCACCCCCACAACCCAAAGATGTGCAGGGTGGGTGGATTGGCCACACTAAATTGTCCCTTAATTGGGAAAAAATGTTTCACAAAACAATTAAAAAAAAAAAAATTTCAAGTAATTCTCTGGCTGTTCTCCGGAGGCGAGATTCTCTGGTTCCGCCAGTAGCGCACCCTTACCTGTGCAATTCCCGACGGCGTGGGATGATGTCAATGGAAATTCTCATTGACAGCTGCAGAAATAGAGAATCCCGCCACTAGCGAACTGCGCGCCACCTCCCGCTGCCAGGAAACCACAAGGTGGACTGGAGAATACATCCCATGATGTTAAGCGTAAGAGTTATGCCAATTAGTCAATGGTTTGATGTATGATCAATCACTACTGAAGTGAGATTGTAGTCCAATTGAAGGCTTTAATGAACAAATAGTTACCCCAGCAGCTCCGGTACAGAATGACTGCTGTGAGTGAAACACAGACTCTTATGCTCCGCCTACTGGACGGAACCAGCAGGCAGGTTCCACCACTCACACTACAGTATAAGGTACATCCCACCTAGGTACCGCAATACTCCTAATATAGCCTACCACATGGTTTAAAAATTATTTTGCTTAAATTACATTTCTAACTTTTTCTAGTTCTAATGAAAGATCTTTGAGCTGAAATGTTAACTCTGCTTCTCTCTCCACAGACGCTTGCCAGGCCTGTAGACCTTTCCCAGTATCTTCTCTTTTTGCCCCTTATCGAGACCATGGTTAGCAAAGTATATGCGATCTTGAGCTTCATAAATTGAGGTACTGGGTTGGATTTAACGAGGTGCTGTGGTCCGCGGCAGCTAAGTATTCGAGGAAAAGCCCACCCCCTCCCCGATCGCTGCCCCCCAGTTATTTAACGCTGTGAGCAGCTATGTACCTAAGTCCTTTCACAGGTGGAAGAGGTATAAGTTTCCGCTTTCAACCTCAGCAGCAGGACTCCACTGTTACCCATACGATTCAGTCGTGAGTTAAGATTTTATAAACTTACTTATTATCTATTAAAGGAGCAGTCCAGAATGGAAAAATTGCATTTATATAGCACCATTCATAGCATTGACTTGATCTGTATTTGATTATGTTTGTCTGTTCACTGACCTGTGTTATTTAGAACCAGCATTATCTCCACCCTGCTCTGAGATAAATCAGGTATATGAGATATACAGCAAATTAAACTTACCAGCATTCATGATCTCAGGGCATCCCAAAGCAATTTGCAGCCAATGAAGAATAGAGCTGAATTTTACATGCCCCCAGCAGCTGGATTTCCCACAGGGGGCACATTAAATACAGTTGGGTACCCACCTCCGAGTTCACTCCCATTATACAGGGTGATGGGAGGGACACCAAAATCAGCAGCCCACCGACCATATTTAAATGAATAATCAAGGGTTAATTGGGCTCGTTATCAAGCCAATTGACCCTGATAATGCACTGCCAATGCCATACAAATTTGGTGTAGGCATCCGGGCGGCAGTGGGCGGCCTGAATTTTCACTTAACTTTTCAAACAAGTGGTTAGCACTGCTGCCTCACGGCACCAAGGTCCCACGTTCGATCCCGGCTCTGCATCACTGTCCGTGTGGAGTTTGCACATTCTCCCCATGTTTGCGTGGGTTTTGCCCCCACAACCCAAAGATATGCAGGGTAGGTGGATTGGCCACGCTAAATTACCCCTTAATTGGAAAAAACGAATTGGGTACTCGAAATTTATATTAAAAGAAACTTTTCAAGGTGTCAGGAAGGAGGGAGGGCGGTCTTTAGGGGTTGTCACTTGCTGACCGCAGAGTGGCCCCAAAAGGTCTAACACCCCCTTCCTTTCAACCTGCTACCTTCCTTTAACCCACCCTCTCATCTGTCCCTCTCAATAACATGCCAAAACCCTCCTGGCTGAAACCTCCTGACTTAACTGCTCGGGCTTTGGTCTTCTTCTTCTCCTGCAGTCCCGCTAGCGACCACTAATTCCTTCCTGGTGCTGTGGGGACTGATGGAGCTGCTGGCAAATTGGATTGCCCAGTGTGGGGTGGAAGTCCCACTCAGCTTTCATTAATCCACACAGCAGTGTTTTATGGCTGCCGAATGGGTAGGCATAGAACATGTCAGCTCCACACCAACTTTGTTTCTAGAGGGGCATGCAGTTTACACTCCCCCAGTATTATTTTGCCATCTTCACTGTTATAATGTGGGAAACACAGCTGTCAATTTGTTCACAGAAAGCACCGACAATCAACAACTAGATAAGACCAGATCATCCTTTTTAGTGGTGTTGGTTGAAGAATAAATATTGACCAGGACATCAACACAAACTTCCCTATTCTTCAGAACAAAGGTTTGACAGCATTTAAGGAGAAAGTGTCTTACGAGGAATAATTCCACCCCACTTCCCCAAAAAAGCAATTGGCAGGGGTGGCACGCAGGCGCAGTGATAGCACTGTTGCCTCACAGCTCCGAGGACCTCGGTTCGATCCTGGCCCCGGGTCACTGTCCGTGTAGTTTTCATATTCTCTCCGTGTCTGCGTGGGTCTCCCCCTCACAGGGCGCCAGAATGTGGCGACTAGGGGCTTTTCACAGTAACTTCATTGAAGCCTACTTGTGACAATAAGCAATTATTATTATTATTACAACCCAACGATGTGCAGGGTAGGTGGATTGGCCATGCTAAATTGCCCCTTAATTGGAAAAAAAACAAATTGGGCACTTTAAATTTATTTTAAAAAACAATTAGCTAGACAGACCTTATGAAGATCTCAGCTTTGGATGGGAAGAATGTGTTTCATGATAGAACTTATCAGAGAACAGTGGCAGCTTCTTCATGAAATCCTGGCCAATATTTACAAAACTGTGTGGGATTGAATGCAAAAGAGTCCACCATGTCACTGCTAAAAGTTCCTGCAAGTCACCTGGGAACCACGATTCGATGGACGGTTTTCGTTTGGACAGGCATTACGTTGGGCGCTGGCCTGTTCCTGTACTGTACTGTTCTTTGTTCTCTGGAAGATTCAACTGAATGAAATTGGTATTAAATAAATATTTGCAACTGGTAAAATTTAGAATTTTTAAATCCAAATTCAAACGTCAGGTCAGGGGTACATAACAGCAGCTGCTTTTGATATAAAACAGTAAATGCCACAAATACGCAGTGTGTCAAGTCAGTGTTTGTAATGAAGAAGGTTCATATCTGCAATGTACATTCTTCTTTTTGAAATTGAAAGATAATGCAAGTCTCTTTGTGATGTGGAACAGCGAAATGGGGAAGAAGAGGGAAAAGAGACATAAGACAATCTCTGAGGGGAAGTGAATGGTATGAGCGGAATTGATGGGCCAAATGGCCTCCTGTGCCATAATGACTTTGTGCGCCGAATCTTCTGGGTTGCCACTCCTCTCCTATTTTCCTCCTTTTTTCAGGAGCTTCAAAGTTCTCGCCCGGACCTACATCTCGGGCTTCGGAGAAATATGGAGTGTAACTGCTCCTGGAGCCCTTCAGTGTACCTGGGGGAAGTGAAGCCATGGCTCCCTTTTATGGCACCAGCTGGTGTAAACTGGCAGATTTAAAAGTCCCTTTGATAAAAGGCACTTTGACACGCTAGGAGTGAAGGTAAGTGTGTAAGGTGTGAAAGTCGGTCAGGTGGGGGGTGGTGGGGAGGCAGTCAAAGCACAGGAGGTGCCCGGGGCGAAGGATAAATAAAATAAGCAAGGGTGTTAGGGGTGGCAGGTTGGGGGGGACAGGAGTATGATGGCAGCTGAGGTTTGGCAGGCTAGCATGAGTGGACGTGGTGGGAGATAATCAGGAGATACAATTATTTTTTCAAATGATCTGTGAAGCAATCAAAACTTTTCAAAGAATGGGCAGCACAGTGGTGCAATGGTTAGTACTGTTGTCTCATGACGCCGAGGTCCCAGGTTTGATCTCGGCTCTGGGTCACTGTCCGTGTGGAGTTTGCACATTCTCCCTGTGTTTGCGTGGGTTTCGCCCCCACAACCCAAAGATGGGCAGGTTAGGTGGATTGGCCATGCTAAATTGCCCCTTAATTGTAGAAAATCAGTTGGGCACTCGAAAATTGAAAAAAAAAATTTAAAAGAACACATAAGACAAATTTGAAAATCTTTATGAATTTTGTTTTCTACATGAAAGGTGAAATATAAATGTTTGCTCTTGTTGGATCAGAATATGGTCACAACTTCATTTTTCTTGATTGGTAAAAAAACAGAGGACTACAGAAAAAGGAGGAACAACTGGGTGATGGCCTGCTACAGATGATAACTCAACATCTAGAACATAGAACATAGAACATTACAGCGCAGTACAGGCCCCTCGGCCCTCGATGTTGCGCCGACCTGTGAAACCACTTAAAAGTCCATCTACACTATTCCCTCATCGTCCATATGTCTATCCAATGACCATTTGAATGCCCTTAGTGTTGGCGAGTCCACTTCTGTTGCAGGCAGGGCATTCCACGCCCTTACTACTCTCGGAGTAAAGAACCTACCTCTGACATCTGTCCTATATCTATCTCCCCTCAATTTAAAGCTATGTCCCCTCGTGCTAGACATCACCATCCGAGGAAAAAGGCTCTCACTGTCCACCCTATCCAATCCTCTGATCATCTTGTATGCCTCAATTACGTCACCTCTTAACCTTCTTCTCTCTAACGAAAACAGCCTCAAGTCCCTCAGCCTTTCCTCATAAGATCTTCCCTCCATACCAGGCAACATTCTGGTAAATCTCCTCTGCACCCTTTCCAATGCTTCCACATCTTTCCTATAATGTGGCAAACAGAATTGCACGCAATACTCCAAATGCGGCCGCACCAGGATTTTGTACAGCTGCAACATGACCTCATGGCTCCGAAACTCAATCCCTCTATCAATAAAAGCTAACACACCGTACGCCTTCT